>NC_084768.1:29232663-29885681 GCF_028858725.1 Colius striatus
CTAATTTATCCCCAGTACTGCAAAAGCATCCCCTTACTAACTCTCCCAGGATCACCACTTTTCATGCTGGCTCTGGCTGACTGTTGTGCTCACACTGTCTCCACCAGCAGTTTCCTCTTAGCAGCTGCAGCTGACAGTTGCTCCAAGAAGGGTACAGATGATGGAGCCAAATTCTTCTTGCATAAGATGATGGTATGACAAGGGATAAAAGCCACCACTTGAATCTTGGGAGATCTGGAGATTAGGAATTTGTGATGGTGATGGTGGTACAGCCCTGGGGCAGGACACCAGAGGATCCTTGGAGGATTTCAAAACTTGAGCAAATGCAGTCATGGTCATCCTGACCTGGTGTAGGCAACAGCTTTGCTTCAAGGAGGTAGGTCTGAAGAGTACAGAGATACACCAGCACCAGCCAGGCATGCTCCTCAGTTGCCGAATGTTTAAAGAGCAGTTTTATTCGGGGAAAAAAAAACCAAACTGCTGCAAGAAGAGCATTGTGAGACTGTGTAGCAGCTTCCAGGAGGTAAAAATCTGATCATCTGCAAAAGAATTGAGCTCCCACCACCCATGCTAAAGGATTAACTTTCAGCTAAGAAACAGGGCAGCCTTTACTTTGAGCAAGTCTTGCTGCTGTTGTCTCCACTGTCTCATTACACTTGAGTTGGAGAAAAGGCTTCACATTCTTGACTCTAGTTTGCTTGCTTGTCAAAGAAGGCTGAACACCCTTGTACATTCACTGATACTCTAGATTCACAGTTCATCAGGTTTACCACCAAACCTCAAAAGGCCAGCTGGACTGCAATGGATAATCACTCATCATCAAGGTATGAGGCATGGTAAAGCATTTACAGCTCTTTACTCCTGCAGTTACTTATCATAACTAGTCTTATTCAATGCAGAAGACCTTTGAATAGAACACCGTTGGAGACATTCACCTTACAATAGCTATTTCCCTTTCTTTTAACTCACTTTGTGGTTTTAGCATCTCACACAGAGAAAACCGAATGGGAGAAGGAGACACATTCCATATTTTCATGACATTCAACAAGAGGGAAAAGTCACAAAAGAAAGTGCCACTTTCAGCCTACACAACTGCTGGCACAGATTTTTGGTGCAACTGCTTCCCTTAAGCCACAAAATACCCATGGGTAACTTTTATAACCATGGACATCCCTGAGAGAGCCCACAGGACATGAGGATGTGAAAAGTAATAAGAATAACTGGAAAGAAGCATTCATAAAGAAAAAGATAAGATTGTTGATGTTGTGTGACCTGGAGAGAGAAAAGCAGAGGTTGTTTAGGATATATGCCTGCTTGGATTACATAAAGGACTGTTGCAGAGCAGGAACTATTAATTGCATCTCAGAAAAGAGGGCAAGCCCCAGGCTTAATAATATATTCATTGAATTTTGCTGATCAGAGTATATTTGGGGCTTATGCCCTGTGAGAAGTTCCTAGGTCTCATATCTCTTTGTGATACTCTCTCTCCCACATCATTTGATATGTTGGGAATAGGTATTTGCTTCTCACACTTTGTGTGGTCTGAAGACTCAGCTTTTGCTAGACTGGTCCCCAAACTTCTGTTCCAGCTTCATAATCTAGTCTGTTACCCTGCACATCACAAGCCAAAGGACTTTGGTGAATTAACTCCCCCTTGTAACAGAGAATCCATCCTCTGGTCTAAAGTCTGACAACAAGGAGGTGCTCCTCCACCTTCAGCAAACAGGTACTGTGGTTAATTACCCTTACAGTCCATGTTAATCTCCCTATGAGATCCTGTCTCATCCTAAGGCTCATACCTCCTTCTCAAGTTGCTTGAGATTTCACCCCTGATTGCTGATGGCATCCATGGTCCTGCTGGTTATGAAAAGCTCAGCTAGATCAGTTGCAAAGGGAGGCTTAAGTGTTTCCAAGACCATAATGAAAATTCCTTTCTGTAGAAACTGTGACCCAGACATGAAACTCAACCCTCAGCAGGAGACTTCTAATTTCATAGGAGACAAAAGCCAAGCACACTGAAAAAAATAACTGTCACTCTCTTGGAGAATGGGAGTTTCTCTGTCAGGTGTGAAGTGCTCCATCAGCCTCCACACAATGGTTTACTTGGAGATATTTTTCTCAGGATTCATTTTAAATGAACAGAATGGGTTTAGGAACACTCTGTGTCTGCATTGTCTGCACAACAGGACATCCAAAACATTGGCCAGCTTTCAGCATCCAAGGCTCCTTTCTTGTTTCATCCTGAATGTGTTTATTTGGACTTGAGGACTAGTTTGTTGAAGATTTGGGGGGGTGGAATGATGCCTCTAGGCAGAGAAAACAACCAAAGGGAACAGATCCTCTCACACAGAGATGGGATAGTCAGCCACCTCAACCACTAACTCCATTTCTGTTTGTCTGATGGGAACTGCATTCACTAGATTGCACTAAATGTTCCAGAAGCACCTCCATGCACGGCTTGATGTGACGTGAACCCAGCACCAAAACTTCCACCACATGGACAAGAGGAGATATATCTGGTTATAAATCTCTGTGTGATTGCACTGGTGACAATGTTAACTTTGATTTAACTAGAAAAACACGTGCCTAAGGAAAAAAATCAGCCTGTAGAAATCCTCATTGTGGGTTATCATGAGCAGGAGAAACCAGAGAAGGGGATGTGGTGGAACAGTCCCCATATCAGCACCACAGCTCTGTGTTTTAGAGCCTCAATTCACCTTTTGCTATGAATTTGGCTGGTGGCCTCTCTGCTCCATCCCTTCTCAAGTGAGGGAAACAAGAATGTGTTGCCATTCAGAATGCTGTAGAAACGGGTTACAAATTGGGAGATGCTTTTGTACAGCCTGGCTCACAAGATCCTGCATGCTCATGCAGAGTACGTTCAGGCTGAGCATCACTTCCACGTCTGGATGAGTCCCAGAATCCCACCATGTTCCTGCTCCAAGGAGAGGGTTGGAAGAGCAGGATTTGTGGGCTACAAAAGGACTCAAATGCTGCACAATATGATCACAGCCATGAGGATGTCCTCACGCTGAGGAAGCTCTCGTCCTTCCCCCACGCCAGACCGTTGCAAAATTAGCTTCTGAGAGGACTCTGCTTCTCATTTACTGCTTCTTGGCCTGTCCATGCTTCCCCTTGTTAAACCCTGCCAAATTTTAGTTTGTTCCTAAAACAGTTTCAATTAAATGGCTTTTCAATCAGTTGGATCACAAGCCCTCGTGCCAGGAGTGCGGCACACCCGTGAAATCAGGCATTTCCTGCAGGACAGCTACTTTCTGAAAAGGAGAAAAAAAAACCCCACCAAATTGGATTTTCTCTTGGAAAACGATCAGCTCAAAACCAGAACTATTCAGCCTTATAGCCAACATTTTCCTTTTTCTTTCTTCCAGAATTTGGAGTTAGATTCTCCACCCCCCACTAAAATGTTGTCCGCAACAAAATGTTTCACGGATAAAAAGCAAATCAAAAGCACCCTGCCCCTGGCTCAGAGTTCAAACAGGCAGGAATTTTCACACAGCCCAGACCTGAGGCTTGGAAAGGCTCTGGCTCCTTGGCAAAACTCATTCAGTAAAGTAGTCCTAAGTGTCCACATTTGTCCAAGGCACACCTCCAACCAGTTTAACACTAGGGGAGCTAACCCAGTTCGAATCGTTTCTAACACAGATCTTCTCGAGGCTTTCCTTTCCAGTAAATATTTGGGTTTTGTTAGCAGCAACTATCCAAAAGACATACTTGCAGGGTTGGCTCTTTCCCCCTTTCTCAGCCATTTGAGGACCAAGTGATGTTTTTATGTGCATGGTGGGTTTTTTTCCCCTCATTCGACACTCGCCGGTCCAGAGGATCGCTGTGATTTATTCAAGCAACGAGCGTGCACCCGGTGTTTATTCACCCCATCAGATTGCTGTGGGATAGAAGAGTCAGGCTGTGCTCCCCCCTGCTCTTAATACCAAGAGATTAGATGGGGAAGCCAGATAGCCTGGCTCTGGAAGCAAGCAAATGAGCAACCCTAAATACCTTCCTAGCCCCAGTGACCGTAAGTCCTTGGCGGTGACTGGTCCTTGTGGGATAACTCCAGCAATGGGCATATTAAGCACATGAATGTCAAGTCCTAATTCATCTCTTTAATGTTGTACAGTAGCAGGACTGTACTCCCCTGCTGTGGTGTAATTTCACGCTGAGGAGTCTGATGGGGCTTCCTGCAGACTGATCCTTTATGGATCAGAAAACTCACTTTCTCTTTGTGTTACAGGGCTTGGAGATTATCTTATTAACCACCTCCATGCCAGTGCAGATTAAACACCAAGCTTTGCCTCTTCTGAGGACCCCTTTTTAGTGCTTCTTTCCTCTCCTATTGGTCCACATCACAGAGGTGAAGAACACAAAAATGGGTCTCACACTTACATGAGCAGATGGGCTATTTTGCACTTTCTTGGCTGAGATGCAACCCTGGCCTTGATTGAACCCTACATCAGTTCTAGCAGCTTGTTGCATCCACACTAGGGCTCCTGTAACCTCCAAATTAGGGCTCCTATAGCCCCTTTCCAGATCTTTTTCTCCTTTCTCCAAAAGAGGCAATGTTTAAACTACTTAAGAGAGATGCCCTGGAGGCACCACCAGCCCTAGACCTGCTGGGTCAACTGCATGTCCACCTCATGCACTACACTCTGTAGGACCTGGCCAACTGGAGGAAGGGCTGCTTCTCTTCCACTGTCTCAGTCTAGCACACGTTATCCTCACAAACCTCTCCATTGCACGCCATGGGGACAGCAAGATGTGGCAGTGATCAGTCAGGATGATCCTGTGGCCTCTGAAGGTGTCAGGAAGTGCAGGCAGGTCAGGAAAGGGCTGCAGGAGAGAAGTCAGAAACCAAATGTGTTCTCAGACACTCCTCAGCATGGGGGATTTTGCAGGCTGAGGAGACAAAAGCCTTCTGCTTTCACCACCAGACTACGGCTGCCTCCCCGAATGATGCCAGAGGGCCACCCTGTAGCCACGTCCCAGCGTGTAACAGGGGATGATAGTTTATAATCTCATTTTCTGGGCTGGCTGCCCTTCTGATGCCCCTCATGCTCCATGTAAATCATCTGATTTCTTTGACTTGCAGGGTTGTTCTTCCCTCGCCTGCTTCTAACAGGCTCTTGGCTGAGCAGTGAGCTTGTCAGTGAAGACAGTCTCAGGACAATCCCATCAAAACACCTGCAAGTCCATCCTGATTGAACAAAAAGCTGCAGCCAGGACCAGGCTCCCATTCATACACAGTCTCAACAGGATGGGAAGGGTTCCAGTATGCACCCAGCTCCTGGGCTATGGGTATGCACCTCCCCATCCATCAGCACCATTTCCTGAATCAGGGCCATCCCATCCCTTTGTTGCTTCACCTGATGCACTTCAAAAAAGCAATTCAACACAGCCCTCAGTGCATTTCAACTGTTATTAGGATATTGCTTATGTGTCCTTATGCTTTGTCAAGCTACAGACCCAGTGGCAAGTTTCACTGTCACTACCAGCCTTCCTACAGCTAATGAAAAATAACCTGCTTTTTCTCTGCAGAAAAGAGCATCACCTGGGTCTGATCATGGCAAATTAGTTAATGGCTCCCCAAGCATTAAATAGTCCTTCCCTGGCTATGGGGCTGTGTAAATCTCTTTTCAGCTGCTGTCCTGCTGCATTGCTGAGCACCCTGACTTGCAAAGCAGAGCCACAAACTACAGCTGGAGCTGTCCTGTCTCTCCAGGCAGGGGGCCAGGGTGGCCCCTGGCACTGCTGGAGAAAAAGGAGTTCTTGAGTTACCTTCCAGGTCTCCAGCTCTTCTCCCCAGAAACAGGTCACTTTTCCCTGAGAGGACACAGAGCAGCAGAATGCTGCCTTGGGAAGAAAAGTCTGGTAGTCATGCTTGAGGACATAGCAGGATCTCTGGAGGAGAGGTAGGTGCAGAGCCTGTAGCCAACTCTTTGGGGAATGTCAAGCACAGAAAACACTGGGCCCCTGAATTTCCAAGCATCTGGTCCTCCTCTTGTTTGAAGAGGAGGGAAAGACACTGATCCTGTTTGGATTACAGGAAAGAGGCTGTACTGGGATCCAGTATCCTTCATGAGGTCACAGCACCCATGGGAGAGCCCAGAGCAGGAGCCCGACCAGCCTCTGCCACAGCCAGGCAGAAAAAAGGCACCTGTCAGAGGGAAACTGCTGCTTTTGAGAACCTGATCATTAATAGTGTGGTTTCATTTTTCTTTTCTAATGCAAGGTGAAGAGTGAAGGATTTACAGTTTTAATTGCAATGTCATTGTTGTTTTTTCCATAAGGGAAGAAGCAAACCCCTCTGTTCTACCCCAGTGTTGCTTAAAAAGTACAGCAATATGGCAAATGGACAGCAGTGAGAAACCTCTCCTCAAATTCTCCAGGAGGAACCAAGCTATTTCTGCTTTTCTTTGCAAACAACTTACTTAAGACCCTCCCTGGGGCAAATGTGTAACTCAAACCCTTTATTTTTACAATCAGACAACTCTTTCTTTCACCCCCATAAGCTGAGTAAGTTTGGCTTGGGGATTTTAGGCTGTCTTTCCAGCCAGGCCTAGCAAGATGATGGGAGAAGGCTTATGAGGGTGATGGAGGAAGGTTTTGGGGGCTGTGTGGGTCCTGAGATCCTGCTGGATGGCAAGCACAGCTTGCAGCCATGAGGCAGGCTCTCCAGCACTGCAAACAGAACTGAAGCCATCAATAAGACAAGAGGAAACAGCCTCAAGTTACACCAGGGGAGGTTTAGATTAGGAAGAACCTCTTCATTGAGAGGATTGTTAAACACTGTCATGGGCTGCCCAGGGAGACAGTGGAGTCCCCAGCTCTGGAGATATTGCAAAGCTGTGTAGGTGAGGTGCTGAGGGACATGGTTTAGTGATGGGCTTGGATGTGGGAGTGGTTTCACTCGATGATTTTAAAGGTCTTTTCCAACCAACATGATCGTGTGATTCTATGAATAGCAGAGGTTGCTGCAGGTGAAGCAAGCCAGAAGGCAGCTCCTCTGAGGATGTGGTAGAGTGACCCATTGTAGGCAGATCTGCTCACTTGCTGTGGGAGTGGAGCAAAAGCCATCAGAGAGCTTTTGCCTTGCTGTACAGCAGGAATGGAGCTGCAGGTCCTCGTGCAGCCACTGCCCAGGCAGTGGAAAAGCAACATCCCCATGGTGTGGTGCCAGGAGAGCCTTCATCCTGCAAAGGGGGAGATGTTCTGCCCCAGTAAATGCAAAGCCCATTATTCTGGCTGGTACAGTGGGTTTCCCTGAGACTCAGCCCACGTCTTAAGGAAGAACCCTTTCCAATCCGTGAGCTGTCACATCCCAGGGCAGGAGGGAGGGCTGTTTGTTTAGGCAGCTCACACTCCATTCTCGCTCTTTGATAGGTTCCTAAATGAAAATCCAATCATATTTTAAGCAGAACGAGTTCCCATGAAAGTCATTTCTAAATCTCCCAGCTCATCCTACCTGGTGGCTGGATTCTCCATCCCCACTGGCCTAAGCCTGGTGTAACATCCCTGCTCCCAGGGCCTTACTCCCAGGAGCTGAGTCCGGCCCTGGGCAGAGAGCACCCGCTCCCACCCGCCTTTCATGAAGCCGTCCATGGAGGGGAGGCTCCGGAGCAGAGTCGCCCCACGCTCAGGAAGTTCTCCAAAGCAGCTCGGGAGAAATAATACTGGCCGTGCAAAGAAGTGATAGGGACTGGCTAAGAAGGGTTCATGCAAATACTCCCGAATTAAGCTCCGTCTGAAGTTAGAAAGGAAAGATGATAAACACACCCGGCTTTAAAACCGCCAAATATGCTTTGCAGGCATGAAACCGGAGGAGTAACAAAACTATCTGACATCATATTGAGCTGCAAAGCATTTCTTCTTCTCAGGGCTGCACTTACCTAAAATCAGAGTCTCGTTAAAGAGTCCTGGCTGTTATTTACATCTCTAAATCTTAAAACCATTAACAAAAGCCACTTAATTCAATTACTTTCCCTGGGCAACGATGCTGTTGCGTTACCGTCACCAAGCCCAGTTTGGCTCTGCTTTTCCCTTTTTCTCCTTCAATCCATTCCTCTCTTCTCCACACTGGGTGCCTTCTCCCCTCCCACCCCCCTCCACCTCCCCGTCTCCCTCTCCCCCGATGTCATTGTGTAGAACTAATGGGGTAAACTGAAATGGTATCTGTCCTCATTGACAGGTTTATGAGAATTTAATAAAGCGTGGCGGGGATAAAATGAGATATTACAAGGCCACACAAAGCTGATTGACTTCTCCACGTCAGCATTTTTATTTGCTTATTTATTTATTTCTTTTCAACACAGGGGTGATCTCACCAGTGCTTCAGTAGTGCCAGCCCAGGGAGTGATGAGAGGGGGAGGCAAAGCACAGGCGGCAGGAGGGATGGATCAACCCTTTGACCTGTGAACACGGGCCACGATGCTCTGCTGGGGGTGAACCAAAAGGCAGCTGGTTGTGTGACACGCTGCACAGACATGGCATGGATGGGGCTAGGGGTGCATCTGTAGAGTGTGAATCTGTGGCAATGTCAAAATGACTCCCTACAGCCCACGGGGTAGACTGAGCCAAGGGATGTTTATACCCATCCACACAGAGCAATCCCAACCTGCAATAGGGCCCAGGAGGTCCTCAAGAAGAAGGATGCCGCCAACCAACTCCACTAAGGCAGGTGCCTGCTCCGTGCCTCAGTTTCCCTTCCTGCCTAATGCACATCCCACTCTGTAAGTGTAAACTGCAGATCATCCGGGGTTGCTGCAAGGATCAAACCTTCCCTCTAGGAAAATCAATGTGTGTATGTAAATGTGTTTGCTCCCATCCCACGGCAAACTGGGAGAGCTGGGTATATGGGTTGTGTAGTAAATGGCAGTATGTCTCCCTCTTCTGGCCTGTTCAGAAACCAGGGCGTCCTTTGAAAAAGAAAAAGGAAGAAAAAGGAAAAAGAAAAAAGAAGAAATAGAAGAAAGAAAGAGGAAAAAGAAGAAAGAAAGAGGAAAAAGAAGAAAGAAAGAGGAAAAAGAGGAAAAAGAAGAAAGAGGAAGAAGGGGAAGAAGAAGAAAGAGGAAAAAGAAGAAAGAGGAAAAAGAAGAAAGAGGAAAAAGAGGAAGCGGATGAAAGAGGAAGAAGGGGAAGAAGAAGAAAGGGGAAGAAGAAGAAAAGGGAAGGAAGAAGAAGAAAAGGGAAGGAAGAAGAAGAAAAGGGAAGGAAGAAGAAGAAAAGGCTCATGTGCTTTCTTCCAGACAAGGAAAACCACAGTATCAGTAGCCAAAGAGGTCTGGATTCAGCCCAGACACACTCAGGAGATTCACAGGGCTCAGGACTCTGCTATGACTCAGTATCTCACTTAAGTATTGACCACAAACTATGGAATAACGTTGCCAGGATTAAACTTGGGACTTACCCCTGTTAGCCCTGAAACTTGACCTGTGGGGTTTCAAACACAAGCAACGTTGGTTGTTTTCCTCCTCTCTGCAAAATGCAGTCGGAGAAGGTGGAGATGCCCTCACTGAGTCACAAGTGCAGACAGCCTGCCAGATTTCAGGCACAGTCCTGGGCACTGCAACAAATCCTGGCAGAGCTGCAGGTCTCTTGAGCTCTAAGTTTGCCAGATCAAACCCAGCTGAAGATATCCTCCACAGCAAAACTGACCCAGTCCAGAGGGGCCAGCTGCAGAACTCCCATCATTTTATGAGTACTTCAAACTGTCTGAAATCAAAGCATTGCTCCCCACAAAAGCTCCGTCCATCCCATCACCCAAAGAGCCACAAAACTCTTCCTTTAACACTCCTTGCAAGTTGAGGGCACACAGCCCAGGGTTTCAGGGTGCAAGAGCCTCCAAGCAGGAGATTCCTGCCGGGCCAGCAGCTCAATCCTGCTCTCTGGTGGCTCGCAGCCGAAAGGACAAGCGCTCCTAGCAGGGATGTCTTCTTTGGAGCAGCAAGAAATGCACACTGTGCCTAGCCTGGTGTTACTCCATGGCCTGGAAAAGGTCTGTGATCCTCTTTCTTCATTAATTTAGCTCAAGATACAGCTCAGAAGGCAGCTGTGCACGGAAAGATGATCATGGAAGGTCTGTCGCTGGAGGGGGCCCGTGAGCTGCACAAAGGAGCTGCAACCCACAGTCGTTTTGAAAGTCCTTTAAAGCCTTTGCATGTCAGCAAGCGTGCTGCTGCTCTGCACGGGTTAGTCACAACCCCTACAACAGCCCTTCTGGCAATGGCCCAGTCTCTAAGCACCCCACTCCAGAATTACATCACCTTGTTGAAGTGCCACGAGGTGTGGAGCCAGCTGGGGAGCAATTCTTCTGAATTTCCTCACCCCATCCCAGCTGAGATGTGCCCACATCCCAGCCCCACTGATGTGGCAGCACGACAGGCTCCCTTGAAGCACGGAGCATAAGCAGATGTCCCTTGGGGACACCACTTCTGTCATTCCCACCACCACCTTCCCAGGGCTGGGCAATCACTGCCTGTGACAGAATCACAGAATGCTAAGGGTTGGAAGAGACCTTGAAAGCTCATCCAGTCCACCCCTCTGTCAGAGCAGCACCACCTAGAGTAGGGCACACAGGAACTCATCCAGCTGGGTTTGAATGTCTCCAGAGAAGGAGCCTCCACAGCCCATCTGGGCAGCCCCTGCCAGTGACCTCAGAAATGGTTTTATCAATTCAATACAACACAAGGCAGCATCTTTACCCTGTAATGCACAGCAAAGAAAAAGAAGAGGCAAAACTTGTGTGTGTGTGTGTGTCCCCACTGGCTTTGCTCCTTCTTCCCTGAGCACCCAAACTCCTCCACGTGTAAGTGCACATAAACCTTTGGCAGCATCCACCACAGCCCCCTATCTCCTGCTCTCTTTCTCAGAGAGGCTGGAGTAATTACAGTGTAGCAGTGCCAGCGTTTCTGCTGATGAATGCACTCAATCTAAGCACAGTTTTATGTCTCATTAATTCCTTTAGCGTTCAAAAAAATAACTTTCTTGATGGCAGATAATACTGTAATCACTCACAATTGCCAATGCAATTATCTTCATTGAGCTGTGTAAAAAAGCAACTACAGGGGTAATTTTAGCCACTGGAATTTTCTTTCTTTCTTTTTCTTTCTTGTTTTTTAATGTTCACACGAAATGTAAAGCTGTTTGGATTTAAGTTGCTGTAACACACTCACTACTAGAAATCAGTCTCCCCTCCCTTGTTTGTATAGCAATGAGCTTTTCAGAGCCTGAAATTATTTGCTTAAGGTGTCTTCAGCAGTCTTAGGGACTTCCCAAAGGGTATTCCACATCCTGGGTACCCCAATTCTGTCACCTCTTCGACTTTTCCTTGTTCTCAAGCATCAAGCTGCCACACAATTGCTGCTAGGTACACAAGGAACAAGAGAGTTTGTGCAAGTTGCACATGCAAATCACAGTCCTCTTCCAGGCCAACTTCTCCTCTGCTCTGCTGGTGGAAGAAACATGGGAGCAATCCTTAATCAGCTTCAGAATGGAGCCCACAAAGCTGTCATAAACTACGTGTTCAGTCTGCTTTAGGTAACTCAGATACCTCAGCTTGAAACAGATTTGGGAGCAACCAGTCATCCCATGGGCAGAGCTCTGGAGCACAATCAGGGAGGAGGACAAGCATCTTTTACAGGCAGAGGGGACTACAAAGTGAATAACAAAGGTTATCACTGAGTGAGCAACTCAGCTGAAACAAGCAATTTTCTTCCAGTGGCAAAAGAAATTGCTCCCATGAGACACTGCCTCTTGCCTGAGCTGCTGGACAACTTTCTTGCAGAGGTTTAACTCTGACTCTGAGATGAGCTGCTTCACTTTCCTGCAGATCAAGCTGACAAACCCAGCCTGAGTGTTGGGAATCTATAGGGATAGGAGAAATGAAGCAAAAAAGACTGATGCTTGTTGTAAATGAAGCTTGGATCTTCTTCCAGAGGGTCAGACTGGCAGCTGGTGGCAGGAGCAGGTTGTTAACCCCTGGGAAACAGCCTAAAAGCAGGAGGATGAAACAGAAGAAAGGAAATGTCTAGTAGCCTGCCCAGGCAAAGAGCAAACAACTTGTTATTTCCTCTTTGGAAATAAGGGGCAGCAAATGAAATCAGATAAGGGTAGCAAACAGATGTCACTTCCCTGTAGCATGTGGATAAACTGTGGATCTCTCTGGTGCAGGACACTGTGAGTGCCTGAGTCAGATTGCTTCATACTAGAAATATTTGTGTGAGCACACAGCTATTAGTCACTGGAACCTAACTTCTGGCTTGAAAAGCCACAGCTCTCTGGGTTCCAGGAGAGAGCATTAAGGAAAATATTGCTGTGTGTTTGCCATGCTTTTCAGCATCTGAATGGGGGGTAGCTGATCCTTCAGCCTGAGGCACTCCAGCTGAATGTGTGCCTGGGATGTGTCATGGTTAGAAGCTGATGACGTCTTTCAGCCCCTCCTTTGGTAATCACAGGGTTAGAGCATCTCTGGGGTGTGGTGATACCCACCCAGCCGCAGCTTGGTGGACACAGGAAGGGGTGTGGGTGATGGGAGGGATCCAACAGATCCTTTCCTCCTCCCTTAGACACAGGCTCCAGCCCTGCCAGGCGGTGGAGGAGGTGCATGGGCAGGATCCATTCTTGTTGGCAGCACTCCAATTCCAGCCCCTCCTTTGCTGCAGCATATGGGCAGTCCTAACAGCAGAAAAGCTCCCCTTGCTCATCTGGCAAGGACACACCAGTGCCCCAAAGAGACATCACTCACCCCCCAGGCCAGCATCTGCCTCCCACCCTGGTCGACGGGGAGCAAGACCGGACCCATTTTTACCTCTTTTAGGCAGTCCCAGGGGCATCCTCCTGCACAGGGTGTCCTCAGACACCACCAGCTTGTGCCAGACCCCCCTGTCCTCTGCCTTGTCTCATCTCTGCTGGCAGCTGGGTCCTATTGCATTTTGGGGTTTCCCATGCCCTTGATTAACCTCCTGGAGCTGGACAGCCCCAGCAGAGACCTAAAGCCTTGCCACTGTCCTGCCTGATGTCTCACTCTCATACACTTGCCCAAGAGAGGGGAGAAGAGGGGGGTCTCTGGCAGCAGCTCCTGCAGACACATGTGCTCCAGACATAAAGCTCATGTTTTTTTCCTTCCTTTTGACAAGCTGAACTGCAGAAGCTGAAAATTGTTCCCGCATGAGAGCTTTAAAACAGGGTTTAAATAGGGGAAAGAGGGTTGGAGAAGTGATTTTGTTCCACCAGAACTGGTTTTTAACTTCTGTTTCTCCAAAATTCACCACCTTGCTTGTTCTCTCATTAAAAGACTTCAGGTTCACCTGGTTTTACAGTCTGCAGGGAAACATCTCAGCTTTGGCATTGTGGGGTGAGATTAGTGCAGCTGATGAGAGTGTGAAGCCTCCAGTGTAAGAAAGAAAGATGGAAGGGATAGAGATCACAGCATCTGTTCTCATCGACTGTGACCTGATATCATCCTCCTGGCTCCCTGCAAGGGCACCTCCACCAACCTTCCTTTCCTCACAGTTTCTTGTGCCCCAAGCAGTCTAAAAGTCTGCTCTTGCATGCAATTTCCTTGACCCAGGGAGCTGCTCATCCTCACATACAGAGCAAGAAGACATAAGCCATAACTCCAGCAAGGGCTGAGTATTTCCAAAGCTTCAACATCTTTTAGCAAAGCCAGTCTCAGCCTCAGGATGCTGCCTCGATGGCCTGAATATTGAAGGAAAGCCAGTGGCCTGAGCAGGAACACCAGGAAAAATCAGGCCATTGTGTTTTCTAGGTCAGCATCTTCCCAGGAGTGACTTAGGCACAGCTCACCCTGCTAGGACTCAGGAGGAGAGAGAGAGAAGACGTCCCAAACCCTTCCCAACAGGTTTTACACAATCTTACAGGCACTGGAGAGCTTGAAATATTCACTGATTAACTTTTGCAAGCAGTGAAGGCTTCTTAAAGACAGACCCCACGTGGGGCTGGTGACAGAGAAATTATTTCAGAGCCCCCCTCGCCCTAAACGTGAGCAGAAGGCCTGAGCATGCACTCCCCTGCCCGAGCTGGGATGCCAAATTGCTATTGGGGAATCTGCAGCACTTAGCAAAGCACAGGCACACCCATGCTCTGGCAGTGATGATGTGGGCTCCGTTGGGCACAGGCTGAGACATTTACCGTTGCTTTTTCCCACGCAGCGGCTGGGATTCAGGAAACGCCGAGGAGCTGGGGATCCTCGAGACGCTCCCTCCTCCTGCTTTTGTGATGCTCCGAGCCAAGACTATCCCCAGAGAGGCTGTAAAATTACAGGGAGATCCAAGCCTCACTGGGAGAAATATTAAACAAACCTTATCAGAGAGAGACCACCCAGCACAGGGAGGGGGGAGTTTTCACGCAGGAGTTTTTTCCCGCTCCCTCATCTTCTCCTCCCGGCTCTGCCGCTCGCAAATCAATGAACTGGTTAAATGCTTTTCCAGCGAGCCCTACCCGCCCCCGCCCGGGGATCCTCCCCATCGCCCGGCGCTCGTCCTTGGACCCGCCGGGGAAGTGCCGGGAGCGGGGTGTCTATCTGGGGCGGAGCGGAGCGGGGTGTCCGGCGGGTCCGGCGCCGGGGTGTCGGTCCGGGGCGGGGCGTCCGGCGGGTCCGGCGCCGCGGTGACCGGGGCGGAGCGGGGCGTCGGGGCCGGTGCAGCCCCGCCATGCGGGTGTCGCTGCCGGCCGTGCTCTGCGGCTCGGCCGCCAGCCTGCTGCTGCTGCTGCTGCGATGGCGGCGCCGAAGGGGGCTGTGGAAGAAGGTGAAGGAGGCTCGGCAGAGGCAGGAGCGGAGCTTGGTGAAGATGGACACGGCTGCGCGGTGCTTTCGGGTGCAGGTGGGTAGAACCAGATCCCGGGGCAGGGGACAGGTTGCGGATGGGCAGAGCCGTCTCTGCCTGCGCGGGCACGGCTCCTCGCCCCAGCCCCTTCCCCTTAGCACAGCCCCGGGGCTGGGGCGGGGATTCCCTGTCCGAGGGGCGGCGGCTGGGCGAGAGCTCTGAGCGCGGAGCGGCGGGCGCTCAAGGGCTTTCTCCTCTCTCCATGCACCCGTGCACGCAGCTCCCCAGCAATGCGGCCATCCCCTCTGCTAGCGGGGATGGTGAAACGCTTCCCGGGGCAGCCGGTGCGGCGGGGGATAACGGGCAGCGGCAAACAGCCACCGGCAGCGAGGAGAGGAGAATCCCTGCCCCTCTCCTCCAGGCGTCCCGGCCCCGGCCGCCATGGTGGGGAGGCTCAGCCCGGCTGCTGGGGGCGCGTTGGGAGAAGGCGAAAGGCAGAGCGTTATCAGCAGAGGCCAAAGTGCGGCCGCGCAGCCCGGGGCCGCGGCTCCGGGGACCGACGGGTGCGATGCCACCGCTGCCCCAGGCGCTGAGCCCAGAAATGCCGCTCGGCCGCACCGGCCCCAGCGCGTTGCCTGGCTTGTGGCTGGAGAGGATCTTGCTCAGGGTCAGAGTCCAGCTTGGGGGATCGGGTTGGATGCTTTTTTTCCCCCGTAGGTGGCAAGGAATTCTCTGCTGGCCCCCTAGAAATGACCTGCCTGCTTTCAGCTGAGGGGCTCCCTGGTTTGTGTGCTTCCCTGTGAGATATCCTGGTGATGCCAGGGGAATAGTTGGCACCAGGTCCCCTTCTGTTTCTTGTTTCACATATATAATGTGTATAACCGTAGCATCAGTTCCCACTGTAATTTAGCAGAGTAGGTTGCACCGAGCATTTCCCCCAGGCCTGGCCAAGACCTGTCTGAACAAGGCTGCACCAAAGGCTTTCTCTTAATCAGCAAGTGCTTGGTGAGACAGGTCTGGCCAGGAAGAGAAGGGATTAGAAAGCCAGGGTTACTATTACTAGCCCTGCAGGTTTCACCTCATTGTTCGCTGGCATCAGGTGGCGACAGGATTGTGGTTTTGAGGCAGATATTGCATTTGGCCATGACACGGGAGATATTGTTTGAATGGGTTATGGTGGACACCATGAAGAGAGGAGGAGCCCACCAGCTGAGGTAGAGGTGTGTGTCATCATCTGTTCAACCTTTCCCATAGCATCCTTCTGTGAATATGGTCTCCATCCTGTCTCTGCCTTTGCCTGAGCTCACCAAGAAACTCCAGGATGGCTCCCTCCCTCCAGAACACGTCTTCTATGCCTATGTGGGCAAGGTAAGGAGCAAGGGTGCTGGGGCAGCAACTCACCCATGGTGAGGCTGGTTCTTTTGGGGAGAAGCCCAGCACAAGGTTTGAACCTGGTTCAAACCAGAGTGTTCACTGGTTAGTGCTGGGCCTTTCTATGCTTTTATGTGAGTGAGGGGAAAGCTGGGCATCTGGCTGCCCATGGTTCTCAGCTTGGGTTGGAGCAAAAGGGAGCAGCAAGCTCAGCATGTGTAGAGCCTATACCTTCCCAGGGTCAGGAACTTGCAGAGTGCTGCTGTCATGTCCCCTCTGTCTCCAAATGGAATGGTACACCTTTGCTGCAAGGCCCCTCTCACCTCCTGGGTTCCCACTTTGGGGTTATTGTTTTATGCCACTCCAGAAGAGAATAGTCTTTGGCATTCTGCTAGGTTGGGTGCCTCTCTTCATCACACACCAGCTAGTGCTGTGGTCCCCTGTGTCCAGACAATGTTTGGTACGAAAATGTCCTGGAAAGGAACAGAAAGAGCTGCTCTGATATCAACTGCCCAGAGAGGAGGTGGAAAAGGGGGAAGAGGCAGGTGTCCTTTGCAAAACAGAATGCTGTTGTGCAAAGCTGTGGGCTGTGTCTAAGCTGTGGGCTTTGCCTGCTTTCCCCAAGGCTCTCCAAATCGCCACAGAAACCAACTGCATCACAGAGTATCTGCAGGAGAGTGAGACCCAGTTCCGGAAAGCAAAGCTGACGGGGAAGCCGGGTTTGCTCTACGGGGTGCCTGTCAGCATCAAAGACTCCATCAACTGCCAGGTACCACCAGCATGATACCACCTGCATCCTGAGATCCCTGTGGTTTGAAGTCTGGGAGCAGGGGGAGGTTTGACCTCAGCATCTGGCTTGACTCTGTTGTGGCTGATGTGGGATGCCGTGCCCTGGCAGGTGACACTTTTTTCTGTAGTGCCCAGTGACAGGACTGGGGGTAATGGACATGAGCTGGAACACAAAGAGTTCCACTTCAACACAAGGAGAAGCTTGTTTGGTGCTGAGGTGAGGGAGCCCTGGCCCAGGCTCGTAAGGGAGAGTGTGGAGGCTCCTGCTCTGGAGGTTTCCAAACCCACCTGGACACGTTCCTGTGTGACCTGATGGAGGGGAACCTGGGCTGGATGAGCTCTAGAGGTCCTTTCCAACCCCCACCATTCTGTGGTTCCACAATGATGGGGTTTGCTGCCCAGCTCCCACGTGAACCAACAGAGAAGGCTGGGTCAGATTTTCCAGCAGTACACTATAGAATGTGCACGTGATGGATGAGCTGTTGGAGGTGCCTTCACATGAACATGCTTATATATATCGATAAAAATGCAGGGGCAGGGGAATTGCAGTCCTCCATTTGGAAACCTTGTTGTCCTGTGTTCCCAGGGTCATGATTCCACGTTAGGGTTTGTAAAGAACCTCAATAAACCCGTGGCAGAGGACAGCGTCTTGGTGCAGGTGCTCAGGAGACAGGGGGCAATTCCTTTTGTCAAAACCAACGTTCCCTTGTCCCTCATCAGGTAGGTGGCTGCTCTGTTCCCTTGGCATGGTGACAGTCCTCTTCCCCTTCCTCCTATATCTCAAGTGGGGGTTTCTATCAAGTCTAATTCCCATTTCCCACTTCTGTTTGTGTTAAATAGCCAGGTCTGGTCCCTGTCCTTAATGTCTTTGCAAAGGAAACACATTTACACTGAGGCCTAGGCTGTACGAGATGCCTTCCTAAAGGCAATGTGGCCATGACCAGCCATGTTTAGAAAAAGCCACACAAAGAGTTTGCCCCAGGGATTATCAGATTTTGCACCAGTTCCTGAGGGAGCCCGATGTTCAAATGTGGCTGTGGTTGGCATTGGGCCTGTACCCAGGCAGGGGCTCAGCAATGCCTCCCAGGCTCAGGGAGCCTGGACCTGCTCGAGGTGGGCTGCTTTGGATATCCCATGGCACTCAGGACCACTTGAGGCTTTCCAGGAGGCATGATGTGTGTCTGGGAAGGCTTGACATTAGCTGACAGTGCGTCCAGGTCCTTGGACAGCCACCCAAAGGCTGATGGACATCATGGGAGCTTCGAGAAGCTCCCTCACACTAAGTGATGTCAATGTAAGAACTAGTGAATTACCTGCCTTCTGAAGGTCTCTTGTGTAGGGTCCACATCAGCAGATATCTACCTGCCTCTCATTTGCAATCTCTCTCTCTCTCTTTAGCTATGACTGCAACAACTTAATCTTTGGTCAGACGTTGAACCCTCTGCTGTACACCAGAAGCCCTGGCGGCTCCACTGGTGGAGAAGGTGCACTTATAGGAGGAGGTGGGTCCATCCTGGGCTTTGGGACAGATGTAGGAGGGAGCCTGCGTTTCCCTGCTGCCTTCTGTGGGATCTGTACGCTCAAACCCACCGGGAACAGACTCAGGTACTGCAAGTAATGTTTCTGGGTGAGACCCACCACCTTACCCACTGCTGTGCTGGGATGCTTCTACTCCTGTGGGCAAGGGGGAACTTGGTACAAACTGGGAAAGGCTCGTTCCTCCCTCCTGCCTGGCCATTTGGTGGGACTTTGATGGAGGGAAGTGCTGGTTCCCCCAGAAGGGAGATGGGGAAACCTCTCCACCTGCACACTAAGAGGGTGGTTGTTGCTGACTGACAGGGCATAAATCAGTCTGGCCTAGGTTTGGTCTCCCTTGGGCATCCCCTCTGCTCTTCCTCTTCCAGCCTCCATGTTTGCAAAGGGAGGGCAATGTTTTCATCACCATTTACTGCTGCTTAAAGCCTTTCCCTGCAATGAAAACTACTCAGCTGCTGTATTTTGTGTGTGTCTCTCTTCTTTGCAGTAAAAGAGGAGTAATTTCTGGTATCCCTGGGCAGAAGGCAGGTAGGAATTGCTGGCTGTCCCCCAGGGAGGGCAGTAGGGCAGAGTGAGAGGGACCCTTGGCTGGTTATGGGGCACATTCTCCAACATGTTCAGGGAGAGAAGGACGTTCCCTTCAGGAGACTGTTTCAGAGAACCACCTCCACACCGTGACTCCTGAGAAAATGGAATGTGGGTGAGCTGAGAGGAGCAGTTTGTGTGACACACAAACCTCAGCACTCCCTGTAGCCCCCCCAGTCGCTGCATTGTCAGCCACTGCTTCATGGGGAGTGGGATCAGTGGTTATAGGGGGTGTCTTGTGTTGTCCCTGTGTTGTGATTGATAGAGCTTTCTGTTTAGAAATCATGAAATGGAGCCATCAGGGCACACACTGATGGGCCCATAACGATGGGGTGGGTAACACCTGCAACCAGCCCCATGCCCAGACAGGAACTGTTACCAAGACTAGACTGAGTCCAAAGGGTGCCAAGAGGTCTTGCTTTTGCAGAACGTGCCCTTGAACTGCCTTGAATACTCTCTTCTGGTCTCTTCCAGTGGCTGCAGCAGTGGGGCCGCTGGCAAAAGACGTGGAGAGCCTGGCGCTGTGCATGCGGGCGCTGCTGTGCCAGGACATGTTCAGCCTGGACAGCACTGTGCCCCCCCTGCCCTTCAACGAAGAGGTACAGGACCTCAAAGTGGGTGCAGGCCTCTGAGAAGCGCTGCCACTGCTCAGCCTGAAAGCAGCAGTAACTCGTGGCAGCCCTCCAGGACCTGTGGGTGGGCACGTGGGCAAGAGGAGTGCTGCTTTCCAGACTGGCCCTGAGGCATGGGTTGTGCTGGGGACTCCTGCTACGGGACAGGCTTTCCAGCTGACTCTCTCCCTTGCTCTGCAGGTGTATTCCAGCACCCAGCCCCTCCGCATTGGCTACTATGAGACTGATTTCTTCACCATGCCAAGCCCAACCATGAGACGTGCCGTTCGGGAGGCCAAGCAGCTGTTGGAGGAGGCAGGCCACACGGTAGGATGCTGCATGAACCCAGTGCTGCATCTGTTCTTCCTTCCTACCATGTCTTTAAGACCCATGGGTGAACATCAAGCAAATTTGGCAAGGAAAGAGGGCCTGGAAGCCACTCAGCTACCCACAGCTTTGGTGAAAGTAGATAGCCGCTTCTGGAAAAAGAGTGTTTCTATTGCAACTCAATTTCTCCCCTCAGAGGGATCTTTTTAGGTGCTGGTGAACACAAAAGGGAGCCCACTGCAATCCATAACACATGCTGGGGAGCAGACACACTGCTCTATGACTATCTGTAGTGTGGGTGGATTATACTCACACCCCAGCTGAGATTCACCTTGTGCAACCTGGGTCCTGAGGCAGTGCTCACAGGGAGTTCTGCTGGGGTATGGTTACTGTCAGCTGCCTGTGTTTCCTGAACCTGATGGACCACTTCTCTTCAGCAGCTGTGGCAATCTGTTGTCCACATACTTGTTTGGTCTATTCTCAAGCCAGTTTCACCTCTTCTGCATCATACCCTTTGACAAACAGTCTTCTGCATGTTGCATGGAAAGCCAACTCCTGTTTTTATATCTGGAAACAAAGAAAGGCAAAGACAAAGGAGGAGATAAAAGGGCAGTGGCAGATGGCAGATCTTTCATAGCCAAGCAGTCCTTTATCGATACAAACCCATTTGTAGAGTCTCAGGTTTCTGGGATGCTGAACAGAGGTTGTCTCCTTCCTCCTCTCTGCCATTTCAGCAAGTCATCTCCTGTGCATGAGATGTGATGGTGGCTGCAGGCCTCCCCTTTACCCTTGCACAAGGATCAGGAGTGAAGAGGGAAGCACAGACTCATGCTCTCCGTCACCCACTGCCAGTTTTGGAGGGATCCTTTGTACCTTGGGACTGCTTGGACATCAAGAGGCCAAGCACACCCTGTAGCTTTTGACTCAACACTTGTTGCTCAAAGGGCAAACAGCCTTTTCAAGGAAGGATGGATGGGGGGAGTATCTGGTGGCCTCAGATGCTGGAGGCTTACCTGAGGGCTTGTTAGGAAGTCCCCAGCCTAGCTTGGCTCATTGGTAGCCCTTGATGGCTTCTCCACACAGCTTACTTGTGCTTATGCCACTGACTCCTCTTCCCTTGTCCTTCCAGCTGGTGCCTTTTGAAATCATGGATGTGGACCATGTGATCTTCAACTTCTGTGTGGGGGGAATGTTTGCAGATGGGGGAGCCTCCTTTCTCCAGAAGTTGTAAGTATGGCCTGGAATGATTTGGTGTGAAAATCCTCCTAGAGTCTGGCTAGCATTATACTGGTTATACTCACTGGATGTATATATACAGATACATATATATATATATATATATATATATATATATATGTGTGTATATATACTGGGTGTGGATAGTGCTGATATGCACTGGGATTTACTGGAGAGCTTACCAGACTTTTCATCTGAACTTTGGGTCTCTCTCAGATGGTTACCAACCTCCACAGCTGAAGGGAAGCTGGGTGCTGGTATCCTCTAAGTACCGTGAGAATCAGAGGAGCCCAGGGGAATGGAGCACACCTCTTTTTGTCACTTAGATATGCTGTTTGGGTTGAGGGGTTGGCCTTGTGAAGAGTGATCTACTGTGATTGCTTCCTACCACTGCTTAGCCAAACACCTTTTTCTCTTTCAGCAAAGGGGAGCTGGAGAAAAGCAGCATGAGGCTGTTGTACTTGTTGGCCAAGTCCCCGAACTGGCTGAAAAGCATCCTCTCCCGGCTTGCCAAACCTTTTGTAAGGTCCATTTCTTTCTAGCATAGATGGAGTTAAGCAATAGGTGGTGAATAAGTTGTCTCCCATTGCAGTAAGGCTTTATCACAGAGAATTTCTAAGTGTTGCTTCCCAGCTGTGCTTAGGCACGTCTCTAAACTGGAGCGATGGTATTTCACATCCTCCTCACCCCACCGTGGGGAAAATCCATGAGTCTTGCCTGAGCACTGAGTCAAGGGCTTGTATTTGTGACAGAGCTGTCTCAGAGGACAGTGCTGGGATTAATGTAAACTCTTTTCCACTCTCTCCTCCTCAGGTGCCTCGATTTTCAGGCATCGTAAGAAGCATGAGAGCAAAGTGAGTGAATCTGAGCCTGAGCAAACGTGGGGAGGTTTGGGTTTCTCTTTTGGGAGAGCAGCAGTGTTGGCTGCATCAGGGATCCTGTCCTAGCTGCATGCATCTGAGAAATCACGAGGCACAAAGCACAAGGGCGGGAGCAAACTGACAGCAGTTGATGTCAACACCATAACCCTGCAGGGTTTGGCAGCCTGTTCTAGTCCTGAGGATGGAAATGAGGGCAAGAGCTTACAGCTTCTTGCTTAGGAACTGAGTGAAGCTTGTGGGAGTGAAGTACAGTGTTGGCTTAAGCACTGGTGAATGCATCTGCCATGCCATGGGGTACAGACCCCATAGGACAGAAGGAAGGTAAATGGCAGCAAGGCAGGGCAAGCCTCCTTCCCTGAGTGTGCCAGTAGTGAGAAAGGACTCAAGTCTGCTATCAGAGAGACTCTATTTTGTGCTGTCTGTCTGTCCCACATCAAAGGATCAGGCCACCTCACACAGCCTGGCCTTTGAGAAATGATGTAGCTGAGCTTCCACCTCCTCAGCACAGCAGCAGTGACAGGGCTGGACACTTACCAGGCCAAAGCAGCACTGTACCAATGTGCCTTTAGTCTTCAGCCCTCTGTCATGGGCAGAAGCAGAAATAAAGACCCCCAGAACTTCAGAGGAAAGCCAGGGCTTTGCCAAAGTCCTCTCTTCCCTTGACTGCAGCTCCAGGAGCAGAGCTACCCTGTGCCCATCTGCTTTTTGATGCTCTTCCCTGCCCCTTTGTGCCTTTCATCAGTTTTCTTTTCTTTTTCAGCACAGTGGATGGAGTCTGGAATCTTCATTGTGAAATTGAGGTAAAGTATTGCAATTTGAAGTGAGATAGCTTTTGGCTTATTTCTTTTTTGGGAAGAGGCAGATTTAGTACCCACCAAGGTTAGAGGATCGAATCACTGCTGATGTGAGGGAGGAACATATGTCACTCCTCAACAGATCTCGCTTGGATGTACCAGTTCTCAGCACATGTAAGGGTTAGGATGACATGTTCCCAAATATTCATGATCCCAAATCAGACCTGAGTTCTTTCGCTCCTGCACTTGAAAGCTGAAAAGCTGCAGCAGACTTGCCTTTATTTCCATTCTGGTTTCCTCAAGACCCCTACATGTGCCTCCACATCAGTCTTTCCCCACCTCCCATATTAGCACAGGAGAAGGTGCTTTATGTGCTGGGAGAGTCATTGGCCAAGGGTTACTGGATTTCAGCAGGATCAGGCCTGATGTAGCCTGGTGGCTTCTCCTGGGGAAGGGTCATGAGCCTGGCTGGGCACGCAGGGAGAGGCTCAGCCAGCAGCCATGAGACAGTCTGTCCACCCCACTGACTACCAGCATGTTTCCTGGGGTCTGGAGCACAAGTCTGATCAGGAGCAGCTGAGGGTATTCAGCCTGGAGAAGAAGAGGCTGAGGGCAGACATGAGCACTCTCTGCAACTACCTGACAGGAGACTGTAGTGAGGTGGGGATCGGTCTCTTCTCCATAGTAACAAGTGACAGAACAAGAAAAAATGGCCTCAAGTTGCTCCAGGGGAGGTTTAGATTGGAGATGAGGAGGAACTTCTTCCCTGAGAGGGTTGTTAGACACTGTCCCAGGCTGCCCAGGGAGGTGGGGAAGTGCCCATCCCTGGAGACATTTAAAGTACACCCAGCTGAGGTGCTGAGGGCCATGGGTTAGTGATGGGCTTGGCAGTGTGAGGTGAGGGATTGGACTCAATGGTCTTAAAGGTCTTTTCCAACCAAGATGATTGTGTGATTGCTCCTCAGGAGTTTTGCCACCAGTTCATTGCCCAGTGGAAAAAGCTGAATCTGGATGTGATGCTTTGCCCCATGCTGGGCCCGGCCCTGGGCGTTGGCTACCCTGGGAAGCTCTCAGGTAGGGCTGCCAACGGGGGACTTTGCCTCCAGGGTGCCCCTGCTGCCGTGCTCCACCATTATCAATGAGAAGCCTTCCTCCTCTTCCCCTCACATCCCCGAGGCACTGGCTGGCAGTGGGGAGAGCTGAGCTCTTGGGGCAGCTGCAGCCCAGCCCATGGGCTACACACAGGACATCTCCCCTGGCGTGTTTGGGAGCCAAGGGGCCGCTTCCCATCCCGCGTCCTCCTAGTTCCCAGTGCCAGCACCCCGTTAGCTGAAAGCTGGTAGCCAGAGAGGGGGAGCAGGCTCTCCCAGGTGGGCTGGTGCTGCCAGCTGCCCCTCTCCCCCAGTGGCAGTCAGCTACACCATGCTCTACAACACCCTGGACTTCCCCGCCGGCGTGGTCCCCGTCACCACCGTGACTGATGAGGATGAGGAGGAGCTGAAGGACTACAAGGGCTACTTTCAGGACTGGTGGGATCGGACTCTGGCAAAGGTGAGTGGCACCAGGTTTCCCCAGGGCTGTGAGCATCTGCAGCCTTTCCTTGGACATCCTCTTCCTCTCCTCTCTCCCTGTGTGGGTGCCACAGGCTTTCCAGGGCAGCGTGGGGCTGCCGGTGGCCGTGCAGTGCGTGGCTCTGCCGTGGCAGGAGGAGCTGTGCCTTCGCTTCATGAAGGAGCTGGAGGCTCTCGTGCTGGAGAAGAACAGGATCGTCTGAGACTCAGGTGGATCCCAGCTCACATCAGCACGGGCCATTCTTTGGTCTGAGCCAAGCACAGGACTTGTGTTCCCCACTCCTTGGGGGTGTGGTGGTGGCTGGACTGGCTGGAGAGCGAGGCGATGGAGCGCTTCCAGTCGTCCTAATACAGCATCTTTTGTTATTGGAAAGTCTGTTATCTCAGGTCTGTTTGTGTGGGGGGTTGGGGTGGGTTATAAGAACCCTCTCAGCATCCCCCAGGGAAATACAAGAACACAGCCTTTCCCTTACAAATGGGGAAACTGAGGCACGGGGACTGGATTTGTCCAAGATGTTCAGACTCCTCCTTGCAGTGCTGTACAAAAAGGGATTTCCCCCTTCATTCTCAGCTCCCTGAGGACAAACCCCAGCGTTTTCCCTTCTGCAGACCAGCAATCTGAGGTCAAAGCTGTGCAGGCTTTGGCAAGCAGGGAGGGAGCTGGCCCGCTTCCCACAGCACAGGGCTGCTGGCACCCTGCACGCCTCGCAGGGGAACTCTGCAGTGATCGAGAACACCCGTCTCCTTCAGACACCTACCCCAGCTTTCCCCACAGCTGGGCTGTGAAACGCTTCAGCTCAGGGTTTGGCAACGTGCCAGGGGTGGGTGGCCCACCCCACAGCCTGCCCCACACCCCCTCTCCTCCCATTTCTGGAGGAGCCCATGCCAGGTTTTCCAGTGGGGTTTTCCAGCTGCTGACACTGGGATTGGCAGCACCGGCTGTTCCCAGCAGGTTTCCAAGTGTGCTCCAGAAAAAGATACCGTGATGCAAGTGTTTTCCCAGGGCAGCAATGTCACAAGCAGATTGTAACAAAGCTCTGGTGAGACTTGTGTTTGTGGGTTGTGGGTTTGTTTTTTTTTTCCATGTACTATTGTTGTTTAAACCAAAGTCATGCAAAAGCATGGGGTCCTTTCAAGGGCTGGGCAGAGAGGTTTCTCCCAGCCAAAGAGAAAGCAGCCCCCAGGATGCTGATTCTTTATCAGCAGGCTTTGAAAACAGGAAGGAGGGAGAGGAGGAGGAATCCCAAGGCTGAATGATATGTAAAGCCAAGCCCCAGAAGAGCTTGGGTGGTTGCACATGCTCCCTGCCCACACAGAAATTGCTGGAGGAGGTTTGTCTGTGTGTACTTTAAAAGGCAAGCCTGGAGGAGCCCGTCCCAGGAGAGGCAATGCCACCTGCACCTATGCTCCCAGAGAGCCAAGCACTGCTAACAGTTAACTAACTCTGTTAGTTTAACCCCCCTCTCCTAGGCACGGGGTTGGACAGGGTTCAGGAGTCCAAACAACAGAGACAGCAATGGGCCTGAACTGGTAAGTGTTCCTCACTGGGAGCCCTGAGCAAAGAACCCCAGCACGTGGTGCCCACTGCCACGGGACAGTGAGCTAGGCAAGGCCAGCACTGCTGGGTGGCTTTGGGGACCTGAGCTTGCTAAAACTCAGCTGCAGGCTGCTCCCAGCCCAGCCTGGACAGAGGGAGGTCAGTGTGAATGGCAGCACTGAAGCTTAAGGCTGAGGCAGGGCAAGAAGACTCCATCCCTGCAGGCAAGGGGGAGAGGTTGGTGACATCCACATTTGGCTCGCTCTGCTCTCCATCCTGGACGACCGTGGATGATCCTTCTCACCTTTCCAGTCAGCAAACGATTCCTCTGCCTTCCTTGCTTCTTCCCTGAGCTCTCTCCCTGCTGCCACAGGAGTAATCCTGTGGTAGGTATCTCTAACAGGCAGGGTAACAAGATAGGAGCAGTATCAGTGGCTTTCAGTCCCCAAACAAGCCACCTCCTCCAGAGAGCGACGCTTACCCTGGCTGCAGCCTCCTGACAAGCTCTACTACTTCATTTCTTGGGGCAGTGCCAGCATCTCTCCAGATATGGTAACGCTGCCTGACATCTTGGCAATGAATTTTCAGAGACTTCTCCTGTTCCTGCCTAAACTCATAGAATTGTTTTGGTTGGCAAAGACCGTTAAGATCATCAAGTCCAACCCCTCACCTCACATTGCCAAGCCCATCACTAACCCGTGGCCCTCAGCACTTCATCTGTGTGTCTTTTAAATATCTTCAGCTCTGGGGACTCCACCACCTCCCTGGGCCAGTGTCTGACAATCCTCTCAGGGAAGAAGCTCTTCCTCATCTGCAATCTAAACCTCCCCTGGTGCAACTTGAGGCTGTTTCCTCTTGTCCCGTCATTTATTACTGGAGAGAAGTGACCGATCCCCACCTCGCTACAACCTGCTGTTACAGAGAGTGTTCAAGACTCCAGAGAGTGTAGTTTTAGAGAGTGATCATGTCTCCCCTCAGCCTCCTCTTCTTCAAGCTAAACAACCCCAGTTCCAGACAGTTTTCCACCCAACAAAGGGTGCATCCATCCAGGCCACAAGCAGCCAGTTTCTCCAGGAAGATACCGTGGGAAAGGGTGTTGAGGGCTTTACTAAAATCCAGGTGGCAAGGAGCAACTCTCTGGGCTGCCAAAGCTACATAGTCCAGCTCCTCTATCATGTGCTGGCTGGAAGATGGCTTAGAAACTAGAGAGCAGGTAAGAAACTGGGTTCATTAGAGAGCACTTCCAGAAAGTTCTCACCCCCTGGTCTGGGTTGCCAAAATGCTTTTCAAAGGGGCTTGGCTTGAAAATGACACAGAGCGGCCATACACCTTGAAGGCACCTTCAGATAGCTCCTTCCACAGTGCTTTCCAGAATCCTGCTTCCACCTGCGTGCTCTTGCCTCTCCTGAGCTACCCCTTATCACATAGCAGCAGTTTTCTCCCCTGCACCAGGTTTCCTGGGACAAGTAGAGCTGTTAATGAGCTCAAATGCTAATTAATTATTAGATGTGGGTATAGTAGGGAGACCCCAGACCTGGGTTTTGCAAACATTCAGCTCTGTTCCCTGTATGTAGCCAGGTACAGCTGCAGCCAGCAGCTCAGGGAGGCCCAGCCTTGGGAGACACCCCCTAAAACTCAGTGTGAGCTGAGCATACTGCTTTGCAGCCCAACCCACAATGCTTCTCAGCAGGCAGACCCTTTCAAAGTCCATGGTCTAAAAATTCCCCTCCTGGACTTTGTTAATGCAACTCTGCTTCAGAGCTGATCTTGCACAGCAGGCAGTTGCAGAGCCTGCACTCATCAGCCCTCCTTAGGAGAAGGTTTGCAGACCCAGGTGTCTGTAGCTGGACTAAAAAGGAGAGAAATCATGACCCAAGAGCGACTGTGGCAGCTCCTTGAACCACTGTGGGGAGACCCTCGCGTCCTGTCAGCTCTGCTCTGCGGTTCAGCTGCAGGTGGTGCACTCCTGAGATGGCTGGGACGCAGGAAGATCCAGCAGAAGATGGAGGAGGCAAGGAGGACACGGGATTTGGCCCTGGAGAGAATGGAAAAGGCTGTTCGCAGGTTTAAGCAAGAGGTGATTTGGGGGGGAAAGTGTGTGTGGGAGGAAGGGATTGTATGTTCTGTGTACCCAAAGAAATGGGGGAGTGCTGATCAATCCTTCTTTGAGTGGTGGTTAAGGCACGTGCATGTTTTGGATCATCACCAATTTTTATGAGGGTCACCATTGACACAAGAAAACCTCTCACTGAGACAGAGTAAAGGAAGTATTTCTTCATACAGACCTGCTGAGGGAATCCTGAGGGTGAAGGATGGATGGGAGTTTGGGGCCCTTTGAACCAGATCATCACCCCAAACCTCCCTACACCCTTTTCTCATCATTCGTCCCTACTGCCAAGGCTTTCCCCTCCCATGCTCCTTACCTCTGCCCCTTCTTAGGGACCTCTCTGCCCCATCCTCCTCACAGTACGGGGAAGGCTTCACATCCTCCACCATCTGCACATTGGCCTCTTCCTCCTGCCCATGGCCAGGTAAAGAGGAGCCTAGATTTTAGGAGGTCAGCTGCTCAGATTTGGGATGTGTCCTAAACTCACAGTAACAACCCCCTGCTGTCCTTTCCTTGGTGGGGGTTGCAAGCAGCCCACATGCTCTCTGATGTTTTTCTTTTCCCATGTTAATGATAAATGTTGTAAAGCTTCAGCTAAATTCAACACATTGTGAGTTAGAAGGGGGGTGAAGTCCTGCAGGAGGGTAAACAGAGACAGGTCAAACCTCTCTTACAAGTTCACATAACTCTTCAGTCAAGAGGCACTTTTCTGCCTGTTTTCATTCTGTTTTTAGAACCCAGACTCAGCAAATTCCCTGTCTGCAAATTCACCACTCCAGCACACACAGCACTATGTGAAAGGTCTTTATTTCCACAGGGAATGTCTTCTAAACTTCTCCATTCAAGGTCATTGCTGGGCAGTATCAGAAATGGGTATCTGCAGCCTCAACACAAACACTTTCTGTCATTTTCTCCCCTCTGCACCTAATTTCCCACCCTTTGCAGAACCCAGGCATCCAGACAGCACATGTCCTCTCACTGACAATGGTGGAGCTGGCAGAGAAGCTGAAGGAGGGGTCTCTCTCCCCAGAAAGTGTGCTGTACTCCCACATGAGCAAAGTGAGTGCCATCTGCAGCATGGTAGAGATGCAAAGGGCAAGTAAGGAGGATCCAGGACTGAAAATTATCCCAGTGGGAAACATGGGAAGTTTATAGGTAAGGTCTGAGTAATGAATGCTGGAGGGTATCCAGAGATGCACACCAGAGCTGGTAAAAGGTCTGGGGAACAAGTGTGATGAGGAGTGGCTGAGGGAGCTGAGAGCCTGGGGAAGAGGAGGCTGAGAGGAGACTTGATCACGTGTAGTGAGGTGGGAGTCAATCTCTTCTTGCTGGCAATGAATGATAGGATGAGAGAAAATGGCCTCAAGTTGCACCAGGAGAGGTTTAGATTTGAGATTAGGAACAACTTTTTCACCAAGAGGGTTGTCAGCCCCTGTCCCAGGCTGCCCAGGGAGGTGGTGGAGTCCCCATCCCTGGAGATACTGAAAAGCCATTTAGATGTGCTGAGGGCCATGGGTTAGTGATGGGCTTGGCAGTGTGAGGGGAGTGGTTGAACTTGATGATCTTAAAGGTCTTTTCCAAACAAAACAATGCTGTGGTTCTTGAGGGGGTTGAATTTTCAGCTTGAAAACACAATTTAAATACTGTTTCCTTCCTCTTGCCAATTCATCTGCCTTGCTGCCCTTCGCTGTTCCCGAGAGGCTTTGGAGGTGACTCGGGAAGTGAACTGTGTTACAGACTTCATTCATGGCTGTGAGGATCAGCTCCAGGAACTGAAGCAGCAGAAGGAAAAGGGGCTGCTTTATGGCATCCCCATCAGCATTAAGGACCACATTAACTGCAAGGTACATCCATGATTCCCCTGTCTCTTGAATGGGCTAGGATATCCCATCCTCATCAGAACTGGCTAAGAGTTCCCTCAGACAAGGATGTTCCAAATACTGTGAGATCAGCAAACCTACATTTGTTTTCTGCAGAAATTTCTAACTTGCTGTCCTGATTTCAATTGAGATAGAGTTAACTTTCCTCCTAGTAGCTGCTACTGGGCTGTGTTTTGGGTTTACACTGAAAAGAATGCTGACGACACCAGAGATGTTTTGGTTATTGCTAAACGGTGCTTGCACAAAGTCAAGGTCTTCTCAGTGGGCTGGAGGGGCACAAGGAGCTGGGAGGGAGCATGGCCAGAGCAGCTGACCTGAACTAGCCAAAGGGCTATTCCACACCATAGGGCATCATGCCCAGTAAATGGAGGGAGTTGGCAGGGAGGGAGGATCAGTGCTTGGGCATCAGTCAGCAGGTGGGGAGCAGTTGCATTGTGCAGCACTCAGAACTCTTTTTCCCCCTTTTTTTGCTTTCTCTCTCTTTTTTTGCTGTATTCCTTTTCATTACAATTGTTATTATAATGTATTTTTAATTCTTATTGCTATTATTCTGCTTTGTTTTAGTCAGTAAACTGTTCCTCTCTCAACCCATGAGTTTCCCTTTTGTTTTCCTGGTTCTCCTCCCCATCCCATTGGGGGTCAGGGAGTGAGTGAGCAGATGCCTGATGCTTAGTTCCTGGCTGGGGTTAAACCCTTTTCTCTCATCAGGTTTTCCCTGAGGTAGTCAGGCCCTGTTCTGCCTGTGAGAAAAGTTAAGTGGGAACTTTGTCCCAGGAGGCATTAGGATGTGTATCTGTTATTGTCCCAGCTCCAAACAGCATCTTTCCCAGTACCTAAAGAGCTTTGCTTCCCATCCCCAAGGGCCACATCTCCTCTGGAGGGATGGTGAAGTTTCTGGGACAAGTGAAGGAAGAAGACAGCGTCATTGTCCAGGTTCTAAAGAGCCAGGGGGCAATCCCCTTTGTGAAAACCAACATCCCACAGACAATGATAAAGTAATGACGTGTTCGCCTTCATGCAAACGCTGCGACACGTGGCTCTTGCTATCTGAGAGAGGGTGGGCCTGCATGCACCAACTCCCACCCTTGTCTAAGCTAATTGTGCACATTAATTGCCTCCTCCTTTCAATCTGAAATTATTTCTCTTCTGTTTGATGACTTAAATGCAGCTGTTCCAACAAATCTACTTTCTGCTGATTCTACCTGCTGGGATTAACTCCACACTCATCCCTGCATGGATGCTCTATGCCGTGTGTTTGTGGTTTGCAGAGACAGAAGTGCCTCACTTACCCACTGATCTTCTCCCCAGCTACGACTGCAGCAATCCCATCTTTGGCCAGACTCTGAACCCCCTCAACCCCCAGAAGAGCCCTGGGGGCTCGTCAGGAGGGGAGGGAGCTCTGATTGCAGGGGGAGGCTCCATCCTGGGCATCGGCTCTGATGTAGCTGGCAGCATCCGCCTGCCCTCCAGCTTCTGCGGGCTCTGTGGCCTCAAACCCACCGGCAACAGGATCAGGTACATCTCAGCATCTGTCCTCTTCTTCCATCCACCTTGGACACTGCAAAGTATCCCCCATAGTGTATCAAACTTCACAACAGTGCCTGTGCTTTCCTGCAGGTTTAAGCTAGTACTCGAGCCTGCCTGTTTCCTTGTGTCAGCTGGGGCTATGGGCTCTGTTAACCATATGGGACGACCTCCATCTGCTAACACAACAAAGGCTTTCTCAGTTTTTAATAGCCAAGGCCAGGAAGCTGAAAGCAAATACTACAGTCATCTTCTTTTCAAATGTTTTCAGCCCTTGCTTTGCTTGTAAGAGTTTTCTGTTAATCAGCAGTGGTTTGTTCACACCAGGGAAAGGAGGTGATAAAAACTATCTCTAGCCCCTAGCAGCTTACAGACCATGGAAGTCTTTGCAGCCTAGAAAGTGTGAAGTCTTTGCAGGACCTTTTGCCCTCCTAGATGTTGTCTGGGGGTAAATGAGAAGTGTGCAGCTCAGGATTGTGATATGCCTCGCAGCAAGAGCTGCTGCTCATCTGCTTCTCCCGTTATGTTTGCAGCAAGCTGGGTTGTGTTTCTCCTATCGTAGGAATGCAGTCGGGTAAGTCCCTCCAGATGATATGTTACTCCTGTCACTTACTTTACTTCTTACACCTCCTGCTGCTGAAGTGCCAGCAAACTGTGCTTGCTCAATTATGAATCATGGCCAGTCAAAACCAGTGATCTATCAGACCAGGGCCTACCTTGTGCTGTTACCTTTCTGCACCGTTTATTCTGTTCTGGATGGTTGCGGTAGCTGAGTCTGAGCAGAACTGAACCAAAACCCATTCAGGCAATGCAGTGTGTAGCAGTGAGAAACGTGAGATGTCCATCCCAAAAGCCTGGGATTTTTGACTGGAGATGCTTCCAGGAGACTCTGCTGGCTTCAGCTGCTGCCAGGAGGTGTTTCTGTTGGCAGGAAGGCTGCAGCCCTCACTCCCCTTGAGCGGGCCTCCTGCCTGCAGAAGCCTGGCCCAGAAGGTCAGCCTCTGTGGCTTGCCTCTGCTCTGAGACTTACAGATGGGATCTACTGGATCTCCTTGCTGATTTCTTGCACACTGCACTCGTTCCCTGTCTCTCCTCCCTGGCCTGACAAACTCTTCCATGGTTGCCCCTAGCAGTAACTATGAGAGGTCACCAGCCCCCCTGCCTGCGGTGACAGAGCCTCTGTGCTTGCAGTGACTGCCACTCTGGGGCCGATGGCGAGGGACGTGGACAGCCTGGCCCTCTGCATGAAGGCACTGCTCTGCCAGGAGATGTTCCAGCTGGACCCCACCGTGCCCCCCATCCCCTTCAATGAGGAGGTGAGGCTCAGAGACAGTCCCATGTCTCCATTTGCCAGCAGCAAAGTGAGAACTTGGGAGATTCCTATCTGGTTTCATGTCTCAAGATAGTGAGGACCATGGGGAAGAAAGTGTCCTTCAGAACAAAGGACACCTAGAGTGAGCAACCAGAAGAAGCAGCCATGCAGCAGAGTTGACAGGCCTCTCTTGGCTTGCTCTGACGAGACACGCCAGAAGCTGACCCTTCCCTGGCAATGTCCAGCACAAGCTTGTTGGCTTCCTTCTGGCCCAACCCCTAAAAAGAGCTGATTTCTACTGGAATATGCCCCTCATACCTTTAATTAGAGAGACTGATTTAACAGTCCCTGACCTAAGAAATCATTGCCCTTTGCTCTCTGCTTCTACCATCCCATCACATCTTTCTGGCTCCGACCCTAGGATCTCTCAGTTGTCCCTGGCACCCAGGCAATACAGACCAGTCACTTACCTTAGAGGAAGAGGCCCCTGAACTCTGCCTGGAACCAGAGCATTGGATCTGTACAGGTGCTATCAGACCTGCTACCTCAAAGCTGGGTTGTGTTCACCTGGCAGGAGGTGGTGTCAGACCACACCAAGGACCACTGCTGCAGACCTACGCTCTGGACAGCACAGCTTTCCACCAGCTCTGCTGTTCCCATTGTTCCTCCAACCCAGGAGAACTCAATTGCTGCTTCCTCAAGGCCTGGGAATGGTCCAGTCTTGTACATCCTATGCAAGTGATGGCTTCTCTTCTCACAGGTTTACACCAGTTCAAAGCCACTTCGAATTGGCTACTATGAAGGAGATGGCTACTTCCAGCCCTCACCCAGCATGAAACGGGCCGTCCAGCAGACAAGAAAGCTCCTCCAGGACGCAGGGCACACGGTGGGTTTTCATGTCTGTGGTTGCCTGGAAGCGTTATCCTGTTCCTTACAGAGTCTGGACAAGCCACTTCCCATCTCTGCTTTTCCACCCATAGAACAGGGACCATCCCTCCCTGCACAGATCACAAAGAGGAAAGCAGATGCAAGTTTGTTTCCCAAACCAATGAGATTTTACTGGCCTATGTTCCTGACAGGAGAATCACCTTCAAGTCACTCCTTTTCTAAAGCACTGTTTTTTCCATCATGTTTGGTGTTCCCATAAATATGAAGCTCCCAACAGTTTTAGTGATCCCTCAGCTGTTAAACAGTTTGCAGGTTTCTGTGTGGGTAAGTGGGAAGGGGATTGGAGCAGTTGACCCCCCAGAGACCTCTTCTAGCACAAATGGTCCTCTGGTTCCACGAGGGGAATTTCTATATGGGAGCTGTTCCCATGATGCCAGTTATTTAAAAATACTTAGTGTTTTGAATTCCTCTCTAAAGCATGGAGGAGTGGAGCCTGTGCCAGGTTATAATATGTGTTAATGCCTTAGAGACATGGAAAGGACTGTGGGCTGATGCTGCTTACCAGGCTTCCTTTGAAAATGAGGTCTTGCTGTCTGACAGCAGCATGGAGGACCTAAGCTTCCTATTACTTCCCAATCACCTCACTGGTGAGGCAAGGAGGTTCACAAAAGGCTCTAGGAACCGTTCATCTTTATTGGCTCTTGAAAGGGGATGGTTTTCTTGCAGCTTGTTCCCTTTGCACCACCCAAGATTGACTACATGGTAGATGAGCTGTTCACAAGAGGGCTTTTCTCGGATGGTGCTGCTCACCTGGTGGACTTCTTGTAAGTAAAACCCCCATTGTGGGCCACAAGACTTGGCACTGCATAGCCAGTGTTTGCATCCAGAGTGTTCTTGTGGGTGCAAACCAAATAATGAGCAGCAGAGGAGCAATTTCTGGAAGGATGAACTTAGTCTGAACAGCAGCTAGTTGACAGGAGCAGTTCACACACACTGATAACACGGAAGGGTAATAAGATACCGTGTGTCAGCAGTGGTTTTATGTGTGTGATTAGTCCCTGGCATATGGGACACTTCACACATGATAGGATTTTCTGCAGAGGTGCAGTGAGTTAGCCCTGGCTAATGGCCAAACACCCAGCCACTTGTTCAAAGTGAAACAAGCTGTTTGTGACTCCGCTGCTGCAAAGCACTGCAGAGCCTCTGTGGCACTGACAACATAAGCAGTAAAGTACTTATTTGCCTAACTTTTGCAGTGAGCATTTACACTTGAACATCTAAACCCCAAGTGAGCACCTCTTGTCCAGTGTGTTGGACTGAAACAGGCAGATTTTGTCTTCTAGCAACTCCCCTCTAAGGCCAACCCTGCTTTGGAAACAGAGCTGCTGCTGCTGTAGCTCTGGCACAGATGACTTGTCCTGACTTCTCCTTCACTCTCTACCCTTCCAGAAAAGGAGACATCGTGGATCCTAATATGAAATCCCAGTTCAACACTTACAGACTTCCTGCTCTGGTGAAGAAGACCCTGGCTATCATTTTGAAACCCATAGTAAGTGTGTGGACGTGTCTTGCCCCCGTTATAGGAAATCTGCAGGCTGAGGAAGTTCCCACATGCAGGGAGTTGGCTGCTTCCCTCTGGAAGTGCTTTGCTGCTTCATATTAACTGCCTGATGGACTTCATAGTGAAATACACTTAAACACACTTAGACTCTAAGCCCAAGCTGAGCTTATCAAGTAGGTCTGACACCTTTTTGTGGGGGTTTTGCATGGAGAGGACAAAACACGATCCATTCTTAGGAATGAGCCATCCAGCAATGGGCTCCAAGAGAGTGGGTATCATTAGCAAGGGTCTAAACAGCATCCCCACACCCAGAAGATGCTCTCCAGGCTTGCAATGTGGTTTACAGCCTTATTGCCACGGGTTTGTTGTGTTTAAATGTAGAAATGAGTGTGGGAGTAAAAACACTTCTCTGGAAACAGTTCAGAGCTTGGCATTTTGGGCAGTGTTCTTGTCCTAGCAGATGTGGGATGGTAGCCAGTTATTGTGGCTGGGTTCTTGTACACTAACCCCAAGTTTTCCCCTTCCCTCTGAAAGTACCCACGAATCGCTCGGGATCTCAGTGCTCTCTGTGGAGTGGGGTAAGTAGCTCTGGAGAAAGGGAGGCTTGCACATGGATGTGGCCACGGGTTCACACAGGTAGATGCCAGCTTGCTGTGCAAAGCATTGTCACAGGGCTGTGCAGCACAGGCTAATGCATGCTGCACAGTGTTATCCAGGGCTATGCAGCCAAAGAGTATTTTAAGAGCTCAAGGATCCTTGTTGTGGCAGGGCTAGGATGTGTCTGTGGAGGTCAGCACGCAGAGATACAGGATGCTTTCCTCATCAGATGGATTGTGGTACCCAAAGCATCACATGGCAAGTTAGTTACAGAGGGTTCTGAAGCACCTGTCCTTCCAAGAGAGACAGAGACACACATCAAACTGTTAGCAAGTGAATTCAGAAGGCTGTCATGATCTTTGTCTGGGTGCTAGAGCACACAGCCACAGTGGCACACTCATAACTGAGCTCCCCAGGGGGATCAGCTGGGTGATACTACAACCTGTTCCCAGAAGCATCACGTGGTTTCTATAACAAGGGGATGTCTGTGCACTTTGTTCATTGCTTTCTGTTGCCACAGTCCCAAGCTGATTAATTCTGCTGCCTTTCCAGGTCTGCCAAAAACCTGTGGGATCAGCACGGAGCAGTGGCGGTAATGGAATGCTACTTATTCATTTATTTGTCCTTACTAAACATAGTGAGAGATCCCTAAAGTCTCTAGGCAATTGCTTTGAGCTCTGTGATGGATTTGAGCATGGGAATGGGTCATGTGGAAATAAAGTTGCCAGGTTTTTCTTTGAAAGTCCATCTTTGCAAGAAGTGGTAAGAGCTCAAGGCAATAGATGTACATGTGGAGGCTTCTGTTTGCTGGAGGAAGAAAGATTATTCTTTGCCCTGCATTTTCTAAGCAGAAATAGTATATGAACAGCCACTAAAGATGAGTCTCTTGGTGCAAATCCTTCTATTCAGATGTTACATGCTACTATCATAAGCTAAGACCATGCTTGAACTATCAAGCAGAGACCTTGGGTGACAAAAAATGTAGCTGAGAACTCTTTGGTTTAGGTGGATTTCTTATTAACTCATTTGGGATCAAGAACACAGGTCAGAAAGCATTCTTCTGGACAACTGAGTCCTAGTGCTGTTCACAAACTGATCAGGTTCCTCTTGAAATCCAGCTGACTTTCATGCTTGCATTTGGTTTTATTGTCCAGCCCCTCTCCTTCCTGCTCTGATGGTTGGAAACCTTCATATTTTCCATGCTGTTTATTCAGTTCCTCATTTTATTCCTGTCCTTGATCTTAAATAGCACCTCTCCTCTCTGTTATTTTCCACTGCTTCCCTCGTCCTTGATCTATTTATAGGGAGCAATTGTATCCCCTTTCAGATGGTGTTTTGCAAGGCCAAAGAAGCCGAGCAGCTCTGACAGATTCTAGGGCAGAGGAAAAACTCCTACAAACCTGCCTGGTCACTGAGCTAATGGGATTGTTTGGAAAGAAATGGGTTTGGGGTTTTTTTTCCTCCAAACATCCAAAACATCAAACCCACAACCTAAACACCAGCTCTTAAAAAGGTTTGCTGCCAGCAATTTTGAGTCGTTTTTCTTCGGTGAAGCCATAGGCACATTTTTTTTAGCCTACCACAAACAAGAGCTCATTCAAAACTTTTGGCTAGCAACCAGCTTTTCTCTCAGAAGGAGAAAATAAAAAAAGCTACCATCAGGTTGGCTGCTCTGCTTGTATTTCCTGGAAACACATCTCAGTTGATGAAACTTCAGCAGGAAGCATCTCAGACTGCAGACTGAAACTGAGGTCGGTCCAGCTAAGAAAAAGCATTGTGGCTGGGGCTTTCGTGAGAGATGTGGAAGAACATTGTGCAGAATAATTGTAGTGAGAGTTGTGCAGAACAGGGGCTGGACTATAGGAAATAATGTGTCCCTGTAAGCAGAATGTGGCTGCAGAAGCAGCGGAACAGCCCTTTGAAGATGGATCCATTCATTGCTTGATATTCAGCGGAGCTGCTGGCAAACCAGACTACAAATCTAGTTTGTCTTGGATCTACAGGACAAGCCTGAAGCTGTGTCTCCTGCATTCTGGAGGGAAGACCTTGGGCTTTGCCTAGCTGTCTCTTGCTGCTTCTTTTTCTTATCTGTATCCTGATGCAGAATGAGGGAAGGCTTTGTGAAAATAGTTTGCATTCATGTCTCAGAATCACAGATTCTTAAGGGTTGGAAGGGACCTTGAAAGCTCATCCAGCCCAACTCCCCAGCCAGAGCAGAGCCACCTAGAGCAGGTCACACAGGAACTCATCCATCTGGGTTTGAATGTATCCAGAGAAGGAGACTCCACAACCCATCTGGGCAGCCCCTTCCAGTGCTCCCTCACCTCAACAGGGAAGAAATTCTTGCTTGTGTTTCTTTGGAAACTCTGATGTTCCAGCTTATACCCATTGCCCCTTGTCTTCTAGATTCTTCTACCAAAATGATCAAGGCTTTTTAGACCATTGGGCTTTTTAGCCAGTTAGACATAGTTCTTCAAAGTATTGTTGATTTCCACTCATCTAATGATCATGACTAGGTCTGCGCAGCACACAGACAGGAAACCTAAGGGTGGAAGAACACCATCTATTTGCTCTTTTTAATTTGTTTAGCTCAGGTTTTATTTGAGTTTTCAGTTGTGTCCAGGAAAGCTTTTGCCCTCCTTTTCCCATGCTGTAGGCAATGATCTGCCTCTGCTGTGCAACAGACATTGTCATCTCTGTCTTTCCCTCTAGGTTTACCGCACTGAATTTATTGCCAAATGGAGGAAGCTGAGGCTGGATGTGATTCTTTGTCCCATGCTGGGGCCAGCCTTCAACCATGGCTACGCTGGGAAGCTACTTGGTAAACTTCATTGAGGTGTCTCAGGATGCACCCATGGTGCTGCTTGTGGGCAGAGCTGCAGCAAGATATTTTGGTCTCTTGGACATTCTCCAAACCATGTGTGGGGCTTGGTTTTCCCTCTGGGGAAGAAAGCAAAGGAGAGGCTTTCTCTGGATGAGTCTTCTCATGCCTCCACCTCACCTGAGCTGTAGGTGTTGGGATTATTAAGGGCTACCAATTAAAGGCACATCTCTCCCAGTCATTATCTGTTCTGTAGAAAGCCCAAGAGCTACTCTTGCAGCAGAGAGTGGCTGTGAGGATGATTGTCAGAGGAGTGGTGGACCTTAGTACAAGACCAGGCTCTTCTGAACGTTGCCATCTTACATTTCCCAAGACTTTGCAAATAGCAGAAAGGCTCTTTGCCTGTGACTTGCAGGAAAAGGCATTTTTTTACAGCTTCCAGCAAACAGTCAGGGTCCTGCATCTCTCCCTAGCAATGTCCCTTTGGGATCCAAATTATAGAAAGGGACACCTGGATTATCCTGAAAAGACAGTTGAGATTTTACCCTGAGGTATGGGAGACATAGATGCAATCAGATCAAGTACTCATATCTGTCCCTCCCAGAGCAGATCTCATCTCCACCCAACTGTCAGGTGAAGGCATGGGTCTCTCTCTGGTCTCAGCAACGCTGTGACCCTCCAAAGTCTCCATCAAAAGTCCCTTTGAAAGCAGCATGTTTTCAGTCTCGTTGGGTCCAGCATCTCCAGTCTACAACTCCTGCAATCCAAATTGGCATCTGAAAGTCATTGCTGGCCCAGCACATTAACTTTTGCCATTTTGCATGCTCTGTGTGATCTTTTCCAGCTGCAACCTCCTACACCAATTTATACAACGTCTTGAACTTCCCTGCTGGGGTGGTGCCGGTCAGCACGGTCACGGCGGCCGATGAAGAGGAGCTGAAGCATTACCGAGGGCACTACAGAGACCCTTGGGATAAAAGGCTGAAAGAGGTCAGTGGGGAAGGAGCCCAGCTCTTAGCAGAAGGTTATGAGTGGCACAGTGACACCACCTCTGTGGCACATTGTGCCAGGGCTCGTCTACATCCCCTGATGAGAGCAGGAGCTCCTTTCATAACGCAGTTTGCATACACCGCGTTACTGCCCTGCCCGTGGTGTGGCTATGCTGGTGCCCATCAGCCTGACAACTGTCCCCATGCATGTCTTCCTTTGTCTTCTCTTCCTATAACACCCAAGGAAGCTCTCCCCATGTGCCCTGACCCAGCACCGTGTTTCATTTCTGCAGGCTGTGGCAGGAGCCGTGGGGCTGCCGGTGGCCGTGCAGTGCGTGGCTCTGCCGTGGCAGGACGAGCTGTGCCTTCGCTTCATGAAGGAGGTGGAGACACTTGCTCGTGGCACAAAGAGAACTGTGTGATTTCTGAGAACCTGCCTTCACTGTGATGACTTTTCTTTCCCTTTCCCTCACTCCAGCCACTTCCTACCTGATGCACAAAGTAGATAGTGACCTGCAGGCTCTGAACCACTGTTGTAAATGAACTGGCAATAAATGCTGTTTAAATATAGTCAGCAACAATCTCTCCTCTGTTTAAATTGTCCTTCTCTGGTAAACTGAGTCAGAAAAACAAAAGAAAGGAATGAGGAATGCTGGACCAAAGGAGTCCAATAAGTATAGTGTAACAATATCTGTGCATGATATTTTAGGACAAGAGGAAATGGCCTCAAGTTGTGCCAGGGGAGGTTTAGATTGGAGATTAGGAAGGACTTTTTCAGCTGAGATGGTTGTTAAATACTGGAACGAGCTGCCCAGGGTTGAGTCCCCATCCCTGGAGATATTTAAGAGACATGTAGCTGAGGTGCTGAGGGACATGGGTTAGTGGTGGGATGGCTGTGTTGGGCTAGTGGTTGAACTTGATCTCAAAAGTCTTTTGCAACCAAAACAACTCTATGATTCTATGTTAGACCAAAGAGCTGTTTACCCCAACGTTTAACTTCCAACAGTGGGCAGGAGCAGACGTTTGTGAGAGAGTATAACCTGGTAAGTGCAGGATTCCCTCTAGGGCTGTGCCATTGGTTGGCAAAGCCTAGCAGTCAGCCCATCATTTTAAACAGCTGCCAAGAAAGCTCTCCTTCGTGTTGGGCCCCTTTCTGCACTCGTTTACTCTCTTATCTCCACACCATCCGGTGGCAGAGAGCTCTGTGGTTTAACTGTGCAGCGAGTAGTGGAAACCTTAATTCGCTTTGAGGTAGCAATTGTTCCGCCTTCACTCCTGTTCCTCATTGTTTCTTCCAGTAAAGCCATGGGAGGTGAAGGTTGCTGGGTGGTTTGGGGGTTTTTATTTCCTATAAGCACTTGAGTGAAACTTAGTTTTCATCATTTCTGTGTCTACGTTTAGACCATTCGCACTGTTTGGTGCTTCCAACGTCACCGTGACGGTTGTGTGCTGCTTCTCAACCCAGCCTTTGCTCTCGAGGAACAGGCTGGATGGGAAGGTGGGCAATGATAGGGGAAACCAAAATGCTTTCAATAAGCAAGTGTATCTAGAAACAAGGCATTGTCACTAGCAATGACTCACACCTTCTCCTAGTCTGTACATCTATTTGGGATGCATCAAGAAGAGTGTGGGCAGCAGGTTGAGGGAGGTTCTGCTCCCCCTCTGCTCTGCCCTGGTGAGGCCTCATCTGGAGTACTATGTCTGGTTCTGGGCTCCCCAGCTCAAGAGGGACATGGAACTTGTAGAGAGAGTCCAATAAAGGACTAGTAAGATGATCAGGGGGCTGAAACATTTGTCTTACGAGGAAAGGCTGCAGGACTTGGAGGTGTTCAGCCTGGAGAACAGGAGACTGAGGGGGACCTCATTAACACAAGTAGTTGAAAGGTGTTTGTCAGGAGGATGGGGTGACACTTTTTTCTGTAGTGCCCAGTGACAGGACTGGGGGTAATGGACATGAGCTGGAGCACAAAGAGTTCCACTTCAACACAAGGAGAAACTTGTTTGCTGTGGGGGTGAGGGAGCCCTGGCCCAGGCTGCCCAGGGAGGGTGTGGAGGCTCCTTCTCTGGAGGTTTCCAAACCCACCTGGACACGTTCCTGTGTGACCTGATGGAGGGGAACCTGCTTTAGCAAGAGGTTGGACTGGATGATCCCTAGAGATCCCTTCCAACCCCTCTCCATCCTGTGATTCTATGATCTCTCCAGGCATAGAGGCTGTAACCAATACTTCCCCAGCAGGAGAAAGCCACAGGGCCAAGGGCCACCACATCTCTTGTTAATTATCAGCCTCCCTGGGGCTGTGTAACCACCAGCCTCACACAGTTTAGAAGTGGGCTTGGCAGCATGAGGTGAATGGTTGGACTCCATGATCTTAAAGGTCTTTTCCAACCTAAATGATTCTGTGATTGTATGGTCACAAGCAGGGCTGGATCACATGGTGGGTGCAGGCTCCTCAGCCTGACTCACCATCCCCTGCTCAGCACAGGGCAGGGGGAAGGTCCAAGGCACAGTGGTGCTCTCAGAAGATGCCCTGACTGCATGATTACTGCTGGGCAGCACCAGCCACAGAGCTGCTGCCTGATGAGAGTTTGCCAAATGACTCTGACTATGTCAGGCCAGGAGCAAAGGACTTTTATCTGTCCTCTCATAGGGAAAGTGGGAACTCACCATTAAACATGTAACGTGCCCCAGGTAACATTCCCAGTTAGATCTGAGCACAAATACCTTGTTTTGCTAGAAGAAAACAACAATGTCCTTTGCTCATGTATCCCTCTGTATCTTTGCAAGGCTGAATGAAGTGAGAGAGTCCTATTTCTTAAAGGAATTTCCCCATGCATACTTGTGCTTCACATTCCAGCTGCCTGTTGTGGGAGGCTCTGGAAAGGACTTACTATTCCTCTCACTCCCCTCTCCTGCCTCCAGTCAGTCACTGGATCTCAGGATCTCACAGCATTAGCTCCCAGCACTCAAAGTCCTCACTATGATCCAGCAGATACTGAAGCAAAGTGCATGGGTGCTCTCATCTCTGGTCTGCTGCTCACCCAAAGCTTTCCTGGCACTGCAGTGGATGAAGTGGAGACCTAGCTAAAAGAAGACGAATGAGACGTGGGGGTTTGGACACGAGATGACAGGTTTGGACCAGATGCCAGGATCTGTTCAGGAATTTAAAGAGCAGGTGAGTGCCTCAGCTTGGCAGAGAGCAAAGAACCTTCCTGAGGAAATCTGTGAAAATAACTCTTTCTCAAGACAGGTTGTCCAAGAAGTTAGTTTGCATTAAATAAATGTGGGGGGAAAGCAGAGAGGGTGATGCTGAGAGCAGCCTGTTGAGCTCAGCTACTGAAACTCAAGGAGAGAAAAGCCTTAAGGAGGGCATAACTTCAGGTTTGCAAGAGAGTTCTTCCTCCAGAGCTCCCCTGGGGCTGGTGACAGGATGTCAGCTCCTTCCCACAGCCACCACCACAGCACTGTCCTGTGGCTCCTTCACCACGAGCTGTTGGCTCAGGCTCCACAGCCCTTGCAGACCTGCACCATCTGTTTGCAGAGTGCCTGTCCAGCTGCCTGCCACTGACCAAAGTCCAGGGGTCAGTTTATCTTGGAGAATTAGGCAGAAATGGCAGCTTTTGGCCAAAAGAGCTTTCTTTCTACTAGTTTTTCTCATCTCCAGCACAATATCCTGGGTATGGTCTTTGCTTTGATCCTTTTTCCTCCTTCCTTGTGATTTTAATAACAATTTAAATCTCCTCAAGCCACATTTCATTCTACAGCCAGATAAATAACTGAGAAAGGTTGGGAGACTGAGTCATCAGGCAATCCAGCTTCTTGATTTATTTTGCAGAGTATTTTCTTCAGTTTGCAGATTAGACTTTGACTGATCACAACATCAGAACCAAATAAATCTCTCTAGAAGAGCTAAAATCAGCAAAACATGAGTTGTTAGGACAGCCTTTTACAGTATACAAAGCAAACAGAGCTCTCTGGTGGAACAGAAAGTCTTAGAAGGGTGTTAGAGACACAAACATCCTCAGGACTCCAGACGTTAATTCCAAATGAGTTTTGAGGGAGGAGGTAGCCAAGGTAGCTAAAAGTAAATGTTTAAAAAGTAGATGAAATGAAACACTTTGACATACCAGGGCCCATCCTTGAAAAATGCAAGAGCTGGGGCTAGTACATCTTTCAGTCTGAAACAGCTGTTAGCTGCACAAAGCCTCATCAATCCAAGCACAGTTTCAGTTTGCTGCTTCTTCTTCTTCTTCTTCTTCTTCTTCTTCTTTCTTTTTCCTTATTTTTTTTCTGCTGTTGTTCTCCTTTACAGTCAAATCCCCTGACTTCTCCCCTGCTCTGCTTGTCCATGGTGAGGCCAGTGAAAAGCCCAAGTTGCTGCTGTAAGCTTTGGGCCCAGCCATGGAGCAGCTGGGAGCATCCCCATCCAGTCACCATCAGGATGCTGAAGTCTCTGCTGTCATTCTCTGGGACAGACCTGTGTGAGACACCAGCCATGGTGGTAGAAGTAGGGATGCTCCTGGAGTTCTAGTGAAGAATCATAGGATTGTTTTGGTTGGAAACGACCTTTAAGATCATCAGGTCCAACCATGAGCCCTGGGGAACATCACTAACAGCTCTCTGCAGCATCTTTGCTGATTATGTCTCTGCCTTGCTGGAGAAGTTGTAAGTAGAATCCATATAACCCACCTGGTTATGGAAGGGCCCAAGGAAATGGTGTAATACCCACTACAGTGGGAAAGATGTAGGAATGGTCAGCCTCTGCTGTCAGAGGTGTGAGGGTTGGTATGGGAGGTTTCTCTCCCCATCCTATTGCAGTTTAGTCAGGGAAAGCCAACAGTGTCCTCAAACAGAGGATCTTGAGTAAGGGTTGAGTGAAGCAGACCCTCACCTCTCAGCTGATGTTACTGGAAAGGTGCAGATGAAGTAGTGGCAAGTGTCTTACCAGCTGTTATGTTTTGTGAGTGTTGGTGGAGTCGGGCTGGAATGGAGGAAAGTCTTATGCTTCCAACAGATATTCCAGGCTGAAATGAGTCAGGGACTGGAGAGCTCCCAGAAAATATTTATTCAGCCCCCTGATCTAACTGAAACAACTTCTCCAGAGGAGACCAGCCCGTTCCACTGTGATTTCAACATTTGGTGAAACGTCTGTAGAATTCTTTCAGAGCAGCGTAGTTGATGTGCCTCATCTTCTAAACTGATGTGGAAAAGCACAAGTGCTTGGTTCCAAAAACAACATATACAGATACAAAGAAAAGCCAGGATCATATACAGATGCAGCTGTCAGCATGTGTTCTCTGTTGTTTAAATCAAAATGGAGTCAAAGGTGACTTAGAAATAACGATTAACAATTTAGAGGGAAGACAGGTCAGTTGGACAACATTTCTGTCAAAACCCAGCTGCCTGAGAGCTGAGAGTGTTGGGTGGAGTGTGATGACAGCAAGTCAGTGCAGTTTTGCTTTTGCAAGCAGAAGGAGTGCAGCTCTTGCTGAGGACAGGAGTAGACTGAGTGTCCTTCTTTCTGTGAGGGTCCAAAGTGAAGGAGATGTCATGGATGCCACAATGAAATCCCAGACCTGTTGCTGGAGGCTGACTCCTCTTGTGAAATAGGTCATGGCTTTCATCTTCACTCCACTGATCAGTTTGACCTCAGACTTGGATTGATTCAGGCAAGAAAAAGACTGCAAGAACATTGCACTTGTCTTTGGTTGTTTAGTGCACACTGGGGCAATGTGGAGGAGTGAGCACCCACCTGTGAGCCAGGCAAGTCTCTGTCCTCTGGCACGGATCTGAGATTGGAACTGGGACACCCCTTTGCTTCTCTGCCTTGCTTTCCCCACAGGGACAGTGGTCTGTTTCTCAGTGGATTTTCCTCCCAAGCACCCCTTTTCCTAGATGTGACTCCATACAAAGCCACCCACTGTGGCACAGCCCATCCACCTCCCTGTAGCTACTCCCCTCCATGGCAGGGACTCCTCAACTCCATGTGGCTCTTGCAGTGCCTCAGCAGGGCTACTTGGAGAGTGCAAAACAAGCTTGGATTTGAAATCCTTCCCAATCCCAGGGGTAGATTCAACCTTCAGTCCCTGCAGTGACTCCCCACTGCCCGTGTCCCCGCTGCAGGCTGTGGCAGGAGCCATGGGGCAGCCTGTGACCTGGCTCTGCGTGGCAGGAAGAGATGAACCTTCCTCTTCATTAAGGAGGTGGCGATGCTCATGCATTGACAGGGAAAGGGGCTTCCTCAGCAGCATTCAGCCACCTGTAAATGCAGATGGGCCTGCTGATAAATGTGCCCTTTGAAACACCATGCTGGTCTGCAGGCAGCTGGCTCTGGCTCCGTTAAACATTTGCCAAGTGTTTAAAGGGCAGGAAGGAAGCACAAGTCCCAGTGTTGGAGCAGATGTGGGAAGGCAATGCCCTGACACTTCCTAACACAGGGTAAAAAACACTCCCACATCCACTCAGCCCGTTGCAGAGGTTCCCCAGAGCCTGGGAGAGGGCTGGGTGGTGCGTGATGACCCTGTTCTCACGCCCCATCCAGAGGCACCCGCTGCAGGCAGCAGTGTGGGGCAGGGGCTGGAGCTGCCTGGGCTGTGGGCATGGCCCCTGGCTGCTGCTCTCCTACAGCCAGCAGTGCCTCAGCTGAAAGGGAACACAGCACAAAGCCAGCTTAATTTGTTACCACACAACTAAACTGCTGTCTGTCCCAGCCTGTTTCCTAGAGGATGTCAAAGATAATTTTCAGCAGAGGCTTTCACCAGTTTCCCTGGTTAAAAACAAAAAGAACATTCCCTATTGACACAAGCAGTTACAGTAAACAACAGTCAGCTCTTATAACTGCTAAGAGTGAACTTGGCAATGGATGAAAAATCAAGCATGAAAGGCCTGCCCTCCCCTAATGGCAGAAGGCTCTTCACCTTCCTTTCCATATCCAGCCACACTGTCAGAGCAGGATGAGGTACAGGACCTCTGGCCATCGAGTGCAACCTTGCAGAGTTCTGTAATGCACAATCTAGCTGCCTAAAAACCTTTGTCAGGGTGAGATCCATAGGAGGACCCACCATTCAAAATCAGCAGAGATCACAGGCAAACCATGGTGTTTGCTTTGGGGCTGATGCTGGCTGGCTTGTTGCCTCCAGCTCAGTGCATGGTCCTTGCGTGCTTGTAGTGAGAAGCATCTGTGCTGGAAATACCCCAGACACCAGTTGTCCTGGTGTCTGTTGGAAATGGTTTGCTTCTGGCCTGCAACCCTCTGGGATTTCTCTGCTCCTAAGGCAATGCCAGCGTGAAGTGTCATGGGGTGGAACAGCATCTCCTCCTGGTGCATGCAGATGTGATGGCAGTGCTGAGCCTCATGGCATTAGCATGTCCTTTAGGATAGGCAAAGGGATTTGGTGGGTGGGTGAGTGAGTGAGTGAGTGGGTGAGTGAGTGAGTGAGTGAGTGGGTGAGTGAGTGAGTACTCCATAGTTATGCATTCCCCCCTCATACCATTCCCTTTCTGGTGCAAGGAAGCCTGGTGATTTTGAGCTGTTTTTTCCCCTCCTCCCATTGTCTTCTCAGGCCATGCAGGAAACAGGAGGAAATAGGAGAGCGCACATTTCCTTGTTTCTTTTGTTCAGCTCATCCCACAGCCCTTCCTCCCCAGCAGAGAGCTTCCTTCAGTCCAGAAAGCCTCTACAAACCAGACACCCTAAGGTTCACTGGTCAGCCTTCACCTCCTCCATTTCCCACTCAATCATTCTTCAGGACACGCTCCACTGAAGGCACCTTTGCAGGAGTCACCTTTGAACTTACAAACTACTTGCTGATCTGAGACAGTGACGCTGGGAGGAGAGACAGGTCCAAGGAGGTAGGGAAGGTTTTTCCCCCTGCTTGGTTTTTCTTTCTCACTCCATCCCTGGGGACCAGAAGGCCACGTTATGATCCAGCAACAGCTGAGACAGCTCCTGCCAGAGGGGGAGGTGGGCCCTTGCCCTGCCTTTGCCTTGCTCGGCGGCTCGGTGGCAGCCCTGGTGATCTGGAAGTGGCTGCAGAAAAGGCAGATCCAGGAGAAAATAGAAGAGGCTCGAAGGACCCGGGATGAGGGCATGAGGAAAATAGCTAAGGCTGTCCAGCAGTTCAGAGAGCAGGTAACCTATCCTTCTGGTGGGGGAGGGAGTCCCACTGGGGTACCTATTGATGTTGTTCTTCAGCTTCTCCTTCCAGCTCGTGCCTCCATAGCTTTCATAATGAGAAGTCCAGGGAAGATGTGCCAGCAGCCCTCAACTAGAGGAAAGGCTGCCTTGGGAGGAAGGGAGATGGCTGCTCTCCTCAAGCTGGATGGGATGCAGTGGGAGCCTGCAGCCAGGGAGATGGGAATTACTGAGTGAGAAGAGGTTTTGGACAACACAGGTGGTGAAGCGTTGGACCTTCATTGACTCAAAACTCAGTTCTTTCAGGATCTAGAAATATCACTTGCCTCTATGGGTAGAAGCCAGAAAGCATTTTCCTCTTTCTAACTCTTCAGTTTACACATCTCTCCACACCTCTTGATCTTTGTCTCTAAAACCTGGTTTGTGGCTGGCTCTTGGAGAGAGCCGTCTCCCAAAGAGCTTTCATTAGACTTCCCAGCAAGTGAGACCTCCCAGCCCAGCAGACTGCCCAGAAGATGCTTGGCCTAATTTGACACTCCTGAAGCACAGGGCACTCAATGTCCCCTGGGAGCAACCAGGCAGGCACCCAAACAGCATGGATGTGGCCCTGAATTCCTCCTGCAACACTGATTTCTAAGCTCCTTCACTTCTGAGTAGGTACTGGTTCAACCAGCTTATGTTTTCACAGGTCACATACCTGGAGACAGAGCATACCAGCTACAGGTGATATGCATGCTTACAACTTGTTTTGTTAGAGATGTATCTCTACAAATATGATCTGAAAAAAGCTATTGGTTCGGACAACTGCCAGTGGTCTTCACCTGAGTAGACCTTACCCACCTGTGAGTCCCTGCTGACTTCTTTGCAGTTGGCTGGGCTTGAGCTATCAGATGTTTGTCCTCAGACCAGGCTGATCCCATACTACCTGTACCCATCCTGAGGGGTGAAAGGCCAACCTGAAACTTGTGTACAAGGACTGGGGAACCCTCTGCCCAGGCTGGTGGTTGCTCAGCTCGCTGTGGGTAAGTGCCACAGTGCCAGGAGGAATGCCTTGATGTGAGGCACTGCCTTGTCCTCTGCTGCAGTGGATTCAGGAAGCTCTTCTACAGCTAGAGAGACAGCTGGGCTCCTCTTCATCACATTCATGACATCCAAACTCAGGATGAAACACTCAACAGCACAAGCTCTGAACCCCCTCGTGCAGGATCTGCCTTTCCAGCAAGCTCTGTTGATAACGTTGGCAAAACTGATCCCCTCTGAGCTGAAGCTGCTGTCCTGGCATCCCTTTCCTCTGCCCCTTGCAGGTCCCCAGCGCCCAGACAGATGCCATCTTGTCACTGCCTCTGCTGGAACTCACAAGGAGACTGCAGGAAGGGTCTCTGTCCCCCAAGACTGTCCTCTACACCTACTTAGAGAAGGTGAGTGACTGTGTGATGGCAAATCACTCTGTTCTCCATGCTGTGGCCTGTGGGCTGGTGGTTGAGAAGAGCTGTTGGAGCTGCTGTGACAAGCCTTTAATATGGCAGATATCAGGAGAGAGAGATGAAAAGGCAGTGATATCTTTGTCTCCTGGGTCAGTCCTGTCACTAGACAGTCCTTTGAGATGGCTTGAGCTGGGATGCTCTGGGGAGGGGGGTAACCACTCATGCCAAGCCACTAGCCCTTGTTTTGAAGATCCAGATAGCTACTGAACGCACATGTGTAATGATGCTGACCTTAACTAACACTTATTCCTCCACATGCCTGGCAAAGGCCCTGGAAGTGACCAAGCAGACAAACTGCTTGCAGCATTTTATCCCAGAGTGTGAGGAGCAGCTCCAGGAAATACAAGAGCAGAGGGAGAAAGGGCTGCTCTATGGCATTCCTGTCAGCATCAAGGATCACATCGGCTACAAGGTGATTCCCTTTGTGCCCGTGCAGTGTCTCACCATGAGCTGGGGCTGGGTGGTGAAGTGGTGGAACACAGAGAAGAGGGAAGGGGCCTGATCCCTCCCTGTTTATACCATGGGAAGCCTGGCTGGGTCTGAGGCTGTGGCCTTCCATCTCATTGCAACAGCAACCCTGCTAGGTAGAAGCCTCCATCAGCAAAAAAAACAAGGGGTGAATAGTTATACACCTGAATTATTTCTTCTCTGATAGATGAGACAGCACAGGCTGGGCTACATGGTGTTTTGGGCTACAACTTACAGACTTCTACTCAGAGGTTTGCAGTATCAGGGCTAAGGACACAGCTTGGCTTCTAGAAAGTCATTATAGGCAGGAATCATTAACTTTAAACGTGCTGCAGCCTGGCCAATGAGCTTCTTAGCAAAGAGCCTGTGCATGAGATGCACCAAGGACCTCCTGATGAGGATTGACCACACACTCCTGAGCTGCATTTGTTAGGCAGTCTCCTCCATGTTAACCTGCCAACACAGTTAAGAGGGCTCTCAGCCCAAAGCAAGCCCCAAACACCAAGGCTAACTCAAAAAGGAGCACAGTGTGTTTGCCTGGGATGTATGTTCTCTCCCTGAACACCCACTGCTGGCTTGCCTTGGACAGCAGAACACTGCCTTTGATCATGGGCTAGTGCACCTTTGGAAATGCATCTGAGTCAGGGGAAAGAAACAACACAGAAAAGAGCAAAGGCAGCTTCAGGAGAAGCCTTAACCCTGTAAGGACTTGGCAGCCCTCTGCCAGGTATGGAAGGAGAAGGGATCCTTGGCCCTCCATGCAAGGAAGTGGGCTAGTACACACCCCCTCCCATTCCCCAGCAATGGGGACACCAGGTCATCCTTCCAAAGCTGCAGGGGAACTGTGCTGTGTCCCTTCTGTCTGCAGGGGCACCTGTCGACCTGCGGGCTCGTGCAGTGCCTGGGCACCGTGGTGCAGGAGGACAGCGTCCTCGTCAAGGTTTTGAAGACACAGGGAGCCATCCCATTTGCAGTGACCAACGTGCCTCAATCCCTCTTCAAGTAACATACATCATTACAAATCTGTCTCCTGGTTGTGCTCCTGAAGCTAAAATCCAGCCTATAGGGCTCAGGACAGCATCCTTCCTGTCTCCTGAGATGTTGCCTGGATGAGTCTCATTGCCATCAGCTGCCAACAATCTCGATTCACCTGAAAGTAGCTTTCAGATAAGATTAAGAGGGGAAAAAAAACCCTACCATAACATGAGAAATCAAGTGCACCTGTGCATGGGAGGGGAGGATTGGGAAGGGTGTCTTGAGGGATTTATGGGGATGGAAGGATGGAGTTGGTTGTGTCACATGAGCTCACTGCAAGCGAAAGCCAACAGACTCAAGGTATTAGGCTGCTCCTGACAGCCTGCTTGCTGCTTTTGTCTCCCCAGCTATGACTGCAGCAATCCCATCTTTGGCCAGACTCTGAACCCTCTCAACCCCCAGAAAAGCCCTGGGGGCTCCTCAGGAGGGGAGGGAGCTCTGATCGCAGGGGGAGGCTCCATCCTGGGCATCGGCTCTGACATCGGCGGCAGCATCCGCCTGCCCTCCAGCTTCTGTGGGCTCTGTGGCCTCAAACCCACGGCCCAAAGGCTCAGGTAGGTGCTATGGTCAGCCCTTCCCACCTTGCAAGGAGGCTGCTAACTGTCAAACTCAGCCCCAGAGGCAAGGGACTGGGTGAGTACTGGAGGGGAGAAGAGAGGACAGTTTCTTAAGAGCCAGTGTGCTTTGCTCAGAACCTCTCCCAAGAGGCAGACTTGGGTTTTGTGGGGAAATGGTCATGTTTTCATTGTAAACCTGGCCTGGAGTTAAAAGGAAAAGGGAACTAGAGTGGTTAAAAAAATGCCAAAATGGAACAGTTTTGGTTAAACCAAAGAACAGCTTTGCTGGGGTTTAGGTTTGGGTTGGCTTGGGGTTTTTATCTTTGTTTTAATCCGACTTTGCAGCTTCACGTGGCTCAAATCAAATACCTCAAATAATTTCCTACTGCCTTGAGTCCTGATCTAAAAACCCCACAATGTTATTCAAATGTATTGGGAATATCTCAGCATTACTAAAATGAAAATAGCCTTCTGTTTCTTCTTCCACAGCCTCTCTGGAGCAAGTGGCCCCTTCAGTGGGATCCTGGCAGGTACAGCCATTTTTAGTTGCTTTTTTCTCTATGTGCTGTGAAGAGTTCTAGGCCTGAGGAAAGCATGAGACCACTAAGATCTGCCCAGAGCCCATCTGATCATCTCTTGCAGCCAATGTGGCTGTGCAGAAGGCTGGACCAGTGTTTGCTGAATGTGGGCATGTGTTTTCCTCCCACTCCAGTTCCCTGTGCACTGGGGCCGATGGCGAGGGACGTGGACAGCCTGGCCCTCTGCATGAAGGCACTGCTCTGCCAGGAGATGTTCCAGCTGGACCCCACTGTGCCCCCCATCCCCTTCAATGAGGAGGTGAGTCCTCAAGTCAGCAAGCCCTGGCTCTTTTGAGGGTGCTGCACACTCAACGTATGCGTTCTCACGAGGTTCAACAAGGGCAAGTGCAGAGTCCTGCACATGGGAAGGAACAACCCCATGCACCAGTAAAGGCTGGGGATTGACCTGCTGAAGAGCAGCTCTGCAGAGACAGACCTGGGAGTGCTGGTTGGTAACAAACTGACCATGAGCCAGCAATGTGCCCTCGTGGCCAAGAAGGCCAATGGCATCCTGGGATGCATCAAGAAGAGTGTGGCCAGCAGGTCAAGGGAGGTTCTTCTCCCTCTCTACTCTGCCCTGGTGAGGCCTCATCTGGAGTCCTGTGTCCAGTTCTGGGCTCCTCAGCTCAAGAGGGACAGGGAAGTGCTGGAAAGAGGCCAGCTCAAGGCCACCAACATGATCAGGGGACTGGAACATCTTCCTTATGAGGAAAGGCTGCAGGAACTGGGGCTGCTCAGCCTGGAGAAGAGGAGACTGAGGGGAGATCTTATTAACACTTACAAATATCTAAATGGTGGGTGTCAGGAGGCTGGGGCATCACTTTTTTATGTTGTATCTAGTGACAGGACAAGGGGTAATGGGATGAAGTTGGAACACAAAAAGCTCCATTTAAACACAAGGAAAAACTATTCTACTATGAGGTGAGGGAGCCCTGGCACAGGGTGCCCAGGGAGGCTGTGGAGGCTGCTTCCTTGGAGGTTTCCAAACTCACCTGAACACATTCCTATGTGTCCTGATTGAGGGGAACCTGCTTTAGCAGGGGGTTGGACTGGATGAGCTCTGGAGGTCCCTTCCAACCCCATGATTCCAACAGTTCTGTCATTCCTTTTCCTTCTGCAGCAGGTTTTCCCACCTCCAGCCTTCGCAGGAATGGCTGAATCTCCTGGTCTTGAGTGGGAAGGGAGGACTGGGAATGCTTAGGGGTGTCTCTTTGCTGCAGGTGTACTCGGGCCGTGCTGCTCTGAGGGTCGGGTACTACGACACGGACGGGTACTTCCCACTGCCGCCCGGCGTGAGGCGCGGCCTGCGGGACACCGCGGCGGCCCTGCGCCAGGCCGGGCACCAGGTCAGCACCCACAGCCCTGGCTTCACCCATCAGACACCAGGCACAGCCCCCAAACACAGCTAGGCGATAAATGACCTCCCAGAGTTAAGGGATTGGGTTACTACAGCCACGTAACGCGACACAGACCTCACGGGGAAACGGTACGAGCCATGAGAAAATGGAGCAGTTCTCTCATTGTGGGCACCGTGGCCTTGCTGAAACTGTTTGGAAGTTGTTTGTCTGCTCAGTCCCACAATTTATAGCCAAAACATAACTGTTTTGCCACTTGAAGGCTCTCTCCCTCAGCTGCTCCTCAGGCTGGTTTCAAAGGCTTCACAATAGATATGTGGGCACTGGCACTTTTAAATGCTTCTAACCCCTTGCTCACAATTCTCAGCGTTCAGCTCAAAGTCCAAATGGTGCTTATATGAAATAGGAAATGAGGATAGAGAGTTAGGGTCTATAAATGAGGAGGGGTAGAGCTCTAAGGAATGAGAAATGTCTGAAGGCTGCTATCACCAGGAGGGTAACAGATCCATCTCTGACCCCCTGATGGTTGTGGTCCACACTACACAGCAGCATCCCCAAAGTGCTGCGTTTGACTCTGGAAGATTGGCCTGGCACTTGTTTTTCTAGGCCTGTCCTTCCCCAGCAGAGCTCTGAGAAGTGTTTTTCCCCTTCCTTCCCCCATGCCCATTTAGAACTCCATTCTTCCTGGGCCACGGGATGGGGAAATGCCTTCCCTCCATCCAGATCTACCTGTGGAAACATGTTAGTGATGGTCCTCATAGCAAAGTGGGTCCAGGTGTTTATTCTACTGGGGCAAGTGGGGAAACTGGAGCAGTTTCTGGCTCAGTGACTGCCTGGAGCGGGATGGAGGAAGAAACAGCTCTGGAGAGATCTCAGAGCTGAGCCAAATGGCTGTTAGGAAGAAATAATCCCACAGGGAGATGTCTGGGCTGGTAAAGGGTTGAACCAGGGCCCCAAGGAAGCTGCTGCTCTGCCTTTGAAGTACATCCACAGTTGGGCCTTGGAAGTTATTCACATCCCCAGGCTACCACATAATCATGTATTTTGGTGCAGCTGGTGCCTTTTTCTCCACCTCGGATCCACTATGTCATGAACGAACTGTTTTTGAAGACGTTTTTTGCTGATGGAGGTCATGCTTGGTTGGACATGTTGTGAGTATGAGCCATTTGGCACCAGTGCTGTTAAAAAACCTCCATCTCCACATCCATAGGAACACCACACAGGCAAAACAAGCCCATCTCTCCCACCTCAAACAGGAGATAACTCGTGTTTCTGAGAAAGGGCAAACAACTTCTTTCTAATCATCTCTCAGCAGAGGAGATATTGTAGATCCAAGCCTGAAGTCACAAGTGAATTTCTGCAAGATCCCAAGGCTGGGGAAGAAGCTTCTGGCTCTCATTCTTAAACCTCTGGTGAGTCATTGGCCTCAGGCTCAAAGTAGAGTAGTGTCAGCAAGGCCTTGAGATGGTTGAAAGTGTGATGGTGGTGAAAGACATCCTTATCTAAAACCACTTGGATTTCAGGCCACATCTCTTTTTGGAAGGTACTTTCTAGATCCCTGCTGGAATTATTCCACTGCAAAGGGAAGTGAGAGAAGGACCAACCAAGAGCTGTAAAAGATTAATGCAGAGCCCACAGCAAGTGGTTTGTCAAATGCCAGAGCCAGCAGCACCCAGTTTGCTACAGATTCATGCGTTGGGATACAGGGACGTGAGGCTGGAGTTTTATCCCTGTGCTGGAGGCAAAGATCACACACCTTCATGGGGACTCCTGGTGATCAATAAGGGCTGGACCTCACTGTTAGCCCTTTCACCTGAGCTGAGCAGCCTATTATAGGGCTTCTCCATCCTCCATTTCCTCCTCTCTGCTCAGTTAGGTTGTTCTCAGCTGACAGAATCGAGCTGCAGTGGGTTAAAGATGCACAGCTGAGGTGCTGAGGGATGTGGGTTAGTGATGGGCTTGGCAGTGCACAGTGAGCAGTTGGACTCCATGATCTTAAAAGTCCTTTCCAACTGAAATGATTCTATGAGTGGGAGGCAAGCAAAGTGCTTGGAAAGGTTTTGTTTCTGTGAGACAAGCAGCTAAAAAATGCTCTGAGTCGCCAGCCATAGAGAAAGGTGACTGGGTTCAAGTCAGTGCTTTCCTCTGTGAGCAGCAAACGCTGGGCTGTAAGACACAAACTGGGAACCAACAGCCACGAGTCAGAAGAAAAGTTGATTCAGAACCATGAGGAGCATTTTTAATCATCATCATTCACCCTCAGTGCAGCATCCCCTGGGACAGAGGCAGGACAGGCACAGGTTACTGCAGCCCCATGTCATCTCTCTAACAGGAACCTCTTGTCTCCCCAGTTTCCCCGCCTGGCTGAGTATCTGAGTGCCCTGAGTGGAATGAGGTAAGATGGCACAAGTCCACAAAAGTGAAAGGTCCCTTCTCTCAGTGTCCAGGAGGAGGGGCTGCAGTCACCACAGGCTCTGCCCTGCTCTCCCCAAGGGCTTTCCCTCCATCCAGGGCATGGCCTGAGCCTCCAGGAAGGCACATCCCCAGGGCTGCACTGCCCCTTGGTGTTACCCTGAGGACTGAGAGTGCATGAGTTCATACAGGGAAGCTGTGGTGGAGATGAGTACAAAATCCAAGCTCACAAGAGAAACCTGCTTCCAGGCATTTGTTAATTGCTTGGCCAAATGCCAAGGGAAGCTTTAGATAAATTGTGAAAGGTGTGTTGGTTTAATTAACTGCTAAAATCACTCAGTCTTATCAACCTGAAGGATTATTTAAGCATTTCCTTCCCTTTTAAGGTTAAAAATATTGCTTTCTTTTCCACTTGCAGGTCGGTGAAGGAGATGTGGAATCATCAACATCAAATCCAGGTATGTTTTGAGGACTTTTCTCTCTGGCATCATGCTGTGACTTGAGGCTTTATGGCAAGAGCCAGGTCAGAGGGTCATCAGTTAGGAAAAGGCAGACACAACCATGCAGGGGGTGCTGGAGAGGAGACAAGACAGAGGGAAGGACACAAGAGAAATAGGAATCATAGAATGGTAGGGATTGGAAGGGACCTTTAGAGATCATCTAGTCCAACCCCTCTGCAGAAGCAGGGTCACCTAGATCAGGTCACACAGGAACATGTCCAGGTGGGTTTGAAGACCTCCAAGGAAGGAGCCTCCACAACCCCTCTGGGCAGCCTGTGCCAGGGCTCCCTCACCTCAACAGGGAAATAGTTTCTTCATATGTTTAAGTGGAACTTTTTGTGTTCCAGCTTCATCCCATTACCCCTTGTCCTGTCACTAGATACAACAGAAAAAAAAGTGATGCCCCAGCCTCCTGACACCCACCCTTTAGATATTTATAAATGTTGATAAGATCTCCCCTCAGTCTCCTCTTCTCCAGACTAAACAGCCCCAGTTCCCACAGCCTTTCCTCGTATGAAAGATGCTCCAGTCCCAAGATGGCCCTGTGCTGGCCTCTCTCCAGCACTTCCCTGTCCCTCTGGAGCTGAGGAGCCCAGAACTGGACACAGGACTCCAGATGAGGCCTCACCAGGGCAGAGTAGAGAGGGAGAAGAACCTCCCTTGACCTGCTGCCCACACTCTTGATGCATCCCAGGATGCCATTGGCCTTCTTGGCCACAAGGGCACATTGCTGGCTCATGGTCAGTTTATTATCAACCAGGACTCCCAGGTCTGTCTCTGCAGAGCTGCTCTCCAGCAGGTCAATCCCCAGACTGTACTGGTGCAGGGGGTTGTTGTTCCCAGATGCAGGACTCTGCCCTTGCCCTTGGTGAACCTCATGAGGTTCCTCTCTGCCCAACTCTCCAGCCTCTGGGGAATCAGCCCCTGCTCCCAGTTTGGTGTCACCAGCCAACTTGCTGAGGGTCACTCTGTCCCCTCATCCAGGTCATTGATGAAGATGTTGAACAAGACTGGAATAGGGTAGATGTTGAACAAGACAAGGAATAGGGTAGATTGAGTTTTGAGTCAACCCAGACAGGACTTCATCAGTTGCCCACAGTGCCCAAACCCAAATACCCGTGTCCCACAGTCCCAGCACCATGATGGCTGTCCTGGGCAGTCTGGCCATGTGCTGTGAGGGAGACACACGATGCCCTGCCTCTTCCCTCAAGCCTGGCTGCCTGCTGCTGCCTCCTTGGCTGTGCCAGAGCCTGGTGCATGGCCGGGGAGCCTGAGGCAGGGCCGTGGCTCCCGTGACGTCTGCGCTCTCCTCCCCAAGGCCTATCGCGCAGAGTTCATCGCCCGCTGGAGACAGCTGCGGCTGGACGTGCTGCTGTGCCCTGTCCTGGGGCCTGCCTTCACCACAGGGTACCCTGGCAGACTCCTCAGTAAGTGAGCCTGGCACCTGCTCAGGAGGGGAGGCAACCACAGCGTTTGAGGCTGGTCAGAAACCTGGGAGCTTCAGCACCCGCTTGGGCATGTTATAGGCATTAGGAAGGCAAAATAACCACTGTAAGTAAAGCAGCCTGAGCAGGTGGGGACAGACACAGGGCTGAAGTGATCTGCTGGCAGTTGTTTCCAGCCCTGTGCAGTCCTTCCTCCCAGCAGCAGCCTGTTCTCAGAGGCTTCACTGAGCACATAAGGTGTACATTAGAAGGAAGAGGGGAGGCTGTGGCTACCTGTGCTCTCTCCTCTGCTCCCCTCAGCTGCCGTCTCCTCCACCATGCTGTACAATGTCTTGAACTTCCCTGCTGGGGTTGTACCTGTCAGCACCGTGACAGAGGCTGATGAGGAAGAGCTAAAGCTTTACCGAGGATGCTGCGATGACCCCTGGGACCACACACTGAAACAGGTATGTGACAGGGAGAAAGGTGGAGCAGGGGCTGCTGATGGGGGCTCAAATCAGGGGCTCCTAAATGTCTCCATCAACATGGGCACAGCACAGAACAATTCACCTCTTCTTTATACACCTTTTCCTAATCCTTTTTCTCCCAAGCCCTTAGAAACCCAAGTCCTCCAGCTTTGGGGGAGAGCCCCAATGTTGGATTATAGGCTGAAGCCAGGAAGGAGCTGTGCAGCAAGGCTTCCTTGTGACAGCCACATCGTGCAGCAAGGCTTCCTTGTGACAGCCACATCCCACTGCCCTGTGCTACACCCCTGCTGCTCCATGATGCCTTCTCCAGGCCTGGGCTGTCAGCACATCATGGATCAGGAATGAGCATGCTGAAGGAAAAGGGATGTGGCTGCAAGGCAGCTCAGAGCAGAGCTGTCTGGGACGTGGGCTGGGGAGGAGTTAAACATGCTGCCCAAGATTTGGCCATCGCTTCTATCATGAGAACAGCAAGAGCCTTCCCTCTGCCCCAGTGTGCTAACAATGCTGGAATGCCAGGGCTCAGCCTCTAACCTCTCCACTCTAAGCCACAGGCCTAAAGCAAGTATCCACAAGCTGCTGAAGGTCTGAGCCCCCTGGCTGCACCCTCACCCTTTGTGCCCCCGTTGCAGGCTGTGACAGGAGCCGTGGGGCTGCCGGTGGCCGTGCAGTGCGTGGCTCTGCCGTGGCAGGACGAGCTGTGCCTTCGCTTCATGAAGGAGGTGGAGACCCTGAGCCGTGAGAAAAGAGCAGCATAAGCCCCTTCAAGCCCAGAGATCACAGGGAAGAGAGAAGGAACAGGACTGGCTTAAGATGGGTACAAGCGAAGACAAATCGATGAACAGCTCTGTCCTGGAGGGATGGGCATGGATGGGGGGGGTCATCCTGCTTTCCATCTCTGCTGCCCCTGAGACAACAGGATTACAAAAGCTCAACAGTATTTTCTTACTAGCACTGGAGAAACTTCATCTGGATGTAAGCATGGGCTGCCCTGCAAGGAATAAAGCCCTGTCTGCTCACCTATCACTCTTATTTAGCTCACAAAAATTAAATGTATCTACTAAGCAACTCCTTCCACCCTCCAGTAATGCTTCACTGATGGCTTGGATTGCATGAGTGCACTTTTATTACTTACAGTCATAGAAACACCTTCTCACCAAATAGCACCCATCATGGGAGTGTTCACACCTTCCCCCAGTCCCAGCTTTCCTCTCCACCAGGGATGGCAGCACTCACTGGCCCTTCCACAGCACCAAGCTCCTGCCACCACCAGATCTCCAGCATCCCACAGAGCTTTCCAGATGGTGCTTGTTAACCCAAACCTGCTCATGTAGGATGAAAGCAGTCAGGAGGGAGAGAGCAGCATCCACACGGGGGCATTTACCCTGTCCTGAGATGGAGGGACAAATCCTTCCTCTGGCAAGATCTCTCTCTTTTTTCCTAGATTAAACATCCCAGTTTCAAATAGATAAAACATTCACGAGACTCCACAGCAGGTCTGGCATGTGTCTCTATACCTGCAGTAAAAAGACAAGGCTTCCTCTGTTCCATTTCAGGAAGAAAAGATAAATACAAAGCAGTTGTTCTCTCCCTGGGAAGGGGGGGTATTTCCTGAGAGGCAGCAGCCAGGGCCCGTCCCCCCTTCTACAGCCGCCGTAACTTGCAGAAATAGGTGGGTCCGAAGTTGGCTGTGAGGTGAGGCAGCACAAGCTGCCCCACACGGCACTCAGGGAAGAAGGAGAAGGTGTCCTGGAAGAGCAGCTGGAAGTGGCTCAGGTCCTCCACCTGCACACTGATGTCAAACTGGGCTCCTGCAACTTCCACGGCTCTCTCGATCACACACTCGTTCTGCAGCGGGGACAGGGAGCAGGTGGAATACACCACTTCCCCTCCTGGCTTGGTGGCGAGGATCCCAGCCCTGCAGGCAAGAGCAACATGTGTGCTGTCACAGGGAGAAGGGGACAGCGTGGGCCACCAATGTTCTCACCCACTGAAACTGGGGAGGCAGCTCCTAACTCATAGGAGGTGACAGACACCTCCCCATGAACCCCACGGGCTCAGCAGTCTCACAGTGTCACTGTGACCTGAGGACTCTTTTAGAACAGGGCCATATGAGTCACTTAAAATCCCTAACATGGGAGTGATGCTACCAGGGAGCAGTTTGGGAGGAGTAATCCTGCACCTGCACTCACCTCCTGGAGAACAGGATGGGAATACACACAAGGGAAGAGGCTCTCACAGTTCAAGCCTCGCCATGGGATCTCTCACGTTTCCTTACTGCCCCAGCTTGCAGTCAGCCCACCCAGCCTTCCCTGAGGAAGAGGGTGACAAAGTGCCCACGTGCTGGCAGATGTGGTCACCTGAGAACCCCCTGGGGCTGACTGCTGGGCTCTGGCAGCTCATCACACAGCAGGAGAGCACTGTACCCATGCTGTTCCTGCAGCCCTCCTCCTCACCTCCCTGGCTACTGCTCAGGCCGGGAAACACGTTGGATCTCACTGAAAACATTTGTACCTCCTTCTCTTACATGATTTGATGTGTTCAACTACTGACAGTCCAGAGAACTACACACTTTACACACATCTCAGTGGAGGACATATAAAGAAAGAAGAGCTTTGAGTGCTGGCCAGGGAGAGCTGCCACCCTCACAGAAACAGGACAAACCCCCAGCATGGAGCTCACTCACATCAGCAGCTGCAGCTGCAGCATGGGCAACATCTGACGCTCCTTGGTTCGCCTCTTGTGGAAGATGTTGTTGTCCACCTCTGTGACCGAGTGCCTGTCCGTCGTGCAGGGCACATCCACCAGCACCTGCAGCACAGCTCCTGCATCAGTCCCAGGCCTGGGGCAAGCTCAGAGAGTCTCCTACGAGCCACCTGCCACTTGCCCAACTCCTCCACCCCTGTCACCACCCGAGGGCAGGCGTGCTGCACCCACGCTGAACTGTAACTTGTCTGGGCTGCCTCCCTCTGGCACCCTGGGAATGTGCAGACACACACACATGGTGGATAACATCCTGCTCTCGTGCCTGTCCTCAGGGAACCTTTGTTTTGTGTATCTTCCTGGGAGGCACCATTGCAGCACTTATGGCTGCAATCAACAGTGCCAGAGCTCCTGCAGTGCCAGAGCTCCTGCAGTAACAGGCCCAGCTGACAAACAAGAATTACCTGACCTTCACATTAAACCCCCTCCAGGGGGTTTTTTAAGGATTTTTAAGAGGTATTACACAGGTAAAGGTACATGTCCAGGTGAGTTTGGAAACCTCCAGAGAAGGAGCCTCCACACCCTCCCTGTGCAGCCTGGGCCAGGGCTCCCTCACCTCAACAGCAAACAAGCTTCTCCTTGTGTTTAAGTGGAACTCTTTGTGTTCCAGCTCATGTCCATTACCCCCAGTCCTGTCACTGGGCACTACAGAAAAAAGTGTCACATCCTCCTGACATCCACTCTTTAGGTACTTATATGCACCAGATCCTGCAAGAAGGGCATAGCATGAGGAAACACTACTCCATATGTGGCTTAGTCTTCTCTCTTTCTCTGTACTTAAGGAAAATTATACTGTAGGACAAGCTGCTGTCTTCCCTTGAAACTGGAGAGAAGTGAACCAGATGTGTGTATATTCACTGGTTCCATATCACTTACCTTATGGAAAGTGCCACCTTCCAGCTGCTGCCAGTCCCTTCCATCATGGGACGTGACGCTCACAGTCTCCCTGACTTCCCTGGGCACGTAGCTCTGCAGAATCTGGTACAGCCTCTTTGTCCGGGAAATGGAGATGTCATTGGCTGCCAGATGCCCTGGGAGGACCAGAAGAGGCACACTGGGAATGTCACTCTTGCAAAGCCACACCTGATTCTCAGCTCTTAAAACCAGAAATCACAGAATGATGGGGGTTGGAAGGGATCTCTAGAGCTCATCCAGTCCAAGCCCCTGCTAAAGCAGGTTCCCCTCCATCAGGTCACACAGGAACGTGTCCATGTGGGTTTGGAAACCTCCAGAGAAGGAGCCTCTGCACCCTCCCTGTGCAGCCTGGGCCAGGGCTCCCTCACCTCAGCACCAAACAAGTTTCTCCTTGTGTTGAAGTGGAACTCTTTGTGTTCCAGCTCATGTCCATTACCCCCAGTCCTGTCACTGGGCACTACAGGAAAAAGTGTCACCCCATCCTCCTGACATCCACCCTTTAGGTACCTCAGTGTCAATCAGGTCCCCCCTTAGTCTTCTCCAGGCTGAACAGCCCCAGATCCTGCAGCCTTTACTAAATGATTAACAGTCAGACATGAATGGGCACAGCACACTCTTCCAGCCCTGTTTTATGCAAAGGGAAGACGAACAACCACCTCCACTTACCACAGAGCCCAGTCTGCAGCAGAGCCAGAGTTTTGCCACCTGGAGCCGCACAGAGGTCGAGGACAAAGTCATCTGGCTGCACGCAGAGCGCCAGGACGGGCAGGAGAGACGCAGCATCCATGAGGTAATAGTCGAGGAGCCCCAGAGCATCCGGCCTGGAAACCACTCATTTCGAATCAAACAAGCAAAGGTGTGAGGGGAAAAGGCAGCAGCAGTTGGAGTGAGGATGGGGATGTCTCACCGTGCAGGGCGGAAGCGCGTGATGTCACCCCTGGGGAAGGTGTAACACCTGATGTTGGAGGTGACAGAGGCGCGAGGCGGCGGTGACATCTCTGCCTGCGACATCCTCTCTGCCCGGGCCACCGTCTTGCCCTCAGCAGAGCCCTCCTGGGCCCTGCTCTCGCCTCTCCCCGCCTCCTCCGCAGCCTTTCTGGGGGCTTCCGACACGAAATCGCTGGCGTTCAGCAGCTCCAGCTCACGGGCGACGCGGTCAAGGGCCGAGAAGCTGTTGAGGAGGGCGCCGTGCTTGGGCTCGCAGAGCAGCGCGGCGCGGGCCGCGGGCCACAGGCCCTGCAGCTGCAGGCTGTAGCTCGCGTCGAAGTGGTGCAGCGCCAGGCGCGGGGCCGGGACGCGCGGCGCCGTGGCGGCCTCGGCGGGAGAGAAAGCACGGCGGGCGTTAAACACCCCCGCATCACCCCGCAGCCCCTCGCCACGGCCTCGGCGCCTCTCCGGGAGAACCGTGCGCTGCCCAAAGCCCCCGGGAGCTTCCCGCGGCCGCACAAGCTGACGGTGCCCCGACACCGGCGGGGCCGGGCCGGGGAAGGGCCGAACGCGGCGGCGGGCGCGCCGGGGCGGGCTCGGCTGCGTGCCGAGAGGTGAGCGGGGGGATGGGAGGGGTGAAAGAGGGGGTGCTCACCCACTTCTCCTTGTGCCGGTGGCGGCGCGGCCCCAGCCCCGGCGCCGGCCCCCGCCGCAGCAGCCCCCGCGCTCCCGCCGCCCGCCAGCCCGCGCCCAGCGCCGCCATCGCGCCGCTCCGCCTCTTCCGGGGCGGGCACGGCCCAGGCAACAACCCCCCGGCGGGGAGACCGGGCAGCAGCTGCTGGAGGGGATCCGGCACCAGGGCCGGGAGAAAAAAACACCAAAAACCCCCAATTACGGAAATGAACAGGCCCCAGGGAGCTCCGTTTCCATCCACCAAGGATTACACTTGCGAAAGCGTCACAGATTGCTACACGGATAAGGAATGGCCGCGTTAAAAGGTGGTTTATCTCACCTCGCAAAACAGCTGGCAAAGGGATTTACTGCTCCGTGAAACGTCCGTTTTCCTGCTACTAAACAACCGACTCTGAAGAACAGGGCAGGAACTTGATCCCTCCACAGGACGGTTGCAGGTCAGAGGGGGCTGGTGATTCACACAGAAGGGCTGTCATCCCCACACGGGACCCTTTGTGCTCGGGGTTTGAGCAGTGGAACCACCACCCTGTCTGGCTGCATCCATGGGGTCAGCTCTTCTGGGCAAGAATGTGAAGCCAACTGTGACCACGAGGCTGTTCCAGCCCCTGACAGCAGGAGGTGACAGTAAAGGGCAGCTGAGAGTTCTCCCCTAAAAGGGGAAACTTCTCTTGCAAAAGGTCCACTCTCTTTAGTTTGCCTTAGAACTTGCTGTGTGAGCAATGTCAGTCTTGTGGGGCTTGGAAATGCGTATTTGTGGCTCCAACAGACTCTATCCTGTGGGCTCAGGCTCTGGCCACAGCTACACAAACAGGACACTCCCCCAAGGCAGGGAAAACTCCCTCCACAAACTGGGCTCTGACACCCGCCCACTTCATCTTAACCCGTCGCAAGGCAGAAGCACGAGAAGTCAGGAGTAAACCAGGGGTATTTCCATGGGAACACTGAACGTTTAATATGGAAAATCACAGAACATCAACACGTTTTTTTGGATAGCTGCACATCTTCCAGCTGCACAGAGGCAGTGAGGAGCAGCCGCTGCCCAGAGACCGTCTGCTGTGAACTTGGCATGGAGAACGAGCAATGAGGGCAACGGGAGCCCCGGCAGAGGCCCTGGAGGCGCAGGGACACTCACACCCACCGTCACTTCAGGTTCTTAAAGAGTTTGTGAGCAACCTGAAAAGAGAGACAAAGCACTTGGTGGCTCGAGTTTAGGGCTGGAAATGAGGTTCTCCTTCCCTCTACTCTGCCCTCATGAGGCCACATCTGGAATACACAGGGAGGTGCTGGAGAGAGCTCAGTGCAGGGCCACAAAGATGATGGAGTGAAGCATCTCCTTTGTGATGAAAGGCTGAGGGAGCTGAGGCTCTTCAGCTTGGAGGAGACTGAGGAGTGACCTCATTCATGTTTACAAATACGTAAAGGGTGGGTGTCAGGAGGCTGGAGCCAGGCTGTGCTCGGTGATGGCCAATGATAGGACAAGGGACAAGCTGGAACAGAAGAGGTTCCAATGAAACACAAGGAGAAAGTTCTTCCCTGTTGAGGTGAGGGAGCACTGGCACTGGGCTGCCTAGATGAATTGTGGAGTCTCCTTCTCTGGAGACTGCCGACTCACCTGGATGAGTCCCTGACCTACTCTAGGTGGCCTTGCTCTGTCAGGGAGGTTGGACTGGATGAGCTTTCGAGGTCCCTTCCAGCCCTTAAGATCCTGTGATTCTGTGTGATTTTGTAAAATCAGGAGGGTGGCACCACCCAACTCTTTGTGGCTTTCTGGCCCACTAACAGGCACAGCCCCACAGCCCTCCGCTCCAGAAAACTGGCATTTCTCACAAAGATTCACCTCAGGTTAAAAAGGTTGAACTTTAAAAGGACAAAAGCAGAGTGTCATTTGCAGGGCAGAAGCAATATGTCTGACTTAATTGATTCAGAACCTACCGAATTCCAGCCATAACTGTTGTAACGAGGAGGAACCAACCATTTAACAATAAAAAGCACCAATGCTGGCAGTTGTTCAGAGCTCCCTGTGACTGAAGGGGTGCCACGCTTCAGGCCCGAGCCACCTGCGCTCCCGGGAGCACAGCTAACGGCAGCTCAGCTCCCAGCACGGGCAGAGCCGCCGCAGCCGTGGCTGCTGCACTTACGCAGTGGTCCCGGGCGTGCAGGAAGTCGAACAGCTCCTCGGTGCACTGCTCCTCTGTCTGGGACCTGGAGGACACGCGGGCGTCACACAGCTCCAGCCGCTCCCGCGCCTTCACGCACTGCTCCGTCTGCTCGCACTGCTCCCGCACCGTGGTTAGAGGGTCCTGCAGGCGCGGGGCTGCCGTCAGGCCGCGGACACCCCGAAACGCCGCTTTCCTCCCCCTCCCCGAGACCCAACGCCAGCCGTCGATCCAGGCCGCAGCCCGGATCCAGCCTGCCTCCCCGAGGGGCCCGAGCTCGTTTATCGGTACCGAAAGGCACCGGGAGGAGCCGGACGCTGTGGCGGCCACAGACCTCCCCCGGCGCCACCCGGGCCCGGCCGCGCTCCCCGACTCACCACCAGCTCCTCCTCCTCCTCTTCCTCCTGCGGACACACAGACAGAAGGCAGAACCGTTACCGAGGCTCGGGGGCCGCCGCGCGGTCCCACGGGCCCGGCCAGGCAACGCTCACCTCGGGCTCCCCGGCGTGAACGACGCTGTCGTGCAGCCCCATCGCTCCGCTCCCGCCGCCCAGAAGGACTCGCCAGGGTCACCCGCCGGAACTGCCGCGGCGCGGCCCGGACGCGGAGGCGGGGCGGCCCCGCCGGGGGTGGCGCCGCGGCCCTTCCACACATGGCCGCCGCCGCGTAGCCGCCGCTCCGACCCCTGCCGGCGCGTTAGCCTCCTTCTCGCGGACCGCAGCCCTGGAGCCGGCCCTGCTTGGCCGCCGCCGCCGGCCCGCCCGGCCCGGCTCGGGAAGCGCGGGCGGCCCGCCGCGACCTCCCCAACATGGCCGCTCAGCCGTGCCTCTCCTCAAGATGGCGGCGGCGCGCGGGCCGAAGGGGCCGCTCCTCGCCAAGATGGCGGCGGCGCAGAGCGAGGCGATGGCGGCGGAGCGGCCGCTGAGCCTGTTCACGCTGAGCGCGGCCGCCGTCAGCCGCAGCATGGGCGCGCTGGAGCGCGACGTCTGGGGTAAGGCGCGGGCGGCGGGGCGCGGGGCCGGGGCCGTGCCCGCACTCTGCCGCCTCCTCTCTCTGTGTCTCCGCAGCGCTGCCCGGGCACCTCCTGCGCGGGCTCCTGCCGCTGCTCACCGTCTTCCGCCTGGAGCGGGCCGAGGGCGCGGCGCGGAGGGCAGGTACGGCCGCGGGGCCCGCGGGATCGGGTGCCGTGCGCGGGGCTGGAGCGTGGCCGGAGCCGGGCAGCGGAGCTGGGGAAGGGGCTGAGGGAATGGGGGTGTCGAGCCTGGAGAGCAGACAGGAGCACTCTCTGCAACTCCCTGACCGCGGGCTGCAGTCAGCTGGGGCTCGGTCTCTCCTCCACAGTAATTGATAACAGAGGAAACGGCCTCAAGTTGCACCCAGGGAGATTTGGATTGGACGTTAAGGACTTCTTCCCTGAGAGGGTTGTTGGACACTGTCCCAGGCTGCCCGGGGAGGGGAGGGAGTCCCCAGCCCTGGAGATACTGCAAAGCTGTCTAGGTGAGGTGTTGAGGGACATGGGGTAGTGACGGGCTTGGCAGTGTGAGGTGAGAGTTTGACCATCTTAAAGATCTTTTCTAGCCAAAACGATTCCGTGAAATGAGAGCCCTGGTCTAGAGAGGTGAGTGATCCCAGCTACGGAGGGCACACGACACTGCCGGAACACAGCCCCTGCCCCTGGAGCTAGACCAGCCTCTGCATCCAAAGCCTTGCTGCCGTGACCTGGGCAGGGGTCACGCAGCAGGACGAGTCCTGCTGGAGCTTTGCTCCTTTTGAGGGCTACCAACACCTGCCATTTTTCATCTCACGGCCCTTAACAAGCAGTGGGCTTCCCCATCCTGCAGAGCCCCGTCCCTGTGCTGCAGGGGCTGAGTGTGAGCAGAAGGGGGGAAATGCACCCACTTGGGTATTTTTTCCCCTCCAGGCCTCTCGACACAGCCCATCTGGCGCAAGCTGTGGGACGATGTGATGAAAACCAGGCTGCCCTACTCAGAGGTGAGGGTAATACAATCGCTCTGGGAGCTGGGCTTCATAAACAGAACCGTAGGATACAGCCACACCATCTTACAGCAGCCGGTTTTTAGAGATGTCATGCTTAGGGAAACGGGATAAAACCAGTATCTCACATCATGCTCACACCTACGCTGGGAATAAGAAAGAGAGAAGTGCTGATGTCTTAGAAAGCACTAGAAAAGTACAGAAGGTGGGGAGTTTGGAGGAATGGTTTTATGTAGGAAAACTGAAGGAGCTCTGCTGATTGAGCATCCCAAAAGGATCGTTAACAGAGAGCTTAAGCACAGGCTATAGGTGCTTGGAAAGAAAATGCCTGAGGATGTGGTTTTTAATAGGCAAAACCATGGCTTAGCTTCAGAGCAATGAGTGTGTTTAAATTGGGCCAGAAGCAGAATGAGGAGAAAGCGACGGGAGTGACTCAGTTCTTTAACAGAGACACTGAGGAAGGGTGCTGGGTGCTGGGAGCTGGACAGGGCGGCTCAGCTGTGCTGGCAGGAGGGTGTTTTTGGACACCACGTTTACCAGGTTAGCAGAGAGCAGCAATTTAACCCTGAAAGAACGGGAGAGACGGTGGCTGGCTTTTTGTCACTGTGGCCCTGTCGTCTACTTGCAGAATGTAACCTGCTGGAGGAAGAAGTTCCTGGAGACATTGTTCTCGAACGTGCTGCACGGTGTGTTGGATATCTCCTCTGACTGGCGCCTCAATGACCGCCACTTCTCGCCGCTGCTGCACACCTCCCCCCACGTCTCCCAGCTCACCCTCTGCAACATGCTGCAGGGCGCCGTGGAGCTGGCAGCCCAGCACAACCAGAAGGTGCTGGAAAACCTCGCTGTCTCCCTGCGGATCCTGAAGTTCCAGCACCTCCTCTCCTCCGACCAGTCCGTCAGGCGCTCGCTCGTTTTCCTCCTGCACCGCCTGATCCACCACGGCTGCGTCAGCCAGGTGACCATGTACTCCTGGCCCGTTCCTGACGCCGTCCTGCTCGTTCTCATCCTGAGCATGAGCGCTGGGTTCTGGCGCCCGGGGAGCGCCCTCGCCTGTCACGGCAGCCCCTGTGGCCTTTGCAGAGAGGAGGATGAAGCCCAGGGCAGGGAGCCAGCGCAAGAGACGGCAGAGAGGGACTGGAGCGATGCTGAGAGCCAGAGGGGATCCGCCGCGGCCCCGGAGGAGGCCGATGAGGGGCAAGGAGCTGGCGCTCGCCTCGACTCCGTCGTCTCCGGACCGAGCGGTCGTCCTGTGCGGAGCCGGGCGGGGAGCAGCAGGGTGCCCTGCAGCCCCAGGGGCAGGCAGCGCGGGCGTCCTCCCCGCGGCCCAGCGCAGCGGAAGGCGCGCGGGCGGCTGAACCCTGCCGTGGGGACGAAGCGCCGCTGCCTCCGCCGGAGCAGGGGCGCACACGCCGACACCGACAACCTCTACGACTTCGTTTTTGCTGTTGCTAGAGAGGAGAACTCGGGGTTACTAGACAAAAACAGCACCACAGAAGGGGAGGATGCTCCGAGCTGGACTGGTTCCTCCTCAGGATCTCCGTGCGTGGGCCACGCCGGCTGTAAGAAGAGAGGGTGCGTGTGCCTGAGAGCTGCCCGCCGCTTCCGCAGCGTGTCCACGCTGGAGTTGTTCTCCATCCCTCTGACTGCGGAGATGTGTCGCACCCTGAGTAACCTGCTGAGCTCCTGGGTGTCTTTAGAAAACTTGGTTCTGTCTTACAACGGTTAGTGGTGTGAGCAGGTTGCTGCTTTCCAGCCTGGGTCTGACGGTCTGACTTACTGCTCAGGTTTCCCTTGATGTCATTTGTACCGGACTATTGGTACCTGATCTTGAGAGAGGCATTGGTGGAGATGTTTAGGAGTGGGAGGACTTCTCTGAGGGAGAGGATGGGGTCCATCTGCCCCAGAACAGCCCCCAGCCTCATGCTTAAACACCATCCAGAGAGGGCAAAGGGAAGGGCCAGATCTCCATCTCCCACAGACACAGTCTAGCGTAGGGCAGTGTGGGTAAAGCAGCCTGTGAGTTTAGCCTTTGACTCGGGTCGCTGGGCCCTCAGCGCAGCCAGGTGTCCGTGGAGAAGGCAGAGCTAACCCCTGTGTGTACAACTGCCGTTGCAGGCCTGGGTGCCAACATCTCGTGCCTGCTGTGTGGGCTGCGGGCCCTGTCTCGCCAGCCGGGCTGCCGTCTGCACCTGCTGCGCCTCAGCGACGTCTTCTCACCCATGCCCTGCCTGGAGCTCGTGTGCCGCCTGCTCAGCAGCCTCCCCCAGCTCCGCACGCTCTCCATCAGCATCGACCTCAGATACCAGCTGGAGGGCAGCGGGCCGGAGGGGAACCCAGGCTGCACCGAGGTAGAAATCCCAGGTAGGGACGAGGTTCTGAGCGGTGAGCAGGATGGGGCAGGCAGGCGGAGCTGTGAAGGCTTGGCGTGTGGATTTGAGCCCTGAGTGGTGTGTAATGGAGAGATGACAGCCTCACCTTTCTGATTCCCATGGTGCTGCAGTTCGTCGTTTCCAGCCTCTGACGTGCTCTGTGGAGCTCAGGTTGCAGACAAAGCATTTTACTGCTGGATGCCAACCTGCTGCCACTTGGGCTTTGTACAGGGTCAGTCGTAGTCTGCTAGCAGCGAGTGTCCAGGCAGCCTCGGGAGCACGTCCCACCACTCTGTAAACTGGTTGGGAGCTTTGGCTTTGCCTGTGCTGTTGACTGAGGCTCTAAGTCTTCAATGGGCCTTTAAGCGGAGTGAAAGCATCTCTTGATCATCAATATCTCAGGTGGTGGCAAAGCATTGCCCAGGCACCTGGGTTACAGCTGGGCTGTGGCAGCACATTCCCAGCTCCCAGGTCTCAGCTCCCTTATCAGCCCTTGAATGTCCAGAAAAGCAACAAGCAAAGGCTCAGCAAGTACAGAATGGGCTCAGCAGAGCTGTCTGGGAAGACACTGACTGGTTTGTGCATAAAGGGTGACCTTTTCTCAAGTGTTGTTTCACTGCCAGTAGAAGCTGATGGCACTGTGGTCTGGCAGGAGTCCTGAAATGAGCCTTAGGACGTTTACAGCCTTGAGTTGCCCTTGAGTGCTGCAAGGCAAGGTGCATCATGCAAACCATTTATACCAACCATTGTTTGTTTTTCTTCCCTCAGAATGCTGCCTGGAGCAGCTGGAGATCCGATTCCCCAGGGAGCCTCTGTACACCACACTCCTGCTGCCGGTGCTGAGGGCATCCAAGTCCCTGCAGCAGCTGTCCCTTGACAGTGCCACGCTGCCCTGTTCCCAGGAGCTCGGGCTGCTGTTGGAGGCACTCAGAGGTACTCTGCTTAACCCATCAGTGTCATCACTGCCACACACAGGGTAGCTTCTTTGCTGTGACTTCCTGCCTTTTAGCATTAAGCCACCTTAGGTGGGTCCATTTCTTCAGTGTGGACATCCTTGAAAGCTCCTGGGAAAAGGAAATTGGTGGCAGGCACTCTGCTTCCTGTGCTGAGTGTGTGAACAGTCCCCCCCAGTGGGATGGTTCCTTCCTAATTGCCCACCATCCAGCACAAATGAACCCAGTTTCTGGGCATTAGCTGGTAGTTGGGTCAGGGTCTTTTTATCCCAAGGACATGCAGTACTTTACCTGAGAACATGTTTTGCTTTTAGAGTGTAATCCAAATCTGAAGAAACTGAGCTTTCACGATGTCAATCTGGCTGAGCACCAGAAAGAAGTTCTCCTTTTGCTTCAGGATCCCGTCCTGCAAGGTACAGCAAACCCCTAGGTGCTGCAGGTGGCTGCTTCTGGCTGGCTGATTTTTAAGAGGTGATCTTTGGATGTGCAAGGTTTAGTCACTGCCTGGAGCAGAGCCGAGGCTGTTGGCAGAGTGGGAACCCGTCTGGTTCTTTGTGGCAGCAGAGCAGAGAGAGCAGCAGCTGCAAAGCTCTTGTGTGCTGCAGGGAAGAGTCCATAGCCTTGGCTAGAAAACAAAAGGCTTTTAACCTGCAGAGCACACCAGCCTTTAACTGGGTCAACTGGCAAAGCCACTTCCCTGGGTGTGTTCTCTGCGCACTCCCCATGACAGAGCACAGGGGCTGCTGAGTGCTGCAGCTGGCTGCAGGGTGCCATTGGAAGAACTAACACATCCTGTCCATCTGTTTCTCCTGTAGAAGTCACCTTTTCCTTCTGCCGGCTGTTTGAGAGCTCTACCACCGAGTTTTTGTCAGAAATGATTGACACAGTGAAAAGAAATTCATGCCTGAAGAGCCTCAGGCTGCCTGGAAACCGCCTGGGTGTGTATGTGGCTGGGGGCCTGGGCCTGGCACCAGCTTCTCCTGGAGGGGGCTGCAGGGCTGGAGTTAGAACTGTTGCTGGCTGCTGCCCTCAGTGCAGAGCTGAACACAGGACATCTAAAATAAGCAACGTTGAACTTGTTTCTTAAAGGCAGAATTTCAGTTGTGTTGAGCAGCAGAGCCCAGGTGCTGCATGGGCATTACACTTGTCAGCAAGACTCCAGGTTTCACTCAACACTGCTCTGCTTCAGACCCTTTAGCAGGAACACATCCAGCAGCACATGCACTGCCTCTCATCCACAGGCACGGACTTTGCCCAGCTTTGGGGATTTCTGTGCTTTAAAAGCTGTTGGCAGACACTGGAGGGGTGGGGATGAGAGAAGGAAGGGTTTGTGCCAAGGTGAAACTGAATCTACAGACATGAGAAGGGGTTTGGATCACAGGCCAAGTAGAAATGTCTGAGAAATGAATTTCAGCTAAATCCAGAACATTTCCTGTTCTTTCAATGACATGGGAAGGCTTGAGACCACCCAGCTTCTGAGGTTTCAGTTTAGTGCCCCTTTTTAAAACAGCTGCATGGGCTGACTTCTCAAACCAACCCAGGGCTTTCCTAGCGAAGCAAACTGCCCCATCAGTGCCTTGAGCACCGTGGTCAGCAGGGACTTTGCTTTAGGCCACTGAGGGGGACAAACTGCATGTGTAGCTCTGAGCCCTTTGTGCTGCCTGCCCATGCTCTGGGCACATGTCAATACTTAAGCCAGTTCCCAGTTTGCATCTAACACCTGCCTTTCTCCCCTCACAGGGAATCACAGGCTGGTTGCCCTTGCAGACATTTTCTCTGAAGACTCCTCTTCTTCTCTTTGCCAGCTGGATGTCAGGTATTCTGCTGCTCTAACACAGGGAATTTCTTGGTTTGGGAAGGCCAGAGCTGAACGGGGCTGACGGCAGAAGCCTGACTGGGGTTTTGTTCCTCAAGGGAGCACATAGCCAAGGAAAGCTTAAAGAAATGGTGCAGTGGGTACATGTAACCTCAGGGACCTCCAGCATCTCTGAGGTATCTCACAGTCTGTCTTATTAAATGAGTCTGGCTCCATATTAAAAGCAGCTTTGGCTTGCTGCTCCCTTGGGAGGCTGCTGCAATGGACATGAGCTGGAACACAAAAAGTTCCACTTCAACACAAGGAGAAACTGGTTTGGTGCTGAGGTGAGGGAGCCCTGGCCCAGGCTGCCCAGGGAGGGTGTGGAGGCTCCTTCTCTGGAGGTTTCTAAACCCACCTGGACACGTTCCTGCGTGACCTGATGGAGGGGAACCTGCTTTAGCAGGGGCTTGGACTGGATGAGCTGTGGAGGTCTCTTCCAGCCCCCATCATTCTGTGATTCTGTGATAAATGATGGCTTACTGCCGAGGCTTGCTCTGAGACTTTAAGGTTGGGCCAGGCCCTTTGGCCCAGGCAGTATGAGACCAAAGTGCTCCTGGCACTCTGCAGCACCTTGGGCCCAGCCACGACTCGAGTCAGTAGTAAGGAGGGTAGGAGAGTGAGTTTAACTTGTCAGTGGTTAAAACTAAGGTGCTAAGAAACTTCCAGCTCTTATTACTGTGCTTCAGTTTTGGTTGTATGTTGCATTAGAACATCCTCAAGTAGCTGCACTGGCCCTTAGTAGAAGGAACAGTAGTTTAAACAGCTCCAATTATTCTAGACTCTTAATGATTTCTTTTTGGTCATCCTTTCCCTGGAAAGCTCCAATTGCATCAAACCTGATGGGCTCCTGGAGTTCACAAAGAAGCTGGAAGGCCACATCCAGCAGCGAGGGGGACAGATTCAGTTCACACACCTCCGCCTCTTCCAGAACTGGCTGGACCAGGATGCTGAGACAGCTCAGGAAGCGCTGCGGCGTCTCAAAGCCGTGTGCAGTGTGGTCAACGACTCCTGGGAGTCCTCCCAGGCCCTTGCTGACTATATCAGTGTCATGTGATGGACACAGGAGCAGGATGAAAAGGGTCAGCTGGAACAGAAGCAGTTCAGTCCCTGCCCGGTCAGGTTTGTTTCACAGGGGAGGTTTTCTTCCCCTGCATCAAGCAAGGTACAGTTGTTGCTGTCACTTCTGAAGCAGGGGTACCACAGTGAATTGACACACAAAACCCTGTGTATTTCTGTATTTCCAGGTGATCTAACTCAGACTGTTCCCACTGAGAAGATGAAGTGGGACAGATATTAAATGTGCTTCTGTGACTTCCTGCAGATATCTAGACAAACAGATCTTTATTCCCCTGGGGGGTGTTACAATGTCTGTGTTGTTTCAGCCAATGTCTCATCAATTAAGTCCATCATTGGAGAGACTCAAAAGCCACCTGGTTGTGGTCCTTGGCAACCAGCTCTGGGTGACCTTGCTTTTGAGCAGGGCTGGTGGACAATAGGACCTTGAGGTCCCTTCCAGCTCCAACCCTTCTGTGATGTGTTAAGTAAGAACTGCTCCCCTCACCTCCAGGGAGTAGAGAAGCAGTGAAGAGCTCCCAGCTTTGACCTTTATACAAAAACCCAGCAGCTTTCTGTGCACCGTGTAGCCACCTGTTGATTTGCAATCCTGTTGCCCCTCTTAAGTGGCTGTAGTCATTTTGCAGAGGTTTGGAATAGTTTGTTCTTTTAGAACATTTTTATAATAAAGTATCCTTAAGACTTGTCATGTACAAAAGTGAGTTTTAATACTGGCTTATACCCTGGTCTCATTAAAACACTGCTACATCAGGGGATCCCGCCCACGACAAAGCAAGTGGTCTGAGAAATGGAGTTACCTTAATAGAGCATCATTTCCTACTCCCTGCCTGATCTTTCAGGCCTGATGTTTAACATTCAAGCTGCATGATTTTTCCTCTTGCTCCTCACTAACCTGCAAGCTTCACCTTTCACAACAGAAATGGATTGTGCAGGTTTCTGATCAGCAGCTATACACCATAGCTATCGAGGGAAAGAACAGGACCGTGTGCACCAAGTGCTATTAAATTGCTAAAAAAACACAGGCTTGGCTTAAACCTGAAGACAAAAGCTGGCTGAGTAGAAGGCACAAACATCAGCAGCACACCAGCTCCTACTGAGTCCTGTCAAGCACGTGAGCTCCAGTTCTTCCCAGTTCCCAAAGGGCTGTTTTTCAGGCACACACCTCAACAGCAGAGACAAAGCCACAGAGCCCTTGCTGTAGCAACACTGACCCACGCCAAGCCCCTTCCAGCCTCTGGGCACGCAGCTGTTCCGCTGCTGCGCAGCCACACGGTCCGGCACGTACCCCTGAAAAGGGCTCAAGCGAGGGGACAGTGGCCTGCCCTCCACCCCAGCGGCCTGTCACCTGTTAGGGAATGCCTCGCTGCTCCTCGTGGGAGTGCTGGTGGAAGGCGAAGGTGACGGCAGCGTCCCAGGCAGCCTTCAGCACGGCGTCCTGCAGCCCCCGCTTGTCGGCACAGTGCTGCCACTGCGAGAGGTCGGACGTGCAGTCGGAGCCGCCGGCGGGCGGCCGCACCTGGTGCCCGTTCACGCAGCGCCGACACCGCAGCCTGCAACACAGCCAGGGGGGTCAGGGGCAGCGTCCTCCGCAGCCAGGTAACGTTGGGATTAACTCCCCTCCACCTGCAACACTTGGCAACTGGACTTCCATGCAGGATTAATTGCTACCCTGTTCCATTTAAAGGCACAACCCCCTTCTGGTGAGTGACAGAGAAGGAATGACTCACATTCTGGAAACCCTGGGGTTCTGTTCCTAATGGCACTCCCTCTCTGTGTTTAGCCATGTGGGAATGGTCCAGCAGGACCATTCAGGAGGAATGGTTCAGGAGGAGCTTCCCCTGAAAGGTGGGGGATGCTGCTTAGAGTGGATCTCAAGTGAACACCCCTCATTGATCTTGCAGGGTTAAGAGACAGGCTATGCTCCACACTGCTCCATCCCAGCTCTCACCGTGGCCCCCAGGCTGTGCTGGAGATGCTCTACTCAGCTGTCACATCAGGAGACAGAAAGCAGCAGCAGCAGCCCTGCCAGCAAAGCTTGTTGCCATGCAGACTAGATAACTACGCAGAGCTAAGCTCTGAGTCAGCCTAAAACTAATCCTCTTCACTTCTTGCCTGAACTAAGAGTCTTAACTTTCAGAGGGAAGCATTTTCTTGCACTCCTCATCCACTTTCTGGTGGCTACAATATCAGAGGTCCCAGGGATGGGGGAGAAGGGCAGACAACAGAGAAGACGACATTCAGACCCCAGAACAGCACTTGGCTGGGCCTCATGAATTGGAGCAGATGGAGTAGCCCTGGCAGTGGAAGCAGCTCAGCATTTACAGATCACAACCCCCCTGAAGGAGTGGCAAGGAAGGATGAAGTTGGGCTCTGCACAGCTCTAATCAGTTCCTCTCTTTTCATTAGCTGCAGCATTCCACAGCCACCAAACATGGGCAGCAACGAGACAGCTTGCTCACTTGTGCCAGCAGAGCTTTCCCCAGACAACAAAAAGGGAGGACAGCAAGGAAGTGCTCATCTCCAGGTGGTTAAGAGCTTCAGAAGCAGAGGTACTTGAGGCCCTCCCTCTGAGTTCCTCCTGCTGCCTTAGGAACTCCTGAATCAGAAGGCCAAAGCAGAGGCTATTTTTTTGCTGGCTCCAACTGTTAGTTATTCAGTATACTCACTTGTCATGGGTGTCACTGGTGGTGGTCTCATTCAACGTGAAGAGTTCCTTCAGCTCCCCAAGTGAGAAGTGCCTTTCGACATCCTGCTCTTCATCCACCACACAGCTGCTCAGGGCCTTCTTGTGGGTCTGGCGTTGGAATATCTTCTCCTCTATAGTCCCTGTCTACAGGAGAGAGAGTCAGAGCTGAAGCACAGTTGGGGCACTAGTGCTAAAGGAGCACTGCACTGGGCAAGTGTCCCAGATCACACAGCAATAAGCAGCCAGGATTACTTAGTGCCTTGCCAGCCCAGCCCAGATGACAGGCAAATTCTACCAGCTGCACTCTAACCATGGCCTATTTGGTTGCTGATCTAAACCCAAATCCGCTTCTTTTGTCTTTCACTGTGGCTACAAGAATGGGTTCAATGGAGGTATGGATGAGGAAGAAGTGGAGCTGGCACTTGTGACTGGAGCTCACACATCACACCAAGGTTGTGCTGACAGGAAGAAAGGGAAAGGACCTGAGGAGCAAGGGCCACTCCTTGAGACAAAACAAATCCCACAAAGCACACACAACCTCCCCCAGAACCAGCAACAAGGGCTAGCGCTGGGTGACAGCAGTTTTTGCTGGTTCACCCACACTCGGATCCATCACACTGCTGTCTGGAGGGGGGCAAGTATTTCTAGATGTGCAGAAAGCCTGGTATGCTACATTTTAAAGGCAAAAATCTAAGCAAAATGTCTGCTTTGCAAACCAATGTAACACAAAGGACGGGGGTGACTAGTCATGATTTGCAGACCAGTTTCCTAGTTCTGAAAGCAAAGGAGCTCCCTGCTTCCAGGAGCAGCCAGGTCAGAGAAAAGAAAAAGACCAACACTAAGGAATAGATAGGCAAGGAACATCTGTATGTCAGAGTAAAATAATAACCAATCAATCAAGGAACATAAGCTTATAAAAAAACAAAAGACCCAACATAAAAACCCAAACCAACCCAAAAAGCCCCACATTCCATCCCAATGAGAGGTGAGGGCAAACAAGGGCAGAGGCCATTTCCAGGCAGCAATCACTGATGGCACTGCACACCAAAGTGTTAGAGCAGCCTCAAAAGACCTGTCTGCTTCCTGCTCTTCCCTCATAGAGCAGCTCCTTCACCTCTCTGGCAGCTCCATTCCAAAAGCTGCTGTAATTTTTAATGGTATCCCAGGGTGGGTTAGAAGGGTTGTGGTCAAGAGAGGTTCTGCTCCCCCTCTACTCTGCCCACGTGAGACCACATCTGGAATATTGTGTGCAGTTCTGGACCCCTCAGTTCAGGAAGGACAGGGAGTTGGTGGAGAGAGTTCAGCACAGGGCCACAAAGTGATGAAGGGAGTGGAGCATCTCCCTTATGATGAAAGGCTGAGGGAGCTGGGGCTCTTCAGCTTGGAGGAGTCTGAGGGGTGATCTCATTAATGTTTACAAATACATAAAGGATGGGTGTCAGGAGGCTGAGGCCAGGCTGTGCTCAGTGATGGCCAGTGATAGGACAAGGGGCAAAAGGTACAAGCTGGAACACAAGAGGTTCCAAAGAAACACAAGGAAGAATTTCTTCCCTGTTGAGGTGAGGGAGCACTGGAAGGGGCTGCCCAGATGGGCTGTGGAGTCTCCTTTTCGGAAGACATTCCAAACCCAGCTGGACCAGTTCCTGTGTGAGGACAGAGTTCCTCTAGGTGGCCCTGCTCTGGTAGGGAGGTTGGGCTGGATGAGCTTTTGAGGTCCCTTCTAGTCCTTGAGATTCTGTGATTCTGATGCATTTGCTGTTCGGTAAGTACACATTGACCCAACAGAAACTGACTGCAGCCAGACTGAAACCCAGCATCTTTCCCATCAGACACACCATGAAACAAGAGGCAGATGCCTAAGTGACTGCAAAGGAGCATCTTATCTGGAAAGCCACAGCTGTTTCTATTTCTCAGAAGCCAGGCACCATCAGAAACCAAGGCCTGCAGTAATGACCTTCATGGATTTCCACATCAAGCATCTTAAGGGAACTGAGTTCTGATCAGTTCTGACCACTGCCACAAAAGGGCTCAATTCCCCTTCTGGTCTCAACCACAGCAGGGGCAGTGTGTGCTGCCACAGAGCCCTCCAGGCTGAGGAGAGGAGCACGACTCACCGACAGCAGTCGATAGATGTAGCACGTCTTCTTCTGGCCGTCCCGCCACACGCGAGCCATGGCCTGCTCGTCGTTGGCCGGGTTCCAGTCGGGGTCAAACATCACCAGCCTGTTGGCACCGATCAGATTCAAACCGCAGCCTCCCGCCTTGCTGCTTAACATGAAGATGAACTCGGGGCTCTGTGGACAAAAGGCAGGCTGGGATGAAACTGAGGCAGCCACACTTGTACTCACAGCACCCTGGAGCGGCCGGAGGGCTGCTGGCATCCGGCAGCTTCCACTCACCGAGGGGCTGTTGAATCGCTCCACGACCTTGGCTCTCTTCTTAATGGACATGGTGCCATCCAGACGGACATATAAATACCTGCAACGTGAAGCACTGACTACAACCAGACTGCTGAGACCTTCAGTTTCCTACTTGACAGAGAAAAATCTTTCACCAACAGCCTCATAACAAGGGCCTGGGCTTTAGGAGGTTATGCAGAGGTCCAGAGCTTTTCTGCTGAGTGACCTCCCATAACAAAAGCACAAGCCACATCAGTTCCAATTCTGGAACATCCAAAGAAAAAGACAGATCTAAAAATAGCCAGTTTCTTTTACAGCATAGGCTTCAAGTACAGTCTTACAGGATTAAACAAACATAGCCCAAAGACAAACCTTCTGTTCCTGCAGAGCTTTTCAAACAGGTCCAGTGTCTGAGTGTAGTTAGACACTAAAACCACCTTGTCGTTACTGGTGCTCTTGGTAACAGCAAGGATGTAGTCCAAAACCAGCATCTTTCCTGGGTAAGAAGGAAAGAAAGAAGAAAGCTAGAGCAGAAGTTCACAGGTTCCAGACCTTGGAGGGGCACTTGATAAGATGATTAATACAGTGGTTGCCCGTGTCAGGTGGCACATTTATACTGTTGAGTTCTGCGGTACCTGAAAGCTGGGGCTCCACAGATTTGGTGCTGTAGCCAGCAGGGAACAAGTCCAGGGCTCCCATAAAACCTTCTTCCTCTTCCACACACTTATCATAGATAAGAGCAGGATCTGGAGAACAAACAGAGCTCAGAGACTCTGGAGTGCACAAGGGAGACCCAAAAAGCCCCCACTAACAGCACAAAACCTTGGCCCATTGCCTGAGTGGAACAACTCACGATTGCAGAGCTTCTTCAGAGAAGTGATGGAAGAGAGAGATGACACATTGATTTTGCCCTCCTTCAGCTCCTCCACAGGCTTGGCTTGCTTCAGGAAGTTCTTGTACAGCTCAGTCTGCAGAGGTGTCAGTCTGAAACAGAAAAAGAGCTCTGCAGTCTCAGCCAGTCCTCAAACCAACCCACTGGCCTCCTCCATCCACACAGTGCACTCCTTTTAGCCCCATTTGGTTTTTCAGCTACAGCACAGACAGCCTAGAACTGCCTCCAAGGCTGATGGTAGTGCTCTGATACCTCAGCCCAGAGCGGGAAGAGAAGCTTGCAGCTGCTCTGTATGGCCCAGGGCTGTGCTGTACACAGTTGCCTGGTGCATGCCAGCTGGCTGGCAGAACCACCAGTTGTGGGTTGCCCATCCCAGCTTCAGGAGGAAAAGCAGCATACTGCCAACGACTACAATCTGCCTCCTAGATATTGCACATGCACTGAAGGGCTTTTTGCAACTTCTTTGTCCTTCCTGTTGCTCCCCCCATTTCCCAGGCAGACCACAGGCTCTCTGGTACCTGCAGCAGACCACCTGCTCGATCTTCACTGGCAGGTATTTGGACAGGATGTCTGAAGTTCTTCGGATTAAACACCTGTAGGGAGAGAAATTAATATCAGATGCTTGGATGACATCAAATGTCAGTTTTATCCCTATTATTCCTCATAAGCTCAACACACAGTCCCTCTGATATCTCCAAAATTCTGGGACACATGGCAAAGACCAGGCACACAATCACCCATGGAAAGCCAAGGCTCCATCAGCCCATGTTACAGAGCCCAGTATAACCCACTGCCTTTGTGAGGCTTCCAGATTTGGTTCATGAGGTTTGGAGAGATCAGGGATGACTTCACCCAGCAGAGAAACAAGAGAACCTTGCAAGAGAAACTCATCTCTTCCTCAGACTACCAATAGCATTCTCAACTTTCAGCATTCTCACTACAGACCAATAGCATGGATGGCAAACAAGGGCAGGATTTAACCACCACATACTGTGGACACAGCACAAAGTACAAGCAGGCAGCTCCCCCTATCATACCTTAGTAGCCATCCTCAGCCAAGATGGGTTCATTGTCTGGCCCAAGATTTCAGCAAAGGGCATATCCTTTGGGGCTGTAGAAGTGCCTCATGAAGCAGTTCTACCACAGGTTAGAAAAGACAGTATGGACTAGAGAAAGTGCTGAACTGAGCAAACAATAAGAAAGAGGTGCAGAAACCCAGTTCTGCCAGGAAACATCCAAATTATGAGGTTATGAAACCTACAGAAGAAATATGACAGCCCCTAAATCCCTCAAAGGCTGTTAAAGAAAGGAATAATCTGGCCTACATAAGTAGTGGGATGAAAAAGTAACAGGCTTAAACTGTGCTAAGGAAGATTTATGTTACACGTTAAGAGCATTTTGTAAGTGTAAAGACAGAGATGCCCTGGAAAAGGCATCCTGGGGAGTCTGTAATGTTTTCAGTGCCAGGTGGGAGTTAAGTAAGGGCTGGTTTAGGTCTAACACCTTCTACCCTGGGACAGCAAGATGGACTAGATGCCTTCCCCAAGGCCTTCCAGCCTCATGCCTATGATTCCACACATCTTTGCATCACTCATTTGAAATTCCTATCGAATCCAACCAATTCATCATGTGCTGCTTCTCCCCTATTTGTGTATTATGATTGCTGCCTAATAAAGGCCACAGACCTCAAACCAGCCAGGCACAAGCATTCCTGAATATACTTTTTACACTCCTCAACTATAACAAGAAATAAATGCACTTCAGGAGGAATAAACTCTTCTCCTCCCAACCTTTTCTTAGGCTTCTGCAAGCTGACCTGAGTCAGGGTCAGGGCTCTCTCTATACTGAGGCTGAACAGTGTGTGAAATTCCATTTAAAATGACTATGAACTGCAGGACTCTATTTGTGAAGCTTGCAAAAGCTCAAAGAATAAAAAGAAGACACCAGCAACACTGAGAATTCAAAAGAGTCTCTAGGAAGAGTTCTTGGAGACAAGCAATTGCCAGCAGATGTGGATAAATTGTCTGTATTCATGAAGAGAAAAGAAGGCAGGTTTAAACAAGTATTGGGTTTGTGTGGCAAGGTTTTGGTAGCAGGGGGCCACAGGGGTGGCTTCCGTGAGAAGCTGCTAGAAGATTCCTCCATGTCCAATAAAGCCAATGGCAGCTGGCTCCAAGATGGAGCCACCACTGGCTACAGCTGAGCCCATCAGCCATGGTGGTGGCACTGCTGTGGTAACAGATTTAAGGAGGGGGGAAAAAATGTTACTGCATAGGAGCAAACTGAAGCAGGAGAGAGGAGGGAGAAAGTGAGCACAACAGCTCAGCAGACAGCCAGGTCAGTGAAGGAAAGGAAGAGCTGATGCAGGTGCCAGAAGAGAGATTTCCCTGCAGCCCATGGTGAGGCCGTTCCTGCAGCCCATGGAGGAGCAAGATCCACTCAGAGCTGTGGAGAACCCCACACCAGAGCAGGTGGATGCCCAATGGAGGCTGTGACCCTGTGGGAAGCCCATGCTGGAGCAGGCTTCACCTGTGAACATATGGAAAGAGAGGAGCCCACGCCAGAGCAGGTTTGCTGTCGGGACTTGTGACCCTGTGGGGAACCCACACTGGAGCAGTTAGCTCCTGAAGGACTGGACTCGATCTTCAAAGTCTCTTGCAGTTGAAATGATTCTGTACTCTATGACTATTTCCCTCATACATGAGCCCATGAGTTGAGTCTGTTTTGCCTATGACAGCAATTACTGGGGATCTCCCTGTCCTTATCTCAACCTATGGGCCTTTCATTATCTCTCCCCTGTCCAGTTGAGGAGGGGAGTGGCAGAGCATCTTTGCTGGCCACCTGGTATCCAGCCAGGGTTAACCCATCACAATAGCAAAAATCAACCAAAGAGAAAGAAGAGAGCATTTCAGATCACAGAGGTTCTTCCTGGGGATTAAAAGTCACATCTCTGACACTAGTAGTCTAATCTCATTAGCCTTTTGTGATTTGAGCAACAACAGCAGAACTGAGAGATGTTTCTTACACTTTCTACATCTGCCACTCAACATCTGGGCTGGATGGATCTCCAGTCTGGCCCAGTCTACAGTATAGTTATGTTAACACAAGTAACAGGATGCTGCCTGACTATTTAGATCCCAGGAAAAAGCAAACATCAGAATCAAATCCTGATTCAGTGTCTGAGTACAACTGCTTGGGGATGATTGCAGCTAACTGTGCCAGACCAACGTGCTATTTTTCAGACCAATGCTACCTGCTATGTAGATCTCTTAGGCAATAAACACTTGCAGAATCGCTTGCTGAACAGACATAACTGGCAAGAGAATTCATTACAGCTTCAATTGTAATTTGGAAAGATACCAGTGTTTACTAAGGGTTTCTGTCAAAGCTCTGCAAAGAGAAGAGGGAGGAAGTTCACCTGTTCACAATGCTGATCAGCTCTTTAAGCCTCTCTTCTCCTTTGTGCCGCTCAGCTTCGCTTGCATCCGCATCTCTGCCTTTCAAGATGGGAATTTCAAAATGTCTTTTGAATTCCTGTGCAGTCCCTGTACAAAACAGAAGTGACAAGGTGACAGCTGCTACCAAATCACCCTTGATCAGCACCCCACAGCCCCAGTTATCATACCACAAGCATGAGGCCCAGTAGATAAAACAAACTCTCGCCTCGTTGGTATGATTTGTTTTCCTTTCTAGCCAGGAAACATTCAAACATTCATTTTGTACTCCAACAACAACAATGCACTGCCAAAAGTCACACAACTTTAGTTAAACCCAAGTCCAGTCACACATTCCAGTTACATAATACTGACAGATTTTGTCCAGGCAAACCACAGCACAGGTATTGCCTGAGCCTGTTAAAATTACCTGTAACCAGTTGCTTACTGCTGCTCATAGGCTGAAAGGGGGAAACATGCCTCCTGCCAGCTTGGCTGGCAGCAGTTACAGTCAGAGAGAAAGCAGAGTTACAGTCTCAGTTACATCATCTCAGAGAGAATCAACTGGAAGTACAGGAAGGCCAATCTTGCCCAAAGCACAGGTCAAGGCAGGCAGCGGAAATCACATCAGCACCCTGAAGAGCTATCCAAAACTGAAGCAGACATAGAGCACCTACCACCCCATCTCATCCCTTCTTTGGGAAATCCTGGGGGCAGAACAGCTGAATAGAAAAAGATATAGCCCAAATGTTGCTTGTAAGGCTAAGAATCTGATGAACAGTCTTTAACTGGAGCTGTGTATGCACTGGAATTAATGAGAAGCTTCTTGGACTGGATGCCAGAGACAGATGAGTTACAGCAACAAAGAAATGATTTACAGACTGGTTTATTTCCCTTGACAGAAAAAATGACCTCTTGACAAAACCAAGCTGCTCCACAATGGAAAGCAGTAGACCTGCTCCTAAGCCAGTGATGCAGAAGAACATGCAAAGATTACTTTGCTTTTAAAATGAAAACAGAGCTTGCTGCCATAAGCAGAGCACAGGAGCCAGAGACAGGATATTTCAGTCTGCTACTAGCAACTGTAGAAAGTGTTTGATCCTGAAAACTGACAGTATTAGCATCACTCCTTCAGACTCTCTTCTTTTTAGCTCAAATGAAGTTAACCCCATATTCATAAGCCTCTCTTGCCTTACAAAAACAAGAGCTGTCCTGTCGTAACTCCAAATATCATTCTCAGCTTTCTCTCAGGTTGTCTGCAAGTGGGATGGCAGACTGCCAGAAGCTCAGGCTTTGTTGCCTCACTGTGCCCCAGGGTAACACCTTTCTGCCTGGGCACCACTCACTTCAACCTCCTGTGCCAGATGGATACAAAAGAGAGAGCAGGGAAATGCTGTCTCCCAGGCTGCCTCTGTACTCAACACAGAGAGCATCTCATGTCAAATCTTCCTCTCCACGGAGCCTCTCCTACAAACACATCATTCCTGGCTTAGATTTATACATTTGCTGTAGCCTAGGAGTGTTGTGGGAAGTACTGGTAGGAGCTGGCTCCTCTTGCCCAGCAGCTCCTGCAGTATCCTCAAGGACTTATTGTCAGAGAAACTCCTGGCCTGTGTAGATGTTTTGGCTGACCAGGGCAACTGCACAAGATCAGCCACAGCCTATTCATCTTACCTCAATAATTAATTCCCCTCCCAAAACACCCATTAGACTGCTGTACTTTAAACTGCAATCTTCTTGAAACAGAGCTCTGATGATCTACAGTCTCTAGGAGGCCCTGACCCAGACTTTCTGGATACAAACTGAAGAATAACTCTGCAACCTGTACATAAGCCTTCCTCTCATTCAGTTGCTGCTTTTGCTGGCACTGGTAGGTAGGAGAGGCCTTGCCAGCAACTTCCCCCTCCCTCGTGTCTCCCCCACCCGGACCTCTTACCTAGGATGCCTGAATTGACAAAGTGCACCAGGCTGAAATATTCCAGCAGGTCATTCTGAATGGGAGTGCCTGAGATAAGGACTCTTCGAGGTGTATTTAAGCTGTTGAGAGCCTGGTATGTTTGGTTTTCAGAGTTCTTCAGTCTATGGCCCTTTGAAAAAAACAAAGAAAAGAAGGAATGAAGCTGGTAAATCCAGTGGCCCTGATGGGAAGCAGTTTCATCAACACTGACAGGCTGTATCTCCCACAAAGCATCTGGCCACTTTTCCCACTCCTGCTGTATGTGTACTCAGCTGTTGAGAAGACGAGGATCTGATGGGAAACCTGAAGCCATCACATGAAGAAACACGACATTGCAAGCTTCCCACACCAGGAACATCCAAGTCACACCCAGGGCAAGAGGGTCTACCATGAAAATAATAAGCACCACATGGTCTAGATATAAGAAGTGTCATCTTTCCCCAGCTGCTGGCCCCATCCCTGAGAGGTGAGAGGGTATTGAGAGGTGTGGGCAGTCTGGGGTAGACAAAAGGCAGATGGGAGTTACACTCGGGAGGATGCTCCTTCTTTTTAAGCGCCTCTCAGCACTGTTCCAGCAAATACAAGCCCAGACCACTGGGTGGCATTGCTATTTAACAAATCCCCTCTCAGCAGGACACCTCCACAGTGGCTGAGGCCCCTAGCTTGATCATTTCCAAGAGGCAGAGGGCATTTATTTTGTCCTTCAGAGCATCTCTGGCTCTTACTACCTGTAAGCACAATCAGGGAACAATAAATGGAAAGACAATTCCATGTCAGCCACGTGAAGGCAGAGGTTGACAACACAGGTTTGGCAAAGCTGGCGAGCTGGGAGTCAAGCCAGGTCTGTCTTCTCCTGAACAAGCTGCATATGAGGTACCTCCGCACCCAGCACTCTTCACCCCAAGCAAGTGACCTGGTGTGTGGCAGTGCCCTTCAAACTCCCCCACAAGCACACAAGAAAGTGTCTGACAGTGGCCAACACTACACACAAGAGTGTGCTGAACCACAGAATCATTTTGGTTGGGAGAGACCTCAGGAACCTCCAGTCCAAACTTCTTGCTCAACACAGAGCCAAGTTAAAAACTACTGGGCAGAACATCAGGTCAGGCCAAACAGGAAGCATTTCCCACTTTAGCAAAGACAGACACAAACAAACAAAAAACAGATCAGTGGGAAAGGAAACTACCAAACCAGGGTGAGGCCTCTTTCAGAGGCAGAGATGGGCAGTGGATCTCCTCCCTGCTACATATTTCACACCAAGACAACTCCAGTAGGTGCCCACTCCCCACCAGGGACCTACAAAGTGGCCACAGTTACCACCACCTGGATTGTCTTCATTTCTCAAGTCCTGAAAACACCCTCTCTTGTTCAGGCTCAGCCAGTATGGAAGAGCTGGTTACCCAGAGCCTCTCAAACAAAAGAATGGGTGCTGTCTACAACTAGACTTTGTTTCCTGCTGCCCTTCCCCTTTTGAGAAAGCACAACCAGTTTTACCCAGATCTCAAGAAAACACAAGGAACAGATTCTCCTTAAGGGTGTGTACCTCATCACATATGACCAGCCCAACGCTGCCCTTCTGTAAAGCCTCGGCATGGAGCCGAAAGGTCTCGTAGGAGATGATCAGGATGGGTGAAGGCACTCGCAGGCCACGCTGGTTCATAAAGCCAACTGCAGATGGAAAGGGGGAAAAGGAAAAAAGAGGGATGAGGAAAAATAATAGAAAAGAGGTCAAGCTCCATAGTCAAAACTTTTGCCTTTAAAATCTAGAAAAACCCCTCTGCTTCAAGTCCTCTGTAGCATCCCTCCCACCCACATACACCTATGCTCCTTTCCCCACACTGCCCCAATTTCCATCCCCCTCCCACCTCTGCTCACTCCTTTCCTGGCTTCTGGATGAAGCAAAGCAGCAGCACTGGGACTGCCCTACCAAGCACAGGACTGGACTTGGGTTATTCCAAAGGATGAACTATACCAAAACACACGAGGGCCTGATCTTAACGTGTTAGAGACTTTCATCAGTGTCCAGATCTCTAATGACAGCTCAGAGATGCTGACATCAGCTGCTGTAGCCTTCTTCCAATGCCAGATTTTGCCCTAAGCCAGCCAAGTGCACCATTTGCAAACATTTCTGTACCTAGTTTACGATCAATCTCTTCTTTGGAGCCTCCATCGATGGCCAGTGGTTGGATCCTTCCCCCTAGCCATTTCTCTACTTCATTGTACCAGTTTCTCACCAGGCTGGAGGGAGATACCACCATGGCTTTCTCGATCTCAGGCTTGCAGTCCGGACTCTGTCGGAGGAGGGTCCACATGAGTGTGATGCACTGCAGGGTTTTGCCCAGCCCCATTTCGTCTGCCATGATACAGCCGTGACTCCCAGGGATCCGCCGGCTCGTCACACAGTCCCACAGGAATTTCACTCCCTGCCAAAAGATTGTTCTTTCAGAGCAGGATGGGGACATCAGCAGAATGACAACTTCATTAGAGCTTCGTTACCGCTACGCACGGGGTTGATACTGCAACGAACGGCCAATCTGTGTAGCACATCCCTGGAGACGTGCAGGGTTTTAATGAGACAGAGGGAAATCACCTGAGACAGCTAAAATGCAGCCACATCTGGTTTGGAACATTACTGGTGCCAACACATGCCTCATAACATGCTCATGCACAATTATAACCAGCTTCTTGTCACAAATTCCCAGAAATGTCTGATAGCTCAGGCTATCAGCTAACCTGCATCAACCACTGCCAAGAGGTTAATCATCTGAACACCCAGTCAGGCAGTTTTAAACCCAGAATTGCTTCTGCTGCCTGATTAACTCCCAGAATACCCTCATCAGCCCCCATGGCTTCTGCCTAGAAGCACAATGACTCACCTGGGGACTCAAGGTCCAAAGCAGATTTAGCTTCAGAGAAGACACAGGGCTGAGGTTATAGCCCACGTCACACGGTGGGAGAAGAGCTCAACCCTGCATTAGGCTCTGACACATCACCAAGACAGATAAAAGGGAACAAAAAGAAAAGAGAGACAGACTCTGCAAACATGTGAGGATAGAGGCAGAGAAAACCATGGGAACATACAAGCTCCCTGCATTATGTCCACAGAAAAGGAAGTGAGTGACACAACCTAAACACACCTGGATGGATTCACCCCTCTGTGCTCCTCTGTTTAGAACTGGAAGATGGAGAACCCTCATTTGTATTTTCAAATCCTCTCTGCCTTTGGCCTTTAACAACAGGTTACTGAAGTTTACATAAGCCAGTTGAGCAGCTATGAAACAAATTACTGACTGAACAAAGTGCATTTGTCTGGGGATCCAGCCAAACCATCTCACAGCTACCGGGCAAAAGACATGACAAAGAAGGAGCAAAGCTGTACAAGAGTCTTGGAACAAAGCAGCACAGCAGTCTTAGCAGGAAGAGACTTATTAGTAAGACTAGATCAGACATTGCTTTATCTGAGATATTTAGCTGTCAAAAAACAGACAGCATGCCTAGGACACCACCAAAAGCACCAGCAGAGAGTATCTATCCCAGAACCAGAGTGCCTCTAGTTATGTAGCCAGTGATGCGCGTTACACTGGGTGACAGGTTCAGTACCAGCTCTGAGATAAAAGCACAAGCTAGGAGCAGCCTGCAGCACTCTCAGAGCCATCTGAAGGTTTCTCACGCAGGGACGCATTCAGCTTGACCTGCTTAGCCTGCAAGGTCAGCAATCACAGCTTCCATCTGTGCTGCCTCTAGGCTCAAAGGATAACATACCACATCTATGATGAACTTCAAACTGGCCAGAGACCTACACTAGATATTTGGAGATTACTACCCACTGCTTTGATATTGTGATGTTGCACATATTTACAACAGAAAATGTTTTTTGGCATTCTCCACTGGCAAATTGCAAGCCTACGTACATGTCACAGGCAGCTCAGTCTTACAAAGGGCAGCCTCTGAATAAAACTCAACAAGGCAGGAACTCCACACTGTGCTGAGGATTGTGGTACCAGAAAGAGCAGCTTCAGTGTTTGCTGGCTCATAGAATGCTGATCCAATTAAAACTGCTGACCAGCAAAACACAGGGGTAGATTGTCTGTCCTGCCAAAGTCCAGGCTGGGTTGCGCTGTAATTTATGGCAATTATATCCCATCAGCTTCCACATCGAGTTCCCCTCAGCAGAGCTACAACTCCAGACTTCAAGATAAGCACAAGCTGCACTTTCAACTCTGACTCTGCAAGATCCCATCTCCCTGCAGAATCTGGTCTCTTCCCAAGGTATCACAGATGACACAAAAGTCAGCCAATGTGCTTTCCTAGACCTGTGCAGCCAATGCCTAACAGCCACAGAAACTCCCCAGTTTCCACTAGCAGCTGTCCTGACCGACAGCTCCCCAAGAGAATAAACCTGCATTAGGCAGCACCATGTGTAGGCTGTGAGTGCTCTAACCCTGCTAGGTCAGAGGCAAGAGAAGAGAAAGTTCTCACAAGAAAGCAGTAGATTTCCACATTTTTAAGGACAAACAGGCCTGCTGTAATACTCCCAACATGTCCTCTTGCTTAATGCAGGACACAGACCATTTGCAGCATTCAGGCCTCTAAGAGGATGGTTAAAACAAAGGCTTCACTTTGCATTTGCAACAGACTACAGCCTGTTAGACTGTCCCAGCCTGGCAGTCTCTGAGGTCTGTGTAGACTTCACAGTTGGTGGATAACAATTCCAGCAGAGGTACTGCAGCTTTTTGAAATGCACAAAGTCCTCCAGCCATACCCTCGGGTCCCAACAGGAAACTTACCTCTCTCTGATGGGGCCGTAAAACACGGCTGAGGACGGGATCCACCACAACATGAACAGGTGCTTTGTCCCTGCAGGAGGCAGGCAAGGAAGAAGACAGTGTGATTAATGAACTTGGCACAGCATATGTTTGGGGGTTTGGTTTTGAAATCTCATTGCTATACTGAGGACTCCTCAGTGGCAGGAGGGAAGCAACTCACAAGAAAGTGAAAAATGGATTAATTCAGTTTTGCGAATGAAGTCACAGGGGGCCTGATCAACAGTCTAAAACACCACTGAAACCGTGTGCTTGGGCTGTGGTTAAAATAAGGGCAGAACGTGGTTCAGAGACACAGAAAGTCATTGTTCTTTTTCCTTGTTTCAATAACAACACTGTAATGTCCTTAATGGAGAGAGAGATCCTCCTCCTCTGCCCAGGAACATCCAGCTAACACCCCTTTCAACTCACATCAGCAACAAAAAGTCATAACAATTAAAACAGTACAAAAGGAAGTACTTGACAATAAAAACCATGAGGCAGCCTAACGTTCAACTGCCTGTCATCTCCCTTTGCTTGTCCTTAGATGTTGATGTTTCCTGACTAACAACTAAGCCATAAGGTTTTCTAAGCAGCTTCCCCGTGCTCATTCCTTTCAACAGGTTTCGATTTTTGATGAGTGGGAGATGAAACAGTCTGTGGAAGAACATAAACAACTCACCACCGGTATATTCCTTCTTTGATTGTTACCATACCTAAACCAATTTAGAGGCAGAATACTTGGAACCAAACTTCCCTTGATGTTCAGATCTCAGCTCAGACCCACTTGAGAAGAAAGCACACAAACCTACATGTACAAAGAGGTCAGAGCTGAAGCATTTGTGCCAGGTGATGACTCACTTGTCTATTTTCAGCTGGTCATGGGCACTCAGCAGTGGGGGCTCATACAGAACCAGAGCTCCTTCCTCAAAAGGGTCATGCAGAGGACTCCTCAGCCCTGCCCGTTTGATACCCAGTGCACGTAAGCCCAGTGGCCCTGAAAGCAAACAAAGGCACAACTCAAAGAACAACTTCTTCCTGGGAGAAAGAGCCCTGCAGAAGAGTCTGATTACATTCAGGAAGAGTAAATTAACTGGGTGCTGGAGTGGTGATGCAGCCACGACTGGTGTAGAGAGCAAACCCAGGCAGGGTGGTTGTTTGTCAGCACCCTGACAGCACACAGTGGGCAGCTCTGCAGCAGGAAATACAGTGATGGAGCAGAGGCAAAGATGGAGCAGTGGCACTGTCCACTGCCCACAAAACAGCGTAAGCTGTCTTACAAGGAGACTGACAGCTTCAGGCCAGATGTGTGCCACTGGCACCCAATCAGAAATGCCCACATCTCTGAGCTATCTCTGAGCATCAGAGCTACTCTTAGTACCCAAAGGTTGTTCCTGTAGCTTTCTGAAAGACAGGCAGTGTTCCAGAACATTTACCTCAGCAGCTCAATACACACATTGCTACACACATAGTATATACTGGGTCAAATCCTCTTTTTGGATCACCCAACCCAGACTTAGCCAGACTTGTATCTTTTATGCAAGGTCAGGAATTGATCTTTAACAGTGATGACATTTGACAGTATCCTAGTTAGCAGCATATTGCCATTACCTACTCTAGGGTAGGTAGCAATAGTAGATGTTTGGCCTTGGAGCCATTTCCTGTGAAAAGCAGAAATCAAACATGAGTCCCTTTCCCTGGGGACTCATGTCACAGTTATGGAATGAACACATAAAAAACATGCATAGAAATTGCTTTTTCCATCCAAATGCAGGCAACTGTGCTCTCAGGGTGGATTTCCCTTGGGAAAGACTGAAGCAAGGCCAATTTGCCAGCTGCTTGCTAAAGCTCCTTGCAAAACAAGAGTGTATCACAGCCTCACCTCTCAATTAAGAGAGGAAGACAACAGCCTCCTGATAAACCTGCTTTTGCACAAACTAACTTCGTCCAGCTGTTTTGGGGTTTGTCATTTCATAGTCAGTATCTGCTTACAGACATATTTTTATAACTAAGGTTTGATCTGCATCGAAGTTTTTCAGCTGGAGGGTGGAGAGGAAGAAGGGGACAAAACTAGGCCAGTCTGTTTCTGAGATCTCATGTTTCCCCGATTCAAATCAGCTGAGGCTTTGAACTTCAAAAGTGCCTTGCTTTTGAGACCACCTTGACAGTCAACACACTATGCCAAGCAGAAAGAAAACTGTCACATACTATCTCGTTCACTTACAGCCTTCTGTCTGTTAGTATCATTAGGGTATTATTTAGACAGTAAACCTTGCTTTTGTATTTGCAATATGGTGTGCAATCTTCTGGCATTCCATCAAATACACAGCAGTAGGAATGCAAAATCCAATTCTGAAATGCAGGATTATCCAAACTAAACAGTAGTAAGAAATAGGAAGACTTTGCTAACGTGCCAGTATTTTGCTCTCAAAATTAAGTCAGGATTTCTGGAACATATGCATCAGTGCAAAAAAATAACAATAATCCTCACAGATTTATTTGACAGGCCTAAGAATCATCTGTTTTACCCAAGCCAGTCAACACAGACAATCCTTAAACCTCCTCATCTTACCTTTGTAATTTGGAATGGGGACTTTGAAGGGTTTGGACAAAATGCTGCGGATAAAAGCCTCCTAGGAATTCAAACAGAAAACAGGTTTCAGAAGTCTGAAATCAGAGACTGCTCAAGAAGGCAAGTCCAGGATACTTTTTAAGAACCCAGTTTTGCCAAGTGCTGAGTTCCTCCATTCAATCTATCCAAGCTTCAGCTCCAACTATTTTCAAGAATAGCCAGAAGGAAGAAAGTAACAAAGCAGCACGATTCCCCCCACCAACCCTGCTTTTCAAAACTATTTTCCTTTGGGTTTCCTAATGCATGAAATTGATTTTCCATAACTCCCATCTTCTTAAATCCACTGGCACTATTCACTTCTTAAAGTGCCATTGCTTCTCCTTGCCTTGGTAATTGAGTCAGGCAGTTCATTCCCTTTAAAGGAGCTGGGCTAGTATTGCAGGAAGATCCAATGCTGGTTCAGGTGCACTCAGCCAGTCCAAGGATCTCGCCTCCAGCAGCAGAAGTCCAGATAGAATGAGGCAAGCAGCACCTGAGCCATCTGTGTGGATGGCTGCCCACATCTCTGGGCACTGTCCTTCACTTAGTGCTCCCACCACAACTCCCTCAAAATTAAATGGTTGGAGCTAGCAAAAGCTTTATGTGTGGCACTTCCATAACACCTCTGGATTAAATGGGTCTGTGGAAGCATTTGGTCTCCCCTCATGAATGAGCTCCACAAACAACCCACCTGCTGTGGTGTGCCAGCAGTAACACCCACTTACATGTTGACTGCTGTCCAGGCACTGAGGTCTATTGGTCAGCTGAGCCAAAGGTTTCCGGAAAGGAGACCGGTAACATTCCCCACTCTCCGTCTCACTGATGGGCTTCTGCCTCTTCCGAGACTGAAAAACAAGAAGACAAAACAACTCAGGGGCAGCTGCTGAGACCAGAAGATAGATGCATCGCTGTCACACTCAGTAAGCACCTAACCACACAGACAATGCACCCAGCCAGCTGAGGATCTCTGAACAGACACGATCATTACTCATCCCCCCACTGCCAAATGACAGAGCTGGCACCACCAAGGTCACCATGCCCTGAAGTTTAACCTGCAGGAAGCTTAAAATACTTTCCTAGTTAAGAACATCGATACCACTTTTTGATCTGTAAAATTTGTCCTGTCTCACACACAGCTGCCCCCAAAATGCAGGAGGAGGGGGGAAAAAAAGAGAAGGGTCAATAGCATAGGACAAACATGAAAGTCCCCAGAGACATCTCATTGTACAGGTGACAGGCCTCAGACTGACATGTAAATTTCAGACACTCAGCAAGGCATGAAGTAAACAAGTCAGTCATTCATGTGTTTCCTGATTTAATGCAGTTCTCTTTAGGTTGAGATATGGTTTAACCACTTGCTCCACAAAAATAAAGGGATTTGTAACTGAAAGCACTCTTTGACCTGTATAACACAGAATCATATCATTCTGGTTTGTCTTCAATATCTCCCTGTTCCTAGGCACCAGACCTCTCATAAAACACGTGGAAGCTCTCCCAGCGATAGCTTTTCCATAACCACAAAGCATCAACTGTACACAAAGAAATCCTACCAACTACATGCCCAGACACCAATTTTCTCCAAACTGGCGAAAACTGCATAAATTTGTGGCCTGGTCCTCAGTCCCCCAAAGCTGGGGGCAATAACAACTTTGTGGGTGACAACAACCTCCCACCAGGCATCAGGGCCTGGCTTGGACAGCAGTGGGTCTGCCCTGCATTCCCCTGCCCACGGCTGGAGGGGCTCTGGGCATTCCATGAGGCGAAGCCCACCCCAGCCCTGGCCTCAACACCAAATGGCTAGGTCACAGAAGGATGGGGGTTGGAAGGGACATTAAAAAGGATATCTAGAGATCATCTAGTCCAATCTCCTGCTAAAGTAGGTTCATATACATCAGGTCACACAGGAATGTGTCCAGGTGGGTTTGGAAACCTCCAGAGCAGGAGCCTCCACACCCTCCCTGGGCAGCCTGGGCCAGGGCTCCCTCACCTCAGCATCAAACAAGTTTCTCCTTGTGTTGAAGTGGAACTTTTTGTGTTTCAGCTCATGTCCATTAACACCAATCCTGTCACTGGACACTACAGGAAAAAAAGTGATGCCTCAACGTCCTGACATTCACCTTTCAGGTACTTTTAAGTGTTCATGAGTTTCCACCTCTGACTCTTCCAGGCTGAACAGCCCCAGGTCCTGCAGCCTTTCCTTATCAGACAGATGCTCCAGTCCCCTGATTACCTTGGTAGCCCTGCACTGGACTGTCTCTAGCAGCTCCCTGTCCCTCTGGAGCTAAGAAGACCAGAGTTGGACACAGGACTCCAGATGAGGCCTCATCAGGGCAGAGCCGAACCTCACTCGACCTGCTGCCCACATTCCTCTTGATGCACCCCAGGACGCCATTGGCCTTTTTGCCTACGAGGGCACATTGCTGGCTCGTGTTTAGTCTGCTACAAACCAGGACTCCCAAGTCCCTCTCCGCAGAGCTAATCTCCAGCAGGTCAGCTCCCAGGGCGTCCTCCTGCCCCGTGCCGAGGCCGCCGCGTCCCGGGCCCCTCGCTTACCGCCGCGGGCTGCCACTCCTCCTCCTCCTCCTCGTCGCCCGCTTTCCTCTTGGCCAGCTGGCTGGGGGCTAGGCTCCTCCTCTGGAAAAGAGGCACAGCGCGCACACACACACAGTGAGGGGCCGGGGGGCCGGGGCAGCCCCGCAGCCCGTCCCGGCGCCCGCCCCCGGCCCCACTCACCATCGCCTCCCGGGAAGGGCTGCGGGGCGCCGGTAACGGCCCGCGCGCGCCGCGCCGGAGGCGGGAAACGCGCCGGGCCCGCCTCTTCTCCGGACCAACAGCCAAAGCCAAGCGAGCGCCGAGCCACATCGACCCGCTCGGGGCTCCGCTCAGGGAGGGACGGTCCGGCCGCTGACGGACGGGCGGACGCGGCTCGCTGAGGGGAGGGGACGGGGCGGGGCTGCGCGCCCCGGCTGCTGAGCCACACAGAGGACGGGGGGGCCGGAAGGGACCTCCGGAGCTCATCCAGTCCAACCCCCTGCTACAGAAGGTTCCACTCCATCAGGTCACACAGGAACATGTCCAGCTGGGTTTGGGAACCTCCAGAGAAGGAGCCTCCACACCCTCCCTGGGCAGCCTGGGCCAGGGCTCCCTCACCTCAGCACCAAACAAGTTTCTCCTTGTGTTGAAGTGGAACTCTTTGTGTTCCAGCTCATGTCCATAACTCCAGTCCTGTCACTGGGCACTACAGAAAAAAGTGTCACCTTATCCCTCTGACAGCCACCCTTTAGGTACTTTTAAATGTTACTGAGTTCCCCCCTCAGTCCTCTCCAGGTTGAACAGTTCCTGCAGCCTTTCCTCTTTAAGAAACACGTTCCGATCCCCTGATCATCTTGGTGGTCCTGTGTGGACTCTCTCCAGCAGTTCCCTGGCCCTATTTAGCTGGGGAGCCCAGAACTGGACACAGGACTCCAGATGAGGCCTCACCAGGGCAGAGGAGAGGAGGAGCAGAACCTTCTTCAACCTGCTGCCCACACTCTTCTTGCTGCATCCCAGGATGTTTTAAGAAGAATGTGTCCAGTGGGTAATTAAATAACTGTGCTAGACAAAGCAGACAGGTGACCATTTGCACTGAGAGAGAGGCAATTTCATGCCTCTTCACACCCCTACCTGTTCAGAGTATGGCCCAATTATGGGCCAGCAGCTATTTGTACACTCGGGTCAAGGAGACAACCCATTTGGTGCATCCTAAAACATATGTGGAGGGATTGTGTGTGAAAAGCATCTCAGAGCAGCAGCAATCTGAGCTTGGATTTGTTTTGCTTGAAAGAGAAGGGTGGGCTAGTCCTCAGGACAGAGGAAGGCTGTTGCTGTTCTATGGATCACAGCTTGACAAATGAGGACTGGTGCTCACCAAGCAATTTAAAGGACAGACACAACAGACTTTCTACAAATTACAAACCCACAGCATTTTCAAGGCATCCAGCTAAATTCTGCTGGCTATACAGGAGAAACCCCAAATAGCTCCATGAAATACACAAAGTCCTATGATCCATGCAGTTAACTCTTCTGTCTCTGGGCAGGGAAAGCACCCTCAAGGTGAGATTCCCACACAGCTTTTAGTACCAAGATGTGCCTCTCACAGGCCTTGGAGCATGTCCTCTAGAGCCTGTACATTCCCGGAGGCCTCAGAAGCCAAGAGTGTTCATAGATCTCAGGAAACTCATCACATCTTCAGATGCTGTCCATGGAGAACCAGGAGTGAAACATGGCCTTCAGTGCAGTCCAATAGAGGAGACAAGTCAATGTGCAATGCCCTGCAGCTCTTAAAAGGACTCTGTCTTTCCTTCCTCCTCCAAGGAGGAAAAGGAGAAAGGGAAGGATGGGTTTCGCCTTTGTTGGTTATTTCACTGGTAAACCTGGGCATAAAACTTACTTCAGTCGCTTCTTGTCACACAGCTGACCTTCTCACACATCAAAACACACAAGAAGCCCCTTTGGCAGTATCCCTGCCTCAAATTGCATACTATTTTTCTCTTCAGTTTATTAAACGTCTATGTTAATACAGTTACACACCTTTAAAACATGAAATAGAATGGATACAAGGCAGAGCCAAATTCTTGCATCTGTAGGACGTGAGGTATAAGTGGGCACGTATTCCCTGCAGCCATTTAGCCCTCCTGGGTATCTACTACCTTAACTTTACTTTTTTTCCCTCTCTTTTTTCTTTTAAGTCCAAATCCATTTGTCAGTATTTTATTCCTGAAGTGCTTTCAGAGCTCAGTGACTAGTGTTAGATGTTGCAATTACCATCTCACTGGGCAGAGAGTGGTTCTATAGGAAGGTAATTGGCTATTTTTCCTGGCATGAATAATATTCCCATTAATAACCTCCCTCACTGTGGCTTTGAGAGCAATTCTGCTGTATGCTTTTTTGCCTGCAATGGGAACAGATACATTTTCTGGCCCAGGCCAGGACAGGTCAATAACAAGAGGAAGGGGAGGCAAAATGTTCTTTCCTGTTCTATGGAGAGCATCAGGAAATACATTAGTCATTTTGCACCCAACACAGAACTGCTGAGGACTCCATCCTGCAACAGCTTTTCTCTTCTAACCATTCAGAACAAGTCCCAGAGCAGAGGGAAATTTGGGGTGATGCTGGCACCTGAGTGTGGCCAGCCTGCTTGTAAGCCAACCGTGCTGCAAGCCTGGGGCAAGGTGTATATGTACAGGGGACATCACCTTTCTTCTCCCAAAAAACTGGCTGAGATACAACAGAAAGAAATATTTCCTTCTTTCTCCAGAGAAGATTGAAGGGCTGCAAGGGACAAGGTCAGCAATGGCCTTTTGCAGTAATGGTGCTGTGGGTCCCAGCACAGACACTGCTCCCTTTTCCACACTTCAAACTGGCACCTTCAGGCAGAGGTTAAGTCCTCCCCTCTTTCCCCTTTCTAATTACACAATTTACTCCTTTTCTTGCTGTAATCAGCTCCCATTTATACAGCCCTGAGAGATCACAGGATAATCACCATGGGGAATAATCCTGTGATTTCCCTTGCTGTCTCTACAGGATGCTGAGTCCCTCCAGTACAAGCAAGGAGAGGAGAGAATGACAAACATCTTCCTCAGGGACTCCACAGGATTAGGCCAAAAAAAACCCAGTAAAAAAACCTTCACTCCTCAAACAGAGCCTGTCTTCCAGTCACCACCATGGTATAAACTCCTGGCTTCCCCTCGGTGTCAACCACCTCCACACTCGGTGGGGACTGCTATTGCTGCTCCCAGAGCACACAGTGGCTCTCCAGTGACTTCCTTGATGTATGGGATCTCCCTTCTTTTACATACTTGAGGTTTTTTGAGGGTCCTACATTTTGCTGTGGAGTGCAGGCTCTCCCCAGTTCCCCACAGAAACTTTAAAGAAATGATTTGCAGGAACTGGGGTCTCATGTCCAGCTCTGCAGTAGCAGGAATAAGGACAGGTCCTGCCCAAAAGAGCTTGTGACCTTTGTAGCAGGCAGAAAAGAGCTTGAGGGAGGGATAATGTGAGAAAATGCCTCCTGATGGAAGGACACCTCAGACCTCATCTAACAGCTTCAATCATTCTACAAGGAAAAGTGGAGGTGAAGATCTTTAATCGCAACAGGCAAGGCAGAGCTACAGCTTTAACAAAACTCAGAGGTGCCACCTGAATCTTCTCAGGTGAAGCTCTGAAGGGTCGAGGACTGCAGGATAAAGACCACTATGCACCAGCAGAGCTTGGCCACGTTCAACCGCGAAGGTAATTAGTTAAATGATGTTCCAGTTAATTCCTTTGCAAACCACAAGAGGGAAACTGAGTACGGTCATACTGAGTTGCTATCAGATGGAGTTGTGATCGTGTTTCATCACCAACAGAGACAGCTCAACTGCCCTTCCACTAAAGCCACTTATTGAGAGAGGAAACAACGAGTACCTTAACAGTGTTAACATCAGGGAGAAAACTCTTCCTCTCTGGAGGTCGGATGCCATTCAACACATAGCCAGGCTGCACGCCAGACAAGGCAGAGGTTCAGCAGCAAGGATCCCAGCACTGCTGCTGCTTTTGGTGAGTTTACATGAATATCACCCACAGAAAAACCTGAGTCATGAGCCCGAAATGATGCAGCTGATCTGCTTCCCACCCCCAGCCATCTGCCTGCTGAGCTGCCACTGTGCTTGAGCACTTCCAGCTGTGCCTTATAGCACAGGGCTGTGGGTCAGCCTCAGAGCCACGCAGCCATCCCTGCAGCTCTTTCCATCACAGCTGCTTCAGGCTGAGCCCTGAGGTGTGCTGAGCCCTGTCCTGCAGTAGAGTGGCACAGCCTCTGCCCACTTCTGAGCTCCTCGCCATCACACATTACATGCTACATTTCACAGCTCAATTTGATTCATTTATGAATGCTGTCCCTTTGGCCCCAGTGGTACCTAATCCTTATTACTGTTAGAAGAGAACAAAATAAGTCTTTACTAATCTTGTTTATTTACCAAGAAAAAAAAAAAAAGGAAGAAGAGCCACAAAATCCTATTTCCTTAAAGCAGCAAAGGCAAAAGGAGCTAGGAGAAATCTTCACAGCTGCTACTCCAACCAGCTTTGAGCCCCAGAAACACTGCACACCCACTTCCTTCCTCACAAGTCTGGTGCATCTCTCTCCAAATACCTCCTTGATATTCCTCTTGTTGGAAATCAAGATGCCCTCCCCTTGAGGGCAAAGACCTTCACACCATGCTGAGCCTCATGCCATGGCTTGGAAGCCATCAGGTGGAGGAGGGACTGGTGGCACAGAGATGCCAGCAGGGTGTGGGATGAGTGGGGAAGTGGAAGAGGGATGGCCTTGAGTTAATGTAACAAACTCCTCCAGAGACAAAGCCCTGGGTTTTCTCCTCCAGTGTTTTTGCTGCATCCAGCACTGATCCCAAACTGTGTCGCTAATTTGACATTGAGCACGTAATTCCTCTTCAGGCTCATGGCACTGGCTGAAGAGTACCTGGAAGCAATACCCCCCCCCAAGAAAAAACACCAGCAACTTGAGTGCTTCAGCCATTTCCCACTCCATGGGACTGTGTAAGAGCCCTTCATTCAGGAGGAAGCCTGTCTCCATGGGGTACTTTCACCTTGCATCACCTTTGCTTCTGATTTCATTTTTTTTTGCCAAAATGTTTTTAAACACGCAGGAGTCTGACTCAGCAACCCAAAATATTTCATTTGATGCAAAGCAAAATGTTCCACTTTGTTTACAAGCTAATTAGCCAGTCTTATCTTCCTCACCTTTATAAGCAAGCACAGGCAAGCCAACAACACAAGCTGAAAACATTAAAAAGCCTGGTTTTGGGAAACATCAGAGTCAAGCTGTGTTGGCACGTCCAAAAACATGTCCCTCATTTCTTAAGGGGAGGAGCAGAGGCCAAAATTACTTCCCAAATTCAGCTTGATTTTGCAAATTGGTTTAGCTCTGCTGAAGGTCCATTTGTGCAAGAAATTTACAATCAGTTGCAATTTTCCTTGCCAAGCTCAGACATTTACAAAGCACTCGGGGAGCTGCAGAACAAATCCAAGGGCAGATCTCAAGCCTTATGGACCAGGGACAGGCTCTGCTCTCAGCCCTCACCACTCACCCAGCAGCACCACCAGATTTCTTTGGGGCTGAATTCAAGAGTGCTGCTCATGGGTACAAATAACCCCTTCATGCAAATCCAGTTGCAGGACCAGGATTGAAATAAAGAGAATTGCAACCATCTACCCATAACAGCTACATCCATCACGTCACTTTTATGATCTACAGAGAGACACCCACCATAGTCAGTCTGGGTGTGAAAGCTGAAACACAGAATATATATGAACATGTAATATAGATACACACATACAGTTGCTTTCTAAGCAGATCATCTGCCAAGCACCTTCTACCACATTTAAAAATCTTTGCATGACTAAGAAAGGCTTTTCTACAAATATGGGGTGTTTTTCCAGAGCAGGAGGAGCTGCTTCCCTCCCTGCTGCCCAAGCTCAGAAACCAAGCACTAGCTCCTTTGGGAGAACAATTTGGCCCCTGCAAATCACAGAATCTTAAGAATTGGACCTTGAAAGCTCATCCAGTCCAATTCCCAGCCAGAGCAGGGCCACCTAGAGTAGGGCACACAGGAACTCATCCAGGTGGGTTTGAATGTCTCCAGAGAAGGAGACTCCACAACCCATCTGGGCAGCCCCTGCCAGTGCTCCCTCACCTCAACAGGGAAGAAGTTCTTCCTTGTGTTTCTTTGGAACCTCTCGTGTTCCAGCTTGTATCTGTTGCCCCTTGTCCTGTCATTGGCCATAACTGAGAACAGCCTGGCTCCAGCCTCCTGACACCCACCCTTTACGTATTTGTAAACATGAATGAGGTCACTCCTCAGTCTCCTCCAAGCTGAAGAGCCCCAGCTCCCTCAGCCTTTCATCACAAAGGAGATGCTCCACTCCATCATCTTTGTGGCCCTGTGCTGAACTCTCTCCAGCAACTCCCTGTCCTTGAACTGAGGGACCCAGAACTGGACACAATATTCCAGATGCAGGACAGAGTAGAGGGTGAGGAGAACTTCATTTACCACAGCCCACAAGAAAGTGCACACAAGCCCCACATACTTCAGCTCCTCTGTTTAAAGAAGGTCTGGCAGGTGTTGAGTACAACACACTGACAACAGGGCTTCCAAATTATTTTTGTGGCAGCATATGTTCCCTCCCAGACCTTCCTACTATCAAATCTCTCCAGGTTCTGCATGGCTCTGGTAAGCTCCACGGCCAGCCTGGGAGCTCACAACATGGACCATGCAACCTTCAACACACTTGGTGTCACTGGGTGGGCAGATCATCCTATTGCTCAGCTAATAAGAGATGTGTCATCTCTAACTGTGTGTGACTGCTCTCCCCAATTGCTTTGCCTTTGCTTAGAGAAGACTTTCCTCTGGCAGGAGGCAAAATGTTATTCTCTCTGCCCCTGATTAAATCTCACTAGAAAAAGAAAGTCTGGCTCCTACAAGTAATGGCTCAGGACAGAGAAAACATCATTTCATTGGGGCAATTAGTGCAGTCTAATTAAACCCTAGTCTTCTGATCAGGCTCTGCTGATTAAGTGGGTTGCAGACACTCTGGATTATATTAACAAAATGAAGCAGTTAATTACATGACAATCAATAAGAAGCAAAAAGTAGGACAAGCAATTTGCCTTTAAATGACCATCTAAATTCATCAACATGATACATGTTTGTAAGTCTTAAAGGAAGGGGCAGATATGACAGATCTCTTAGGCACTAAGATAATCATTTCTGAGAGCTGCAGTTCATGAAAAACCAAGAAGTTGCTGCATCTCCCTGGAAAAAAAAATCATCATTTCTTTAATAATAGTTTACCAAACAATCAGGACACCAGTGAAGTCAGCTACTGGAGGAAAAAAACCCAACCTCTAACTTAGCTCTTTAATAAACCAAAAGTCTTAGTTTGGAGTTGTGACCTCAAATGGTCAGCATTGCTTTGTGCCTGAGACATTGTGGTCTTGAATGATTATCTGACTTAGAGCTCCCATCCAAATTGAAAACCTCGGTGAAGTAGGAGCTGGAAAATGACATTGTTAAAGAGGCAATTTTTAGCCTGAAAAGCTCACAGCCTGAATGGAAGGACTTACAAGAAAAAATAAAGGGCAAAAACTATTTATTGAAAAATACCCCCCAAAAAATAGATGTCTCTTGTTCTTATTTTGCAAGGTTCAAACCAGACAGGCCAGGAGGGACTTTCAGCATTTGTAATGAGTGGTTTTAATCATTTTCTTTAAGAAATAAACCCCTCCCCAACCACACAGAAAGCATTATTGAGATGGCTATAGAGAGCTTCTCCTCTCTGAAAGCAGCCTTTGCAGCCAAGCTAAAAAGCAATAACATTTTCAAGAGGGGAAAAAAAAAAGATCCTGTGAAAATGTCACAAGAAATGAAATGTCTGACAAGCACAACAATCTTCCCAGCCTTCAGAAAAGAGATTGGGTACTTTAGTTTTTGCCTTTCTGCTTTTGGCTGGCTGAATAGTGCAGAATTAGGAAGGTGACTTTTTCTTCTTCCAGAGGTTGAGACCTGAGGACCAGGAAAGATAAGTCTTATCCCCAGCCATGCCTGCAATCACAGACTTGTTTAGATGAGAAGGGACTTCTGGAGGTCTCTGATCCAAGCAGGGCCAACTTCAAAGACTAAATCAGTTTGCTCTGGGCTTTGTCTGGTTGAGCTTTGCAGGTCTCTGAGGGTGGACACTCCAGCACCTTCATTCCAGTCGCAGAGAAACCACATCGAATTTTTCCCCCTCCAGCTTCAATACCCAGATGAAAAAATGTCCTAATACCCCTCACTGCCCTGGGATTGTGATGGAAGAAATCCAGGAAGGCTGGCCAACACAGTGGTATATACAGTCATGGAGGAAAGAGCCTCAAAAAGAGGTGTGGGATAGAGCTTTTTGAAATGTCCAGGTTCTGTCCACAGCCTTCAGCAGGGACATGAGTAACTGAGTGTGAGTGTTCTCCAACCCAGCCTTATCCAACCCAGCCATGCTGCAGACACTCAGTCCCACCACAAGCCAACCTCCAAGCTGTACTCCAAAGCTGGTTTGTCATCCTTGTTTGCTTTCCTCAGCTTTCAGTTTTCTAGCAATTGCATTCTGGGGGGCACGAGGCTCATAATACGAGTCTCTGAAGCAATAAAACAAAAAGGATGAACCTCATTGCCACAACCTGGACTCCCAGGCAAGAATTTGCTTGCCATTTTTGAGTAATCATTCATCATCTTGCTCAGGAAGTGGATCAAACTACTGAGGGACTTGCAGCTCAAAAAAGCCCTAGGGAAAAAACCAGCCTGAAGCTGCCAGGAAGCAGAGGAGAGAGGATTGCAGTGAGATGGCTCAGCTGTCCCAGTGGCAGGCTTTACTGGTGCTAAGAGCTCTGGGCTCCTGGAATTGCTTTCCCAAAGTCTCTCTGGCTAACTGTCAAGGTAGAGCCTGCAGACAGTCAAGTCAAATACCTTTCATCTCTTTTAAGCTTTATTTCTGAAGGAAGCAGAATTATGCTGCTGTTATCTTCTCTTTTATTTTCCCTAATAACTTTTAAATCCTTTGGCTGCTTGCACCAAATTTTTCACAGGGGGACCAGACATGCAGTTCTGACAAGTCTGCAGTGAACAAGCAGCTGAGGGGAGGAGAGAAAAACTCTTCTAGCGCAAAATGCCTTTTGTTGACAGTCACAGAAGAGCATGAAACATCTCATTTACAGGGCACCATAGAGCTCAGCCTCCAGGAATACCTCTGTGAGAAACAGACTGTGCCAGTCCAACTCATCTGTCTCACAAATAAGTTGTCCTGGGGTTTTACAGTTTGCTTTGAGCAATGTTTGTGTGCAAGCAGCAATGAAGGGTTGATTTCTAGCATGGAAGGAGGTTGTGTTCAGGGTTTCTTTTGTCCTGAGGTGCTGGAGCCACCCCATGTGCAGCTGCTAAAGAGCTCTGCTGCATCCTGGGGTGTATCATCAGGTGTAAGCCATCAGGTGCATCAAGGCATCCTTCCTCTCTACACAGCTGCTGTCCTGTGCCCAGTTTTGAGTACTCAGTCTCAGTGTGGTAGGAAGTGAGAGGAGTAACCAGCATTACCAGAGCCCCAGAAAACAAGAAGTGCAGAAGGACACTGAAAAGGCTGAGATTCTTTAGTCTCAAAAAGGGGAAACGTGGAAGCAATCTGAAAATAACCAAGAATTTGTTGTGAAGGAGTGCTCTCTGTGATCACAACAGATAGGAAAGGCAGTGGTAGGCTTCAGTTGCAGCAAATTTTAAGAGCAAGCAATACACCCTTTAGCTGTGTGTATGCTTTGGGTGGAAGGGACCCCTAGACCTCCCTCCTGACCAAATTTCTAGTTTCCCATAAGGAAAGCCACCCATAAACCACCATGACTGAGACCACCAGTAGCTTAACACATTGCCTGAAATAGATGGGCAGGGTACAACCCTTAGAAGGGAGGGTGATGGTTTGTAGGCTTACCTGGTGTCCTGGGTGCCACACAAAGCCCAAGGACAACTTCTGCCCCATTGCTCTGGATGATGAGGATCATAGAATCATAGAATGGTAGGGGTTGGAAGAGACCTTTAGAGATCATCTAGTCCACCCCACCCAGCAGAAGCAGGTTCACCTAGATCAGGTCACAAAGGATGCTGCAAATTACAGGTTATGGTGCCTAAATTTCTTACCTTTGTTCAGGAAAGCCTTGGGGCTCTCCTTCCAACTAAACTACAGTGAATTAGCATTGTAAAAGCTCTGTTGAATCTCTATTCAGTAAAACCAATGTGGCTGTTAGTAAGTTAAACTCTTCTAAATCATTATCCCACTACATAGTGGAGAATTTCAGTCTGGGTCTGGGCTTTGCCACTTCTATCCAGGTCATTTAACTGTCTGGAGTAAATCACCCCTTTCAGCCTGAATTGTAAAACTCACATAGGAAGCACCTATCACACAGACAAAACTTCTCCTTCTTTGCCAAAGAGGCCACTGCACACGTCCAAAATATAGGTGCAATGTGTATGGATGCACATGCTGGACACTACCAATGTACCAATGCCCCTCTGAACATCAGGACGAGGGCTTTCCCCCTTCAAAAGCAGCCCACTGACTTGTTCTCCTTGAAGAGTCTCTTGGAGGCACAAGCACCCTAAGTCAGCTGGTTGTGCCACACACAGTGTAATCAGCAAACCTGGCACGTTCATGTGCAGAAAAGGAAAAAAGGAAACCTGATCACTACTTCCCTTTTACCTTAACCAAGCTTGCCTTGATCTCACAAAACCCAGGGTGCCTGGACTACAGAGACACGAGTTCAAAGAGACAGCAAGAAGTTAATCTGAAAGCAAAAGGTGCTCTTCAGGCAGGTGGGAAGAAGTAATTAGAAAGCACAGCTATTCCAAAGCTTCAATAAATGACATCAAGGCAGCCATTATACACTCACTAAAGCACGAGGGTCCTCCACTCTTGTCAATCAAGTTAAAAAACAAGACTCTAGACACATGGGCCAGAATGCAAAGGTAGGAGCTTGTAGGGTTTATCACTGCCCTGCTCAAGGAGGCAAAGGCAGAGGTACTGCAGATGAGGCAGGAAAGAAGCAGCTTCAGGAGGCTCACACCTGGCAAGGCTTTGTTTCTGGTTTATTTGTGCCTTCTCTTATCCCCTCCACTATCAACATCCACAGTGCTCTGTAAGCTTCAGCTTTCCACAGGCAGTGTCCCATCTTGTTGTTAGCCATCCAAAATGTACTGACTTTTTGGTTCAGCATCTCAGTTAGTATTTCATTTCACCTTCAAAACAATGGCCCTTGCTAGCGTGGTCCTGGGAAGCCTGATGACAAATCAAAGGGTGCTTGTGCTTTCCCGTTCCCCAGGAAACTGTAACACTGGATGCAGGATCCTGTTGCTTCAAAATTGCAGATGCAGAGGGAGATCCCCTTCTGCATAATTCTCCCATCTCCAGCTACTCGGCTGTAAAACACAGCTAATCACTGCACAGCTTTGTCTGTTTAGGCTGTAAGCTCTTAGGGGCTATCCAAGGACACCGTGCGTGAGGAGCCCCTCCATCAGACACGCAGAAGATGACTTGCATGAGCTGAATGCAGACAAGGTTGGCAGTGAGAGATGGCATCTCTTATCAGACAAATTGATTTGCAAAAGCCAAGAGGAGCAGTTTTCTCTCCAGCAAGCAACATCAATACACGCATATGGATCCAGAGCTGGTATTTCTCCCACAGCATTTCATGACCTCCCCTCCAATGTCCCTCTCTACCCCCTGTCCCTTAGCAGCGTGACATTCAGACAACTGCCCCCCAACTCAGCCAGGCCTGAATGGTGGTGATGCAAACCCAAAGCCTCTCTCCCACATCAGATGTTTGCCAGCTGCAGCTGAGCAGCCCGAGCTGCGATCCTCACCCCGGCGGCCTCTGGCTGAAGGAGCAGGCAGTGGCTGTGGTACCAGGCTGCTGCCTGGGGTAAGAAGGGAAGGCATGTCACTGAGCAGCACAGCACATCCTTTTTGCACACCAACAGCTCCTCTCTCCCTCTCTGCCAAGCCTGGGAGGCATCAGCCACATTATGCAGTGTGATGCTGCTCCTGATGCTTGGGGCTCGATCACCTGGACACTGCCCAAGTTCAGCAAATGCCTCTGTGTGTGTGTGTGTGTGTGAGAGAGAGAGATCCCTGCTGCCACCCTCTGCTGTCAGCTCTGCTCACAGGCAGATCACTATAAACCTCCTGAGCCACTGTGGAGCTGGAGCTGCCAGCAACAGTAAAAGCCCTTTCCCCTGCTGTAAGCACTGATCCCTCCTAAAACCTGAAGCGATTGCATTAATCAGTTTGCTTCGAAGTAGGCCATGCTGAATGTGTTTGAGCCTTGCTGATAAAATGGGGAGAGGAAGAAGTGCAAGGAGATTAGAAAGGATTCGTGCTTAATTTGGGAACGTCTCTGAAGATTTATTCCAAAGCATGAAAGCCATGGAGAGCACTCCCACCCAGAGATTAAAGATGCTCTGACTCACATCTCTGAGGCCTGACAATAGCTTATTCAGGAGAGCCGCCTGCAGCCACGAGACAGTGGATACAGTTACCCCAAAGCATTTCCATTTTCAAGAGGGAAAAGAAAAAGAGAAAAAGACTAGACTTCATTAGTTTCATCAAATGACATGAGCTGCCACAGTCCCCATCGCTGCTAAAGCTCTCTATAGATCCCTGCACTTCTGCCAGCCTGAGAAAAACCACAGCCAGCAGCTGGTAACAGCTTCTGAATCACCACTTTCTGGCATTTCCTATTGCATTTGACCTCCAAACAAAAGCAGAGCTAAGAAGCCAGTGGAAGGCCCTTGACAGTCAGGGAGGAATGCAGCAATCATCGCCTTTTGTCTGTCATGCTCCTTCACATGTCTTTCTTCCACAGAAGTGAAATCCAGGGGCTAAAGGTGTTCAGCTGTTTTATCATGTTGGCCTTTCCCAGGCCACTTGGTTCTCCAGCTGCAGGGTAACCTCTATGAGCATCACGGGACCCTTGAGAACGTGTCCCTATTTTATGATCCTGTGGGTGCCCGTGGATGGTGCCAGGGCCTCAGCATCTCTTTCCTCACAAGCTCATGATGGACTGTGCCAGCTCCAGGTGAGCCTCTAAAGGAAAGAAGGTGACAGCTGCAAGAGGGTGCCTGTAGGAATTGCTCTTGCTTTTTCTGCTTTGCTGCTCTCCTCAGGTGTGGAAGGGGATGGTGAGTTTGGGAGAGGTGGGATGGCAGGTATAGGGACTGCCCGTGTTGGAAATCCCTTTGGGAGTGCTGGTGTAACCAAGCCTTGGGAGTGAGCAGCAGGGAAGCTCCAGGGCATTGGGAAGAGGGAATCAGACACAATGCTTATGTAATGTGGGCACAACTCTAACCTCACCTCTTACAACTACTGTAAACATAGCCCTGTGGTTTTACTCACAAGGACCTTTTGGAGTTTGTGGCTGATGCTGCTGACATCAACACAGCCAGGGTGAAGGCTGATGTGGGGTTACACCATTTGGGAGGTGACAGCTTGCATTTAGGGAGGTCAGGCTGCTGTTGCAGAGTGTTGCAGCAGAGTCCCTCTGGGGAGGACTGTACACACACAGCTCAGGGGACAGGGAGGCCAGAGGGCAGGGGAGCAGCCACGGCACTGTGTTGCTGGTACATGAGAGCTTCCCCTGCCTCACTGTCTTTGATCCTTTACAGACAGCCCTTTCTAAGCAGCTGCTACTGCTGCTCCTTGCTCTGTTCTCCAAGATAGCTGGAGCAAAGATGAGCTCAGACCCATAAGAAGTTCTACAGTTTGTTTTGATCCTCCTGCTGATGGAGAAGGACAGCCAGAGCCTGCTGAACAGAAAAGGCTGTGTACTAGCTCTAGGCAGCCAGGTAATTGTACTCATCTCCCATCCATCATCCTGGGAACAGGAGCCTCTGTTGCCAGACTGCATGCTCTTTATGCCATTTCCTTCATGGAACCAGCTTGAAATTGATTTTGAAGCAGAAGCAAGAGACTGTATCAGCTTTCCCCTTGGAGGTGTGACAGCGTGTCTGCCTTCTGCCAGGTTACGTTATTTTTGTCCTCTGCTGTATCTGTATGTGTTCTCTTGTTCAGTGAGACAGGTAGAAGGGGATCCTGCCTTTTCAAAGTTGGGCTTGTGGGGAAGAGAACATGACTGATGGACTAGATGATCTCTAAAGGTCCCTTCCAACCCTTACCATTCTATGATTCCATGAACGTGACGTAGCAGAATGACAGCCACCTCCACACTTCGTGTTGTGTCCATCACCTGCACCCTATGTTTGCCAGGGATGGGGTTCAAGAGATCTGAAGCACATCCATTCTCTACAGCTCAGGCAGCCCTCAGCAAGTCATGAAATGTCTACCAAAACATGGAAGGAACGGAGTTTAAAAGCTCACAAACAAGATTCTCTCACGTGTGGCAAGGGGACCTCATCAAAAGGCACCCCCGGGTTTCTAAGCAGTGCCATGGTCACAGGACTGCTTTCTGATGTCTTTCTTGAGGCTCTGAGGTTTCTGCTTTACAGCCTGTCTCTTTAACTAGAACCTGTAATGCTAAGAGCATGCAAAGAGGTGACAGTCGTGCCCACGGGGCCCCCTGCTCGGCTGCAGCTGTGCAGGGAGATGATGAACTGGCTGGACACAACGTCGTGAAGGGATCCAAAATCAGAAAGAAGGTGGATTTGGGGTTGTTTTTTGGTTTGGTTTGGTTTTTTTTTCCAGATAACTTTCAGTTTAAATACTAACAGAGCAGTCAAAGGTCCCTCCATTCTCAAGCAGAAATCTTACAGCACCGTCTGATCTTGGAGGTTTCTGTGCCCAGCGCAGTGTCATTCACCAAACACAGCGGCCAGATCAGGTCCAGTGGCAGTTGGAGACATTGGCAAGTGGTGTGAAGATAGTTGTTTCAGCCCCAGATAAAGTCCAGGCAGGGCTGGAGGAGCCTTCACAACACTAGTCTGTCCTCCTATAAAAGAGCCTGGATACACATTTATTCAATCTGCCCTTTGACATGCCCACAGAATCAGTCACGGAATGGTTGAGGTTGGCAGAGGCCCTTGGAGGTCATCTTGTGTAAGTGGCTAAAGCAGGGCCACCTAGAACTGGTTGTCCAGGACCATGTCCAGACAGCTTTGGAATATCTCCAACGACAGAGACTTTACAACCTCTCTGGGCAACCTGTTCTGGTGCTCGGTAACCAAACCTTACTGGTAGTGCCTGGGGTAGTTCCTTCTCAGATGCAGAACTTTACACTTATTGACCTTCACAAGGTTTCTGTCAGCCCATTTTTCCAGCCTATCTAGGTCTCTCTAGATGGCACCATGACCTTCTGGTGTATCAGCCCCTTCTCGCAGTTCTACATCATCAGCAAACTTGCTGAGAGTACGCTCTGCTCCAACAGCCAGATCATTAACAAGGAGCTGAATGACATTGAGCCAAATATTGAGGTACACTGCTAACTGCTGACCTTCAGCAAGGCTTCTTGCTGCTGGCCACCACCCTCTGGACATGGCCATTCAGCCAGTTCTCAGTGTACCTCACTGTCTGCTCATCTCCAGCAAGGGAACTTCTGCCTGCAAATCTGTTGCCATGCTTCACTATCCTCCCTCTTGGCTTTTGTTTCTTTTCATCCTCACTGCACATGAAGCTGACTTTTAGCAAGTCCTTCCCTGCACCTGGCTAAACCTTGGTGCCACCTTCAGAGGAAAGTGGGGAGAGATGCTGCTCTTCATGATTTGCTCCGACTCCAAAGGAAATAGCCCTGGCCCCTTCAGCAGCGTTTCATGTCTCTGCATCTGAACCTCTTGTTTTCAGATTACTCTGGGGCTGGTTTTATTAGTGGCTGATTGAGTGGTCTCAGCATGGCTCTCATGGAATACCCACATCTCCCTTCACCACGGAGGAGCAGATGGAAATGTTCTCAGTGAGAGACACTCATGCATACGCAATATCTGCGGAGGAAAACATCTCAGCTCTTACTGCTGCTGCCAACAATGCTGCCTGTCAGCTTCTGGGTGAACTTGACTGATATTTATTTGGGCAGCAGCAGAAAGGATCAGTGGCAGAAAACTCCCAAGTCATGTAAAAATGGCATGGATGCTCCTGGTAGAAAAGCTTTCAAATCCTCTAAATACCCTCTTGAAATTGCTTTGAGGTGGTTTTCTTGTCCCTGAATGTGACAAAATCTTGACTAAATGCTTGGAAAAAAGAATAGTTCTGTTGGAATGTTTTGAAAAGAGTGTGATTAATAAACACAATGGGCTTCCTTCCACTTGAGCAGCCTTTTTCACCTGCAGGAGTCTTCTGGGTAAACGAGATTAAGGTATGAAAGACTTCTGGAAGCAAAAGCACCAATAGATTTGGAAAGGATGGGGCATGAAAAAAGAGTGCCAGGCTCTCACATTTAGGGATATTCTGCATTTGACATTAAGGCATTTCTGTGCTGTCCAGGAGCAGCTCATGGCTAAAAAAGGGCATATCAAACAGTCTTATGATTAGAGAGTCACGGATTTGATGTCCTTGTGTTAGGAGGAAAAAATAGCGAGTGAGGAAACCAAGTGGAATTGCACTCTCACCAGCTGGAAATGCATTCTGCCTGTGGCTAATGCACCTACCCAGCATAAACACCAATGGATTTATAGGTCTGGTGGAGTGAATTATGACCCTGCACATTCCTGTCTGTCTGTAACACCAGCTGTCCTCCCCTACTTGCTGTTCTTAATTATTGTTGGGGTATTTTTAATATTAAAGAAGGCAAGTTTGCCACCAGCCACGCTCATTCTCACCATCATCCTGGATCCAGACTGTCTCTCCACTGACCACAAACATCCTACCAACAAAAAATCTGGTGTTCCCAGCAAGATCCAAAAGCCATAAATGTCCATTTCAGTAGAAATTGAGTTTTTCTTGGTCTCTCACATGCAAGCACAAGTTTCTGTAAATGCTGTCCTGAAGCCTGTGAAATGCTGAATGGCCAGTGAGGCACCAGGCTCAGGCAGTGCTTACACTGATTAGCTGAGCCCTGATTGATGTGTGGATGCTTTATGCTTTGTTCTCTAATGTACTTTCAGCAGCACTAATAAAATTTCCTTTGAACAAGTGGGAACAGGTGATCACACAATTATGTGTGTCTTGTCTGTCTGGATGATTCAGCCTCATGTTGTTGTCATAGCAGCATGTCCCCACTGTGGGCTCCCACGTTGAGGTAGGGCTCTTTTGTATGTGCTGGTTTCTGATTTGCAAATCATAAACAAACCCCTGTGCCCTGCTTGGATAGAAGAGGATCTGCTGTGTTGTTGGAATTGTAATTACATTTAAGTGTGGAAGGAAAAATGGAGTGGATTGTCAACACCCTTAGGACATCCCTGTAAGGATTTCCAAGGATGAAAATGCAGCCTAGATTTGGCTTTGATCTGGGGAGTCAAAGGGAAAAAAAAAGCTGTTAAATTTGTTTCTGTATCCTCTGGAGTGAGAGTCGGGTTTTCTTGCCTTCCAAATGAAGTATATGGCAGTGCTGTGCCAAGCCTGACCCCAGGAGCAGGACTTTGGTTATTTAACCAGCCCTGGCACGTGGTTCTCTCCAGCCCCTGAGCCACAGTCCACACCTTGCTCTGAGTCTGTGCTGAGCACCAGTCACCCTGGTCCTCTGTTTATAGCCTGAGTTGGAAAAGTAGCCAAGTCTGAAACCAGCAACTCTTCTGTTGTTTCCCACGGGTGCACAGGGGGAGAGTCAGTGGGGCATTAACTATCTGGAGACATTCAGATGTGAAAGAAGCCCATAGCCAGTGCCATAGCTGTGGCTGTTGCAGAAGTGACCAACCGTAAGCAGTAGAAGTCCCACAGTGACAAAAGGGTTGTGCAAGTCACAGCTGGGACACGGCACTGGGCTGTGAGAGTGGACAATGAGGGACTCCAGTGAGTATCACATGCACATCCCAAGAGCCATCAGGTCCTGGGGGTGGGGGCAGCAGGAGGAGTATCTCTGCCAGGCAAGTCTCTTGTTATGGCTTTTGAGGAGGCATCTCTCCTTGCATTGGATCCCTGTGGCTTCCTGCAAGTTCAAACTGGCCTCCATGGAGGTAGATCCTCAGTCAGGGTGGATCACCATCTGACTAATTCAACTTGCTCCAGACAGAGAGTGCCTGAGCAGCTACAAGTCCATTTGGGGTTGACTTGAGGCAGTTGTGGATTGGGGCATGTGTTAAAACAACAGAAAAAGATGACACATGCACATGAACAGAATAGGTAAAGAGGGGGAGAATGGAGATCCTAAAAGAACCCTTATCACGGACCAGTTCCTTCTTTATTTGCCTTGGCAGACAGAGCCCAACAGGATTCAGATGTCTAAGGGAATTTGAAGTCATATTTAAAGAGAGAGAGAACTAGAAAATGGGATTCCACTGCAATGCTGTGACCTCTCTATGCCCAGAGCTCTGCCTTAAATTGGGAATGCCAATTGGTCTGGCACCGAGGACGACATAGGCAACAAACCCATTTCATGTCTGCTCATTTCCCACCATGACATGTAGTCCTCACCATCTTGCTAATTGGAGAAAGCTTGCTAACAGCTCTCTGATGTGTGTTTAATTACTTTCTGAATGCCTCTGAGCGCTGGGAAAAGACAGTGGAGTCATTCCAAGACACACTGAGGGATGGCTCCAAACCTGGGGCTTCTGGCTTCAGCACCAAACAAATGCAGATGCTGTGGACACAGTGGAGGATCTCTAATAACAACAAAGCTGGAAACTAAAGGCTGGCAATATCTGGCTGTGGGAAAGAGGGTCTTCCTCATCCCAGCAGTTCCTAAAGTACTGCAGAAAAGATGCTTGGCCATTCTGTGGCAAGGAAAGGGCTCTAAGGGAGGGGAAGGCACTCTGCAAGGAGTAAATGCGAGGCAAGGATACTGCTGTTGCATCCCAAGAAGAGGGGCTGCAGGTCTTTAAGAGTGGAGGAGAAGAGAGGAAGAAGATGTGCTCTTGAAGGAGACACACAAAGAGAGGAGCAGCAAACTAGTACATAAGTTTTGAAGCACACAGCTCTGTCCCAAGTCCACAAGAGATGGTTCAACAGTTCACTTCTGTTGGTTGGGTTTGCACTGGTCATGGTGTGTTGTCTGAAGAGAAGCATTCCTGCCTGGGAATTGGGGCTGCCATGTGCTGAGACCATTTGTGCCCCAAATAGGAGGGCAAGGAGTGATTGGTTTTATAGAGGGTGAGCTTTAGCATGTGGGGATGAAAGGGGAACATGCCATGAGCACCAGATAGACTGTGGAGCAGGTAGATGCCTGCAAAGCCAGACCCTAAGCCAAAGCCTCAGCTGTGGCACATCTTTTCCCATTTCTTTGAAACACCCATTTCCCCCCTTTCTATCTCCAGGCCAGGAGTGCAGCATACAGGCTGAGCATTGCAAGACAGAGCCAGCAAATAGTCTGAGAGCAAGAGAAAAAAAACTTCCATGAGACTTTTGGAAGGAGTCTATTTAGCTTATCAGAAAGGAGGTCAGGAGGTGATTTGATTACAGTGCATAAGCGCCGACAGCAGAAGAAAACACCAGTTTTTAAAGAGCTTTTTAATCTATCAGGGAAAACCAGAGCAAGAGCCCATGGCAGAGAGATGAAGCCAGACAAATGCAAATAAGACATAGGGAGCATATCTTTAGCAGAGAGGGCGATAAACAGAAAGAGCAAACTCAAGGAGAACGGCACCAGGAGAAACTGTGAGCTGGACGACAGGCTTAAGCCAGAGATGAGCTGGGTTGGATTCAAGGTGGCATACCTGAGTACATGTATAAAATGTAGTGCTGCTTTGTCTCTTAATTACAAGAAAACCCAAGGTCCTTGCCCTTGTAGGGGCAGAAAAATGCTTGAGCACAGGCGTTGGGCAAAACCTTGCTCAGTCACCTGGGTGAGCTCACCTCAATGTTCACGGCTTCCAAGTCTAAATGTGGCTTGGGGACCTCGGCTTGCAAAGGCTTGGTGATTTGAGCCTGTTTGGTGTTCTTCCTGGCAATTGCCAACCAAAAGCACAAACCAAACAATATATACCAAAAGTCCCTCTTATCATGGACCTGTGTCTGGCACTGGTAGGGGACTCTAGCAGGGGTTTAAGGGGAAAAAAACAGCCCCACAAGTCTGGAAGGATCCTTCCCTGGAATTTCATCCTTGTTTCCAGCAATTGGTGGCTGACAGACTCCAGAGAGGAGGCAGACACATAGCTATTAGTGGGCCCGAAGGATGCTTCTCCCATGAAATTCTCAGCCTGTTTTTGGATCTATTACACTTTTGCCTGGAGCAATGACATGCATAATTTAGTAACACAGGGTGTGAAAAAGCACACCCTTTTGCTTGTTTCCAACCCTCTGATCCTCTCACTGGTACTCTGTTTCTTTTTTTTTAGTGTCAGGAGCACAATATACTTACTAATGGTCATTTCTTGGTGCTGTTCAAGATCATTGAGGCTTCTCTCCCCCACTCCTGGATGTTTAGGGCAGGGTATCCTGATGGAGTCAGTCCTCTCCTGTGGTCAAAGGAGCAGATCCACTCCATGAGTAGATGGGTCACCAAGTTGATGTTCCACACCAGAGGCCCAAGAGAGACAAATGCTGGAGTAAATCCTCCAGAGTTAGATTACAAAGGGTGAGAAGAGCATATGCAAAGAGTGTACCAGAACATGCAGCTTATCTCACGTTGTCCAGGAAAATTCCTACCTTTCATTTCTAATTTGCCGTGTTTCTAACCCCAGCATCCTTGGGAGAACAGACACTAAGCTCATGCAAAAGAACTTCCCAGCACTAATTTCTGTTTTTCTCATCTGAATCCCTTATGTTTGATGATAAGAGAAGGTTTCTAAGTCTGAATCCTCCAGGGATATCTGGGCAGCTACCTCTTTGTTATTGCTGTGTTTTCTCCTTTACAGCTGTGTTCAATAAAGGCAAACTTTTAACAAATAAACCAAACAAGCCATTTTTGGCCCAGGGGCTATTTGCTGGTGAGACCACTATTTAAATATTTACCACTTGAATGTGAAGGAATTTCCTGGGTTGTGCCATCTGGCTCATGAGGCAGCTTATTCAGCATTGAGTTCAAGTCCTGGTTAAGTCTTGGAAATCATATCAGCAATGGGTCTTTATTAGTGAGTAGATAAATTCTACCATGCCTGAACTCATCTTCATTCCCCTCCATTCCTTGGGTTATTGTAATAAGGGTCTGTCCACTGGTGGGAAAAGTGAGCCAAAAGTGGGTCACCTTGCCAAATGTCTACCAAAGCCTGCTGAAGGCAGCTATTTTGTCTGAAACAAAAAACCCCAAACCCATGAAAAAGCACTTTGATTCAGTCCATGTTCTTTTTTTCCCTTCTTTTTTTCAATGATCAATCTTTTCAACGTAATTAATTTAATGTATAAAATACAAGTTCAACTCGAGGTTTAACTAGCTGAAAAGAAAAGAACACTTATCAGAGTAGCTAAAGGAAACGTGCTACTTGACCCATGCTGAGGGTTAAGCAGTTTGGGAGTACAACAGAAGTCAATGTCGAGCTTTCCAATCAAGCTCACGCTCAGAATGGTTTTGCAGCTTCTGAAAGGTATGTTGGTTGTGATAGCTGCTTCCTGTCTTTGCTTGAGTGGATAATCCTGCCTGTCCAAGTCATTAGGGACAGATGGACATTTTTGTTACAGTTTTCTTCTAAAACAGCATGTGCTGAGTTTCCATCCGAAAAGGACACCACCAGTTCCCAGAGGGACAAACTAGGAGGTAGTCGTGACGTGGAAGAGTTTGTGGTGTAAATACACAGGCCAAAGATTGTTAGCCCTGTCTTAAAAGAGCATGAGAAAGCCCAGACCCTTAAAAAAATGGATTGTAATGATTTCAGTAAGGGGCAGAGAATCTGCACAGAACTTAGCTTTGCTCTTCTGAGTCTGTCTCTATCTCTGAGTAAATCATCCTTTGACCAAGAGGGAAAAAAAATGCCTAAAACATCACTTGACATCATGGACTTTTTCCTCAAGTACCTTCTTATGGTGTGAGAGAAACCCTACTGTCAAATGTGACTCCTCCACTGTTGTGTTTAATCACTCTTGTTCCTTGGAAGCCACGTGAGGATGTAAGCACATGGCAGCAGCCATCTGGAGATGATTCTGGTCCATCCAGACCATCTCTGTTCCCACATATGCTCACAGCCAAGTGGGCTGGGCACAGGGTCCTGAGCACAGGTTGGAGTCATGCCTATTGGGATGCACATCAGGCTGTTAACCTGGTGTTAAAGCCCCCGAGATACTTGTGCTGTTCTGAGTAAAGGAACAACCAATCCTGAGTTTCCTCCCTTTCCTCATCCCAGAGAGTGAATTTCAAGGGTTGAAAAAACACACACTTGGCTTCAAAAAGTAATAACCCACTTTGCTTCAATGGGTTTTTTCCTCCAAGCCTTTCAGGGCCACCTGACCTCATTTCCCAGTTCGAGGCTTTATGTCCTGTCACTGTGGAGCTGCAAAAACCCAAGTAGAAAGGCAAGGCTGGATTCTCAGCTCACCTCATGGCTCACCGAGGCTTTACCTGAAGCGCTGCTTTTCACCAGACTCTCTCTCAAAAGGCAGTGCCAGCAGCCACGACATTGCAGCATCCAAACACCATTCATCAAGCTGGTGTGGTTTGCTTTCAGCTGCTTTTAATCTTTCCCAGGCTCTCTGAAGGAACAGCCCAGATCCTCCTCTGAATTGGAGAGTTCAGTCTCCCTCAGCAGACCCCAGACACGGGCAGTGAGCAGCGACAGGCTTTTCAGATGGCACAAAATAAAGGGCTGGATCTTATTATTATTATTATTTTAAATGGATGCTATTAGTGTTCTGGGAAGAGCTTGGACTCATACTCATTAAGTCTGCAGTCTCCAAAGCATTTACAGGGAGGAAAAGAGCATAACGGGTTGAAAACCTTATTGTTGTAGCAGAGCCATAGTGTCTGTGATTAATTCATGGCCAGAAAGAATAGCAGAGCACCTGCTGCGTTGCTATTACCTTATCTCTGCCTCACTGGTTGATTCTCAGGTACAAGAGAAACCAACCCTTAATTACTTGGTTAAAAATCTGTCCGCTGCTGGGGAACAAATGGAACGATACAGCCACCTCTGCTGCTGCTCTTTACAGCTCCCAGAGATAATTGAATGGAAGGAAACACACTTCAAAATCCCCCAAGCACCAGTACTGACAATAAATAGCTGGATGTGCCCCAAGGAATGGTCATGGAACAGGGATTGGCCAGCCAAAGGATGACCTGTGCTGGCAGCAGACTCCAGTAGCTGGTGTAGAGCTGGATTATTTCTATCCTGCTTTCAGGAGGACCTTTACCATCCCATTCAGATACCTCTCACCTGTTTTACACTCAGCTGTACTCCATGTTTTAGAGAGAAGCTGGTGCCTTGAGACACTTGCAGCCTGAAGCAGGAGTACCACTGTTTTCAGGTATTTGTCCCTGTAACCCTGCCTGGTGCTGCTGTGCAACCCCCTCCCCCTCCAGACAAGACAGCAGGCATGGAGGTGCATGGTGGAGCAGATACCCCTCAGGGGAAGCAGCAGCAGGGACCATCTGTGCTGAATAGACCACAACCCCCATTCCCCATCCCCCTGTGCTGCTGGGGGAGAGGAGGTAGAAACCTGGGAAGAAAGGGAGGGTAAGGAGAGGTGTTTTAACATTCAATTTTTATATCTAATTTCCCTACTCTGCTTTGATTGACTGTTAATAAATCAAAACCACTTCTCCCCAAGCTGAGTCTGTTTTGCCCATGAAGGTAAGTGCTGAGCGATCTCCCTGTCCTTATCTCGCCTCACGAGCCTTTGGTTGTGTTTATTTCTCCTCTGCCCAGTTTAGGAGTGATAGAACAGCTTTGGTGAGCATCAGGAACCCAGCCAGGTTTAAACCACAACTGCCTAGAGCCCAGGCAGCAAAGCTCAAAGGTGGCCAGCCAGCACTCATCACATCTGTGGGACTGGCTAGGGAGGCTATGAGCAGCCCATGGTCTCAGCCAAGCAGATTCAGTGCCAGCTCTGAAGCCCCCTGAAGCTTGGTACCACACAGAAGCTCCAGGGAGGCACAGGAAACCTCTGACCCTCTCTCTACTGGGATGTATCCACCAGCAGGATGCTGGGGCAAGTATTCCCAGATGTCCTCCAGTGGTGGACATCCTTGAACAGCAACACCAGGACTGTGTCCCTCAGTCTTGCTGGTGTCATGCCCAGACATGACTTGTTCATTGGGTCACAGAAGAGTTTAGTTCAAACAGAACTTCTCTGTAACTCTGATCCAACACCCTTTAAAGCAGAGCCACCTTAGATCAGGCTACTTAGTGCTTCATCCTGCCAAGTGTTGAATATCTCTTAAAGACTGTGATTCCCCACCTCTCTGAGTCCCTGTGCCAATGACTGACTGTCCTGAGGGTGAATTTCTTTCCTAAAATCTAATTGGAATCTCACTGGTTCACAACTTGCATCCATTGCTCTCTTCACTTGGCATCTCCAGGAAGAGTCTGGCTGCATCTTCACGGGACCCTCCCACCCCAATCAGTAGCCCTGTCCTCAAAATTCACATTCATCCTCCTTCCCTTGCTGGCTATGGCAAGAGTGGGTAAGAGTGTCCTCTCAGAGCTCAGGCTTTCAGGGCTGTGAAATTCAGATGCCCTTGAGAGAGCAAGCAGCTGGGCTTGGTCATGCTGCAGCAGGACACTGCAGGGATGGATGGGATTGCTTCTGAGCCACTCTCCTTAAGGACACAGGCAAACAGAAATGCAGGAGAAAATCAGCCACGTTCCATGGTGATGCTTTTAATTGCCTTGGCTGGATGGGAAATTATATGCCAGAAACTTCAAGTCCTCTTTGCTGTTTAGCATCCTGTTCCAAAAGGCCAGGTTCTGTGGGCAGGGCTTGGGCACACCCAGGGAGCGTGAAATCACTCCCAAATTGCTTGACATGTAAGGTAATTGGCCCCAGTTACCTGCAGACTCAGGGAGCACACACCATCTCCCAGGTGGAACAAACTCACAGATACCAGGGGGACTGTTTGTGTGGCACCCATGAGCCTGCCAATGAGGGTTCCTTGTCTGACCAGTGCAGAGACCATCTGTCTCTTCTCTGGAGGAGCTCGAGGAGCAAGGCTGGGAAAATAAGTCCCTGTGAAAGAGCAAGAGAGAGATTTCCTACCATCAGCCTGCTGCCATGCACTTTCCATTTTCTCCTTGTTATAGTCAATCAAGACACATTTGATTCCATTTTAGGAGGACCTGAGGAGAGAACAGATGATGGGTCAAACGTGGCACACAGAGCCCAGTTCTGGCAACAGAGAAGCACGAGCTCCCAAACGCTGCCCTGCTCCCAGCTCTTCCACCCCCAGGCCACAGGTTTTGTTCTCTGACATAGGATCCACGATAATGCCTCACACCTGACAACTTTTGTTTGCCTGCTGACCATTTCTACCCTCTCCAGCTCTGCAATGACAAGCTTGTGGTTGTCTCCACTGTGGCTTCTGCATGGCTGCTGAGAAGGGTGGTCGCAGGGCTGGCCGAGGTGCAGCCTCTGTGTGCAGTAAAGATGCTCTGAGGCCAGACAGTCCTATGCTCCTTGTTCTTTGTGCAGACACAGCACACACTGGTGTCTGTCCTTGCTGCCTGTCCCAGCACTGCAATGCCTTTGGAGATGAGGACTTTGGGTGTGGGCATGACACACAAGCTTTGAGAGTCATGTTCAGGGATTTATACAGTGGCTCAGAGACATTTCTTGCCCTCTTCTTTTGTCTTTTGCTGATAATTTCTTGTGGCAATAGGTGAGGCCATAAGAATGCTTTGCAAACATGTGCAACTCCCCAGGACCACAGAGGAGGGCTGAGACCCACTTGCAAGCTCATGGGCCAAGCTTCAGCAGAAATCTCCTCCTCACTGTTCAGGACCATCTCCCCACAGCTTCTGTAACCTCCAGAAACCCCCCAGGGAAGGTGCACCAGCTCCTGTGCTTCCACATTTCTCAAAGCTGTTTCATTAGCAGTATTTCTGAGTGCAGTATGTTGCCAGGCTGAAGGAAATCTTGGCAGCCCCATGAGGTGTCAGAGTCTGGGAATGTGTACAAGGGTCCCTTTCCACATATCTCATCCCTATAGCTCGATGCCTTTGGCCTCTCTTTCATTTTCAGTCTTCAAATATTTGCTTAGACATCAGGACCAGAAGACCTGAAAGACCCATACACAGCTGTGAGACTTTGGGTAGCAGAAAGGCACTGGTTGCTTTGAGAGGAGTTGCTCTCCTCCAGCCAAAGGAAGGAGAAGTGGTATTTGCAACCTTAGGTCTTGTTTTCCTGTTCTTTCTTCCTTTTGTTTGTCCCACTCTGGGCACAAAAGCCAGATTCAAATCTATTTATAGCTGTTGAAATAAATTAGGTCATCAGATTATTTTTAAATGGCTGATGACAATTGCATTGGTCATTAGGGGAACAGGGGAAGGATCTTTGTAGCAGTGCACTGGAGAAAGCAAGAGGGGAAGGCATCCTGAGACATCACCTAACCACTCTTCCCTGGTAGGTTTCCCCTGGCATGTCCTCAGAGAACAAATCCACCTCTCTGGGGCACTGAGATTTGTGTTTTCCCCATTCACTATTCCCTTAGGCTGTTGCTTTATGAACCTGCTCCTTGGGATTATCATAGAATCATAGAATGGTAGGGATTGGAAGGGACCTTTAGAGATCATCTGGTCCAACTCCCCTGCAGAAGCAGGGTCACCTAGATCAGGTTGCATAGGAACATGTCCAGGCGGGTCTTGAAGACCTCCAAGGAAGGATTCATTCTCTCAGCAGCCTTCCTCAAAGGGGAAGCACTTTGCTGCTGGACTGAGCAGAGAAATGAGAAGGAGGAGAAGCCTTCATCCACCTCCTGCTCCAGCTGTCTCTGGGCAGCCCCCTCCAGGCAGGCAGAGCTGTGTCCCACCAGCCCCAGCCTGGGAGGATCTTCCTTTTGTCATGGAAGGAGTTGGAGTCAAAGGAGATTTCCCTTCTGGTTCACTAAGTCATGTCAGGGCCACTTTGTCATCAAATTATAAAAGCTAGACTTCCAAAGGCCACCTCAGACACATCCTGCCTTTTAGTCAGGGAGATGGGAAGCATCAGCAACCACCACAGTGGAGGGAAAACACAGGTTAACAGGCAGCATGAATTTGGCAGATAAAGCCCTGGGAGCAGAGATGCACAACTCCTCCAGACACCATGCACATGGTCACAGGTAAAGCAGGAGGGAGGCAGCAGGGTTTGCCCAGTCTTTCTACTCCCCAGCTGATTTCAGCAGTGAGAAAGATCACTTCATTATCTCCAACAAAGACCACACAATTGCAGAGTGTCTGTGATCAGAGCTGGTGATAATCACCAACTCACATCCTCCACTCCCTTGTTTATTTTGGAGGTTTCTTAATATACCAAGAGCCAATGAAACTACTGTTGATCCACTCCCCCAGCAGCATCTCACTGAGGAAAGAGGAGCTGTCACCACTACCACCATCACCACCACATCCTTCCAAACAGAACAACAGCTTTGATACTGCAGGGAACCTCCCAAAAGCCTCTCTTAGCATCACTGTCTCCTCCTTATTTCTCCCTGCTGTTCTGGCCCTCATTTGACCTCCTGTAACCAAGCAGCCACCTTCCACACAGCAAAATGAGGTGTTCTGCATGTCCTCATACAAACAGCTTCCCAGGGCTATGGGGTCCAGTAGAAAAAGGGGCTATAAGGGCTGCATTTGAAGTCAGATAAATGGAAATGTGACCAGAATATTGGGGGAGGGGGGGACTGCTGAGGAATCCTGCACTGTGTTCTAGGTGGCTGTGTTGGGTTTCTGCACTGTGTTCTAGGTCTAGCCACTGAAAGGCTCTGACACTTGGCATGGACCCCTCTGGGTCTCATCAGCACCTTGACATCTGCAGGGTTCAGATTATAACTGAGAAATTCTATTGAGCTGGATGCTGTTCTGAGTGTGGAGGCAGGGAGAGGGGAAAAGCCTTGCAGGATACACTCTGGGGATTTCCTTCATGTCCAGGGAGTGTTATCATCCTCTGCTGTGGCTCTGGTTTCTTTTTCAAGGCCTCTGGATTCATTTGGTTGGTTCATTTCATTTGCACCAGACAGAATGAGAGATGTTACCATCACTGGAGCCAGGAAGGGAGAGGCTTAAGCAAGCTGTGAACTAACCCCTGGGAGGGATATCTCTGGTGACTACAGCAGAGCTCTCTGACATAGGGCTGGGTGGGGAAGGATGGAAGAGACTTATTTTCAGAGCTAGTTGGATAAAACTCCTTTCCCCTGCATGGAAGCCAAGCCCTGTCCCCTCCTATCAGCTGAGTACCAGGAGCTCCCCCAAGGACTGGCAGGTCCTCTGGGGGCTCTGGTGACACTGGTGCTTGATGCTTTTGTCCCTACCCAGCCCCAATCCTTCCAAGAGCAGGCAGGTGGGTCTTGCCAAAGCCCCCAGGATTCATCCAGCACGCAGCTGGCAGGGGGCACATCTGTCACACATTTCCAAAAGCCCATAGAGTTTTTCTTCTCTTTGCTTTCCTCATACTCCTCCTCCCCCTTTTATTTTTTCATGGCCTCAGGTGAACACAGGATATTTCAAAGAGCTCTCTGCCAATGCTGAGGCTTTGAAGCCAGCTGGTGGAGCAACCTCAGGTGGCATGGAGAAGGAGCAGTGCCCAGCTGAGTGTCTTCCCAGGAGAAGTGAATCAAAGCCAGGAGAAATGACAGCACAAGCTGGTCTGACACAGTCTGGCTTGGGGCTTCTCCCTCCCTTTGTTACTTCACCCAGACTGACAGCCCTCCCAGCTTTTAAATGAGCAAAACTTTTGCTAAGCTTCAGATTAAGTTCCTGGGTGACCAGCAGAGATGGCCTGTAGCAAAGCCCTGGATTTTATCTTTAATTCTCATCAGGAATATTACATTCTTGCAGAAACTGAGCTGGAAAAAAAACCAACCCAGCCTCTGTGATTCCTGCTGTGGAGATGAGCATCTGCTCAAGGGAAGGCTGGTGATCAGGAGGAGAGGGGTCAACAGATGATGATCTTCTAAGTCTTCCTCTATAGGCTGAATCTCCAATGTGTTACTTAGCCAGATGCAATTCCTTTTCACAAACTCATGGCACTTTTGAGTACAAGTGCCCACAGAAAAATAACAAAGCTGAAGCATCAGTTCCTTGTCTGTTGGCAGTACGAGACTCCTGGCGACTACATGGGAGGAAGGAAAATGTCTCTCTCCAGTGTCTGGGCAGATGAAGCTGAGTTTCCAGCAGTGTTCTCCAATTTTTAACCAGGAGATCTTGTCCAGCACCTCACTGCTCCACTCTCCTGGCTGCTCTCCTTCCCTGATCTGCCTCCTGGGCTGCTCCTTCCCTGGGTCCCCAGGGTTTGAGCCTTGCCCTTGTCCATACCCAGCAGCAGAAGCTGTGAACTTGCAATGGCATCAAGTGCAAAACCATCTCCAACTGTGTTCAGGAGCAACTGGAGGAGTATAGCAGAAGCTTGGTGTATAGACCTCTCGCCTGGGTGTCCTGTGCCTACTGAAAACAGTCCTGCCTCCTCCTGCCTGCTGCATGGAGGCTGTTTTCCTTGATGTAGACTAGAGAAGCATCCCAATGCCCAATTTGCTGGAGCAGAAACCTCTCACAACCACCTTATTGCATCTGGTGCAAGGGCAAAGTGGTGACACTGCCTGTGGTTGCCTGTTTGATCCACTATGGAGGAGCAGAAGGAGCTGGAGACCAAGCTGAGTCCTACTAGATGGCCGTGGAGCCACCAGAAATTCCCCACATAGCATCCTGTATCAGGCTAGAAATGGTGCTCTGCCTGGAAGACAGGATGAGCAGGGAAGGACAGGAAAGCAGCACAGCACGGGCTGAGCTGCTCACAGCATGGGCAGCCATGGGTTGGGCCAGGTCAGGGTATTTGAAGCTCATCTTTTCATAGCTCTCTTTTTCTCTCTGCTCTTGACAAAACGCGGGAGGTGTATATGTGGTGTGTCTTAGGTTCAAGGTCACCTCATATTCAGCACAATGCAACCTTAAAGGAATGGGGGATAACAAAAGAGATAGATGGCTTTGAGCCTCTCATGGAGTGATGGGTCTTGAAACAGACCACAGCTACCTGGGGGTTAGAAAGCCCCACGTCCATCGCCATCCCTTCCTGGGGCACCCTGTGCTGCAAAGCCCTGGGGATCCCCTCAGAGCTGATGGTGACAGCTAAGGAGGAGTGAGACTGGCTCAAGCAGAGCCTGTTTAATGCCACTCCAACCCCAGCCAGGCAGGTCAATTAAAAAATAAAGACAAAGGCGCTTGTCCTGGGTCTGCTGTCCCCAGCAAATTCATCAGCTCCCCCGCCAACAGGAGCGGGGCAACTGTTCACATAAGGCACTGCTAAGAATATCCCAGTACAGGACATTGCTGTGAAATTACAGGGGAGGCTCGAGAAGGGAAATTAGTGTCATTTGCAAGCTTGATAATAGGGGCTGTGCAGCATGAATGCCGATGCTGGAGGACAGCGTGTGGCTTATGCAACTGTGCCCGGGCTGGCAGGATGCGTGCTGGGGCTGAGGAGCAGCCTAGCAGGGACACCTGGGCTCAAAAGCCAAAGGCAAAGCAGATAGCTCTGTCTGAGGGTGAAGCTGCTTCCAGAGGAGATGCTCAGCCCTTCCCTCCCAGCTGCGCTTTGGCAGAGCACTGTTTAGGGGTCCCTAGGGCAATAGCTACCAGGGCTGGGAGGTCTCGTGGTTTCAGTTGAAGGGACAGTTCTGGGAGCAATCAAAGCCAGTGGGGAAACTAAGGCACAGAGAGACTGCATAACCTGTGTTGTGGCTTGAGTCTTAAGGCAATTCTTTAGTGCTTCTTGATGATATGAAGTGCTTGCTGGGGGCAGCTGCATCACTGCAGCAGGCAAAGCATTTCCCATTTCAGATTACAGCCACATCTTGAGCAAAAACATGTTCCAGAGGAGCAGAAGTACTTTCTGACTAAATGCTCCCAGTCCACTCACAACCTTAAAGTACCAACATCGTGTTCTTGGTCACCTGTGGAGTATCTCTGGCTCAAAATTCACACAAATGTCACAAACCTGCCAAGGATCCCCCCACTCCCCTGCAAGCCACACCATGCTCTCTTATAGCCACTCCATCCCTGGGCCAAGGAATAATTGTACAGCAGCATTGTCAGGCTGCTTAAACAAAAACAAGGAAGTGGAGCAACTCTTGCTGTGCCCAACATGTGCAAAGACCAGTGTCCTCTCCTGCCTGAGTCATCTCTCAAATTCCTCGACCTTGGGCCATTCTCCAGGGCCCCTCCTGCAGCTGATCAGGAAATGCTCCATTCCCCTGATGAACAGGTGATGCTGTGATTACACTAATCAGCTGCTCATTAGTGTTCCTTGCCTTTGGATGATGTACAGCCACCTCTGTCACTGTGGTTTGTTAAAGTTCCTCATCTCTGTTGCCCACAGATGGAGAAGGGCTCTCCAGAGCTCTCCTGGCAAGCAAATCTCACCCCAACAGACACAATCTCTCTTTGAGAGCATAGATTGATCACCACAGTGCCGTGCCTGAGTCTCACACAGGGAATTTTGGACTCCAGGATACTTCCAGAGGACAGCCAACTGCCACCAAACACTGACAGCCATGCAAGAGGTGCTACAGATCTCAAGATGCTGAGACTGAGGGAGATGTACAAGAGCCACTTTGCTTACTCCCCAGTGTAGCCCTCACAGAGAACTCTCAGCCCAACCTCTAGTGAGCTGTAGTGGCCACAGAGACAATAGCTCTGACCCCAAGAACAGCTGATTGTAGAAGAGCAGCAATGAGCACCATAACTTTCAGGCCAGCTTTGGGTCCAGCCTTCCAGCCACAGCAGGGCTGCTGCAGACCACTACTATTAGAAATGGAGTTCTGCCAGCTGGCAAAAATCAGAAGCCAGCAAATACTTCATAACCTGTCCAAACCACCCCTCAGGCCTCCACTTAGCCCCCATTTCCCACCCTCTTTCCTTGTTCATACATCTAGAGTATGCTTCTGTCCCCTCTCCCATCACTCACAGCCACTTTGAAACCAACCTTGCCTACCTCCATGGCAGCTTGGCTGAAACAGACCCTGGACATCTGATCCTTACAGCCACCATACCTCCCAGGTCTGCTGATGGAATTAAAGCTGCTCCAGAGTGTTTCATCCTCAGGTCTAACAGTCCAACTGCAAGGAGAAGAACAAGGAGAGAGTATTTATGGCAATGAAATTGTATCCCTGCTCCTCAAGAGGCTGAGCCAGAGGACTGTGCTCTGCAGGTGCCCATCCTTACCCTCATTCTCACACCCTGCCAGCCCCTGCTAATTGACACAAGATAATTAACCAGTGCTCTGTCAGCTGCTTTCATATCATGGGAAAAGGCAGAAGGATATTTCTGCACATGCACACACAGAGCACCTGTGTGCTACCAGCTCAAAACGAAAGAGCAGGACAGAGCCTGAGGCAGCAGAGGCCTTGGCAGGCTTGTGGGTGGGCTAGGGCTTGGTGACACAGGGATTTGCCTGGTGCACTGCAAAGCTTGGTTGCAATGTGGGCACCCAGACACCTGCTCCTACCAGCAATGGGCCAGGGTACCTCTGCTTGCAGGGGAGATCTCTGAGATGACTGGGGATGGGCACTGGGAGAGACCTGACCCTATGGCTGGAGGGAGCCTCAGTGTCCCGTGTGTCCCTATGGATATGCCAGCCCTGGGCAGGCTGAAAAGTCACCACTGGTCTCACTCCTCCTTCACAGCTGTGACATGGGGCATAAATCCCTCTGGGCTGCCTGCAGTCCATAGGGACTCCTTGCACAAGCCACTGCTCTTCCCTTTGGGTCCATCACCCTGACAGCTTTCCCCAGGGAGGTCTTGAAACCAAGACCTCAGAGCATCAGAGGGCCAGGGACACACACACCACCGCATCCTGGCAAGTCCCAGCCTCTGCCAGCCTTCCTTGCTGAAAGCTGGGGCTGCAGCCATGCACTCCCCCTTCCCTCTTCTGCTTTGCTCCATCCTGTCAGTCAGGCTCTGGCTCAGAAGGGTTTCCTCACACAACAGCTCCACTGGTTTTAGAGAGATGCAATTAAGATGAAACCCACTTATTTAAAGCGGCTCCTCTCCCAGCACTGCTCTAATGTCACCTTTGATGGCTGAAACCAGCCCAGCTCACAGATTGCCAGGGATGTATCCTTTCATTTTCTCACTCTCCCCCTCAGACAGAACTGAGTGCTGGTGCTCCTTTGCAGAGCAAAGGACCTGTTATTTTTGCACTGGCCAGTGTGGAAAACAGAGCCAAACACCCTGCCTGTGTCCCACAAAGGCTGGAGAGGCCACATAGATGATGCTGCAGGTTAGACTCAGACCCAGGCACAGTGCTGCCTTGTGGCTTGTGCTGCAAATGAGGATGGACCACAGCAGGACTGGGACCCCTCAACTAACACATCTGAAAGGAAATACCCTGAAGTGACTAGGGGAGAGCAATCACCCATGGGGGAGCATGGACCATTTCCACTGTTTACAACAGTCAGCTCTGCTCAAACCATCATTTAAGGCACCAGCTTAGCCTTAAACCCCTCTGCAGGCCCTGCTCTCACATGCACACAGGAGCTGCTGGCTCAGGACTCTTTTCCTCTCCATCCACACACACATTTGACTGTCAGGCACTGAAACCCCAGATCTCTTTGCTGTTCAGTGCATCCTTCAGGTTGCATTTCTATTAGACTGGAGGTTTCCTGGCTGTCAGCGCTTCCACCCACGCCGGCGGCTCTCTCTTGAACTCCATCTCGCTGCCTCCAAACCTCCCTGTGTCACATTATCTTTGGAAATAGAGAGCAAATACATATGTATCCCCTTGCTCTCCCAGAGAGACAGCAGAGCAATTTACAGGGTTCCCTGGGTGACAGTTCTTCATCTGAACTCTTACTTCAATCTGATTCATTTTGATCTGCGGGAGCTACGTCTCTCCCCACAGGTGAAGAGAGGAGCTGCCCCCTTACAAAACACCAGTGATTTGCAATTTGTCACCAGCCCAGGGCCAGGTGCACTCTCTGCTGCCATTTCAGGGTGACACTTTAATGCTTAAAAGCAGAAGTTGTCACATGAAAAGTCTCAGCACCGACATTACGGGCTCCTCCTGATCTCTCCAAAGGTCTCTGATATAGCAGCTTCTGAGGGTTTCTGAGCACAGGTGATAGCCCCTGGGCCAAAGTCTAGGTCCTAGTTGGAGCTGGTGTGACTCTGCAGTGAGGGACCCCAGCTCCTGGCTCAGCTAAATCATTTGGTCACCCCTGAGAGGCAGGAATTTGTCAGCTCTCAGCAAAACACACCATTTTAGAGGCATCCCACTCCAAAAGACTGCTAGGGGGAGAGGAGGGGGTCTGAAACCCCCATTCCTGCTTTGGTTAGGAGCTTGGGGTGGCAGGTAAAGATTAAATGCACCCTCTCCCCATCCTGGTCCATGATGCTAGATGAACTGAAGCTGGCTACCGTTATCTTGGTGCTTGAGGAGACAGGTGTCAATGGTGGTTCTGCAGGGGACAGCAAAGAAACCAGCCCAGGTGCTTCCTTGTGCCTGGAAATCAATCCAGATGGGCCAGCACTAATCTGCAGAGAGCTGGGTCCTCTTCAGGGCAGCTTGTACAGAGATGGGCTGATCAAGCACGGCAGGGCTTCCTCAGCACATCCTGCTGCTGGCAGCCAACGAGGGTTAAACACAAAGCAAATGGTTTCCCAGGAACACCGAGATCTTGACAGCACAACGTGCTCTGCTCACAGCCACAAAGCTGGAGCCGGGACTGCCCGAGAGGTTCTTCCTCCCAACTGCCTCTCCAGGTCCCTCCTCCTGCCTTCTCCCCTGACTGAGACTGGCTTTTGCCACTTAAAGGTGTGATCAGGAGATGGTCAGCTTTTAAAAACACTGCTATTAGGAGCAATAAGAATAATAGAGCAGGAACATATGTATCTCCACAGGCCCATCACCTTGTGCTTGCTTGGATTGAAGTGTTTTGCCATCAGAGGCGTGACAGCATGCTGATACATCAGCAGAGCCACAAAGCCTTTATCACTGTTGTTGCCCAGGGTTTGAGAGGAAGGCAGCAGCACACGTGTCAACCCACCCTCAGAGCCTTTCCATGGGGCTGCTGGGTTCAGCCCACGTGTCCCTGGAAGGGAGGGCAGGGCAGGCTCAGAGCCTCACCAGACACCAGAGAGCACCTTGGGAGAGCCTGCAATGCCCTGCCTCACACTTTTTTAGACCCTGGGGAAACAGAAAAACAGGGTATGGGGTTTCTGGAGGGTTTTATAAGCTCTGCTGCTCCGGGAACAATCTTGCTGCTTCTCTGGTCCAGGATGGAGCCAGCACTAAGATACAGGAGCTGAGGGAAATGGGCTGAGCCCTCTGTCCCCACTTGTCCTGTCATTGTCCCAAAGTCTTAGTTTGAGCGGTTTTGTTTTTTTCAGGGCCTCCAGATCAGGCTGGCTAAGCAAATCTAGCTGGTCACCCTAACCCAAACTCAGCTGCTGCACAGTGCTACTCTGCAGTAACACAGTCCTGGTTTGAACAATCAAGCAGCCATCTTCATGGTCATTCCTCCAACCCCACACAACTCAGCCTCACTCCCAACACCACAGTCCCCATTTGGGCCTATCTGGGCATTGGCTCTCAAAGGCTTTCCATCTCATCCCACCATGTTCTTCATTTAAACTTCACCAAGGAGTGCTGGTTTTCTCACAGGCTGCTCAGAGAAGCAGGTTTCCTCAGAAATGTCAGAGCTTCCTTCACAGCCCAGGGGAGGAGCAGGGAATGTGAGCCTTCAGACACAACCACAAGCAAAGCTCATGCCCAGGAGCACAAGACCAAGCTGTCATTGCCTGGGTGACATCCAAACCACCATCCATCACCCCAGCACTAACCCAGGCAAGCAGCCAGGCTGGCAAACATAGGGAGGGTTTCCCTGTCAGTCCAAGCCAGGGGCACAATTCAGCCAAGAATCCTTGTTCCTCAGGCTGAAGAGCCCTGAGGAGCTAGGAGATCTCTCCATCCATTACCTGGAGCTCACATGAGTTTCAGTCTGTCACTGCAGCTCACTCCCACATAGCTGTGACTAGGCTTTTCACTGCAGGATTGCTCTGTTCAGCAACACATGTGCACAGGTTCTAAGCTAAACAACAGGTCTGGAGTAGACATTCTTGTTCATATTTTCTTCCCTCATTACAAAGGCAAATAGTCTAAGTAAGCAGAGGGACATTGCTCTGCTCCTTTACCCACTTCTTGCCGAAAGCAAGGTTGTCCTGACACAAATCACAGAATCACAGAATGGGAAGGGGTTGGAAGGGATCATCCAGTCCAACCCCCTGCTAAAGCAGGTTCCCCTCCATCAGGTCACACAGGAACGTGTCCAGGTGGGTTTGGAAACCTCCAGAGAAGGAGCCTCCACACCCTCCCTGTGCAGCCTGGGCCAGGGCTCCCTCACCCCAACACCAAACAAGTTTCTCCTTGTGTTGAAGTGGAACTCTATGTGTTCCAGCTCATGTCCATAACTCCAGTCCTGTCACTGGGCACTACATGGGGTGGCATGTGTCGCCCCATCCTTCTGACACCCACCCTTTAGGTACTTCAGTGTCAATGAGTTCCCCCCTCAGTCTTCTCCAGGCTGAACAGCCCCAAGTCCCGCAGCCTTTCTTCATGAGAATGATGTTCCAGTCCCCTGATCACCTTAATAGCTCTGAGCTAGACTTTCTCTACAAAGTTCCCTGTCTACAATCTGCACAAGCAGGTAAAGACCTTCTCAACTACCCCTCCTGGAGTAAGATCTCAGTTCTTACTGCTGTGATCAGTGAGGGCAGGAAGGGGCAATTCCACCCTGTGAAACCCAGGGTGAGTCCCAGACTCACATCAAACTGCTGTGTGTTGTGCACAAACAACAGTGTTCAAGGGTTGACCGACTTCCTTATGGTGCCCAGATTGGGTGGAACACATCCCAGCACCAGGCTGTTTCGACTGGCAATAAGTGACTACAAAGGAGTGGGATCTAAAGATCAAACCACACCAAAGGCTAAAAACTCGGCTGGACTTCTGGCCTGGCTTTAAACTACACAGTAGCACACCCTTAAAGTAAAGCAGCAAAATAAATAAAGGCAGGGAAACAGTCACACCCCCAGCACCTCCAAGGTCAGGACTTTCACAGCTCCCTCTCCTGTGGACTGGCTTTCAGAGCCTGCTTTTCACAGGTACAGATAGTCACCAGCCTGTGAGAAGAAAAAACAAACAAAAACCACACCAGAACCCAGGGAAGTGACTTCAACCATTGTCATTCCAGCAACAATCCTGTCTTCTCCTCCTTGCTCCCTTCCCAGCCCCTCACAGCTGGCAGAGAGCTTCTTACCAACAAACAAGGCTCCCTGCAGCGAGGGTTGCCTGGGAAGGTCTGGTACTTCAGCCCAGCATGGAGATGGTCACCTGCAGAGGTGACTGTTTGTGGTTTATTTCTACCTATCAGCTCTCAGCTTGTGAAGATCCCTGGCCCTATTCCAGGGCTGCTGACAGTGTCTGGGCTCATGCCCAAGTGTCAACAAGGACGCTCTGTGTTTCCACCCAGACCTAACCCTAACACTCACACGAATACTTGAGAAGACACTGTCACCTCACTCTGTCCAACCAGTCACATTAACCCCAGGACAGGTTCCCTGGGTTTGTGCTATTAATGTTGCCTCATGGGCAACTTCCCATGGGGTGGATTTTGCTCTAGGAGACCTTTCTGTGCCTGTCTCAGGAGGGAAAGTAGCAGTCTGAGCCTCCTCCTGAGCTTTGGCTTTTTCCAGTTAATACATGAACAATCAGCACAATTTCATGCCAATTGTTTCGTGTTCCTACACCACAGAGGTTCTCTGCTCCTCTGCTACCCTGCCTCTCTTGCTCCTTTCAATTAAACAGATGAAGTGCCAAGCCACAACTTCCACTTCTTCAAAATCATTCACACAACTGGTGTTGCAACAGAACTGGGAAGAGGCAGAAGCACATCTTCAGGAAGGCATGGACACGTTCAAGTTGAGCATCACTCAAGGGTTTGAGGACTCAAAGGAAGGATTTGTTGAGAAGAGGCTGTGGCTCTGAAAGGGCTCCACCAGCTCACCCACATGCATGATCAACCACACCTGACTGACAGCAGAATTTGACACCTCTATAGATGTGTTTTCCTGACATTTCCATCTGTCCTCGCTCCAGCTATCAGGAAATGCCAGAGGAAGGACAAAAAAATCTTCTGGCCTGTGCTGGAAACATTGCTATCAAACACTTATTTCAGCTTCCAGATGGTTTGGACTGCCTGCATGCTGGGGAAAACCCACTGCTCTCTACTGCCTTACTGAGACCATTGGGGAAATATGTTGTGGGTGTTCATCCATTGCTTACTGGTCTCTGTGATGATGGGGGACCAGAAAGCTTTTCTTCAGAGCTTTCATGTGTGCTTTACATCATCCCTTTGTCTATCCTAGGCAGAAGGTAGGAAAACATGCTCTCTATGCCATGAGATTTCCTCTCATTTCAGGGCAAAAATGCAGAGACAAGGGTAGAAAAATATCCCTGAGTAAAGTCCCACATGGCCTCTGAGGAACTCAAAGAGCTCAGTGGCCACCAGGTACGTATGAGCAAAAGCAAGATGAATGTCTGTATCCCTGAAGACAGACTAGTCTGATCAGCTCTTCCTATTGCCACCAGCCTTTGTGTGCCATCATGAGCCAAGTAAAGAATAATAACCATGAGCAAGTGCATTCAGCAGGCACGAGTGATGCAGTGTCTCAGCCAGGGAAAGGACTTTGGGGTCCCTGGGGAACAGGGGAGCAGCAGCAAGGTTGTCTTCACAGGACTTGTCATCCATGCTGGATTTAACCAGGTGAGCTGCAAGGATTTATGGTCTATCACAAATGTGGGACCATATCTGAGTTCACTAACTCAGTTTCTACCCCAATGGCATGTTGTGCTTGGTGCAGAGAAAGGAGGTTGGGCCTTGCTCGTACCACGTGTGAACCATCCTCATTAAACACAAAGGAGTCTCTCCATTGTTGTCCAGGGATGCTGGATTAAATCTTCCTTAGATGCAAGGCTGCCAGGAGGAGGCCAAGGGCTGTGAGCCAAGGAGTTGCTAGGTCCAGGCCATGAAGCTCCTGCAGTGGCCCAGAGCCATAGCCACTGACTGGCACAACAGGTCTTCTGACCCTTTCCCTCTGAGTGCAATCAGCAGTAGAGTTATTAAAGCACCAGCTGGGCTGGCAAAAAGAAATCCTCAGATCTGCCTGCAAAGCCAGAGAGGTTCAAAAGGACTCTTGACTTTCTCTTGGGTGCCACTCTGGGACACCTGCCATCCTCCCTCCCGCCTGTGTTTGTGGGCATAGCCTCAAACCGTGTTTACAGTGGGATTTCAGCCTCTTTTAGGATAGGAGGTTGCTATAGAAACAGTGAATAGGAGGCTGAGCTCCCTGGGAGAAGGTCTGGACTCTTTTGGCTTAATAGGAAAGCCCATCAGGGGAATATATGTGTCTGGAGACTAAGGTGGAGCAGAGTCTGTTTTAAGGAACACATCCTCTTTCTGGGGCAAGTAGGAGGCTAAATTTCTGCAGCCCTCTAGATGACCAAAACGTTTCCAGTGCAAGAAGGTAGCTCACTACACAGGCAACACCGAGAGACACTTCCAGCCTAGAGGTGGGATCTGAGCTCAAGCACCCTGCCAGAAAGCTCCTACCCAGCTGTAGCTTGGGTTTACAGCTCAGCACTGTTGTCACCATTTACTGGCTTTAGGTGGTCTGTGAGCAGGCAGATGGAGATGTGACTGGTGTCAGAAAACACAGAGGATGCAGCTGGATAAATGAAACCTGTTGCAGCAGACAAGCAAGGACAGAGCCAGGAAGACCCCTGCTCCAGAATCATGAAGAAGGTGGCCAGCTCTGACTGGAGTGACAGCTGTTTCAAAATGTAAGCTGCAAATGAAGCAAACCAAGTTACCTCTGGGAGGGGTATATCCTCCCAAAGGAGGAATCTGACCACAGAAGTCAAGGCAGGACATTTGGCTGCAGGTTGATACTTGCCCCTTTTCTTTCTCCCTCCTGCAGTTGGCCTCAAACAGGAAGGGAAAAAAAAGTCCAACATCCCACACACATCAAGAAAAGCCAGCCTGAGTCACCTGGAATGAAAACCTGCCAAAGAAAAACCTCTATGCAAAGCTCAGCCAGGGCTCATCAGCAAAAGGCCATGGTTAACTGCTGAAGTGGCAGATCATTTCCATTTCCAAAGGCAGAGCTAGCACACAGGCCTGAGAAAAGCTCTTCACAATCAGCCTGTGTTGAAACAAACCCAATCAGTTAGACACTGAGGAGTGTCCCTCCATGGATCCCTGCAGTGAGATGATCTGATTATAGACTGAGCTGGGGAGGCACTGGAAAGCACCCAGTGGGGGGCTGCAGGGAAGAATATCAGAGGAGTCTCAGACCAGAGAGCCTGTGAGCAATAAACTCAACTGGGTGCAAAGAAGAGACCGTGGAAGAAGAGTCTGTCTTGATAAAAAGCTTCAGATGCTCATGGAAGCTGCCTACTGAAGGGGCAGGCTGGGAACAATAGAGCACAGGAGCCTCATCTTCATAGACATCTTTGTGGCCTGAGCAGCTGAGAACTCCAAGAAGGAAAGTTCCAGCCCTGTTTAAACCTGGTGATTGCAGCCCTAGGAAGAGAATCTTTCTGCACCTACAAGCCACACCACAAAAGCCTTCAGAGCAAAGGAGCACTTCCTACAGCCTGGATGGCTGCAGCCTTGGCATAATCACCTCCACTCTGTGACATTTCTTTACCCTCATGAACAGGCAGCTGGTTCCCTCAGGCTTCTGTGCACAAGCAGGCAGCCTGGTCACACCACTACCTGGCAGGGAACAAGGGCTCAGATGCTACAGTCAGCAGCCCATGTCTCACGAGCATCTCTGAGGTCAGATGCCTCTAGAACGAATTCGACCCCACAATTCATGGAAACCAACATATCACCAGCTGACCTTAAGCTGAACACTCCAGCACCCCTTGTACATTGTCCCCTGGCCCTCTCCCCAGGACTATAGCCCAGACAGACAGAATTTGCCTTCTCCAGCAGCTGGGTCAGACAAACCCTGCCAAAAGTCACAAGCCCCCACAACAAAAGAGGCAGGACTTGTGTCTCCAATCACCTGCTTCTGCCACCAGTGAGGTCTGAACTCAAACACTTTTTCCAGGAGACCCCTAAGTCTCCTCAGAAGGATTTGGACCCACTGTTTGTGTGCTTAGAGCTAAGCTCATGTGTAGGACTAGTCCTTTGGATGGAGTCCCCTGTTTCCTCACAGTTTAGACACTCCCAACAGCAGAAAGGCCCTGGAGTTGGTGACTCAGAGCCCAGCAACTGTCGTGTTGCACAGCACAGTGCATGATGGTTCCTCCTGTCACACTGCAGCTGGGAGCTATAAAGAACCTTATGAGACAGGCACCAGAGGGAAGCCATGCTAAATAATCTGCAAACCAACATATTGACAGATCCCCAAAGGGAATGAGGAAGAGAAGCAACCTGAAACCGACTGTCAAAACAATATACTTCCCAGTGTAGATGAGGAATGGGTTTCTCAGTGGGTGCCAGAGTCACTGGTTTAACCTTTCTGTCCACCATTGTCTTCTCACTTTAAAATAAAATGCTTATTTAACAGCAAGAAAAAAAGAGAAGAGCTGAAAACAGAGTCACAGCATTCCCTAGAAGTGGGGATGAAAGGACATTGGAGGCCAGAAATAGACCTGAGAGAAAGGCAGGTGGTCTGGGGAGGAATATGTGCTCTGCTGGGGGTTAGGACATCCTCCCCTTGGCCAGATCCTGTTACAGGCAGCAGGATTCAGAGACACAGGGAGAAGTACAGAGATACACTGATGGTAACTCAACAAATCCTGCTGGAGTCAGGCAGGAGCTTTTCCTCCTGTTACTTCAGGAGTTTTAGATGAAGTCCCAGCCAACAGCCACGAGAAACCCTGTAACTGATTGAAAAGCCTTGGTCACACTCATGGTTCTACCCCTGCATCCACCCCTTCATTCTTGCCATCCATCTTTACACTCCTTTATTCCTACACATGTCTATCTGAATGTCTTATCCATCCTTCCACCCAAAGCAGTGCTGGAGCTGTTTGGTACTTAGAGCACAGTAACATCAAAACTCAGGAAAACTTCTTCACTGAGCCAGGACCCATCCAGTCCCCGAATTCTTGGGGAACAAGGCACTCCAATTCCCCAGGTCTTGCATTTGGCAAAAAAACCCAGCTTGCCCAGAGAAGAAATCAATGCCAGAGGCCTTTGAGAGGGTGAGGTATCTGTAACCTTCCCTAGGACCACCGATCTGCAGGCAAGACCACCTGAGTGGAAGCATGATCCTGTTGTAATGAAGGATATTCTCCAGTACCTCTGCTGAAGGACAGGTAGGTATAGCCCCACTCTCCTCTGTGTCTGATTTTAATAGCAAAATGAGCTGATGGTGCAGCAGAAGAGGCAAAGGCTGCTGCACTCACTGCCTGAAAAGCACAGAAACTTCCAGAAATGGCATCAGCAGGACACATGTGGAAGAAACTCTTGTCCTGATGCCAGGAGAACCTCTTAGCTGGGACCAGCTGAGTTTGCATTCCACACAGGGAGCAGTTTGGGAAGTTGTAGTTAAGAAAAATGACATTTTAGGTTTGGAATATGGAAATATTAAGGGCTGTCTGGGAGGTCGAAAGAGGAAAGTTGATCCTACTGTGCTTGAGCATAAAGAGGCCCTGAGCACAGCTACACCTGAGAACACTGAGGGGTGGGAACACAGACAGTCATTTCCCCAGGTAGAGGAGGAATTTACATTTCAGTGCTCTCTCTTCTTAAAACACAGCATGGCACCAACTCCTCCAAGCATCCCAGGTTCTGGGACACAGGGAGCAGCAATCAGGCTGCCAGCAGAGACTCTTTGTGCAAAAGCCTTAGAGGTCTGCTCACAACCTCATTCCCCTGCCTTTGGGGACACACAGCACTTTGGTCCAGCATTGAGGTCCATGGCCTTGAGGAGGGCATGTGAGAATGAACAAGCCCCAGCTGCAATCCTTGGTCCCAGCCTAAGGCTTGAATGGAGGAAACAGGAGGGTGTTAATTCATGACATCCACAACTGTGGGACCCTTCCACGTGCTGCAAGTGCAGGCACATACCCACTCCCAGACCACGGACACAACGTTCCATCAGGCTGGCTCTGTCCCATGCTTGACTCAGGAGGAAGATAAAAACCTACTTGTTCTTCCAGCTCCCAAAGAAAAAGAACCAGCTTTGGAGGTGAAAGTCCAGCTCCTGCTTCCAGGGGAGGGGCAGGACAGCACCCATTTAACTGACAAAAGGGTCTTAAGCTGGAGCATATCAGGGAACAGGATAGAAGCAACGAAAAAAAGGAAAGGAGGTGGAAGGACACTTAATCTCTTCAGTAAATACTCAGGCTAACATTTCTATTTATGCATTTGCCAGTCACAACTCAGTTGGAAACAAAAGCAGCCTGGGGGTAAGAGAGCAGCAAGAGCAGGGCTGCTCCTGAAGGCAAGCAAGCTGGGAGCAGAGGTGGCCCTGACATGCCCCAGCACCTGCCCAGGGCGAGCTGACAGGTCCACTGACAACCCCAGCTGAGGCAAAATGACAAACCAGGCCCCAAGAGACAAGTGAAAACAAATCTAAAGTAGCAAGGGGTGTTTCCAGATCTCCTTCTGCCAACAGCTTATTGCCAGCCTGCAGTAAAAAGGAGGGAAGGATTCCCTTTTTATCATTCCTTCTCAGAGGTGTTGAGTAGGGTAATGAAATAGAAAATTGCTTTCCATGATACATTCAGCCCTGAAGTCTGAGCAGCTGCCCCTGGATGCCTGGGAAAGGAAGAAGAAATGAATGGTGAGCAGCATTTCCCAAGGTCATTGCAGGAATGGAGGTGTCCATTTAAAAAACATACAGAGGCGGTGATGCTGTGTATCTCTGGAAGATTTCGTCAACAGAGCTGGTCATGCTGACAGTTGCCAGGCAAACTGATGCCATGGGAGCCCCTGGCAATCAGTGACTGCAGATTCTTTGTGGTTTAGCCTCAGTTTGAAGTCAAACACTGGGTTTGGGTATTTGGGGCAGTACCATCTCTCAGCTGTATTAAAAGCCAACGTTCAGAGGCTCCCAGGGAGCCATGTTTTATTCTGCACAGCCTGTGCAGACAAGGCACACTGCCTGTCCCTGAGTTGGAGCATGGTACTGGCAGCACACAAAGCATCTGTCTAGAGAATATCTGGGGAACTTGGCCTCCACAGTCCTCTTGGCTGACACCTCACTGCTGAGGCTACAGGTAAGAGAGGTATAGTCCCCAGGAAGAGTGGTTTGCACTGCACTGACAGTTCAGCATTGGAGCCTGAGGTGCAAGATCCTCAAAGCCACCCAGACCTGGAGGCTGGAGCACAGCTCCCAAAGGACCTCAGGAGGACAAGAGAGGTACTACTGAGCTCATGTGTGACAAAGCTAATCCTAGTCCTTTTGCTGGCTATGAAAAGAGGATCTCACCAACAAGAAACCTGAACATGCATGAGCAGATCACTCTAAAAAATCTACTCCTGGTAACCTCTGTCAGCAGGAATGTCCCCAGATAGGGCAGGGAGGCTGTGCACCCCAGCCCACAAACACTGCCTCACCCTCCAGCCTCACCCTCCTTGGACAAACCTGGGTAAAACTTGTGATCCTCTGAGCTCCATCAAGCCCAGCTCCTGCTAACCCCTTCTCATCCCAAATCAAACAGCCTCTTTGAGCCCCAGTTGACTGCAGGGACACTGCTCTCCCCTGTCCCCCGTGGACAGGTCTTCAGCCTTTGGGGCTTCTCTCCTTGTGCATGCCATATTGCAGGTTACTCTCCTGATGAAGCACTTGCTGAAAGCCCATCTGTCTGCCTGCAGGACAGCAGCTCCTGGCAGATGTGTTGCCAGTGTCCACACTTTCCCATCACTCTCCTGTCTGCCACTGCCTCTTGGATATTAAAGATCACCTGGAGCGATGATTCCTCATTGCTCTGTGCTCCCTCCTCCGGTCTGTCACCGCCTAAACCGCTTGACAGGTGATTATTAGGTCACTGCAGCCAGGGAAGCTGGGCTGAAGGAATGAGTGTCTCCTTACATAAACATGCAGGCTGAATTAGAGAGGGTTTCTCCCTTGACAAGCAGACTATTTTGGCACCACATCCCTAAGCTGCATTATGGCTTTGTGGATAGACTCTGGCTCCCTGATACTGGCCTGCTGACCTTTTTCACCGAGGATGGTCACCCCTTGTTCCTTCCCTGAGGCAAAGCAGCACTGCTTAGCCTGAGATGCAGATGGGCTAAGCCCCTACGTGTCTCCATGCCTCTTGGTACCACATGTGATGACACAGACTCGGGGCTCTAACGGTGTTGCTGCACCCATTGAGGACTCTGATGGGTTTCTCTGCCAACGGGCTGCATTTCTCTGGCATTGCTCATCCACACAGATGTTCAAGCTTTAGAGGATTACAAGACCCAGTTCCCTAGATCAAGGCCTCAGCTGGGTCCTGCTGGGCTGTTCCCCCTCTGTGGTCACTAACTCAACATCTCTTTTCCAGGAAACACCATTTTTTTTCTCCCATTACATAAGATGGATAATAAGCAGCTACAACTGTGTAACATCAAATGCTGGGAGTCCAAAAGGGTTCTTTGGCTTCTGCACTCTGTTGTCTCAAGGCATTGCATTTTTTGGCTTACACAGCTAATTGTGGGAGCTGTAATCTTTGGTAGTCTGCCACCCTAGCTGTCCTCCATCACACTCCTCTCCATCACAGGGATCTTCAGACACACAAGCTGTTGGGGGTGGACCTGGGTCACTCCCAGCAGTGAGGCATGTATGTTTACCAGTGTCCTAAGTGCCACGGGGCTGCAGCCCTGTGCCAAGGGACATGGAGACCTCATACCAGTACTACTGCCCACCAGACCACGGACTTTTTGGCTCCCAGCACCCAGAGTGTGACAACAGCCTGTGCTGGCAGCACAGACAACTGTATGGTTGTTACTGGATCAGTGATGGATTTTGGTTGGGCTGCATAAAGGCACCTAAACTTATTCTACAGCATTTTGGGATGTATTGGCTTTCCCAGAGCCAGATCAAAGCTCTCAGGACTGTGATGGGGTGGCCATTAAGCACAGATATTCAAAAGCTTCTCAGTTATGAAAATTCCCTGCCTGACCTACATAGGAGTTTCTGCTGGTCTGTTACCAGGAACCCCAGGAATCATTTCATGTCAAACAAAAGGGATTGATCTTAGGTTGAGTTTATACCCAGATACCTCAGCAGAAACTTCCTATAACTAGATCAAAAGCAGTGTGGAACCATCCCTGTGGCTGGTGAGCACCTCCCCATCGTCAAATGGCCACGAGGAGCCGTGCAAAAGTCATGTCACCCTCCAGTTCTTTGCTTAATGATCCCTCCAGGCTACATATTACTGGGAGACAAGTACTGGCTATGCTTCATCCAAGCATCTCTGCATTATTGGCTGTCCATGCTCTGCTAAGGCACCCTCTTCAACTCCATCCCTCAGAAAACTCATATCACAGAGAAGAGTCAAGAAAAATCAAGTTGTGCATGTTTTTTATGGTCAGCTCAGATTTAATCAGCGTGCCCTGCAACTGGAAAGGTCATTACTGCTGTGGGACCTTGTTATGTATCTAGATAACTAATTAGGAACACAGGTACTACAGGGGACTCCTGCCCCATACACCTTAATCACTTGTCCTCTGAGACAGTAAGGAAAAAAGCAGCAGAGTAACAGCACAAGGTTGTACTCCCATCTGCCCATCCCAATGACCAGCATTAATGGAATGCTGTGAACTTCAGCCTCTAGCAGCCCACAGCTTGCTGCAGGGACAGCAGGGCCTCAGAGCAGCATTCACAGCAGGGCTGACACCTCAGCACCACTGTGCTGCAGGAAGCAGGGACACACCAGCCTCCTCTGCAATGAGGGAACAAACGTGGGTTTGGAAACATCCCAGGATGATATTCCCAAAAACCCCTTTTTTTTTGAACCACAGGGAAGGGGAAAAACATCTTTTTCAAAGAAAAAAAGAGATGAAATAAAAGTAACTGAGATATTCTGCAGGTCAAAAGTCTTCCTGGCTGTGCACAGACACAGAACTGCCAGGAGATAGTCTCTGTCCTTCAGCATGAGCATAAAGCAAAGGCTAGACACGGTCAGAGCCCTGCAAGTCCCCTCTGAGGATTGTTGGCTGTTTAATCCCTGCCCACTGCAGCTTCTCTGCTGGGTGAGCACACTTCACTCAATCAAGGCTTAGACTGTCATGCCCCAGCTCATGGGATGTCATGTGGGTCAGCTTTCCCACTAAATATGTGCAGCAGATTTACAACTGAGCCCTGGATAATTTTGTACTTTCCCTCATATTTGCATCTGCAGTATTTGTCTCCTTCCAGGTACAGTCTCAGGGGAATTTACTCTGGCTACAGGAGCTGCTCCCTGGATGGAGTCAGGATGGATTTCTACTCTGCCCTGAGCTGCCACCTTTGCAAAAATACATTAAAAATGACATGAAAGTGAGCTTGTGATTTGAAAACCCTTTCCAGAATGACACTGCAGTGTGCCACCGGGATTCAGATCAAATGAAATCGATTTGCAAGTGAAAAAGGTGGCTTTGCCACTCACATTGCTGACCACACTGGGCTCTTGCTTGATTAGGGTTGGCACCAAATTCTGCTCACTCACCTGGCCCAAATGGCTGCTTGTGTGTAAGTGAAGGCAGGCATCAGCTCCTCAGCTGAAGCTTCCCAAACTGACTGAGCTAAACATTTCCACAACAGCAACCAGTTGTTTTTCAGTTGCCATCTGTCTGCTGTCAACCAAGTCAAAATGGAAACGAGCTCACCCTCATCCATCACCTTAAAACCAAAAAATACCATCATTTAACATCATCCTCAACACGAAGATCTTTCATCCTGAGAGCTAATGCACTGGACTTCACACCAGCAGCGGGAGCAATGCTATTAGCAGGCAGCAGCAGGAGGTTTTGGAGTTGGATGTATAGCTGGGCATCCAGGCATGAAGCACAGCAGCAAGTCCTCTGGACTCGCTCTGTGCCAGATCACTCCCCATTACTCTCATCCTGCTTCAACCCGCCAAGTTGGTGTCAGTGCTTTCTGTGCTGTCAGTTGTTCTCTCCTCTCCAGAGAATTTCCATGACTGATGGAAATGTTTTGTTCATTGCTGAATGTCTGTGATACCTGGAAATAATCATCTGTGTCAGGCAGAAGAACTAATAGCCAGATTTGGGAACAGGAGGGGTGGAGAGGGGGAAATCCGTGGTCATTCACAGCTTGAAACCCTGACCTGCTTCTGCTCAGCTGTCTGCCTGTCATTCTCCTCCTGGACTCCTTACTCAAACTTTGCCCTGATGCTGCCATAGAATCAAAAAAAAAAAAAGGTCTTTATTTCCTGTGCCAAAGAGGTATTCCTGAAAACTGGTAGAAAACAGCCAGGAGAGCAGCATGGAGTGTTATGGTCAGCACTGGCTTTCAGACCAGGGAGACCGAGGCACAGAAAAGGGAAAGCAAAGTCTGCAGAGATGACAGGGGCTGTCAGGGGCAGAGAGGAAAAGGGACCATGGGACTGTGCCCTTCTAACATCTTAGCTGTATCTCACAGCCTCTAGGAGACAAACTTGGAGGAGCACACACTTCTCTGTCCCCGTTGCAAAGCTTTCCCTGCCAGCAGCTCCCTTCACAGGAGGAGACCCTGAGAGATGGACCCAGAGCATCAGTGGAACCTGGGTGAAAGCAGGACCACTGTCCTGTCTAAAGGTGTAGGCAGACCCTGGGGGCAGGTTTGCCCTTGATACATCCCTCCCTCTCCCCCTCCATTCCTGCCCTGATGTTCACCTTTCCCATCCTTCTTCCCCCTCCCTCTTTATCCCCTGATAATCCTGTTACTTACATTGATGTCAAGCTTCTGCTAAGCACTGTCACCTCTGTACCTTGGCTAGGCTGCAAAGCTACCCTGAGCATGGAGGTACTCAAGACCATGATCATATTGGCATGGCCATTGCTGGAGTCTATAATTTGGTTTAGGAACTTCCCTCTGGAGACATCAAGGGCTTGAAAACTTGACCTTGAGCCATGAGTTGTCCCCACATAGAGGGATCCCAAAAACTGGAAAGAACTGTCTGACAACAACTGATGAAATACAAATCTCTGCTTCTAGGAGAAATCCCTCTGGCTCAGAGCAGGGGTCAAGCCTCCTAGGTCCAGGGCAGTTTGGTCTCAGGTGAAGAACCAGACTCACGAGGATGACTAGTGTCTCCTGTGGTCTTGCTCCCAGGTCTCTGTGAGCTCCTAGCTCACAAGCTGCAGGCTCTCCCGCCCCCCACATCTGGCTGCACATCCCTCCAGCAAATACCAGTTTTCTGAGCGGACCTGGAGGAGGAAAGACACTACATAAAAAGGCAAAACAGTGCTACAGGGGGAGAACATTAAAATGAAACGTTTCGAGCTGCCTCTCTCTGTTTTGTCTTCCCCCACTCCATCAGCCTGGTCGTTTCTGGCTCTGCGCTGCGGGTGTGACTGGCTCTGATTGATTGCTCTTTATTTCCACATTAAGCAAAGCAAGTGGCAAATGAAGGCCTCCCTTTGCCATGAAGCCCCATCTCTAATTGTTATTAAAAGGTTGTTAACTTGCCTGGTATTTTTTTCCCCCTCATTATTGCCTCCCTCTGAAGTCTGTCTTTTTCCATGCCATTAAGAGAACCATAGGAGAGAACTTTTAAGAGTTATGAAATGCTGAGTTATGTTAAACAGATGCTGGATGGTTTCAGCAGACATCTGGTGTGTTGACAAACCTGCTAGCCCAACATTAAGTCAAAGTCCTCATTGAATCTCTACTGTGAATGCCACATGGAATCCTACCAGGGCAAGGAATAGTCCCACCTGGTCTTCCCTCCTGAACAGCCCAGTGTGCTGCTGAGATCAGCTGCTCCATGAACCTGAATGCCCCCTGCTACATTTGCCCAGCTCAGCTGCCACTCCAGCACAAGCCATCTTCTGTACAAGGCCCTGATCTGCAGACTAGACTTTCATTAGCCAAGTATCTGTGAAGATGCCAGAGGTGATGGGCTTTGTCTCCAGTGTACTACGCAGTTTCCTTCCCTGGAAGGAGCTGCTTCTCAAGCCACCCCTTAGCAGCGGATACAGGGCAGCACAGAGCTTGTGAGACTGCCTCAACAGAAGGTGCTTCCATCACATGCTGGATAGCTAATTGGAAACCTCAATGAGGGCTGAGGAGAACAAATAGCTGCCCCTGAACACGCCCGAGTGCTCTGCCAAGGAAGGCGCAGCATCCAAATGAGTGGCGTGTTTACATCTGTGGCGCTGGCCTCGAGAGCTGCGCTGCACACTGCATGAGTACAAGGAAAGGTCACCTGCTCCTGCTTCACAGGGAGCACTGCTGAAGGGCTCTTGAGGCTCAGCACTCCCTCACACATGAGCATCACGGAGAGCCCAGACACGCACGTTCAGCAAGGAGAGGCAATACAGTCTTACATCTGTTTCCCACAGAGGAAACACCACCCCCAGCTTTAGAAATCCAGGTTAGGAGCCTTTCAGAGAGAGACATTACTGCCCTCACCTACCTGCCTTCTACTCTGGGAGATGTCACCTACCAACAGGAGCAGACAAAACAGACGTGTGCCCATGCCTCAGTCTCCCCAGCACACAGCTGAGGGTATTTGCTTGCAAGACGACATCCAGCTGCAAGCTGTGGTTCCTATTTGTCTGGAGGAGAGGGAGGTTAGTGAGCCCACCAACAGGCAAAGATATAACAAGAAAAACCTTTCTTCCAAGTATTAGTGCTGAGAGCGGTGTGGGTGAAGCATTTACTTCATAAAGCTTTTGGAGATTTTTCTGTTCCAGCTGAAGATGAGAGATCAAAACCTCAGGCTTCTGTGAATTAAAAATGAAAGAAAACTCAAAGAAAACCACCTGGCTTGGGCCAATTAAAATGTTTTGTTTCAGTAGCTTCTGAATGTGCTGTTAATGATCAGCTCAAATTGCAGAACAAGGGTGTTTCAGATTGGGAAGCTGAAAGTCTTGCTTGCCAAAAGTGAGTCCTTTCAAGAATATGAAGGCTCTTAATTAACTGAGACATTTGTCAAAATTGTTCTTTTTTTACCCACAAAAAGTTTCAGCTTTGATAGATCTGCTATACTTCTGACACAGAGACAAGGAGAGAGAAAGGCATGGCTGCCCTCCTTGTTTCAGTCACAGCCCAAAGCTGGGGAGAAGCCGAGGTCACACCCAAGATCACTCCCTAAATCAGCATCACACCAAAGGTTTGAAACTGCAGGACCTGTCCTCCATCTCTCACTGGCTTTTGCTATTACACCTGAATTTCACTCATCTCCAGGCATCTCATGCAAACCACATTAACTCCTTAGGAGATGAATAGGACTGTGTTACACGGGAGCTGGTGGCTTCCACGTCGTTCACGCTGCTGATGCAAGTGCCTTCTCCAGCATGCTGTGTGATCACTCCACCTGGGCAGCTTGGACATGTCTGGAGGCATAAGCAACCACCTCTGCTTTGTGTGGCAGAAGAGAAACCTCCTCAGCACTGTTTTTATTGCTAAGGCAGAGGAGAGGACATTACTGCTCTTCACAACATCAGCTTGGAGGCCTGAGAGCTGCTCCAGCACATGATGCTTTGACACTCAAGTTGTTGCAAGTGGTTCTGGGTATGGTCAGATCCCTGAGCAAGCAGCTGACCAGTGTTTGCTTAGGAAAGGAGAGAGGCCCAAAGCAGCAGTTGCAGAAAGGAACCTACACCTCAGAGGTCTCCACAAAGACAGCAGTGACAAGACCACAGCAAGGTGGTCACCAGGGCTGCCATCATGAGTGTATAGGAGATGAAAAATAAAGATGCCTCCGTGGAGCCACCTCAGTCACTTCCACATGCCAATGCTGGGAAAACAGCCTCAACATGACTTGCATGAAGGCAGATCTAGTGAAACAAGTGTCTTCTAGAATTCCTGGAAAGCATCCTGTCAAAATCCTGGCAAGCACTGTAAAATTCCTACAAAACAAAGAATTCTAGCAAAGAATCCTAGAAAATTCTAAGACAATTTCTACAGAGTCCCTGGTAAGCACTCTAGAACATCCCTAGAAAGCAACAAGAGAAAGGGCATGAAAGCAACATGGGACATTCCTGGAAAGAAAAGGGGAGATTTCCAACAACAATGTGGAAATTCCTGGGAAGAGACTTTAAAAGTCCTGGAAAGTAACATGAGAATTCCTAGAAATCATACCCAGATATTCTTTGGAAGAAACCCACCAAATTCCTGGGAAGCATCCTGGGAAAGAAAATCAATTTAAAAAGCAAAGGTGACATTCCAGGAAAAGGAAGATTCTTGGAAAAACATCCTGGGACATTGCTAGAAAGCAGGGGAGAGATTCCTGGAAAGCAACCTGGAAATGCCTAGAAAATGTCAGGGCAGTTTCTAGAAATCAACACTGGAAACTCCTGGAAAGCACCTGGGGACAGTCCTGGAAGGTTATAGGTAAATTCCTGCAGAACAACCTGAGAAATTCCCAGAAAGCAACACAAAGTTTCCTAGAAAGATCTCTGGAAAATTCTGAGAAACCCTGTGATGTGTTCCTGGGAAGGACCAGGGGACATTCAGAGAAAGCAAAGCAGAAAATCCTAGAAAGCATCCTACAACATTCCTAGAAATCAGGGAATTCCTGCAAAATGTCCTAGGGCATTCCTGGAAAGTGAGGAAATTACTGGAAAGAAATGAGGGAAATTCCTAGGAAGCACTAGGGTAATTTCTGGAAAGGGATGGGGAGATTCCTACAAAGCACTGGGGATGCTGGTTTTGAAGGGGACTAACACGTGGGGGTGGCAGCAGATGTAGAGAGAGGGTTGGGGGAGGTTGAGAAAGGCATGATGCTTCCAAGATTGAAGGAATGCTGGAGGTGAAAGGCAGAGGAGCAGCCCTCCACCCTCAGGATGGTGGAGAGGAGGAATGTCACCTCAGAGCCCCAAGTTCCCACACAAAGGCACACAAGGTGACGTTAACCCTGCCCAGAATGGTCCCAATCTGCATGCATCTAGTCTGTTCTTAGAAACCTCTAATGATGAGTAAACTCCCTTTTTCAATGCCAAGGCATCTCTCTGCTTACCTCTCCCTACTTCTGGGAGGGCTTTCTTTGGTGTACAGCCCCAATCTCTCTACTTCCCCTTTCCCTGCCTCCTCAGGCACTCGAGAAGGATATATCCCTCAGGCCATGGGATAACTCCAGTTGGACAGGAGCTGGGGAGGTCTCTAAGTGCAACCTCCTGTCCAAAGCAAGGCTGAGCTCTGAAGTAAGACCAGGTTGTTCAGGTCTTTGTCCACTCAGGTCTTATGATCCCCCAAAGACACAGCCCTTCTTGGCACCTATCCCATTGCTCAATCACCCTCACAAGAAAAGCTTGTGCCATGCAAGGAGGGTATATATAACCAGTCTGGACCTCTTTTGTTCCAGATGATGTCCATTGCTGCTCGTTCTCCCACCATGCTCCTCTGCAAAGAGCCTGACTTTGGCTTCTCCATAACGTCCTGGCAAAGGCCTCCTGAGCACGTTTGTAGCTGTCTACGCTGCCCACACAGCCCTCCCTTCCTCTCTGGCAGGAGAAGGGCCCATCTGCCTGACTCTCTCAAGACCAGCTGGTTTTTTCCATGGCTTCTTCAGATTCTGTTTCTCAGCCTATTTCTGCTCAGGAAGAAGAAAAGATCACAGAGAAGTTGGTGGCATCACTTGTATGATGTTCCCCTCTCCAGATGACCCAGCTGAGCAGGGAAAACTCTCTGGGAGACTGGCAATTATCTCCAATAGGCCTCTGCACATCTGATTGACTTCTCTTTGCTTTCATGCCTGACACTTCAAACACCAGGGACAGCAAGGCAGGGGGAAGACTTGGCTAATGGAATGGAACAAGGACTCCAAAAAATATTAGCTGCCTCATCTGGAATGCAGAGTGTGTCTCAGCCTCCCCACAGCACTCAGCCTCCAGGTTATCACCCACATGCCCAGGCACAGACAGCAATCATTAATAATTAATTGTGAGAGTGACAGAGGCAGCACCCATGTTGCTCACTGAAAGCCAGCATGGGGTTTGACCTCACAAGGTGAAATCCACTCTTGCAGGTTCCTGCTAGGTGTGGAGAAGGACCCAACATGCTCATGGAAAACTGAGCTCATACCTCTGCCACTGCCCTGGGGCGAGTCCTTTGGCTGGTTTTTGCTTCAGTTTCTCCATCTGTCCCTCTTATCCCTCCCATGTTTCACCTGGGAATGGCTCCCACTGTGTAGAAGGACAATATCCAGCACAACAGCTCCTTGATCTATAGCTACCCAAATAAAACAAGCCTGCTTCTGGCAGCTGGCAAGTGACCATGGTACAACCCACATCCGAGGGTCCAACCAAAAGCTCTCCTCCTCAGAGCTGGGTGGCTTTATCCATGTCACCATACAGGAACAGGTTCTGGGCTGCCTGTCCTCAGAGCTGTGCCCAGTTACTGGCCAGAAGGCTGCTAACCAGCACAGACCAAAGCAGTGCTGATGATGAGAGAGGCTGGACCAATGTGGGACAGTGCCCTGGCTCTCTTAAGTACTAGTGTAGATGATATGGCTACTTTGGCCTCTCTGGAGCAATCTGTGCCTTGTGGGGTTAGAGACAGACCCACATGACCCCTTCCTTTATGTTCAGGCTGTTTAATGGTAGCTCAGGTTGCGGGTGTCCAACTTGGGCTTAGGCAGAGCTCATTAAAGGCACTTCCCAGGGAACTGGTTTCATCACCCCACTATTCAGCCTCCCCTACAGCACCTGCAGAGCTCATGGGGCAACTCTGTGGGGTGGCTGCTGCCCTCCAAGGGAATTCCTGCTCTGGCAGGCTGTGGGTTTCTGCCCACAAGATGAGAGCTGCTGCTAGGGCAGAGCCACACACACCCACAGGCTCTCTGAATGATGAAAACAGAAGTGCCTGTCTCCAGCTGGGTGCTGGTTTGTGCCTGGCTTGTGGTTGCTGCCATGTGACTCGCTTCCAGGGGAGGCCACCCAGCACTTCTGTTGCAAAAAAGGAGAAAGGATTGCAGAGCCCGAGCTCCCGTGCAGGTGGGAAAGCAGATCAATCACTGCCTCTGGTAAGGGAATTCTAGCTGAGAAAAAAACCCTCTCCTGCTTCTGCTGGGTCATTAGTAGAGCCCCCTATTCTAAATCAGGGCCTTCGTCTAACAACAGTGCTCTACTTGATTAATGCTGATTAGCCCTGCTTTGCTTGGTACGTTGATTAAAAAGCAAGGTTCATTTCCCAGGTTTCCTTCCCAATCATATTCCCTAATTTCTTTTGGCACCTCCACAGCCTCTTAATTCCTCAGTCCTCCAAGAAGCTCATCAAACAAGGACAACGCTGAGGCACTAACAAGCAAAGGTCAGAAGTGAATTCCATCCAAAGGGAAGCTCTCTCCTGTGCTGTTACTCCGTGAGGTAGCCTGGCATCTTCACCTTAAAACATTGTTCATGGATAGCTTCAAAGGCACCATCACTCAAGATTTCCTTCCTTCCAACCCCTACCATTCTGTGATTCCTTACATTCCAGCAGATTTCTGGGCCTTCTCAGACACATCTGCTTGGTTCCCACCATCTGTAAAAGCAGAGACCCACATTGCCTATTCTCCAACTTATCACCTACTGCCATGGGAATGGCTTTTAGGGGTTTAGAGCAGTGGCCCACTCAGCCTGCACAGGGCTGTAATGGAAACAGGGCCCATATAAAATGGCCTTGACCCAGTCTTCCCAGCTTTGGTGATCTGTGGGTCAAGGGTCTTCATCAGGCAGAAGCCACACTCTGCTCACGGGGCTTAACATCCACCACCACTTTGCCACATCCCTCGTGACCTCACACCAGCCTCCACAGCATCTTGTGGCAACAGAATGGGCAATGCAATTGTACTTCATGGGAAAAAGTACGTGCTTGTGTCTGTGTCACATCAACTGCTTGTTTGCTTTCAGAAACACTTAGGTATGAGGAAAGGACAGCAATCCTTCCCTTGCAGCTCTGTCCACGATACGATAGGTCTCTGTCGTTGCCTTTTCAGGCACCTCTTGTTCCAGCCAAGGAGTCCTACCTTCACACAGAACCAGTTCTGCAGCTTATTGGAAGCTGTTTCAATAAAACAAGCAGGGCTTCAGAAAGCAAAGATCCTGTTACTGCCTCTTTCACGGTGAGAAAGTGGAAATTCAGGGTATCTTTAAAACACAACCAACGGTTTGGCACTGAGAGCAATGAGTTAATCTGACATCTGAATCTTCACTGCTGTTAAATAAGATGAAGACTTGCCTCCTTCAGCTCTTATGTAAATAGAACTCATCTGTGATGCAGATTTTATTAATTAACTGGCAAATCGAGAAACCCCCAATAGGCTGTAATTGAACTTCACGTTGATGATAGATGAGGAGACACTTACAAGCCATCCGCTGTGTCCGCACAGGCCCTCCCGGAGCTGCTGCCATCCCTCCTCCCCCTCCTCACGGCACACAGCCTGCCCCATCCTCAGAGAAACCAAGGAGACCTGAGGGGCAGAAGGCTGATGGATCCCTGGCACCGTTGCCTCCTGAAGCACTCTCTGGCTGGTCACATTGCTCTGCAGGGCATCGCCTGCCTGCAGCTCGCAGCCTCTCGCAGGAGGCAGGCACTAGCTGCTGAACCTTTTGCAGAAGTGGGGATGCTCATAGCTTTAGGGGAAGGGGACTTTCTACCTAGTCACTTCTAACATGAAGAGAGGGCACCCTTTAGCAGAGGAGAGCTGGGCTACTCTGGTGTGCCATGAGGTCCTGGGTAACCTGAGAAATACTAGGCTTCCAGACACCTGGGGATGGTATAATCCAGAAATTACAGACTCTAGAGAAACACACCCAAAATCATGAGCTAAGGCAGAAAACAGGCTGGTTAGGTTTACCTAGGTCCCAGTGGTGACTCCCTACTGGGTAACACGGGTGGTACCAGTGCAGCTGGAGTGGGGAGAAGGCAGCCCCAAAGCCCTGCAGGAACACCGTGCTGCCCTTCCCCGGCCAGGCGGCGCACGGCACAGCCCAGCGGGAAGCAGATTGAGGCGGTATTGATGTAGGGGCAGAAGAGATGAACAAAACAACCCCCTGCATGGGTGATTTGCAGTTCTTGGTGGGGAACTAATTTTGCTTTTATTTTGCCAGAGAAGCAGCGAGGCGGCAGCCAGGCGCCCGCCCTCAGAGCTGCTGAAGCCCTGGGTTCCTCTCGGCACGGGCAGGGGAAGTGGCATTTGAAACACTGAGATGTGAGAAGAGTTTCATTATTGCTCTGGATGGCCCCTTCATTAGAAGAAAACACGGTATTTAATGAAGGGGGAAGAAAACAGGAGCTCCCTGCTGCGTCCAGAAAGGCGTCTCTTCTCAGCTTTGTTTCATTCCCCTTATTTATGGGAAGGAGGGAGCCTGGACCTACCCCATCCCTGGGTCTCAAGAGGGGTGATCCAAGGCCACCCCAAATGAAGATCTCCCCACAGACAGCAACCCCCGAGCACAGTCCCCACAGGACTCCCCAGCTGTGAAGTCCCTGTGCCCACACTCGGGTGGTCAGAGGCTGACCTCGTGTGCAGGCATGGGCTGCTGAGGTCTGCCCTTTCTCCACACACACACACCCCCTGGGTGCTACACACCCGGCACTTCTGTGCCATTCACTTGTTATCAAGGAGAAACTGAGGCACGGGAGGTGTGTTATGCACACTTGGCATTGAGTCTGAAGACCATGTTTGATGCACAGACAACACTCTCCTTGCAAAGTGCCCTCGGATTACCAGGGAAGGACCAGGTTTCTCATGACTGGCTTAACAGACCCACCATGAGATTCACATGTCAAGCTAATTCTTCCCAGCTGGTATCAATTATTTGCCAAGGTAGATTTTCTCTCTCAATTACAATGGCTTCAATGGCTTTTCTCTCCCTTCTTCTGCTCCTAATAATGGGGGATTTTTTTAGCAACGCGTCAACAGACTTCAGGAGTAGAACTGGCTCACATTCCCTTTGCTGGGACGACTTTAGCTCTGCTAGGAATTGAGATGAAAGGAAACTTGCTTTCATCGCAGCATAAACAGGCAAGAAGTGGAGCATGAACAGAGAGAAGACAAGCAGAGAAGCAAGCACTATGATTTTATTCTGAGCGTCTGCACCTAAAGCTGTCCTTAATCACCACTCATGACTCAGACTTTTCTTTCACTGGGAGCTCCAGACAGGGTAATTTAGTTTCAGAGACTCACAGGCACGTTGGCTGGAAGGGACCTCTGGATGTCTCCAGTTCAATCACTCATCATTTGCTCACAGAATTTGCTCGGGATCCCTCGTGACCTGTCCTGCTCCCAAAATGATGGGCTTTGAAAATGTCCTGAGGTGAGAGAGCATCCTGCAGTGGAGCACGCGCTGGAGGAGCAAGAGTAGTTTCAACGGCTGCCTACTCTCTTCATTGCTCCCAAAAACTCTCATCCCACCTCCACTAAGGCAGCTGTACCAGGAGATGAACCCTGGGACCTGTGTGGGCCACGCTTCATGGAGGACAACGGGAGGAGGGGATCCAGAGGATCTCAGGAGACTGAGTGAAGCAAAAGGACAGGGGATGTAGCTTGCAGAAAGCAGTGATGTTCAAAATAAGGTCATGGGCTGTGTGTGTGGAAGGGGGACACCCACAGACTCAGGCCATCAAACCCAGTCGTCGTCTGGCTTTGAAATGGTTGTTTTCCTGGTTGATTCTCAGCCAAAGCTGGACTGAGGTTTGCCTGCAGCCAGGAGCTGAATCTGCTGTGAGACCCTTTGCCTGTTCTGTCTGCTTCACCCTGAGAGACTAGACTGCCTTCATCCTGGGCCCTCATGCATTATTTACAAGACTGCAGAGACCACAGCCTCCTCTCAGCCCCATCGCCCGGCCCTTCCAGTGACTTCCGAGGGAAGGAGCAAGTTTCCTGTAAATTGCATTTCCAGCAAGCATCTCTGCTAATTAAAGATGAAATGAATTTACCATTGCTTCAATTAAAATCCATTCACAGCTAACACCTTCCTCTTTTCCAATGTTGGTTATTTACTGAGGGTGGGGAAGGAAGGAACCGCGCTCGGAGACTCCAGAAGTTCTCCGGGTTTGGAACAGGCTCGGCTCTGCCTCGATACATGGAATAGGTCCCTGGAGAATGCAGGCTGATTGCAATCTAATTTATGGCATTCATCAACATATGAATTAATGCTGGGGTCTCAGACATGAGATCTCTCTATTTCCCCCTCCCTCCTCTCACGGGCTCAACAGCTCGTCTCCCCTGCCACGCTTCCTTCCCTCCCAGTCCTGCTTCTTTACCCTTCATTAAAGAAGCAGCCTCAGTTTTGGTTAAGAAAGCTTGTTTGCACTGAATCAACTGGGCATCTCACCTGGATTTCTGTGAATTAAAGTCAACTGAAACCAAGTAGGATCTGTATTGCCTAAGCTTGGGATCTGGGGCTCAGCTGCTGTGTGCCTCAGCTTCCCCATCTGTGACAGAGGGATGCTGTTCCCAGCATCCTTCTGAAAGCCAAGGGGAGAATAAAAATACCCTTGTGCTTTGGAGCCCTACAGGGAAGTTTGCAGAGGGCTTTTGTGTTTTACTATTGCTCCTCTGTATTATTCTTGGCTTTGACCTTGGACTAAGCTGAACAAAGGAGTAATCAAACAAAGCCACTTACATTTCAGGTGCATGTTGGACACTTGTTAAAGAAAGCCTAAAACTGCAAAGTCTGCTGGTAGCAGCAATTAACCCTTACGGTGACTGGAAGCGCTGGAGCTGCTGCTGAGGTTATAAATCATTGACAGGGGTGGATGAGGGGCTGCTTGTCTGCTGTCTGCAAGCATAACAGGACAGCAAAGAAAAGCTAAGGCCAGAAAGTCAGTGTAGCATGCCTCAGGGCAGAGGAGGCAGGCCTGGGAGTAGGATGAGATGCACAGCAGAGTGCATCCAGCTATTAGAAGGGGAGACTCTTCCTCTATTTTACTTGCATAGAGTAACAGTGAAGACAGGTATCATCTAGGACTGGAACTACAAGGCTACAATCTCTGACTGCTAGGGTCAGGTTTCCTTTCCTTGGAGCCTAACTCCACAGCCAGAGCTGGTTTTGAAACAGAAATCTCAGTATCTGTGCTGTCTCACCAGTCAGATACCAGCGTCACCTTCAGCAAGGTCCCACTCTAGAGAAAAGGGCTGTGTGCAATCTCCTTGAAGCTCAGCACCACTGTGAACAGAGGGGCTGCTGCTCCACCTGTTCTTCCTGAATTCTCTAAATGTGCTTGAGCTTGGTGGATATGGCTTAAGTTTGTTCTCTCCTCCCTGATAAATTAAGTGTGTAAGGTCATTTTTACAGTATAGGTAGCTCTGTCCCTCAAAAACATCAGAGTGCTCCAGGGAAGAAGGAAATAGGAAGCTCTCTGTGCTTGATGGGCAAGAATGAGATGTGGATTCCAACTGCAGTGAAGAAGACTCAAGTTGGATTCACCAGGAAAAGCTATAACCTGACATTGAAGGACAAGAACTGACTGCATAGCTCCTCACTGATGAGAGACCTCCTTCATCTGTGGAACAGCAGGTTCAGCCAGAAGAACACGAAATGCAGTCAACATTTTGAAAGCCCAGAGTTTTGGTGAGCTGTAGACTATTTGATTCAACATTAGTGGACACCTAAAACCTTCCCAGTAGTAAAGTGCAGCAGTCAAAGGACTGTGTCTCTGTGTGGTTAACAGCCTACATAACAAAATCACGCCCCACTCGTTATGAACATCGCTTTTAGTCTTAATTCATCCTTCTCCTGGGGTTTCAGCTCCTAGAAGGGAACATTTCCATGGCTAAGTTACTCTTTGGTAGCATCAGGCAGACAGATTGGAAAATATAACATGCAGCATCTTCATCACAAAATAAAAAGATGGTAGGGATGCAATCACACCTCTGGTAGCAGGTGGGTTAAAAGTGATTTTTCACTCTTGTTAAACACATATTTTTGACTTTTTGCAGGTTCTGGTCCCGAGTTTATCCTCTCCCAAAGTAATCATGTGTTTTGCTGCCACTGCCAATCACAACTGCCTGCTGCTGACAAGAGAAGCGTTGCTGTTAGAGCTGGAACACCACAGGGTGCTCGAGGCAACATCCCTGCTGAGACACAGCAGAGCTCAGGCCAGGCTGGAGCTTCTTCACGCTCCTGTCACTCAGCCCAGGGCTCTCACAGTTCACAAGGAGCTGACTGATCTTGCCTGACCTAAATGGGGTGTTATCATCCAGTATTCCATCCTTCAGCCCAGAGAGGCTGTGCCAAGACATCTCCATTCCAGCACCCACACACCTACAGCAGCTGGAGGTTCTCATCCCCCATCCACCTTTTGCACACCTCACTTTGGAGCGCAGGGAAGGAAGCAGTATTCATTCAGGACATTCTATCTGCTGGTGCTCACCAGAAGACAAACACAGGCTAACATTACAGCCCCCCTCTACCATCAGCTCCTTCCAGTAAGGATGCCTGGTGTGGCAAGGATAGCCAGGACAGGGCCCCAGGGGTTGGTTTCCCGACCCGAGAGTAGAGCAATGGGCTGCAGACCCATGCAGGCAACAGCGTGTGGCTCAGGAACACGATGCAACTGTGTGATGCTGAGCTGAATGAGTGCCTGGGAAATGGCAGGTAAGGGTTATGAAAGGTGCTGGGGAAAGGGCACGGCTGGAGCACCATCTGCAATGCAGAAGAGAGCACTGCATCACCTCTCAGATGCAGTGGCAGATTAATCAGGAGTCACAGAGTGTATTTGTAACCTGCCTGGCAACCCAGCTGCATCTCACACACCCAACCCTCAGCTCTTCCTCCACACCTGAAACACCAGCATGACTTTACAGCTCCCATGTTAGAGACAGGTCCTGCTCTGGGAGGAGAAATCACCGGAGCAAAGACTTTGTGGGGGACAGAGTGCAGAGCCACACACTCCTATGTGTGTATCTACAGGGGTGTGAGAACTAGAATTTGGGGAGGTCTGCTTCTGTGCCTCTAGCTGAATGGGGGATGTATTTCAGGGAAGCAGGTAAGTGTTCCTGTTTGCCTTGCTCAGTTCCTTCGTCTCTACCTTCCTTCTGCTGTTGCTGACATTTAAAGCCCCCTCCTGGAGCCCAGGCCTTGGCAGGTAGGCAGATCCCTCAGCTCTGCCCTTTCAAACTCTCTGAAGACTCAGACATGGTTTGCATCCATGCAGTTTCTTCTCCATTTTACTTAAGAGAAACAGCTGGTGAGTTTTATTTTAGCTCTACATATCCATCTTAGACACCAAGATGTGTGACAGGAAGAAGACAGAAAATAGAGATAGAAGAAAGAAAACACAGAGACTGCCAGCTTCTCCCTCCAGATCCCTTGGAGAGGCTTTAGGAGTAACTGGATGCCAACAACCTGGCTCACCTTCTCGCTGGATTTCAGGGTAGTGAAGCTGTGAGTGGAGGGGGACATGCCAAAAGCAGTACTTTTCCACCTCTGGGGTTGAAGCCTTCCTGTTCTGCTTAGCACATATGTAGCAGCTTTACCCATAGATAACCCCTGTAAATAACTGTCAGCTGTTTTCACTTGTTCCCTGGCCAAGCGGTGCTTTCTAGGGATGCAAACAGAACATATCGTTCACTCTTCCCACCTCACCTCCTCTGCAATTAATCCTGTTGGCCAGGGTTTGTTTACATGGGAAATGCTCCCTTTTCCTTCCCAAAGCAAGCTTTTCCTGCTAGATATTTGTGTGTGTGCCTTCAGCTTCTCCAATCCATCCAACAAGCCAAGCTGTCCATGAGATGGAGCCACACGCAGACTTAAACCCCCACTTTGTTTATCAGAGACAGCAGCTGGGGAAGAGTCTCCCTAGACATTGTACTTAATATGGCATGTTCATGATGCCATTTATCATTATAATCTGGATTTCTTCAGCTTTTGGGAGCATGAGTTATACAACACCAAGAAAACCACTCTTTTTTTACAGATGTTTTTATATAAAGGTAGATAAAGATAGCTCACTATGATTCATCTGCTGAAACCTGCTGCTGCTCCTTGTTTGTTTGTTTTATCAAGCAGAAATCACTGGGCAAGAGGAATGCCAGGAGTTGAAATCCAGGATAAGCCTTTGCTTTACAACTTCTTGTCATGCAGGAAGGTTACTGACAAAACTTTGGACCAACGGTGGAATTTGCTTGGAAATGAAGTCGCTGGTGCGGGGGTGTAATGCAGCAGCCATGCACAGCCAGGCAGGGAAGAGCATCTGACCCATCCAGGGATGACTGAAGGTCAGCATGCCTCACCCATGGGAAAGCTGCAGGGCCTGGGGCATGAGCTGCAGCCCTCAAGAGCCTGCATCTGGATTGGAATGTGGATGTCACCCTGGAGAGCTAAAATGTGGGTGGTTTGAAGATCATCTGTGAAGACCACTTCACTTTGTGACAAATGACAGCATAAATCTTTGTGCTTCTGATGCTGCTGAAGAGGTACAGTAGCAGCTTTGGGGGGGATCAGGGTATGGTGTCAGCAGCCAGCACAGAAGAGAGACACAATAATTCCCTTCAGACTGAGAAATGACCCTTGGGCAAATCAACGTCTTGCTCAAAAGTAGAGGTGGACAGGAGCAGTGCTGTCAGCAGGAGCAGGGAGCTGATCATTCCATTTCCTCGGCTTTGGTGAGGCTGCACCTCAAATCCTGTGTCCAGTTTTGGGCCCCTCTCTACAAGAAGGACATTGAGGTGCTGGAGAGGATCCAGAGGCCAGTTGCCAAGCTGGGAAAGGATTTGGAGCATGTGTCAGACAAGAAACAGCTGAGGGATCTGCGGGAGAAAAGAAGGCTCAGGGGCAACCTTTGTGCTGTCTACAACCACTTGAAAGGAAGCTGGAGTGAGGTGGGGGTCAGTCTGTTCTCCCTGGTAACAAGCAATAGAACAAGAAGAAATGGCCTCAAGTTGTGCCAGGGGAGGTTCAGGGATTTCTTTACTGAAAGGGATGTCAGGCATTGGAACGGGCTGCCCAGGGAGGTGCTGGAGTCACCATCCCTGCAGGTGCTTAAGAGATGGTTGGATGTTGCACTTAGGGAAATGATCTAGTGGTTGATAGGGCTGGGACAAAGGCTGGGCTTGATGAGCTTAATGGTCTCTTCCAGGTGAAATGCTTCTATGATTCTACATTACTGCTGAAGATGCACCTGATTATATTCTTGGCCAACTTCTGGATAGCCCTCGGTCAGAGTGAGACACAAAACCGTCCCACGCCACAACACACTTCACAGGGATGAATTCTCACACAGTGCTACACCCCTGCAGCTCAGTTTGCACCTGACAGTTGTTGCCATATCCCCAACCTGCTGCCTCCATATCCTCTGCAAAGGAGGCAAAGCAGTGGAGCTGGGAGCAGGGTCAGATCTCCATCCACGCTGTAACGCCTGGCCTGAAGGACAACCTCAGCCCTCACCAGCTGTAGAAGCTCCAGGATCTGGCCCAAGTCACAGTCAAGAAACCAGACTGGGACTGTCTGCTCAGGGTATCCCTGATGATGTGTCAGAGCAGTTTTTCAGCTCTGGACACCAGCATTATCAAAGGCACATCTCAGAAGCCAGTTTGATCCTGCTTGTATGGAAGAAACCACGAGTGCTTCGACTTCTGTTGCACAGAGAGTAAGCCATAATATCTGAAACAAACACTCAGCATCCATCATGAGGAACAAGGTCTTTCTTGACCCACTCAAACATGATTTGTCTTTTGTTCCCAGGAGGCAGAAGACCGCTCTTGTGCATGAGAGATGTGTGTCATTGGATAGCGGCGGATCCCTGAATTTGATTTGTCCAGTTGCATTAGGACAAGCAGCTAATTCTGAAATTCACTTTGCTCCTATAATCAACCCCTGTGCCAAATGGCATTTGGGCAGAATTGTGGAGATTGTGATTTTTATTGGAAGTGATTTATTGAAATCATTAGCAATGTTCCATAAGTGGAATCCATGGCAATCCTTTTCATCTTCTCCCCCCCCACACACTCTTCATCACGGCAAACACAAACACTTGGGTTTTTAATGAGAGAGGTTGAAATACAAGGTTATTAAAAGCCACACTTCTATATTTCTCCATGCTCTCTCTCACTGCAATGGGATAGAAACCATCATCATGGATATAAAGCCTCCCTTTCAGACCAGAGATGCAAAGAGTGTATAATGAACAATTAAGCATCTATTTAGTCCTTTTCATACGGGTATTAATGAAAATGAAAGAGGCCAACTTCACTTTCACTGCAGAGAAATGCAAAGGTGGAGGCTTGAGGGGTTTTTTTGGTATTACCCTAAGCCCCTTTAATGAACTCAGCATCTGCAGCAGCCCTCAAGAGCTCCCCCAGGCACTTTCCCAGCCTCTTCCCAGAAGTGCTCAGTGAGGGTGGAGGAAAGGGAGGTGGGCTGCCCTCCCTCCCGCTGTCCTCCATCCTTCTGGAGTGGATCTGGGCTGCTGTCACCGCTGTTCCCAGCCAAGCAGAGGGCCACCAACTGATGGCTTGTCCATCCTCCAACACTCTGAGTCACAGCCATGGTTTCCCCAGAGAGCCAGGTGTGAGGCATGGGAGATGGAGCTGTGCCAGCTGTGCCACAGAGAGCAGGAGATGTCCCCCCAGCATCCACGCTGCCCAGCCCCAAGGCAGGCTCTGTGAGCAGGTTTCCATGGTGCCCAAAGCAGCTTTCAAGGGTGCCCAAAGGCAGTGAGCCCCTAGCAGCTCCAGCTGGGCAGGGTGCATGAAGAGCGGCAGAACAGTGTTGATGCTCCTTTGGCTGGCACTTGTGAAGCAGTGGGGAGGGGAAGGCATCAGCCAGGTCTCAGTAGCTTTTCCCTTTCTCTTTTAAATGAGAAGAAACCCAGCACAACAGTTGGCTGATGGTATGGCAGGAAGGAAAGGGCTGCTGTCACCCTGGTTTTATAGGTGGGGAAGCAGTTTCCCACCTGCACCCCCGCTCAGCTGTTCATTCAGACAGTCCTTGCTACCTATGGATCCCTCTGTTTGGGGTGTTTTGACCCATATCACATGGAGCAGAGATCCCAGCCCAACTCCATGGGGATTCTAACTCACATTTGATTAAAGTACTTGAAGATGTTGAGGACCATAAGACCTCCAAAGCTACAGCATCTCCTTTTGCCTTCAGTTCCTCTGATAAATACCCCCAGGCACACACACATTTGCAAATACTTTGCCTCAAATCACTCAGCTCCATTCCCTCCTGGGAATAAAGGGAAATAAAGGGGCAGAGTGATGAGAGCCCAGCTGGGATGGTGGCACCCAGAGCCAGACACAGACATGGTTCAGCATGGACCAGCTGCTCTCCTTTTCCCTCGGATTGAGGCACTGGTGCCATGGCAACTGCTAACACCAAACAGCTGTGCTTGAAAACACAGCTTCAGAGCAGTTGCAGTCCCTAAGGACTAGTGGGGATGTCCCAGGGGTTGTCCTCTCCTCCTGGGGACCTCAGCCAAAGGACATGCCTCTGGAGCAGGGCAAAGTCAGACTGCCCTGTGGAACCTTTGCATGGAGCCCAAAACTCACCTTGCAATGAAGAGTTCTTATAAAAAATAGTAATTTTGGCACATGGATAAAATCTTGCATGGCAGGACTCAGAGTCTGACAGAGGAGATGTTTGTCTTCAGCTTCTGACTGCTGTCCTGGCCCTCCAAACATCCCCATGGCTTCATAGCTTGCTTTAACAAGAGGAGCAGCTCCAAGTCCAGCCATTATGTCACTGGGGCTGAGGGACATCAGGCCATGTGCCATTGCAGGACACGTCTCCATGCAGCTGCCCAGATGTGTTTCTGTAACCAGTCACAGCTCTTGTCCCTTGTGAGGAGAAACGTTAGGATGCTGTAAAATTGTCCTGGGGGACAGAAGTCACAGTGATCTGGTTCGTGCACACTCCAAGGCAGGCAGAAAAGTTTTCTCTTCCACAATTTCTTTGCTCTTGGGCTGTACAGTATCTCTATCCATCATCTATACCCTTTTGTTGTAAGGGAGAGATGTTGCCATATAATTCTATACCCTTCCAACCCCCACGCAGCTGTCAGGGTTTCTGCTGGCTGGTAACACACATACACACACACAACATTAATCTTTTGCTATTATTTCTCAGAAGCTCCATTTGGCTGCATACAAGCCTAATGTGGTGATTTCCTTGTCCCTGTGACAGCTATTTCTTACACGGGGAAGCTCACAACAGAAAAAGAAAAGTAGATGGGGGAGAAAAAAAATGGAGCTGTGATTTATTTTCACCTCCAAATATAGAAAGAAAATGTTCCTCTCTCTAAGATTTCCTCTTCCTCCTCTTTAAATAAGTCCCAGGGCCTTCAAGCCAAGCCAGTACACCAGTGAAATCCCATTGCTGAGGCAGGTGAGGAGGTGTGTTTGTAGGCAACCTGGACCAGTTTAAAACCATCATCAAGGTGACCAGGGACGGGCTGGCTCTCACCAATTCATACAGACAGCTAACCAGGGAGGGGAGATGATTAGAAAGCCCAAATCCTCCGGGCTTTCTGCAAATCAGCAAAAACTTCTCTGTGTGGGGGCTGGTTTTGGGGAGCAGGGCTGTGGGGAGCATCTCTCCCCTGGGCTGCTGGGTTGCTGATGTCCGCCCTTCTCCCGGCAGCGCCCGCGATGGATTTGTGTGTGCCGGCGGTGCGGCTCCCACACAAAGGCTGCGCTCAGCGCTGGGCTGGAGCTGGGGTCACCCCCCGAGGGGACCCCAGACCCGTCCCCGGCTCTGCCCGAGCTCACGCCGGCTGCGCACACACGTGTACCCGCACTCACTCTCCATCCGCCCCCCACCTTCCCCTCCGCCTCTCCGGGCGGATCCAGCGGCCGGATCAAGGCACGTCTTTTGGCATCGAAAGGATTAACTCCCCGGGGAGCAGCGGCGGAGGCTGAGCCCGTGCCCCCGCCACGCACCGCCAGCTTGCCGGCACGCTCGGGAGCTGGGAAAGCAGCCCGTCGGCAGCTAATCCCCCTCGCCGCCGGCAGCCCCCCGGCTGGGAGGGCGAGCGGGGCTGCGGGGCGAAGGGGACGGGCACGGGGAGGAGTGCAGGCACACAGGCGCACGCATGCCCGCGCACCCCGCCGGCGGCAGGCAGCGGTACCGCCGCGGCTGCTGTCTGCCGGGAGAGCCGGAGGGAGCCGAGCGCTGAATAGAACGCGCTGGAGCATCAGCCGAGCAGATCTGTCCTTAAGGTAAACCCGCTCGGCTCGGCTCGGCTCGGCTCCCCTTCCCGGGCTCGCTGCTGGCGCGGCCGTCGTCTCGGGCTGTGGTTTTGTTTTTAAAGGGGTCAGGCAGGAGACGCCAGCCAAAGAAGTTGCTTGAAAGCCAGGAGCTGCGTGCACGCCGGGAGCAGCTGAACTTTGTGGGTTCGGAATAGAGGTTTCTCGTCCGTGGAGGCTTTGGGCAGCGTTAACGGGGAGAAGTGAGGGTAGGGCGCTGCACACCTCGCGCCTGCTGCTGCCCAGGGGGATGCCTCTCTAAGGACTAACACCTGTGAGAAGAAGCTGGCGAAAGGCAATTTATCTTTCTTTTCCAGATGACTGAAAATACCTACAGGATCCTGTCTCTCCAGCCTTTGTCAGTGAGTAGCATCAGGGAGAGACAGCTGAGGAACAAACATGCTATCAGTCAGAATCCTTCCGGCGCCTACTTTTTCCCAAGGAACTTCATGCCCATAGGGGTTTGCTGTGGGCATTTCCAAGAGTGAGGACCAGCTTGCCACAGATGCCAGATCATGTAAGTGTTTGCAAATGAGAAACCTGCCCCAGCGAGATGTTCTCTGCCCAGTTTGCAGTACATGGTTTGGCGTAAGCACCGCAATTCTCGCCTCTTCCTCTCCCTTTTAAGTCTCTTGGTCTTGGAGATCTCTTTCCTCACTGCAATTATGATCATTTGCAACATCAGTGCCATCAAAGATTGGAGCACTTTCCTCTCCCAGATCCTCCCCAGTGTTAACAAGACTCTGAACTTGGTTCAGCAAGTGGAAGCCACCACCAGGTCGGTGGTGAGTGTCCTCCAGGACCCTGAGCAGGACAACTACCTGTCCAACAGCCAGCCCATGAACTCCAGCAACTTCACAGCTGGCCTGGACCACTTGTTCCAGTACTCGTACTCGGACAATGACCAGCTTTACAAGGAGTACAAACCTCCTCCCCGAGACGCCATTCCGCTGCCCAAGGCCGTCCTCTACCTTCTCATGGCAGCGCTGGTGGTGGTGGCAGTGGCGTACGCCATCGTCGGCCACCTCATCAAGGACCTCATCCACGACTTCATAGGTGAGTGTGGGGTGTGCATGTGGTCAAAGGGGGTCTGGTGCAAAGCCTGGGGATGCTGGCTGGCATCTCTCCTTTGATTTGGGTGGGTTTCACACCAAGCCTTCACCCTCTGGTATTCCTGAGAGCATTGGTTTATTTATGTCCACGTTTCTCCCCGCTGAACTGTGTGTTGATCAGCTTCCCGGAGAAAAGCCTTGGGTTTAGCCCTCTTCCTAAAGAAGTGAGGCTTGTTTGTGTGTGCATAAATGTGTGTGTGCAAAGCCTACTGCCAAACAGTTGCAAAATCCTTCAGCCAGTTTCAACTGAGCTTGGATTGGAGGTCTCCAAAATGAAAAGTTTCATAGCAACAGCTATCTGAGCACAGGATAAGGACCTACTAGTGCACTGTGAAACAAAAGCTGCCCTGTGAGCTTAACCTCCCCATCAGACACCAGGGAATCCACAAACCCCTAGGAAACACAGCTCAGCAGCTTGGCTCCCTTGTACAGCACCTAGCACAACCAGCACAGCCCCTGCAACAGATCTATGTCAATGACAGCTCAAAGAGAGCATGCTTTTATGAGGTTTGGCTTCTGGGCTCTTTGTTTCATGCTGTTGCTGATGAACGAGATCCCTCGATGAGAGCACAGTCTCTCCACTGCCTGCAAGCACTGGGGTGGGCAAAGCTGCTTACAACAAACCCTGAGTGGTGGTTTTACTCTTTGCCCTGCAATTGGTAAAGATGGTGGGGTCAGGGAGTGCACCTGTGCCTAATTCCTTTCTAAATGGCTGGTGCTTTTGGCCTCCATAGCTCAGCAGCCAGCTCATCATGTCCTTTTGGGGGACAGGGACCTACTGCAGGAGCTGATGGCAGTTGTACAGGTCAGACTGGGGGCCAGGAGGGATCCACAGAGGGATTTAAGCACCTGGCTCCTGCAGATGTGCATATCCCTGCTGAAAGCTCTGGGAAGCAACATCTTGCATAGGGGAGCAGGGCTGGAACCCTGTTGCACATCTCTTGCTCCCAACCTGTATGTCCCCACACCCAGGGACGAAGCCCTGCAGGCTCCATCTCTGCAGCAGGAGGGAGATCACACTCATCTGGAGCAAAATCCACGTGTTGACTCATTATTCCCCTTTATTTCCCTGCTCCTGGGACACAGGAGACACACACTGGCCAGAAGTCTGAGCAGTGCCCACAGGGCAGGCAGCACCCATGCCCTTTTGATGGGAAAGCAAGCCAAGACCCTTGGGCCAGGCGTCCTGACCACACACGAGTATCTGGGGAGTAGGTATCTGGGACAAGGAGGGTCAAACCTCCTGGCAGGGAGCAGTGCTTGAGGTCTCACCTGAGGCTCAGCCAGGAAAACAGCAGGGAGCTGCTGCTGAGCAGTCTTTCTTCACCCCAGCTGGAAGGGAATGGATACTGTCTTAAGGTGTTAAATATAACACTTAATCAGCAGCTTGTTGGGGCTGTAACATCTCCCAGCTCTGCTGCTCATCTGACTTAGCATTGCCTTCCCAATAAAGGTAGGCAACAGGGGCAGCACCTAAAAATACACACGTCCCTGCCCTGAGGTGCTCAAAGGACCAGGTCAGAGCAGGTTAGAAACCCCCTGAGGCACCAACTGGCCCGGTCACAGTGGCCCTGCAGAGCAGACACCTCTGCCCTGATTGCTGGAGTCCCTGCTGCAGAAGAGTCTGGACATGGGTGCTCAAAACCACCCTTTGGGTGGGTACTGCAAAGCACAGCCACAATCCACAGAACTGTTCTGCCCTCTCGGGCAGGGAGAGGCTGAAGCCATGGCTGGAGGCAGCCATGACCCTGCCGTGCTGTTTTCAGCTCAGCACCAACGCTCCCTGGTGACCTTGGGCACCTTTTGCTTTTGTCTCTGCGTGGGATGAGGTCAGCAGAGTGCCCCTTCCCTTGCAAAGCCCTTTGCAAAGGGACTTGCACAGTCTTTCCCAGCACCGTGGCCATCCCAGGGCTGGTTAGGTGCAGGGACAACCCTGGAGTCTGCCTGTGCCCTTCTGATAGAAGCCCTTTCCCAGCTGAACACCCTCACTAAGGGCAGAGCATCCTCCCTGCCCTGGCTGGAGGTGACATCTGGCTAAGTTAGGATGCAAAATCCAGATGTGAGCTTTTGGCCCATCCAGAGAGGAAGAGGCATTCCCAAACTCCAGCAGCAGCCCTCAGTGCTGAAGGCTGCCTCTGCCTCGTCCTATTTAGCACTTGGGGTCCATCTTCATACCATTTATATGCTTAAAAATGAGCCAGTCCTCTGAGGAGAGTGGATGAGACCGTGTTTGTTAACAGTGCCAAGCAGCAGCCTTTAAAGAGAAGGTTTCATTTGAATGAGTTTGCATAAAATGACTTCAGGGACAGGACAGAAGGACGGAGGGAGAGTAAATAAGAAGCTGGTCTATTAGCTGCCTTAACACAATGCCTGGATTTATATACTCGGTACCAGCTCCAACCTCCACTATCAGCGTTTCCACACTAATCATGTTTAGAAGGATACAGAGAGAGATGGAAATAAGATGCCAAAGGGCTGGAGCCTGTTTTAGGGAGATTAAAGTGTGAATAGTTAATCGCTACTTTAAACAGTCACTCACACATCAGTGGTGATTTTGACTCCTCAATAGCAGCTTGTAGGACACAGCTGGGGGAGTCAAAGTATCACCCAGCCCCGTGTGCTCAGGGGGACTGTGAGAAGCAGGCTCTGGGCTCAGTTTGGGATGGTGGAGAGGCTCTTGGGATGCTGCCCAGCTCTTTCCCTATGAAATCCAAACAGGTATTCGAGCTGCTGTCACCTCTCTTGCAGCCCTGCTTCTTAAAAATGCAGTTAGAGCTTGCCCAGACGTCCCCAGGGGGAGATGAATGCTGCTGCGATGTACAGGGGAGTGGGGAAAATGAGAGGCTACGTTGGAGGAGAGGGAAAGATGTACTGTGGGAGAAGAGGAAGGCAGAGTTCTCCTCCACCCAGGGTGTGGATCCCATATGTCCTTGTCCTCCAAAGCACCTGGATATCAATAAGAGGGCTCTAAAGGAGTCCCTTTCAGCTCTTCCTGGAGACACATGGCCAAGTTGAGCCCAAAATACCTTCATTTCTCTCCGATCCCTCCCTGCTCGCTCTGAGCAAAGTCCCATGTTTGTGACTTTCCCAGAACTCATCAGATGTCTCTGCTCAGGGATGGGCACGAGCCCCACCAAAGGCTCCTGCGTGAGCAGAGCTCCGACCTAGCTACCAGTTAAGACAAATTGGGTCGGAGCATTTGGAAAGCAGCCTAACTGGGGAGCACTGGAGAGCTGCCAGGGCCGGCGCTGCGGTGAAGTTGCCGCCTGGGCAAACGCCAAGCGTCGCCAGCCTCCGAAGCACCTCATCACTGCCATCCTGGGGAATCAACCTGCCCCCCCCAGCACTTCACTGAACATCACTCTTGTTTAAACATAGAAAAAAAAAGGGGGAGAAAAATTGGGGGGAGGAAAAAAAGTTTGCCTGGAAGCAAAGGCGTTGCCATGGAGTCTGCAGCACATGCAGCCCCCGGGGAAGCGCCTCGCTGCCTGCACGGGAACCAGCATGGGAAAGGCGAGCTGATGCTTTGCAGGGGGACCTTGGTGTCATCCAGCGCAGCTGAGATCTCCTCTGAGTTGCTGATCTCTGGAGGACTTGAGGAAACTTTTCCTGCAGGTTTGGGCCCGAGCCAGGTGCCCAGCAGGGGTAAGGCAGGACGAGCTCACCGACACTGGTGGCACAGAGCTGGTTGGTGGCTTTAGGACTGCTCAAAGAAAGCCCTAAGCTGTTTTAGGAGCAGGGTCTTTCCTTTCTCTGCCCTTTTGACCCAGCAGCTATATTTTTATTTTTCAGCCTTATCTCTACCCACCACATTTCGAGCTTCTTTAGGAAATGGTCTCCTTGAACAAAGAAACTGCATGATTGTAGCGTTGCTGAAAATAGCTGCCGGGTGATCCTGCAGGGACTCGGGATCCGCTTTTAATTGCTCCACACAGAACTGCAGGGCTCAGGATCGTTCAGCCCATGGCAGAGTTTGTGGCTAGCATCTCAGGCCCATCAGAGAGGACTTGCATCTTCTTTTCAGGCTCTGTTTTGAGAATGATTCATTTGCCTCCTAAAGTTATAGGAAGAGACCGTGGCAGGTTCCGTTGTGTGTCCCATCTCAGTGCTAACACGCCTCTGACAGTAACCCCGCAACTCAGCTTTGCTTTTGGTTCGTGGAGGTGCATTAGGGGTGCCTTTGGTTCATTAGAGGTGCTGATGCCCAGCAGTGGCTGCTGTAGGATGGCTTTCACCATGTTAGTTCCCACTCCCAGCTACTGTTGTAACAGGCAGATTGTCCATCCCTGCGTCTGCCCTGGCACTGCCGCTGCTGCGGCTCTCAGCTGGACAAGTGGTCACAGGGGTCCGGTCCTGCAGAAAGCAGGCAGAGGTGGCCCCACTCCAGGGGGAGCTGCTTTCACAGCCAAACCTTTGAAGCACAGAACCCAAGCAGCAGAATAGCTCCAGCACAGGCTGCTGGGGATTGACCAAGGCTGGTCCCAGGGATGCGCTGTCGCATCTCCATTCCTGCCATCGCGTGGGGCGAGGATCTCTGCAAGTGCTTCTTCTCCTTCAGCTGGGATCAAGGATGGCTCCTCACCCTCTGGCCATCTTCCCTCAGCCTCTGTGGTGAATCCCTAAGGCTGGAGGATGCAGAGAGCATCTAACCAGCCCCAGGAGCATCCCTGCCTCCCGTGTAGCACATCTGCGTCATCACCTCTCTGGGACTTGCTCCCCAGAGCAGCAAGGCTGCCTGGCAGACAGGACTGGGATCAAATGCAGGCTTGGCCCAAGGTTATACTGGTGCAGAGAAGCTATTTTTAAAGGAACATCCTAATTAACTGAATGTCTTTTCCATATCACCCCCTTTCCCCAGCAGCCTCTTCACGCTGGTGACAGCTCTGCAGAGGGACGGTGTCTGTACCTGTCCGTCGGCAAAGCCGTGTGCTTGTGTTGATCAGGCAGCTTCCACTCATCCAGCATGGCCAATCCAACACATTCCTGACAAACAGGGAAGGAAGAACAGACCCTGACAGCAAGTTAATTTAGAAAGACATGAATATGGGGGGGAAAGAGGGACTTCTTGCTAACAAATTGCTACTGCCAAAGGCAGACAAGAGGTTTTCCAGCAGAACAAACCTGGGAGATATCTGCTGCTTTTGAATGAATAAGCAGAGTCTGTCCTGCAAATGAGACAGACACGATGTCCAGCTGTGACTGCTGCATTGTGTCAAACACATGAGGAATACCCTTGAACTTGTGTCGGTCAGGGATGCTTTAGCCAGAGCTGGTCCTGCCTTGCTGCAGAGCATGAGGCGATTGCTGAGTCGGGACCTGTTTCAAAGAAAGAGGTATTTCTGCTCCTGCTGCTGGGAAAGGGGCTTTTTTAGCAGTTGTTTTCACACCAGCTCAATTTAAAGCAAATGAAAACCCTAGAGCGTGAGTTTAATTGTTCACCTAGCATGTTTCCCCTTCTGTTGCTTACTTCCATCTCTGCGCAGTGTGTGGATGTCTCACTCACTGGGTTGCATTTAAATGCAACTTTCTCCCACCACCCTCTGCTCTTCTGTTAGGAACATCTCTTTTCCAATGGCAGAGGTGTTTCATGGACATCCCACCCTGCCACCAGTAATGCAGGGGACACGACCACCCCACTGGGCTGAGTCTGGGCATACAGCATCACTGTGCCCCCGTGCACACAGGCAGCAGGAGGTTGCTCCCTGCTACCTGCACCTTAAGGGTTTCCCAGGCAAGGTCCCAGCTGGTACAAGGAGGGGTAAAGTACTCTGTGAAATCTGGACAGCTCCAGAGTGTTCTTCTGCCTCAATAAAAAACATTTCATGCCAAGAGTCCTACTTCTGGGGATGCTGTCACTCAGGCAGAGCCAGGGAGGTGCAGGGGCACTTTGTGTCACGCCACTCTGCTATTCAGAAAGAGATGCTGTTCCACAGCTTCTGCTTTACCCAGTCTGCCCTATCTCCTCTCCCCAGCTGCTCTGGATCAATTGCTCCTTATCGATCTCGCCCCATCTCAGCACTTCTCACCTCTCCTGTCGCCCTTCAAGGCCTCAGCAGGCACGCTGAGCCTCGACAGCTCCCAGCAAGCGGGTAGAGGTGTCTCTGGGTTAGAGCTGCTGTCCCAGCCTGGCTGGGAACATCCCTTTGGCCCTCTCTGTTGTCAGAGAGAAGGATATGCCATCGAGTATGCTGGGAAGAGACAGGCAATGATTTTTCTCACCTCCAAAGTGTGACCATCCTGGCTCCAGGATTGCCACTGCTCCAGGGACAGCGAGCTGCTCATCCCAGCTCTGCCCTTGGCTGTGCCAGGTCCATGGGGTGCCTGGGGTCAGCTAGACTTCACTCGCCTTCTAGCTGCAGTTTGTGTGAACCTGAATGTGGAATTTGCCCCAAAAGATTATTTCATTTTCCTACCAGTGACAGTTGTGTCTAATTTTTGTTGCTTATGCAGCCCCTCTCCAGATGTAAGGGACAGAGGGAGAAATATCTGTTGTGATGCCAAGGGCTTCAGGTGCCTTCAGCCGGTCACCACCATCCCTTGATTCCCACCCTCTCACCACCCTCCATTACCTGATTGACCCTCCTGTAGGATTCATTATCCGGGGTTTCTAACACCTGCTTGTGCATGACATGAGGCTGTACATCGCATCTCTTGCAAAGGTCCTTCCTCATCAAAGCCATGTTTAATCCCATTGAGGCCAAAGGCTGGAACACAAAAAGTCTTGAATGTAAGGAAAAACTCCTTTGGTGCTGAGGTGAGGGAGCCCTGGCCCAGGCTGCCCAGAGAGGGTGTGGAGGCTCCTTCTCTGGAGGTTTCCAAACCCACCTGGACACGTTCCTGTGTGACCTGATGGAGGGGAACCTGCTTTAGGAGGAGAGTGGACTGGGTGAGCTCTGGAGGTCCCTTCCAACTCCCACCATTCTGTGATCCTGTGATGTGCAGGTCTCCCTTCTCCTCCCCGTCCTCCCTTCCCATACATCCCACCAGGGACCCCAGAGGACTCCGTTTTCCCATCCAAAGGCTGAAGGGAGCTGGAGAGAGGAGCTGGGAGGAGCATACATGGCTGGGGCAGAGCTGGATGGTGGTGGCTGGCAGGGGAGACGAGCCTGCTGGCAGTGTTATGGTGGCTCCTCCTGGGTCCTGCTGGCAGGAGATCCTCTGCTGGCTCCACGAGGCCTCGCTCCCCTCTCCCACACATGGCAACACGCTGAAGTTACAGGCCATAAATGGCCACAAATAACGTGTAATTGTGTAATTACTTCACTCCTTCCTTACACAGTCAAATCATAAAGGCATCACAGTAAATACCCTCTAATGACAGCCTAATTACATCTTCCTGCAGATTAGTGGGTAATTAGATCCAGCAGGCTCCAGAAATAATTCCCAGGGAAGCGGCGGTTGGGATTAGCGCGCACAAACCGGCCTGCTCCTCCCCGGGAGCTAGGCCGGGGCAGCCCCACGCCAGCCACCTTCCACAGCCACCCTGGCCACCTCTGTCCCTGTCGGTGACAACACACTGTGGCCGTTTTCCCGTGGCAATGGCTCTTGCTGAGCCCCCCAGCGCTCTTACCAAACTCCCTCTGCGTTTCTCCCTTTACCAAGAGCATCCCCGGCTCTTAAACGTCCCCGAGGGTTCGTCACTTGGCCACCTAATGCCACTTCCCCTCGCTCACAGCTGTGCTCTTTGCTGCTTGTTGCACGCAGCAACTCTCACCCAACGTCCCAGGATATCTGGGGATCACCATCACCTCTTATTTCTGCAGCTTATCCCCCTTCTTCCCTGATGGACCAGCCCCTGCTCCCACCGGAGTTTTACGGCTGACGTCAAGGAAAGCAAGCTGAGGCCTTTAATAGTATTTGTAGGAGGCAATCTCGTTATTGCCTTCCGGATCCTCCTCACGCCAAGCAGCTGCACGGGGGCTGCTGGAGCCTGGGAGGTCCTGGGGGGCAGGAAGGGGGGAGCTGCCTGGTGTGGACCGAGCCCAGGCTGGGAAGCAACCAGTGGAGTGTTTGGCTTTGGTCTCAATTGAGTGAATCCAGGCAAGATGAAGGCTATAAAGGAAAAAGGAAACCAAAAAGAGATAAATGAGCATTCTGAGCTTGGCTGATTTCCTCCAGGAAGGGTTGTGATGGTGAGCCCAGGCTCTGGTGCGGGCTGTGGACCATGCAAGTGGAAGCTGAATGCCCCAGTTCGGACTCAGGGTATGCCATGAGCTCCCTAAAAGCCTTTGCACCACGTCTTTGCTGACTTTCCCAGTCTCTCTTGCCAGCACCACGGTAGTTGTGGGCACTGTGGTTCTTCTCCTGCCCTTCTCATGATATGACTGGCACAACCCCCTGGCACAGTGTTGGAGGTGAACAAAAAGGGGAAAACAAGATAAAACATTAATTCCCTGGCCACCTGCTCCTGTGGTGAGAGCTTTCTCTTCCTTGGAGCCTGCACCCACTGATAGCGGGTTCCGACCCCCTCTGCTCCCTGCCTGGCCGCCTCCATGTGAGCATCACCCCAAAACGTACGCCTGTGGGGATGGTGTGGCCAAATGGCTTCAGGCTGGAGAAGAAAGTCAAATACTGCATTGCAAAAATGACAACATTTGGGAGGTTTCTTCGAAAAGTTTAGCCTGTGCTGCACAGAGTGAGCACGGGGAGGAACACAGGTCATTCTCGTTGCCTGCAGACACCACCACTGGGCCAAGATCTTCCTCTCCCTTCACACCTGGGATCCCACTCTGGCATTTGCCATCATTCAGACTCAGTTTTGCTGCCAACCTTTTTTTTCCTGCAGTCCTTGAAAAAGGCAACAGCTCACTGTGACTGCATTTCCCTGGCCCTGCCCTGCCAGGCAGCCTGCATCCTCCACCAAAGAGCTGCAGCTGAAATGCCTCTTGGGGACAGAACATACCCCATGCCACAAAGGAGAGGGAAGTTATTTCTTGAGAGCAATTTGTTGACAAATAAGTGGAAACAAGCAAATCAGGCTGGTCCTTTTGTCTGCCTCCTGACAGCTGTCTATGTCTTATTTTGGGAGGATGGCTGAAGCACAGGGGTCCTGGTGCTCCACTGCCCATTGCAGCCCCGGGGGCACCTCTCTCCCCTCCTGGGTTTCCCCAGCTTTGGTTTCCTCATTGCTAGTGCCTCCCCATCATGGCTGGGCATGGCTTCTCACTGCTCAAACAGCCAGTGGTTTTCCAAAATGAGATATTTGGGAAGCAGCAGCACCTGTTCTGCCTGAGCTGAGCTGCAGCCCCTCGTGCTGCAGGGGATGACTCGGTCACACAGCCATCCAGCAACAACCACTGTGTTTTGGAGAGGGATCAGTCAGTCCCAAGGCTGTGAGAGTGGCTGGATCAGCTCAGAGCCACGTCCTGCTGCTGCAGGGGCCTGCCAGAAGCATGGCCCCAAAGGTGCCCAGGAAGGCTTTGAAGCCTCTGTGAGGCTGTAACACACTCCCATGGCAGATAAGCCGTGTCCTCAGCCATGCCTCCAGCATGTCACACAGTTATTTAATCATCCCCTCTGTTTCTGACAGCAAAATCCCACTGTAGGAAATCCATTTCTGGAGAGCCCAGATGCACACTTCACTTCAGAGGCACTTCATTTTCATTTTTGGGATTAGCAGGGTGATTTCATTTGCCTAAGCTGGGAGAGCTTCCAGAAACCAGCAGCCTGAAAACCAGCCCAGAGCTGGGAAGAGCAGAGACTCCAGTAGCAAGGGAGAGGAAGTGGGCTGAAGGGGCAGGGCTGGGCAAGGGATGAACACCCAGAGCTAGGGGTAGGATGTCACGGGGGACAATGACTTCCCATCCAGCTTTGACTCTGGGAACAGCCAGAGGTAACCAAGGGCTTCTTTTGTTCTTTTCTCCCCTCCAGACTGGATCTTTGGCCCCAGCCCGGACGACAACAGCAATAAAAGCGACGTCAACTGCATCAGCAACAGCGTCAACGAGATGAGCGAGATGCCCGAGGTGCCGCGGCGCCGGGACCGCCAGCCCCAGGACGTGGTCATTGCCATCAGCGAGACCTGCCACTTGCCACAGCAGACGTGACCACTGCGGGGTGGCCCGGCCAGGAGGGATGGAGCCAGGGATGCAGCAGAGGGATGGAGAGGAGAGGAGAGGAGAGGAGAGGAGAGGAGAGGAGAGGAGAGGAGAGGAGAGGAGAGGAGAGGAGAGGAGAGGAGAGGAGAGGAGAGGAGAGGAGAGGAGAGGAGAGGAGAGGAGAGGAGAGGAGGAGGGATGGAGAGGAGGGAGGAAGGGAGGGATGGAGAGGAGGGATAGAGCAGAGGGATGAAGCAGGAGGATGGAGTGGAGGGATGGAACGGAGAGAAGGAGCAGAAGGATGGAGCAAGAGATGGAGCAAAGGGATGGAGCAGAGAGATGGAGCAGAAGGATGGAATGGAGAGATGGAGCAGTGGCCACCTCGCAGGACCGGGCAGCAAGAGGATGGGATGGGCAGAGCTGGCAGCACGGAGCAAAGCTCTTCTCATCCGGGTTTCACCAACCTTTAAGGACCTTGCCAAGGCAGACAGCACCGCCTCTTCTCCCAGGCTGGTCAGTCCCTGCCCTGACTCAGCCCGGGGGTTGTGACCTCCCTTTCTTCTCCGTGAATAGCAAAAACAAAGGGAAAAAAAAGAGGGGGGAAAAAAAGGCAAATGCAAAAATCCACCCACAAAACAAAGCCTGCAAGAGTAATGAGCCAGAGAGAAGCTGGGGGCTCTTTGGCACAGGGATGGGATGGGGAAAAGGGCGAAGGAGACAAAGAGGCTGCACAAGAAATGGGGGTGTGTGCATTTCTGGGGCCAGAGCCAGGACAGGGCAGAGAGCCGGGGCTGCAGCGTGGGCTAGGGGCTGCAGGAAGGTCAGTAAGGGCCAAATCCAGCCTAATGTGTTGATGACCTGCCCGGGCTACTGCTCCTCCTCTCCGTTTTGCAGCTGCATCCTGTGACTCTGGGACAGTCAGCTACCAGCCTCACCTCCCCAAGAAGCCCTGCTCCCCTGTGCCCGTGGCTAGGCCAGGGCCACCACCTTCCCTCCACCACCAGCTCTGGTTGAGCCCAGCATGCTCTGGCTGGGACATGGCACACCCCTGTCCTCAGAGGAAGGCTGCTGGAGAGGAGGGCAGGGACCCACCTGCAAGAAACCCCCAAAATGAGAGAAAATAGCTCCAGTATGACTCATCCCAGTGTGACCATCCTCAAACTGGCTAGCAGCATGAGGGGTGCTGGCTCTGCACTGGGGTCAGACACATGTGCATGCTGGTGGAGGGGGAAGACTTTCTTCATCTCCCTAGGTGCCTTCCTCTTCCCTGCCAAGGCACTGCCACCTAAAACTGCCCTTCTCTCTGCCCAAAGGCATCCTTTCCCATTGCTAAGGCCAAGCAGATCCCTGCTTTCCCTTTTTTAAGGGCCTAGGGGGAAGCCATCAGCAGCCAAGGTGGGGGGCAAGCTCCCAAACCAAGTGGGAGAAGGACCATCCTTGTGTCTTCATTGGTATTTTAAGGCCAATTCTCTCCCTGCTTGGGGTTTTAAACCAGGATCCATCATTTCTCTGTATAGCAGAGAGAAGGCACCAAAAACAAGCTCATTCCTTGGTCCTGGTGCCTCTTCCTTACGCAGATCCTTTTGACCTCTGCATCTTTCCTGAACTTAAATAAAAGGCTTTACTGCTGTCCCAGAGACTTGATCCAGGGGAAAGGCGAGTGGTCAGGACTTCTGTCTCTGCATTCAGTGAGGTGAGCTCTGCCTTTCTCAGCCCGAGGGACCCAGCACACCCCTAAGAGCAGAGACCAGAGCATCATTTTCCCCTTCTGCAAGCAGTTAGGGAAAATGGATGTGGTTTCAGCCTCCTGCTCTGATGGCTTTTAATGAGAGCCATTACCAGCTGTCCCATGCTGGGGCTTTGTCAGCTTTGCAGCAAGCAAAGGCCAGAGCCACCATACTGCAAACCTACCCTCAGTAATTAACCATCTCCAATCAAACACGTCCTTTTTCTCCCATTTCTGGGGGCCCTGGGTTTGTCATGCAGCCACTCTGGCAGCTGCCAGCCTGCTCCTGCTTTGGGGCTGTGAAGGGAAGCCAGGCAGCGAGGCCACAGCAACACAGGGGGATGCTGAGGGGTGAGCCTGGGTCTCTCAGCCCCTGAGAGCGGGGCTGCAGCACCAGAGCTGGCTGTGGGCTGGGGAACCTGGGAAGGTTCAGATTTCTGAGGGACAAGAGACGGCATGGGGACAGGGGGCGCTGGTTTTCTCACTCTCCTGCCCTTTCAACATCTAGAGGCTGGGCATCAGGGCCACCCAGGTGCCTCCAGGCACTGCCAGGAGGAGGACAGTGAGATCACACGTCCAGCACTGGCACTGGGGCCGTGCCATGGCACATGCCACTCACTAGGCACGGCTGGTGCCCCACGGCTGCAGGAGCTGCTCTGCATCCAGGACCCTGCGCTTCCCCCAGGATGGAGGCAGCCACCCCGGCTCCAGCCACGTCCCTGCTCCCTTCCCAAGCATCGTGGGTCTCACATGCCCAGCGTGGCTGTCCCCCAGCCCAGGCCCTCAGGAGCGGGAGGAGAAGGAAGGAGCCAAGCTCCCTCCTGTGGCCGCCAGCACCGGCTCCCACCGGGCTCAGCACGCCTGGGGACGGGCTGGCCAGAAGTGTCCTCACCATACTCCCCTCCCCGAACCCCGAACCCCGCTTTGAAGCCCCTCTTTTGCAGGGATGGAAGGAGGGATGCTGTGCCCGGCCCCTGGACCGCCCCAGCCCTCGGGCGACACTGGAGCATATGTGCATGGGGGGGAACCACCGACCATCTGAGCCACAGGGTCAGCCCTGGCCATGCCAGGAGCCAGGCTGGCACTGCAGCTCTGCAGCACCCCATGCCTGGGCCTCCTTTCTCTGCTGACCCCTCTGGAACCTGGCACACGCTGGGGCAAAACCACAGCAGAGAGCCGTGTCCCACAGCACCTCCCTTCACATCCCCACATCACTGCTGGCAGCTGTCTTCCTCCTGATTTGGGGTGGGGAGAGCTGTTTGGGGGCCAGTACAAGGTGGGCAGCAACCTCATCTGGTCTTCTTACCCACCAGGACCCTCACTCTGGGCTGAGCTGTCCCCCCAGCCCTTTCCTTGTCCCCCATGTCCTCCAAGCAGAGGAAGAGGATCTGACCATCCAACATCAGAGGCCCAGGGAGAAGATGCACGGGGAGAGGCACCTGGGGCTGCTTCACGCAGGGGAGGTTCTGGGGGATGCTGAGAGGGAATGGGGTTGATGAGGGTGGTGGGCTGCTCTGACTGCTCCAGTCCATGCACCTCTTCAGTGCAGGAGGTTGCTCTTTAAGTCCCTCTTTCCTCTCCTAAGCGCCTTAGGGAGCAGGGGAGAGACATGCTGGTGCTTTTTATAGCAGCCATAATCCCCCCTGCTCACACTGCCTTCACCCTCCTGCTCTGGGGCACAGGGCTGGGCCTCCAAAATGGGGGCAGCTGCCCTAGAAAACCCCTTCAGCACCACCTTTCTCCCAGGGCACAGATCCTGGCTGTGCTGGTTCTGGACTCAAAATGGCTTTGCAGGAGGCACTGGAGGGCCCTGAGCATTGCACTCTGCCTCCCAGCCACAGCAGTCTGCCAGAGACAGACAGACATGCAGAGACACATAGGTGAGCACCACAGCAGGTGCCCAGCCTCTCCACTCTGCTCTGTGACCGGCAGAACTGGAACCAGCCCCTTGGCACAGCCAGGAGAAAGTCCCTGAGATGTTTCTTTCCATAGGAAATCCTGCCTAAAACCATTCAGACCCTACCTGCACGGCTTTTCCCTGCTGTGGCTCTGGCCCCTCTCTCCCACACACCCACATATGCTGTAATTTTCCCTTTAAACACCCCACAGGGGAAAAGAAAACAAAACAAAGCAGGGGGATTCTTCTAGGTCAGGCTGCACTAAGACGATGAAAGCAGATTAATCTCTCAGATTTTTCTGGGCTGGCAGGCAGGAGCATCCCCTTCTCCTGGGCACACACAGCTTATGGTGTCACCCCTGGGGTGGCAATGAGCAGGGGTGTCACCAGGTCCCAGCCCTGTGTGGCAAGCAGGGGGAAGGAGGCCTCTTGCCAAGTGATGGGTCACATAAGTGGGAAGGAGAAGGTGGCACATGGAGGATGCTGGTGAGCTGAGACGGGTGCCCACCGCCCAGGGAGGAGGAGGAGGAGAGTTATGCCAGCACTCTATCCATCCTGGCACCCTGGCTGGGCTGGAAGGGGGGCATGGGCAGGGAACCAAGCCCCCAGCCTGGCCTGCCACCCACCCATGGCCACACACCCATGAGGTCCCGAGCAGTCACGCTTGTTTTGCACTCCCAAGGAGCACTGGGAAGCTCTAAAGCTGGAGGATTAGTCTCCAAAGCCATGGCCTGGCCTGCTGCCAGCTTGGGCAGGGAATGACCTGGGCAGCGAACAGCCTGGACAGCCCTTTGCCAAAGGCTCACTTGCCCCTGGCTCACACTCCAGCCTTGACCTCACGTTTACCAGCCCCTCAGAGCGGACTCAGGGGGAGCTCAGGGGAGTCCCACGTGTGGGGAGGAGGCAGGAGGTGACCCATGAGACTCCCACTTGGTGTCTGAGCTGCTCAGGGCAGCTGGAGCATCCCTTGCCTGGGATGGGGCTTCTTGTGGCTTCCCCAGTGTGTACTAGAGGTTGAGCACAAGCTGCAAGCAGGTCTTCACCTTAGAAGACAGACACTGCAGGACATCTCTTCCTTCTCCTCAGCTGCCTCTTGGCACAAAATCTGTAGGAGGTTCCTGCCTTTGGAGACCCTTAACCCTGAGGCAGTGGTATGGAAAAGCTGGGAACAGGATGGAAACTCAGCACACAGAAACCCTCCACTGTGCTGCTTTAACCCAGTACAGGGGGAGTCCATGATGTGGGGAGCAGCCTGGGTGAGAGGTGCTGGCTGGAGGAGAGCTGATGATGGGGCCAGCCTAGGTGCCAGGTCTCCCAGAACTGGCCTAGAATGCTGTCCTGACTGGGAAGTGGTTTTGGCATCACAGGACTCTCCCTGGGGATCACCGTGGCACCAAACACTTTAGAGACATAAATTGCTTACGTGGCTGCAGTGCTCAGGGGACAGGCTGTTTTGGAGCCAAGTTGCACAAAGGAAGGGGAAAGCCCAGAGGATCTTTTTAATAACAAGCAAGGGGAGCTATTAAAAGTGTTTTACCACCTCGTTGAGAGTGTCTAATCTCTGTGTACATCTCTACAAAAAAAACCAGGCTTGCTGGTGTTTTTGTTGTAACAGAGGTGGGTGTTTTCTGGCACCATCTGGAATCCTGCCTGCTTTATCTGCTTGTTTTCTTACCTGATATCGGCACTGAACTGCCCAAGAACAGCCCAAGGGCAGCAGCAGGCAGAGCCAGGCAGGCTGGTCCCACCCAGGCAGGGAGGAGGAGGCAGGCTGCAGAGCTGCCCTCGGAGCCATTTCCTAACCAGGGCTGCTCTGGGTGGCGTTGCTGCATCCACCTTTCAGCAAGACAGAGACCCCAGGGTGTTTCCCCAGGGGAGCTCTGAGACAAAGCCTGGAGGTGGGCAACCCCTCACCTGGGCATCCTGGACACAGGCCAGGGGATAGCAGGAAAACTTGAGGCTGGGATTTGGGAGTTACAGGCAAATTAGGCTCTTGTAAGCTGGCCTAAAGAGTCCATGGCCAGGGCAGCCCCAGCAAAGGCTCAGCTGTAGCAATACAGAGCTGTCTGATTGCCAGGCTCAGAGTCTGTAAAACGAATGGGCTGGGAGCTTTGTCTCCAAGCTTTTCTTCATTTTGTTTTTTACCTCAGCCCAGAAGAAAAGGGGGAAATCCTGCTGAGTGCTGCTGGCTCCAGCATCCACCTCTCTGTCTGCAGGAGCTCGTGGTTTCCAAGGCAGGAAGGGATGCTGGAGCTGGGATGGCAGGGCTGGATAAGCTGCTTGCGTTTGCTTTGGAAAGGTTGATATCTGGCTCAGCTCAGCACTGGCCCCAGTGGTTTTAAAGGGATCCACCCAGGAGCAAATCCCAAAGCCTGAAATCAGAGCTGTGGCTGCTCCCAGCCCAGACTGGGCTGCAGAAATCTCTGTCCTGCATCCAGATCCCTCTGCGTGTTTCAGGTGGAGGAGGCCACAGGAGCCAAGGCTGCAGCTGCAGAACAAGGGAAGCAAGCAGAGCCCCCAGCACGGCTAACGGGGCTGGCAAACACCTAGAAAGGTCTTCAATGCAAATTTGGGGCAGGAAGGGTGAAGCTGCTGTTTGTAGCTGGAGACATAGTTCAGCTGAGCTCAGTATGCCCCCACCTCCTGGAGATGCAGGCTCATCAGCAGCTCCTGGCAGGTGTGCGCTGGTACTTGGCTGCTTTTATGTGGCACCACCGTGATGTGAGAAGGGACAGATCTCTGGACACGTGATCTGTGCTTGTTTCAGGACTGGGGCTAAACCTGTCCTGCCTTCAGAGCTGCCAGGGCATTCCCTAGGCTTCTCCTCTCCCTTTAGAAACCCCCATAAGCTCTGCAAAGCACAGACAGCGTGAGCTGGGAGCAACGCTACCATTTATTACAACAGCTACTTTTTGTTGAGCATGATTTTAACAGTGCTGGAGGACTTACCCTGTCTACCTCCCCCCACCCAGGGCCCCTCAGCTGATTCATCACATGCAGGACTAGAAGGAAAGCAAGGGACAGGCAGCCTCGGGGGACGTGGTGGCTCGGCAGCAGCAGCAAAGCTACACACTTGGCAAGCCAAGCACAGCTGCTCCGGGACAGGCAGATGGGATCTTTCCATAGGGCAGCCCAGGTCTGCTGGGATTCCCCCAAGTCCTAGGCAGGTCTCTAGGAATGTTGGACGTTGTTCTGCTCTTAATGTCCATTCAGGGAAGCTGTGAGGATCTACAGTGGGAAGGGAGGGTGCTCAGGGGTGTCAGCATGGAGGGCAGTTTCTACTGCAGGTGCTGCTTCAGAGATACAAAGCTGAACCTGTTGTGGACTCAACCACCTTCCTAACCACAGTCAGCTCACATCTCGCATCTAGAGTCACAGCCAGGTCTTCCCTCTCTTTTGGCTTCCCACTGACATTAGATGTTGTCCCCACTCCCACCACCCCAGCAAGGAAAGAGCCAGGCTGTGACCCACACAGGCAGTAGAACAATGGCACCACTGAGCAAAGCCATCGCAGCACTTGGCCAGGGACAGATGCACCTGTGGGCTGTGAAGCCAGGACCCTCCAGGCTTGTCCAGGCTTGTGGCAGAGCCCCTCTCCTTGAAGCAGGGGGCTGCAGGATGCTCAGGTGAAGGCAGCAGGTCCTGCCCAAGCTCTCACATAGCTCCAGCTGCAAGCCATGCTCTACAAGCCAGCAAGGGGTGTGCTGGGAGGCATGGTGGGTGGACAGCAAAAGGCACAGGCAGAAGCCAAGGCTAAAAGGACAGAGAAGATGTCTCCAGGGCAGGGTCGCTGCAAATCCACCCTGGCAGAAGCGCCTCAAGGTGCTGGATGCTGGTAAGAGGCAGAGATCTGGCACCATTCATCACACAGATGGAGAATCCCAGCCATCACCCCCACCACACTGTGTCAGGGAGAGCACAAGCCTTTCTGAGTCTGAGCCCCACAGGCTCTGCCAGGCTGCTGGTGCTGCCACATCCCAAGGTTTCTGCAGGACCTGCTCCCGAGGCAAAAGACAGTCCAGAAACAATCTAGGAGAACTGGATGTCCATCTCCCACCCAATGCTTTGCACTTTTCCTGTAATCACAACAGGAAGAGCAGTCTGCACCATCATCCTTTCTCCTCAGGGCATGGATAAAGGCTCCCCAGCCCAACAGGAGCAGCTACACTGACCACTCTGATCACGTTTCAGATGGGCTTCACAGAGGTGTTTAAACCAGACAGGGCTTCACCCATGGGGAAGGGGGCTTTAGAATCCACCAGGTGCTGTTACCAAACCCCAGGTGCCCCAGGTGGACTCTACCCTGATGGACACTGGCCTTGAAGATGACAATGAGCACATCTAACAGGGATGCCCTGCAGATGGTCCTGCCCCGCATCTGGAGCTGAGCAGGCTGGTGCCACCAAGCTGTGGATGTGTGGGAGCATCTCCTGAGTAACTGGTTTGGGGGAAGGCTCCCCAGACTTTGCAGACAGGAGGCTGAGGATTAGAGGGGAGAGGTCTCAGGAGTCCCACTGTCCTAGGCTTCCCCACCGACCCTTCCCTGCCACCAACATCAAGGACAACAGAGCAGTTACCAGCCCCCTGCAAGCACCACCCCAGAGCATCTTCATCCCGCTGGCTGCATCACCCAGCACTGACAGGGTGGTCAGAGGAGCAGCACACCACCACCAAGCCAGCCCATCCTCCCCTCCTCCAGCCACCCCAACTCTTCCCAGCAGAGACAGGTGAAGCAGAGCGGGCAGTTGGGAGAGTTGGACTGGGAAGGTGAAGCCAAGGGCTACAAGAACGTCACATCGTCCTGAGACTGGAGCCAGCGCCAGTGGGCGTCGTACTCCAGGTGCAGTTTGCTGTTGAGTTTGCAGTTCTCGAGGTCAGCCTCAGCTTTCCGAGCCTTCCCACCCGGGTTCCCCTTCCCCAGCTTCTCCCCAGCCTCAGACGGCAACTTGCTGTCTCTGCCTGGCTCCAGAGAGGAGGGCTCCTGGCCCAAATACCCGTTGGCCACCTTGGGCTCCTTGGCAAAGCGGTGATCCTGGGGCAGCCCGGGCGGGGAGAGGTCCACGTGGGGCCACTCGTGCTCCGCTCTGCCCTTCTCTTGCTTTGCAAGGCCCTTCTCGGGGTCAATCCTGCCCCAGTCCTGCTCCGCTCTGCCCAGGGCTCTGCCCGGCGCGGGCACACCGCTGCTTTCGGCAGCATTTTGGGAATACTCATCCATGTCATCAGCCAACGTGTCCAGGTAGCTCCCAACAGAGATGCTGTCCAGCCTGTCGTTGGGGTCCTGCAGGCTGTCCCAGCTGCCCCGCCTCGAGGCCTCCTGGCTCTCTACCAGGCTGTACTGGCTACTGGCCAGGCTGCTGCAGCGGCTGGTCAACGTGCTCCTCTCCTCCAGCAGCCACTTCACCGCCTCGATGCCCTCGTTCACCACCACCAGCTGCTGCAGGATCTTCACGTCCACCGCTCGCAGGTAGGCCTGGCAGGGAGACAGGGAGAGCAGGGGGTTTGAGGGGACCAAGGGGACCCCAAGGTCCAGCCCACACCCTGGCAGAGCTGTCACCGTGGTGGCTGCAGGTCTCCCGAGCTGCTCAGCGTGAGGGAACACGCTTCAGGGAACTATCCCTGGGACCCTTGTCCCGGGGACAAGACCATCAAGGACCAACAACTTATGGCCCCCAATGGCCACCAACCCCCTCAGAGAAATAAATCCAAGGCACTTATGTCCCTGTCTCCTATGGGGATGGGGTAAACAAGGAATTGGAGGCTCTGGGTGCAAATCTGAGCCAAGAGCATCCTCCAGGCCCTGGGAGGCTGCTGGCAGGGCGAGAAGACCAGGCTGGGGCATCGCTCAGGTCTGGCTGAACATCCCTGAGCTAGTCCAGCCAGGTGCCTTCACGCATTTAATTCCCCAGTTCTAGGGTCTGACCCAAGCCTGGTGACAACATGAGAGAGAAATCACTCCCAAAGCAGGGCAAGACGATGCCAGGGGACAGGCACTGCTGATCACATCACTCGCCTCACTGCCTCCTGCCCCTCCAAGCCCAAGGAAACTCTGCAAAACCTCAGTTGCTGCAGAAACATCTGTTTTCCTAACGGAAAGCCCCACGTGCTGCCAAGACATTCCTGTCTGTGTGATACTGGCCGCCAAAAGCCACTGGATTTCCCCTGCGCCGGACACAAATATTTTGCCAGGAAAGGGAATAAGGCAATGGCAGGGGGAGGGAGAGAAACCCAGTGCAGGACAGGTCCAGGCAGCCTGGGAGCTGCGGGTGCCCACGGACGTGCTACAAACACACCCTGTCCCCAGCAGTAGCAAGCTCTGAGCGATACCCACGCCGTGCCCCGGGATTATTTCCAAGCACAGCACCCACTCCCCGGCATCTGGTACCCTCAGGGTCACCCTCCCGCCCACGGGTGACCCCGACGGTCTCTGGAGACCCCCATCTCCGGTCCCACAGCAACAAAAGCATCCGAGGAAGGAGCCTGGGAAAAATCCAGCCAGGGTTTCAGCACGTGACACCTCACAGTCCAGAGGACAAACACACACACACACACACAGAGAAAAAAGGGGGTTAAGACTTGTAGAGACCTGACAGCAACCCCCCCATCCCCTCCTCACGTTCTTCAAGCTGGATTTAAATAACCAAAGAGCAGCAGTGTGCCCGGATTGGGGCAGGAGCCAGCTTCCAAGTGCAGAAACTTCCTTTCTAGGCAAGTTATTTCAAAAATTGCCTACAATGGACTTTTCTGCACACACTGCTAAAGCATCTGGCCTTGGCAGGGAGAAGATGTGGGAGGAGGGAGGCTGGAAAGTCCTGATGAGGGGGAGGTGTCCCCGTTTGTCTCAGCCTCATGCAACTATGGCTGTTGGAGGTTCCAGGGGAGCCACCCCAAGAGTAGAGGGTGGGAAAACACTCCCCACTTTCCATACAGTTTGCTGGAAAGAGTCAGATGTTGACTTGCTGTGGTTTCAGGTCAGCTTAACTCCCTCCCTTTGCACCCCTCTCCAGCAAACCAAGGTTGGCACTGGAGGAGACCCAGGGCCAGCTCCTCTTTGTGTGCCTGCCGATGCACACCACACACACCCCGTGCCAACAGCAGCCCCACAGCACACATCATACTCATCCTCATCCTCTCTAGGCACAGGCAGAGCGGGGAGAGCAACCCCTTTGGGGGCTACAGTCTTGCTCCCCTCCCCCTGCACAAGAAACCTGAATGCACCAGGGATGAAACATCCTCCTTGGACCAAGTGAGGGTGGGAATTTGCCGCCCTCTCCTCTCACTGCTCATCCCCAGGCCAGCCACTCCTCTGAGCACTGGGTTTACTGGTCTTTACTGGGGACAAGGGTCAGATTTGGGTTCCTCTTCATGGGGATGGGGAGATGAGAGGAGCCCTGTGCTGGGTTTTGGGCAGCTGGGTGCCGTTCCCACGCTGCTGACCTGTTGTCCCTGCTTCTTCACCAGCCAGCGAGTGGAGCCAGAGGTGAGAAAGAAAAAACCTTTCTGAGCTGAGGTTACCCTGCAGCCAAAGCCAGGCTTTGCAGAGCATGGGCTGACCCTGCCCACACCTGGGCAGGGCAAAAACCACCGCTGCTTCTTCCTCCTCCTCCTCTTCCTCCTCTGAGCAACCCAGGGCCCGCAGACCTTTCTCCTCCGGTCAGAGTGCAGCCTGGAAGCCAGCACGGAGGGAGGATGAAAGCTTTTACACCGACGGGGAATATGAATTTGGCCAAAGCGCAGGTGCAGAGGGGCCAGGCTGGGTGGGTCCCCGACCCCCCGGGAGGTAGGCAGGGATGCCGGCATATTTAGCCCGTTTCCCGATGGAAACGATGCCGGTTCCCACCAGGGTGTGCGTGGGAGAGTCCCTTCCCCCAGCAGCCGCACTTGAACCCATTGCCCAATCTCACCACGTTTCCCGGAGGCGCAGGCATCGCCGGTATTTGCTCCCTCCACGAAAAAAGGGAGGCGAGAAAGCTGCCGGCGGCACTCCCACGCTGCCAGGGAAAGGCTGCCAGCGGAGCACAGCCCTTTACTAGCCAGCGGAGCAGCCCCAGCACGAAGCGAACGGCGGGAAAGCTCCCGGCGATGCATGTGCCTTGTCCCTCCGGTGACACCCGTGGGGGAGACGACCCGCCACCGTGTCCTTGGCGAAGGTCCTCCCTGCCCTGATCCCCGGCACATCCCGGTTCCCCGCACCGAGTCAGCGCCTGAGGGGTGCGTGGAGTGAGCGGGGCAGGACGGAGGGGTCCGTGCAAGCCCGGCGTGGGGGCTGGATGCTGCGTGGGCCGGAGAGCGGAGAAAGACACGGGGGGTTATGAGTTGCGGGGTGTTAACCCGCGCGGGGAAGAAATGCAGGTTCCCGAAAGGCAGGCGTGGCGCGGGGCAGTACCGGGGGCTGCTAGCGGGGGGAAGGCAGGCAGGCACCCGGGGAGATGCGGTTAACCGGGGAGCGGGGTCGGGCTCTGCGCTGCCCCCGGCGCCGCGGCACTCACCAGCTCCAGGCGGAGCGCCCGGAGGCGATCGGCGAAGGGCGAGCGGCAGTCGCGGGCCGGCGCGGGCGGTACCGGCGGCGCAGGGGCGGCCTCGGCCCGCAGCCCCCTCAGCAGCCCGGCGGGCGGGCGCCGTCCCACCTTGCCGGCCAGCTCCCGCAGATCGGCGGGCAGCGTCTCTCCGCCGCCCTCCATGCGGGTCGGGGGGGGGGGGGCGGCGGCGGCGGCGGCGGCGGCCGCGCTGTCACCCGGCCCGAGCCCCGGGCCCGCCCCGGGCCCGCCCCCGGCCGCGGGTCGGGAGGGGTGCGGGCGCAGCAGCGAGGTCCGCCGGCAGCGCGGAGCGGCGCCGGGGGCGGGGCGCGGCCGGGGGGCGGCGCCGGCCCCTCTCTGCGGCGCCGGAAGCGGCGCGGCCCCGCTGCTGCTGGGGGTGGCGGCACCGACACAGCGCTCGCCGCTGCTGGCCTCGTTACCGGCCCGGGCCCGCTACCAGTCCGGCCTCCCCGCGCACACCGTGAGTAGCGCGGCCGGCACGCTCGCTCCGGGCCGCCCCGCACCTCCCCGGCTGCCGCACGGCCCGGCCCCGCGCTCCCACCGCCGCCGCAGCTCCGCGCGGGCCGCCGCTCCTCGGTCGTCTCCGTCCTTGGCCTGCTCAAAGCGCCTGGTCCCTTCCGCGACCCCCTACCCCGGTGCCCGGGTCCCTCTGCGGTGCCCGCCCTCCTGCCTCCGGCAGCGCCGGGGTCCCGTCGCTCTTCCCCGCGGCCTCTTGGTGCCCTCCGGGCGGCTGCCGTGGGCTTCCCGCACCGCTTCGTGTCGGCCCCTGGCTCTGCCGGGCCTCTGCATCCCACCCCAGGCCCGGCGGGCTGTGTGGGGAGCCCGGCCTCGGCCTGCCGCCGTCTCCAGCCGGACCAGCCAGCTGTGGTCCTGCCTCGGCTGCTGCAGCCCGCTGCCAGGGATGGCTGATGGTGCCTCTCCCCACCCGGCACCTCGCGGGCAGATGAGGCCGGTGCCGGCTCCTTCACCGGCTTCTGCCTCTTGGCCACTTTTCCAGAGGCTGAGAGTGTGCCCACCGTGCTGCAGCAGCCTCACTGAGGGGTCCTCACTGGTCCCGCAGTCCAAGGGTTTCCTATTGCTCTACTTACAGTCCTCTAACAAAGTCTGGCCTTCTGGCTCACTCCCTGCAGGCGAGGAGGCTCCGTGGGGGTTTTATTGGTGGTACATGAGTGCCATTCGTGGCCACTGCTCCTGCCGGGACCTGCCTCTGCTGGGGAGAGAGCTTGAAGGTGCTCGGCTCCCTCACCCTGTGGCTGTCCCATCCTGGCAGGGAACCCCGATGGACTCAAGAGCGGAGCAGCACGCGTCCTGACCCCCTCCCCAGGCAGCTGCCCCCGTGACTATGGACGAGTGGAACCCCAACCCTGCCACCAAGCCCCACAAGAAGCGGAGCTGGTACCTTGCCTGGAAGTACAAGCTGATGAACCAGCGTGCGCTGCGGAAGCTGTGCCAGGTGAGTCACCCACCAGCCTGCACAGATTAGGAAGGATAAGCTTCAGGATTTCTGAGCTTGTGGAGCAGCTGCATGAATGGAAGTGGGCCTGCTCATAGTCTGGGTGACCTTACATGCTGTGGAAGCATAGGTTGTCCCCCAAAAAGCTGTCTTCAGTGCCTTTATGCTCATGCATGGAAGGATCCACCATGAGCCAGCAATGTGCCCTCGTGAGCAAGGAGGCCAATGGCATCTTGGGGTTCATTAAGAAGAGTGTGGGCAGCAGGTCAAGGGAGGTTCTGCTTCCCCTCTACTCTGCCCTGTGAGGCCTCATCTGGAGTCTTGTGTGCAGTTCTGGGCTCCTCAGCTCAAGAGGGACGGGGAACTGCTGGAGAGAGGCCAGTGCAGGGCCACCAAGATGATCAGGGGACTGGAGCATCTTCCTTATGAGCAAAGGCTGTGTGAGCTGGGGTTTTTCAGCCTAGAGAAGACTGAGGGAGAACCTCATTGACCTAAAGGGTGGATGTCAGGAGGATGGCGTGACACTTTTTTCTGTAGTGCCCAGTGACAGGGCTGGGGGATAATGGACTTGAGCTGGAACACTCAAGTTCCACTTCAACGTAAGGAGAAACTTGTTTGCTGTTGGGGTGAGGGAGCCCAGGCTGCCCAGGGAGGGTATGGAGGCTCCTTCTCTGGAGGTTTCCAAACTCACCTGGACACGTTCCTTTGTGACCTGATGGAGGGGAAGTTTAGCAGGAGGTTGGTCTGGATGAGCTCTAGAGGTCCCTTCCAACCCCCACCGTTCTGTGAGTCTATGTCCAACAGCTTATTCAGCTGCAGGTGGACCTGTTGGGTGGCTATGGCAGGAGATAAAATTATCCAAGTATCCTTGGGAAGCTTTAATCTAGAAACTGGACCAATTCCTCCCCTCCTGGTTCTGGACACCAGCTGAGTGCAGTGGGGCTCAGCCTGCAGTAGAAAACTATCCTTGCCCCATTGGTTTGCAAACCAGGCCTGGTGTAAGACACAACAGGTGGACGGAGGAAAGAGGGCTGACTTAACAGGATCTCGTGCCCCAGAGGCAGATGGTGTCTGGGAAAGCTACAGGCCTGTCTGCTTGTGCTGTAAAACGACTAATCCTCGATGGTACCAGCATCTGGGGGGTGTCTGGGGATGTAAGGACAGGAAGGGTTTGGCCCCATGGCAATGAGCTGCAGAAAAGGGGGTGTTCCTGAGATGAGCAGAGCTTGTGAAACCTGACAGTTGGTTGCTGTAGGAGACAGCAGGGGAGGGTTTTGCTTTTGTCCTGGAGGGCAAAGGCTCATGAGGGCTCCCTGGGGAAGGAGAACTTGATCCTGTGTCCTCTGATGTGCTTGTGGCTTGATCATTCAGGTAGGCATGGCTCATGATGCTGGGGCAACAGGCTAGAGCCTGTCTGCTCTCATCTCTCTTTCTCATGGCTCAGCTGTAGCGTAAAGCATAGATGAAAATCTGGCTTCAAATATGTAAACAAGAGCAGCAAGTATGGAGTAGCCAGGTCCACTGCAGCTGGGCCTCTATCAGCAGCTCTGAGCCAGCCTTGCTAGACCCAGCTGCTGGTCTTTAGTGCTGCTTTGTTTGCTTTGGTCACCAGGCCTGCTCCTCATGTCTCCAGCACTGAGGTGGAAGGTCTGGGCAGGTTGGTAAGGTGGCCTTGCATAGCCTGCTCCTTGCCATGACCCCAAGGCTCTGCTCTTACCTATTAAAAGCTTTCTGTGCACAAGTCCTGAAAGAGGCTCATACTCCTGAGTCAACAGCAAATCAACAAACCCAAGTGCCATAGTGATATCTGTATCATCATGTTGTCTTATTGCTGGTTCCTTCTTGAACCTGTTTGGCTGCTCGGCAGAGATAGCAGTAGCACATTCCTCCAGGTGGGGCAGGGACCCTTTTAGTGCCTCTCACCAAGGGCAAACCTGTGTGTGACCTCAACCCCATACCAGGCCTCAGAGAATCAAGGGTCCTAGACCTGAAAAAGGCACAGACTTTTAGGAAGCAAACCGTTGGGGCATTGAGGGACAAGGGAAGAGTCTCCAAACCACCAAAGACTTGTCTCAGCATGCTCTTGTGGGGAGACCAGGCTATGAGCAGCTTCCACCAACCTCTTCCCTCCTCTCCCTTTTTTTGCTGTGACATCTCCAAGCTGAGTCTTGGAGTGCTTCAGGAAGGGTAGCTCAGCTGGACCCTGAGCTTGTGTGGCTGAAACTGCAAACCGTCCAGTACATCCAAAGTATGTCTGGGCCAAGGGGCAGAGCTTTTGGGCCACAGGATGCGTCTCTTGGCAGTGCACAGCAGGCGGATTTGGGCTTCTGTGGTGGCTCTGCTGTGAGCTGGACAACCCTCCTGCCATAGGGGCTGCTGCTGGAGCCCTGCAGTGATGTAACTTCAGGGATGTTAGCTGCTCAGAGCTTTGTGTCTTAAATCCAATGACAAAGCCTTTCTTGCTGCATGACTGTCTGGGGCAGCTTTTGAGCTTCCCACTAGCTACTGTGCAGGGACTTTGTCCTCACGCAGAGCCACATGCTGCTGTCACCTTTCCACCATGAACAAGCATCTGGGCCCTGGGTTACAGAGCTCCCTGGGTCAAGTAAAGTTAAATTGTTTCAGCTGAGGTCTTGTCTTTCAATCCTGCATCCCCAGCCAGCATTGCTGCTCTAAGACCATGTTCTTTGCCATGGCCAGATGTACTCTTGCCACTTACACCTGTAGGTGAGTTATTTCCTATCATGGGATGCTTTTGACTCAGTCTCAGAGAAGGTCTTTTTATTGTGGAGTAGTTTCTGCATTACTGTCTGGCCAAATACCAGGAAAAAGACTGGAAATTGAGGAAGACAGAAGCAAGATGTGTTTGAGTAAATACAGATGCTTCTAGAAATGTTGTAGCCTTTTCTCCCTCCTCTTGGTCTGGGAGCAGCGAGGCCATGGACAATGGTGATGCTCACTCTGGGGGTTCCCACAGATTTCCCAGCATCCACCCAGGTTGACTTGGAAGTTTGCTGCAGATAGTAAGGCTACAGGCTGATCTCTGTGTGCTTTCCTGAAGTCAGACCCCAGCTTCTTCCCTTTAGTCACACAGCATCTCCCCTCCCTCTGAATACCCACGTTGTAGAGGGAGAGATGACAATAGCGATGCTGCAGGAGAGGCACAAGTTAAGGCTGCTATGGGAGCTGTAACTCTGAATTGCCAAACTCTGCCTGCAAAGACACTCAACCTTGATGCAATAATTGAGCAGGACTGTGCTCACAGATCTGGGAGGAGGGATACCTTGTAAGTGGGTTAATTCTCACGTGTCAAGAAGTCAGTGCTCTCCAGCTGACAAAAGCATTTCACACTAAAACTCAGTCACCTGTATTTGTTGTGTCTTTGCCTTTCCCCAGAATAAAACAGGGGAAACGACAGGTCCCTTACAAAGATGGTCCCTTACAAAAATCTCCTTTAGGTATCCTGCAGCCTCTGCCAAGGAGATGAGTTGGTCTTTGGGTTGTTATTTACAAGTTACTCATGCAAAGCATCCTGTATTGCAGACAGGTGCTGTCCTCTTCCTGCTTGTGACTGTAATTGTGAACATCAAGCTGATCTTGGACACCAGGAGAGCTGCTTATGAGGAAGAAGAGGAGTCTGCACAGGACTATGGTGAGGGGCAGCATCTTGCTTTTCTTTGAAAGCAAGGAAACTGGAGGGAGGGAGTAATTTCTTTAAGTCAGGGCAAACTTATGACCCACCTAAGAGGTTCCAAAGAAACACAAGGACAAACTTCTTCACTGTTCAGGTGAGGGAGCACTGGAACAGGCTTCCCAGATGGGTTGTGGAGTCTCCTTCTCTGGAGACATTGAGAATCCACCTGGATGAGTTCCTCTGTGACCTACTCAAGTTGTGCTTGCTCTGGCAGGGGGGTTGGACTGGATGATTTTTCAAGATCCCTTCCAACCCTGAAGATCCTGTGATTTTGTAAGATAGGTCTGTGCATGGGAGTTGAACAAAAATGCATACAAAAGGCTATTCCCATTCCTGGTCTGTCTGCTCAAGGCTTCAGCACATTTAGCTGCAGAGGTCTGTGTGGTGTTAGCTGGGACCAGACCTGTTGCCATTTTGGATTTCCTTTACCTGCCGTTCCTGTAGATTCTGACCTAGGGCTGGGATACCTGGTGGGCATGACCTTCTAGGGGCTTATCTGGGCTAGCACTGAGCAGGGATGAGCCAGAGGTGCCTCAGCTGGTTAAGACTGGACATTTCTCCCCTGTAGATGATGAGGTGCTGAATGTGGAGGTCCCTAGGCACCCTGTCAGCAACAAGAAAGTCTTGGATGTCGAGGTGTACTCCAGCCGGTCGAAGGTCTACGTGGCTGTGGATGGGACAACGGTAAGTGAGAGGGGCTGACACAGTGTCCCTGGGAGCACAACATGGATGGGGCTGAGTGAAGCCTCCAGCAGGGGTTGGTGAGGGCACTTTGATGGCTGACAAGAAGGTCAGGAGTGGATCTCCCTCCTGCCTACAGGGCTCTAGGGGTGCCGTGCTGCATTGTCTTGCGCTTTGGTGTCTGTCACTGCCATAAGCAAAGCCAAAATGTCACGGGAGAGAGACTTGCCTCTTGTTTGGGGGCTCTGCTGTGCTGAATGGGCAAGGAATAAGAGGTTTTGTTGTGTGGTTGTCATTGCTTCTGCACTTGCAGGTCCTGGAAGATGAGGCTCGGGAGCAGGGAAGAGGGATCCACGTCATCGTCTTAAATCAGGCGACGGTAACATATCCCCGTGTGTCTGCATTTGTCTGTCTTCCTGGGCAGTGTTTGTCCTTCAACTGTTGGGTGCATGTGGCAGAGGGAGGGCAGCCAGGAGGGAAGTCCTCAAGTGCTTGTTTATCTGTAGTTTCTAGAGCACAACATGGTGTCTCAGTGTCCCTACAGTGTTTCCAGAGCATAACATGGTGTCCCACAGTGTTTTTGTCATGCTTGCTGAGCTGCCCTCGAGGAACAGGCAGGAAGGCAGTTGTGAGGTCAGGTAGTGCTTCCCCATGGATCTCAGTGCATTCCTTTTGTATGGAGGCTTGAGGAATGAGCTTGCTCAGGGGATTAACTCCCTGGCATGCCAGAAAAGTAACTCATTGGGACTGAGGCTTCCGGGACAGGTTGCTGTAATTCTGTGTGTCCTGACCATATAGCATTGAAGATGCATCTGATGTTTGAATACCAACAGGGTCATGTGATGGCCAAGAGAGTCTTTGACACCTATTCTCCCCATGAAGATGAAGCCATGGTGCTTTTCCTCAACATGATTGCCCGGGGCCGGATCCTGATCTTCACCATTAAGGTATGTGGCCTTAGCATCAAAAGAAAAAGTCACTTTGAGTCAGGACACCCTAAAGCTCTTTTGGGCAGTCACCTCCTGAGTGTCATCAGACTTTCCCAGAACTAAATATCACATCCCCACTAGGCTGTCCCTCCCTGCCTGGATCACCTTCCATGTCCTCTTGCTCCCTCTTGTCACTACAGATACTGCTGTGTGCCCAGCAAGGCAGGAGAGCAAAACTGGACTGTGCTGGCTCTGGGCAGCTGTGTGAGCAACACTGTACTGCTTCAAGGTGTCAGCTTTAGCTGTGTTAAGTGTTGTTGAACTCATGGCCCTGCCTGAGAGCAACTTGGTCCCAAGGAAAGAGGTGTCTGCAACAAATCTGACCTCCCTGTGGGTCCTGATGGAGCCACCAGCAGGTTTAGAGGCACAGAGACCTTAGGAACCTACTCTTGAAGATTTCTGTCTCAACTGGGCCCTGCACCTCTTTGGTATTCATGGGAAACTTTCCTTGTCTATATCAAGAGGCAGTCCTCAGCTCCAGGGTTTGTGTTTTGTGCCAGGATGAAGGCTCCTTTCATCTCAAGGACACAGCCAAGAATGTCCTGAAGAGCCTTGGGAGCCAAGTTGCACCATTCCTGAGCTGGAGAGACATGTGGACATTTGTGGGGAAGAAGGGAGGTGAGTCTTGCACAGGCTGGAAGGGGGTTTCTGGCTCCTTTTTTATTTTGAGAGAAGCCAGGTGAAGACAAACCCAGCCTGTCCCCAGCACACTGTGAGCAGGGAATAAGTCACAGAGAGGAACATCTCCATTCCTGAGGGGGGAGGGGAAGGGTTGGAGGCAGAGCATGTCTCTTCAGCAGCTTCCTAAAGGCCAATGAGGAAAGGTGCCAAGCTGTCCTCTGAGCTACAGCCCCTGGTCAAGCCTTGGCTTGAGGGGGATGAGCCCTTCCACACAGTCCTGAGCCTATGTTTCTGCTCCAGGGGAAGTGTATGGGGAGAAGCATGCCAAGTCTCCTGCCCTCTCAACGTGGGGTGACCCTGTACTCCTGAAGACAGAAGTTCACCTGACATCTGTGGAAGGTAGGAAGTATGATCCACTCTGCAGTGCCAGGTATCTTTGGGAGATGTCTGTCTGCTGCTTTTGGTGGGTTTGAGTCAAAGCTGTTTGAGATAGGGAGGGTAGTTTTTAAAATGGGGCCAGCCTCTCTTCATCCTGCTTCTATGGCAATTCCAGGCATGGCTGTTGAGAGGATGGGGAAAGGGGGATATAGTTTGCCCACTTATCACCTCTCCATACCACCCCTGGTCTGGTCTTTTCTGACTATTGGCCATGAACATGGTCCATTGCTGCTCAGAGAGGCCATATGGTGGGGATGGCTTCTGAATGGCTCCTGGGTTGTGCATCTGTCATGCAGAAGCGTTGTTCCTTCACAGTGCTGAGGGCTGGGCTGGTGGTGGCTGGGCCCAGGGAGAGCCGTGCATGTGGCAGTGAGGCCTGGAGCTTCCAGGCTGAGGCTGTGGGGGTGAGCAGTCTGGTTTCTCTTGAGGCTGTGGGGATGAGCAGACTGGTTTCTCTCGAGGCTGTGGGGCTGAGCAGTCTGATTTCTTCCTGTGGTGCCTGCAGATGCCGAGTGCCACTGGCCCGACACAGAGCTGAACCGCCGCCGCAAGAGGTTCTGCAGCAAAGTAGAAGGTTATGGCAGTGTCTGCAGCTGCAAAGACCCCACACCCATCGAGTTCAACCCTGATCCCGTGAGTGCAGGGGCAGAGTGTTCAGGGAAGGCTCCAGGAGGGAGGGCTGGGCTGGACCAGGTGTGTTTGCAGCTCAGATGTAGAGCTCTGTCCTGAAGCAAACGGCCTCTAGGCCGTCATCACCCTGACAAAGGTAAGGGACATCAGTGGTCAGTTTGTGCTGGGGAAGGAGAGTTTCTTTGCTCTGAGCTACCAGGTTCCTGTGGCTCAAGGGGCATCATTGTAAGCAGTGTTTGGGGACAGAGCAACTGTCACAGCCTTTAGGTTGTCCTTGGCAAAGGTCTCTGGATGTTGGGATTTGGAAGCTGGCTGGGTCTCCAGCAGTGCTGAGGCCTGGTTGGTTGGTGTAGTCCTGAGCCAAGGGGTAAGAATCTGCAGCCCTACTGCTTGGTTGCTGCTCTGGGTGGCATAGAACCATGGCACCATGTTGGTTGGCATGGCCTCCCCCAGCCCCACTCACATACATTGTTCTCTTCCAGCTCAAAGACAATAAAGTCTTTGATGTGCCCGTGGCTGTTATTGCAGGGAACCGCCCTAACTACCTGTACAGGTAAGCACTGCCAGGGGACACAGCCTCTGCTCTCTGCCACACAACAGGCCTGGCCCAGACCCTCCCCTGTCCTGGCAGCATCCAGCCTCTTCCTGGGGATGCATGGGAGCTCCCAGAGCCCTTGGCCATGGGGAAGGGAGGAGCCCAGGGGTAGCATGCCCTGGTCCCTAACCAGGCACACTTTCCCCAGCCCCAGGGGATCCCTGCCCCTCTGCCAGGAAGGGCCAAGGGGGGCTGTGCTGTGCTCAAGCCTCTCCCTCTCTCCCCAGGATGCTGCGCTCTTTGCTGTCGGCTCAAGGCGTCAACCCGCAGATGATCACGGTCTTTATCGATGGTTACTACGAGGTGAGAGCACTCCCAAAGGTCACTGTAGACAGAGCCTTGCTCCCATAGCCAAGGGGATGTGGTGCAGAGCCAGTCTTTGGTGGTGGCAGGCTCTGAGCCCCTTCACCCTTCCTCTGCTATGGGTCACACTGCTCCTCACCCACTGCTACACCAAGTCAGTCAGCTTAGCCATGGATAAAGCTGCCTTGGCCTTTCCCAAAGCCCAAGGTTGACATCTGCATGTCAAAAAGAGGCTGGTGTGCAGAAACAAGTCGGTCATCCTGGGCTCTCCCCATCCCCTTTTCTCACTTGGTGGAACATTGCCAGCCCTTGGGGCAGCGTCTGGGTGTAACACTGCCTGTGCAACCCTCTCATGTGAAGCAGAACAAGCCAGTCCAGCTCCATTCTCAGTAAGAGGTGAAGAAACCCAAAACAGGCTGTTCCATAAGACTTATGAAAGCTGAAGCCAGGTAGAGGATAACTGACCCTCAAGAGTGCAAAGAGCTTCCCTTCAGCTCAGCCTTATAAAGCTTTGGCAGTGGGATGTGCTCTGGGACAGGCATGGGGCACCTCAGTAGTTCCCAAGAGCTTGCTGGCACTCATCTGTGCAGCAGCCCCCAAGATATTGTCTGGTTGCCTTGTGAATGGAGGTGGGGAAGGGAACAGGCTCATCCCCTCACAGGCCTCTCCCACCACTATTAGGTTGTGGGGCTGGGGCAGCTGGTTTGTTTATGCAAGCTCTTACTGCAGCACATCAGAGTGGTTAAAGATAGCAGCATCTGTTGCCATGGCAACTGGAGCAGCATGGATGCTTGTGCTGCCATGGTGGGTACCAGGAAGAGGGGGAACGGGTGGTACAGTGGGAGCTTCTGCTCTCTTTTGTGGCTAGGAGGTGGGATGGACAGTAATGGGATGGAGAGGACGTTGGTGAGGCCTTCTTGGGGCAGAGATCTGTCAGCCCAAACAATTACCTCTGACCCCAATGTAGATGTCAGAGAGGTCCCTTTCTTGGCAGCTGTGACAGAAAACTAAGTTCATTGTGACCTTGCCATGACACAGATAGTAGATATTCCTGGCTATACCTGTTTTCTTTCTGCAGTGTCAATGGGGCACTGGGAATTTGGAGCCTCTCAGATAGTCCTGGGTACAACTTTGGGTCTGCAAACTAGCAGGGCTAACAGAAACTTAGGGTGCTGCTTAAGGGCCGAAGGGTCAAGAAGGTTGGTGGGTTCCTTGCTGTGGGATCTACAGCACAACATCATTTTGATGCCTCACGTGCCCCTAGGAGGACAGCCATGTGCAGGGGATGCCACAGGTATATTGTTGTTGTCCCAGGGAGCTGGCACTGGCAGAGGGTGAGGAGAAGCCCACACATTTGATGAGCTGTGTACCTTTCCGTTGCAGGAGCCGATGGATGTGGTGGAGCTGTTTGGCCTCTCAGGAATCCAGCACACTCCCATCAGCATTAAAAATGCCAGAGTTTCCCAGGTGAGAGACCTGTCCCTGATCCTGGGAGAGTTACTTGCCAAGACCTGGGCTAGGAGGGAGGCAAGCTTAGCCCTGCACTCAGGCCAAGTTGATGCTAACACAGGCAATGGTCTGTCTTGTCTTGCAGCACTACAAAGCCAGTTTGACTGCAACCTTCAACCTGTTCCCGGTGAGTGAGCCCCCTGCCTGAGCCCTGCCTGCCTGCAGCCTCTGGCAGCAACACACAGCAGGGTTTCCCTGGGACAGTGGTACCTGTGACCCCCAGCTCTCAGGAGTTGGAATCAGTCCTCTGGGGCAGGGAACAGCACAGGCAGAACACGCTGCTTGGTGTCTCTGCTCTGTCCTGTTCCTCTTCATCCTTCTGATGTCCTCTTTGCCCTACAGGATGCTAAATTTGCTGTGGTTCTGGAGGAAGACCTTGACATTTCTGTTGACTTCTTCAGGTAAAGCTGTGAGTCCCTGTTTGCAGGGGACGTTTCTTAGAAGCTCTCTGGGTGCTCAGGAGATCCTTGCCATGCTGTAGCTCACCGCAGGCAACAGCCATAACTGAGCTCTGCCTGCAGAGAGTTTGAAGCCCACTGTCCTGGCACACAGTGCAAGGTGACTTTGGGGTCTGGATCTCTTCCTGGTTTGCTTTTTGGGGCACTGATCCATTCTGTACACAGTTGGGGCAGCCCCATGGCAAGATAGACAGTGTCTAACAGGGCTCTGGTTTCTTTTTAAGGAGGAAAGACTAACGGAGCAGGGGACAATTTTGTCCCTTCCCCATGGTAAGATGCAGCTTAGCTTGTTTGGGTGCTCCTCTCCTGACCTCACACCAGCAATCAGCTATCTCAGCTCAAGAGATGGGTTAAACAGTCCCAGCAGCTGGAGTAGAGGCTTGTCCATTGGTGGAGAATTTGCCTTGACTTGTGTGGAGAAATGATGTTTGAGCAGGGACGGTGCAAATCTTTCCTCAGCTTCCTGAGCCAGTCAATACACCTTCTGGAGGAGGATGAGAGCCTGTACTGCATCTCGGCTTGGAACGACCAGGTGGGTCAGGGGAGGGTGGTGGAACAGGGGCACCTCTGCCCTGTGTCATCCCCATGTCAGGCTGAGACACAAGTTCTGTCTTCAAAGCTCTGTCCCTGTCACTATCGTCCTCAGTGGGTCTGTCTCCTCAGCCCTGGGCTACTCTGAAGTGTTCCCTGCAAATCACCTGTCCCTGCTCTGTGCTTCCCTGAGTCTTTGTCCTGCTCCCAGAGCTGAGATCCTCAATGGAGCAAGATGCCTCCTTTTGCACTTGGGTGGGAGTGCATTCAGGGTGCTGAATGCTCCCTGTAATGCCCCAGGGCTATGAGCACACAGCTGAGGACCCCTCACTCCTGTACCGTGTGGAGACCATGCCAGGCCTGGGCTGGGTGCTGCGGAAGAGCCTCTACAAGGATGAGCTGGAGCCAAAGTGGCCAACCCCTGAGAAGGTTAGTACCCCAGAGGAAACCTGTCTTCTGCACCCCCATCAGCAGTCACTGATCATCACCCAGTCCCTGTGGGGACAGCTCCTGGGGGAGCTCTGGCTCTCCCTAATGCCCCAGCAGAATGGATTTGGGACAGACAGTAACTGGAGGACTATGTAAGCAACCACAGAGCTGGCTGGGATCAAAGCAGCTGCCTAGTGCTGATGTGGGCAGCCAGAAAGGTCCCTGTCTGGCCATGCTGCCAAACCGGGTTTCCAAATTGGAGTGTGAGTGTGTGTTTTGCCCCGCAGCTGTGGGACTGGGACATGTGGATGCGGATGCCGGAGCAGCGCAAGGGCCGGGAGTGCATCATCCCCGACATCTCGCGCTCCTACCACTTCGGCATCGTGGGGCTCAACATGAACGGCTACTTCCACGTGAGTCGCCTCTCCTCAGCCCCCAGGGCCTGTCCTGGGGCTGAGCTCTGCCTCAGCCACCCCTCCAGCTGGTGGGAATGCTTGAGGTGACCTCCACTTACTGCTGGCTCCTGACTGAGCCCTGTTTTCCTCCCCTCTCTCCTCTCCCCAGGAAGCCTATTTCAAGAAGCACAAGTTCAACACTGTTCCGAATGTCCAGCTTAAAAATGTGGAGAGGTGAGTGCTGGTTGGTCAGAATGAGCAATGAAACAGTTGCTTCACCTGCCCTTTGTGCTGGGGTTGTCCCCCATCCTTGTAGAACAGCAGCCATATCTTCAGCCCCAGCACACTGGTCTCTGCTGGGGAATCCTGGCAGTGGTTTTGGGGAGGCTGGGTTCAGCTATGCTGTGACAGGCTGGAGGGTCATGTTGTCACTGCCACATCCACTAGGATGCATATGCTCCTGTTCTCCATTCCTGCCTTTTTGCATTACACTGAGGCAGTCTTAAATATGGATCATCTTGGGCTGTTTCCTGCTGTCTGACTCTTCCCTGAGCTCTGTTCTCCTCTCCTCCAACAGCTTGAGGAAGGATGCATACGAGACTGAAATCCATCGGCTCCTGGGGTAAGTGCCTGCAGGAAGACTGGCATAGCACAGGGTGAACCAGCCAGGGCAGGAGGAAGGGTGGAGAAAAGGCAGCTTCAGACTCTGCTTGCCTGGCTGAAGCACTCTACAGTGGTAACAGGGAGGAGGTGAGGGCCTTGCTTACTCCCTCTTCGGCTTCTACAGTGAGGCTGAGGTCTTGGACCACAGCAAGAACCCCTGTGAGGACTCCTTCGTGCCTGACACTGAGGGCAAGGTCTACGTCATGTTCATCAAGATGGAGCAGGAAGCAGATTTCACCACCTGGACTCAACTTGCCAAGGTGAGGTCCCTGATGTGGCCCATCCTCACCCTGCTCTGATCCCAGTGTCTCTGGGAAACATCTGGCTGTTGGTTTGGGGTTTGCTCATGGCATAGATACAGCTCAGCAAATGGATACTCACTGTCCTTGGGTGATGGTAAAGCTCTTGGTGTTTAGAGAGGGTACTGGGTCAGCTAGGGCAGATGCTTGGCTCAGTGAAGATAAGCTTCAGGATCACTCCATGTGGGACCCCAGGGCTCGAGCTTCTCTGGTAGCTTCCAGAGAAGGAAGCAGAGGAGGTGATGGTCAAACACCCTGTCCAGGGGCAGAGATGGCAGTGTCTTCCCCCTCTCCTCCGTCTGCAGGTGGCTGGTGGGGTGCTGCCCTGTGCCACCCCAAGCACAGTCCTCTCTGCTGTGTCCTGGTGGGGGCAGGGGTGATGGCTCTTCCCTTGCCAGGGGAGGCCTGGCCCTGGTGTCTGTCCCCAGGTTCTGATACCTCTCCCTCCCTCCCCCACATCCCAGTGCCTCCACATCTGGGACCTGGATGTCCGTGGGAACCACAAGGGCCTGTGGCGACTGTTCCGCAAGAAGAACCACTTCCTGGTGGTGGGGGTCCCTGCCTCCCCCTACTCGTGAGTACTCTGAGCACCCCCCTCCTCAAGGCACAGCACACTGCATCACCCACTCGTGGCCGTGCCAGGGCTGGAGAATGCTCTGACGGGTGGGGATGATGCCAAGAAGGCCAAGGCGGGGGGGCCTGAGGAGGAGAGGGCTACCACCTCTGCCTCTCACCCACAGGTCCAAGAAGCCCTCCTCGGTGACACCCATCTTCATGGAGCCCCCCGCCAAGGAGGAGGGGGCGGCAGTGCCGGCGGCTGCGGCAGAGCAGACGTGAGCTGGGCAGCCGAGAAGCACAGGGGACCGGGGAGGGGACCGAGCCCCCCGCGCTGCGGAGACCGCGGGCAGCAGCTCCGGCCCTGGCCACGGCCGCGGCTTCCCCTGGCAGGCTGCAAAACGAGAGCTCGGGCTCCCTCCAGCCCCCTCTTGTGGTGTTCCTCGCCCGGGCCAGGGTCGCTCCCTGCACACGTGCCACCCTCACCGCAGGAACTGCTGGGTTTTTTAACACAGACTCTTTACTAACGCTGCTCCTTTTGCCCCCTGGCTGGGCAGGGCTAGAAGAAGGAGATGCCCAACGCGGGGCTGGAGGGGTCTTTGAGAAACACCTCTGCTCCCCTTTTTGTCCCCCGAGTCCTGAGAAGGCAGTGTGCTGGGATGCAAGTGCTGCAGCCTGCCAGCTGGGTGCTATTTATTAACTCTTGCCTGGCTGGCTTCATATTCACCACACAGTGGTGAGGAAGGAGATCTTCTACCATCTCTTCCATCTCCTGCACCACGGATCCCCCGGGAGGAGGCTGTGCTGGGTTGGACATCTCCCACGCTGGCTCCCTGCTTGGGCTGCAACCATGGAGCAGCTGCCTCCTACGTCAAGGGGATGCTGGAGGAGCTGCTGTGGACACACTGGGGACACACTGTACCCAGCACCAGGGTGGGCCTGGGCCCCTTCCTCTGCAGTTCTGGGGATGACTGTAGCTGGAAGGGAAATGGGCTGTGTGCTGCAGCTCGGCCTGTCCTCACCCCTCCTTGTCTGTGGGGAACAGCCCTGTCCTCCAAGTCCTGGGAGAGGGGGTGAAAGTGCCTTGCAGAGCGAGCTGGGAGCAGGGGCAGGATGGACTGGGCTCCTCTGGAACAAGAGGTGCTGTGCCCTGGTGTGGCCCTTGCCTGTGCTACTGTACCTTGTCTCTCCCTCTACCCGGGCTGGCTACCCCCAGCTTCTGCTGAAGGCAGAGGGGGTTTTGTTTTCCTCCATCCTCACCCTGGTACACATCTAGCAGGGAAGCTGTGAGCTGACCGACAAGGGGCAGTGTGGCTCTCCTGGTACAGTCCTCATCCTTGTCCTCCCTCCCATGCCTTAGGAAAGACCCCAGGGCCACCTCCTGCCCTCAGCCCCTTGGTACTAATGTTTCCCCTGTTCTAGGGGCAGCCCTGGTCCCCTCTCTCAGTATTCCCCTCTCCTCCATGCAGCAGGAGCTCTATTCTCTGCCCAGGTACCCGAGCCTCAGGCAGGGAGTCCATGCTTTGCCTTGCCCTTGGGGTGGAGGATTTGCTGCTCAGCCCTTTCTCTGTGGTTACAGGGGCTCTTCCCCTTCATTTTCTCACTGTGAACTGAGCATGGGGGTCTACACTACACTAACTTATTTATTTATTGCTTGTGGGAAGGGAAGGGTAGCAGGAAGGCAGGAGGAGAGCTGGCAGCCCCCAGCCTGCATGGGGGGGAGCCACTCAGGGGAGGTTTGTCTCATCCCCGCTGACTCCCTCCTCTCTTCTCCCCCTTCCTTCCTTATCTAGCATAGGAATGAACGGTTGTGAATCTAGGAAATCTGCTTCTCCTTGGCCAAAATGAGCCCTGTATGGACACATCTCTAGCCTCAGCCTCTGGGCCATGCCAACATACCAGTCCCAGCAGCGGGGGCTGGATGCAGGAGAGGAATAAGAGGGTACAGCATGACTTAGCCCTTGAGACTGCAGTGGCAGGTCAGGGTTGAACACAAACATCCTCTTCCTCCACAGTGCTGCCCTTTCCCTGCTCCTTTTAACGTGAGGGGAAAAAGATTGGCTTCTAGGGAAAGCAGCTCACTCCCCTTCCCCTGCTTTGGAAAAAGCCACCCCTCCCCTCTGTGCTGCCCATTCCTTGGCATCTCTGGTCCCAAGGCCCTGTTTCCCTTCTCTGAAACTAAAGGTCCTCCTTTCAGAATCACAGAATGATGGGGGCTGGAAGGGACCTCCAGAGCTCACCCAGTCCACTCTCCTCCTAAAGCAGGTTCCCCTCCCATCAGGTCACACAGGAACGTGTCCAGGTGGGTTTGGAAACCTCCAGAGCAGGAGCCTCCACACCCTCCCTGGGCAGCCTGGGCCAGGGCTCCCTCACCCCAACAGCAAACAAGTTTCTCCTCATGTTCAAGTGTAATGTGTTGTGTGCTCTCCCTTCTCCTCGGGCAGGGCTCAGGCTTGGCCTCCTCATGGGGCTGGGGCAGGGAGTCCTATGGCTCGGGCATGGCTAAACACAGGTTCCTCTCCCTGCAGTCAGCAGGGGCTGTGGCTCCCAGCAACAGCAGGACTTGCCCAGTGGGCTTCAAGCTCTCTGCAGATGGGGCTGTGCCTGTTGGGTGCTACTTTCCCTCCCTCCCTGTCCCTGGTGCGGGCCTGCACTGTGGAGACAGAGGCGGGGCTGTGGGGGCAGAAGCGGGGCTGTGGGGGCAGAGGCGGGGCTGTGGGGGCAGAAGCGGGGCTGTGGGGGCTGAGGCGGGGCTGTGAGGGCAGAAGCAAGGCTGTGGGAGCTGAGGCAGGGCTGTGGGGGCTGAGGCGGGGCTGTGGGGGCAGAGGCGGGGCTGTGGGGGCAGAGGCGGGGCTGTGGGGGCAGAAGCGGGGCTGTGGGGGCTGAGGCGGGGCTGTGGGGGCAGAAGCGGGGCTGTGGGGGCAGAAGCGGGGCTGTGAGGGCAGAGGCGGGGCTGTGGGGGCAGAAGCGGGGCTGTGGGGGCAGAAGCGGGGCTGTGGGGGCAGAAGCGGGGCTGTGGGGGCTGAGGCGGGGCTGTGGGGGCAGAAGCGGGGCTGTGGGGGCTGAGGCGGGGCTGTGAGGGCAGAGGCGGGGCTGTGGGAGCTGAGGCGGGGCTGTGGGGGCTGAGGCGGGGCTGTGGGGGCAGAGGCGGGGCTGTGGGGGCTGAGGCGGGGCTGTGGGGGCAGAGGCGGGGCTGTGGGGGCAGAGGCGGGGCTGTGGGGGCAGAAGCGGGGCTGTGGGGGCAGAAGCGGGGCTGTGGGGCAGAAGCGGGGCTGTGGGGGCAGAGGCGGGGCTGTGGGGGCAGAAGCGGGGCTGTGGGGGCTGAGGCGGGGCTGTGGGGGCTGAGGCGGGGCTGTGGGGGCAGAGGCGGGGCTGTGGGGGCTGAGGCGGGGCTGTGGGGGCAGAGGCGGGGCTGTGGGGGCAGAGGCGGGGCTGTGGGAGCCGAGGCGGGGCTGTGGGGGCTGAGGCGGGGCTGTGGGAGCTGAGGCGGGGCTGTGGGGGCAGAGGCGGGGCTGTGGGGGCAGAAACGGGGCTGTGGGGGCTGAGGCGGGGCTGTGGGGGCTGAGGCGGGGCTGTGGGGGCTGAGGCGGGGCTGTGGGGGCAGAGGCGGGGCTGTGGGGGCAGAGGCGGGGCTGTGGGGGCTGAGGCGGGGCTGTGGGGGCAGAGGCGGGGCTGTGGGGGCTGAGGCGGGGCTGTGAGGGCTGAGGCGGTGCTGTGAGGGCAGAGGCGGGGCTGTGGGAGCCGAGGCGGGGCTGTGGGGGCAGAGGCGGGGCTGTGGGAGCTGAGGCGGGGCTGTGGGGGCAGAGGCGGGGCTGTGGGGGCAGAAACGGGGCTGTGGGGGCTGAGGCGGGGCTGTGGGGGCTGAGGCGGGGCTGTGGGGGCAGAGGCGGGGCTGTGGGGGCAGAGGCGGGGCTGTGGGGGCTGAGGCGGGGCTGTGGGGGCAGAGGCGGGGCTGTGGGGGCTGAGGCGGGGCTGTGGGGGCTGAGGCGGGGCTGTGAGGGCAGAGGCGGGGCTGTGGGAGCTGAGGCGGGGCTGTGGGGGCTGAGGCGGGGCTGTGGGGGCAGAGGCGGGGCTGTGGGGGCAGAGGCGGGGCTGTGGGGGCAGAAGCGGGGCTGTGGGGCAGAAGCGGGGCTGTGGGGGCTGAGGCGGGGCTGTGGGGGCAGAGGCGGGGCTGTGGGGGCAGAAGCGGGGCTGTGGGGCAGAAGCGGGGCTGTGGGGGCAGAGGCGGGGCTGTGGGGGCAGAAGCGGGGCTGTGGGGGCAGAGGCGGGGCTGTGGGGGCTGAGGCGGGGCTGTGGGGGCTGAGGCGGGGCTGTGGGGGCAGAGGCGGGGCTGTGGGGGCTGAGGCGGGGCTGTGGGGGCAGAAGCGGGGCTGTGGGGGCTGAGGCGGGGCTGTGAGGGCAGAGGCGGGGCTGTGGGAGCTGAGGCGGGGCTGTGGGGGCTGAGGCGGGGCTGTGGGGGCAGAGGCGGGGCTGTGGGGGCAGAGGCGGGGCTGTGGGGGCAGAAGCGGGGCTGTGGGGCAGAAGCGGGGCTGTGGGGGCTGAGGCGGGGCTGTGGGGGCAGAGGCGGGGCTGTGGGGGCAGAAGCGGGGCTGTGGGGCAGAAGCGGGGCTGTGGGGGCAGAGGCGGGGCTGTGGGGGCAGAAGCGGGGCTGTGGGGGCTGAGGCGGGGCTGTGGGGGCTGAGGCGGGGCTGTGGGGGCAGAGGCGGGGCTGTGGGGGCAGAAGCGGGGCTGTGGGGGCAGAGGCGGGGCTGTGGGGGCTGAGGCGGGGCTGTGGGGGCAGAAGCGGGGCTGTGGGGGCTGAGGCGGGGCTGTGGGGGCTGAGGCGGGGCTGTGGGGGCAGAGGCGGGGCTGTGGGGGCAGAGGCGGGGCTGTGGGGGCTGAGGCGGGGCTGTGGGGGCAGAGGCGGGGCTGTGGGGGCAGAAGCGGGGCTGTGGGGGCAGAGGCGGGGCTGTGGGGGCAGAAGCGGGGCTGTGGGGGCAGAGGCAGGGCTGTGGGGGCAGGGCTGGAGCCTGGGCCTCTCGGGGCCTCGCTGCTTTCTGAAACGAACTATTTTTTCAAGAATAAACATTGCAGAGCTGTTGGGCCTCGGGTGTGGGTCAGTCCCGGGGTCCCCCCTGCCCGCGTCCCTGGCAGCAGAGGCCTGTGCCGCGGCTGTGCCGGCAGAGGTCCCCCGAGCCGAGCGGGGCCGGGCCGGGCCCCAGCAGCTGCCGAGGCGCCGGGAGCTGTTTCCTCGTCTTATCGCTCTTATCTTCGTTTCGGCAGCTGACGGAAGCGCTGCCCGGCTGCCTGAGGACTCGTGCGCGGCCTCACCTCCAGCCGCCGGCCCCTGGAACGCGCAGGCTCGTGGCCTTCAGCTCAGCGTCCCTGTGGCGGGACGGTCGGAGTCCCGGAGGGCTGAGCTGCGTTTATGGCATCATCGGTAGATTTGGCTTTCTTTGAGAGAAACTGGGTCTTGGAGCAAGGAGCCCGTGGCCAGAGTCACAGCAGGAGGAAGGGACGGCACACAGTGGGCCCCTGCCATCAGCTAGGGCTGGGGGTGCCACAGCAGGGCCAGCCCCACGAGTTGCTCCTCAGCCACCCCAGCCTCTGCCTGCTGTGGCTGGGCATGGCAAAGCAAAAGCAGGGGCTGCACAAGGGACCTCTGCCGCAACCCCTCTGCAGTGCCCAAGTGAAGCGAGGCCAAGCGAGAGCTCAGCTTGGTCCTGTCATGAGGGAAAATAGCCACAAGGTGCCAGGGCCAGCTGTGTCTGGGCGCCTTTTGCAGGAAGCCCAAGAGATGGCTTCCAAATTTCTGTCTTGTGGGGTAGGGAGCCCTGGGAGGCTCCTGGGAAACCATAATGAGAGAGTCAGCTGCAACTTGCATCCTGCATGGGCACCCACCACCCCCCTCCCTGGGATCAGGAACAGCTTTGGGGGCGTATTGCCAGAGGCTTTTTTGCTTAGCCCCAGGGGCTTTGCTTGGCAGAGCTGGAGGGACTCCCACCTCCTGGAAGCCTCCTCATCTGCATCCACCTGCTGAGGCCAAGCCTCGTGGGAAAGGGGAGGATGTGGCTACAGGGACATGGGCAGAGACCTGCAGGGTGATGTGGGCTCAGGTTTGAAACCCATCACACCATGCCTGCCTTGAGCAGCCAGTATTTGTCAACTGCTGCATACATAGGAGCATCCTGAGAGAGAGATGATGGCAAAATCGGGTTAGCAACCACCTTGGAGGGGAGCACCTGTGCCAGGCTGAGGGAGAGCTTTGTCTCATTGCTCCTAGGTGATAGTGATGCCAAGACTCACTGCCCCAAGGGGCTCAGCCATGGAGAGCTTGTTAGAGGAGCTGGGTTGCTGCCCATCTTGCCCCTTCTCAGGATCCCACACATCTCCTTCCTCAGCGCACAGGTGCTGCAGCATCCCCGTGGGGCCGGGAGCCGGGACGGGCCATCTCCTGCCCTCCCTGTGCCCTCCCACCACCTCCCAGGGCTCAGCCCTGTGTGGCACCAGCTTTAGCACATGCCCAGGTCTCACCAGCCCCCCCCAGCCCCCCTGCAGCCTCCCTGGCTTTGTGCAGCCATACAAACGAGAACCTGTCTGGGCTGCTCCCAGTCCCAGGAACTGGCTGATAATTAAACAAAAGCAAAATAGCCTTGGCACGAAACTTGACCTTTCCAGAGCCTGGAGGGCAGGGGGGAGGGGAATTTTACATCATTTTTGGTGGTGGTAATTTGCATACATTATGGGTTATTGATGGGAATCTCTGAGCTGAGTGAGTGAGGAGCCCCTGTACCCTGATGATCAGCTGGGATGTGGGAGACAAGGTGCAGGCTCCCCCTTCCCATAGCACATCGGTCCTTCTGTGCCCTACAGATAGAGGGAAGCATCCTCCAGGATAACAGACACAGTCCTCTGGGATGGAGGGATCTCAGTGCTGGAGGGAATGCTGGCTCTGCTTGGTCCTGGCTGCAGAGGATCCCTCCCCTGTGCCCAGCCCAGCCCTGGCCCCAGCAGCCCAGCCCTGGGCTGCCACCTCCTGTGCCCGCACCCAACAAAGCCTGGTACCCAATTAATCTTCAACTGGGTACTATGGGGTGCTCCTGTGATGGTTATTACACCGTGTCCTGCTCGGCAGAGCATTAATGATTAACCCCCAAGCTCAATGCCAGCTGCTGCCTGCCACCATTTGAATAGCCCTTCATCACTTGGTCTGATGTCCCAGCAAATAACCAGGGGACAGAAATATACCTTTAAGGGCTGGGTGGGCACCTGGGATGGTTTACCTCTGGGGTGGGGAGGAAGAGAAGGGGAGCCAGGGAGGAAGGCTGTGCAAGGGAAAGGTTGCATTGCCTCACTCTCACAGGCCAGCCCAGGCCCTCCGATGACGTCCCCTTGCTCCCAGATCTGGGCAGGTTCTGGCCAGGCTGTCACGGGGAGAAGGCTCCTGCAGCGAGCACTCCTTGGGCAGCTGATGCCCCAGGACTTTGCTTCTGCTTCTCATTCTCTGCCTTTATCGATACAGACCCAAAGAGCTGTTTCCTTGTCCCACTCATGACAACCCTGTTGCTCGCCAAAGCTGATTCCCAGGGGGGTGTGGGGCTGCTCATTCCCTCAAGCCCCACACGCTACCCTCTCAGTGCCAGCACACACACTGTGCCCCAGGGCAAGCCATGCCCCTGGCCAGCGTGCCCTGCAAATCTCCCAGCACTCTGGCCTGTGTGTGGCACCCATTGTGGTGGGGTAATGGGTGAACAGGCACCCTGTGGGGCTGCCAGGGGTGAAAGGCAGCTCTTCAGGTATCTGCCTTCCTTCCCCATATGGCAGGGGCTCCGGTCCCTCATTTCCCCACCCTGAGCCCATGGGCATGCTGTCCCGGGGATGGATCCATCCCCTCTCAGCCCAGCCTCCAGCACACACACCAACCCCATCCTTACTGACTCGGAGGGGGTGGCTCAGCCTTGGGCTATCACCAAACAGGGTGAAATTCCCCACATTGGCTCCAAAAGTGTCTGTTTCCTGCAGTGAGGTGGTGCAGGGCTGCTGCAGGCAGGGTGGAATACAGTGACACTGGACCAGTCCCCATTGCATGGGGCTTGTGGGGCCTCAGCAGACAGGATGAGCCAGAGATGGACACAGCTTCCAGAGCTCTGCATGGGCAAAGGTCTGCCTGCACCCCTGTTTCCCTGTACAGGGCAAACCCTGGAGCCCAGGGATGAAACACTGCCTGTTTGCTGAGCCCAGCCATGACAGAGACCCTGGCTCTACTGTCCAGTGTCCCCTGGCACCACTGGGTCTCTCCCTGCCATCTTTTTCGCCTCCTCAGCTAGGAGAGGGACAAACCCAACCCAGGAGCAAAGCAAAGTCTGCTCCCAGGCCCAGCCACCTTGGCCTTCACTCCCACCAGCTCTGCCCACCCAGCTGGTACCCACACAGGGTTTATGATGGAGCAGAGCAGGGCACAAGCCATGAACCAGAGAGCACCAGCGAGCATGTGGCCAGAGCCAGCAGTGACTCAGGCTCGGGCAGGCAGCAGGGTGGTACCTGCTGCAGTCCCTGACAGGGAGACTTTACCCTCCCGCTGTCCCCCACCCTGTGTCACACATGGAAAAGGATCCCTACCTCAGCACATAAACCTCATCAAATGGTTGGGCACCTGGTGCCCAAGGACGCCTTCCCAGGGGCAATAAGGAAGTTTTTTTATGTGCTACCACATTGTCTCCGGGACTTTTTGTCCTCACGCTCTGACGACACAACCGTCGGCTCTTTGGGTGCTGCCGGGCACCTGCCCTGGGGTGCCAGCCTGGGGGAAGCAGGGCAGCCTGAGTTACAAGGTGCAGAGAGGCCTGGTGCCACCCAGATGGGTTGGTGGTGGGCTGAGGTGCATCCCAGGGATGATGGGGCACCGGCTGCCATGGGGCTCCTGCTGCTGCCCTTCGGCTGCCAGGGGAGCGGAGAGCCGGGAAGGGCATCCGGAAAGAGAAACTGGTCTTTCAAGTTTGCCCAGCAAGCAGAGGGGAGGAACCAAGCCTATGGTTGATGGATGACTGCCAAAACTCAGCACACAGAAACTGCCTCCTGTGTCTCAGAGAAACCCCATGGCTGAGAGGAGGTGTGAAGCCCAGGGCCGGACATTGCCCGCCCGAGCCCACGCCACTTGCCGGGGTGATGGCCAGAGGGAGACGGCCAGGAGACAGCTCTGCAAGGCAGCTCACAAGCTGGGAGCAGAGGGAGCCGTGGCCAGGCCAGGTGTGCCCAGCAGTGCCCAGTTCAGGCACCTCCCGGAAGGACTTTGGGCAGTGCCCAGGTGCAGGCTGCTCCCTCGTGCTCAGAGAGGGAAGAGGAATAAAAGCCTTCACGTCATCCATGACACCAGCAGTTTATGGTGGAGCCGGGGCCTTCACCCATCCAGTGAGGAGGAGGAGGAAGAGAAGGACATTTTCTGGAAGCTTCCTCCCCACACCTCACCACAGGGCAAGGCCAGAACCCACATCCCTGGAGCTGACTCACCCAGGGTGGCAGCGGGTCCCTGCACCCAGCCCCCTGATCGCACCAGCGCCAGGTGCTGGGTGCTGCTGAGCCCAAGGGCTGTGGCCCTGCCCCGGCACAGCCTGTACCTGGGGCAGGAGCTGATAAGGGGGTGGCATGGCGGGCACAGAGCGAGGCAGTGCCCGGGGAGGCTGTTTGCACACTGGCCTCCTGCCCCGTTGCCGATCGCCCCGTCCTTCACCTCCCCACAGCCAGGGCACGGCGTGCGGTGGGTCTGAGATGAACCGGCCCTCAACAGCACCTGCCCCACCAAACACCTGCCCTTGCCCAGGGGAAACTGAGGCACGGCCAGTCAGTGCTCAAAGTGGGGTGGTACCAAAAGCAGGAGCCATCATGCTGGGGAGAGGAGGGGGCTGCAAACACCCCCAGCCCACCCCTGACCCCCACCACTCCGACACACTGTGAGCGCAGCCCCCAGGCAGCTGGGGATGGAGATGCTCCGAGGGGGTGCTGGCAGGACCTGCTCCCTGCCCCACCACCCCAGGTTGGGTTCCTGGGGCTCATGGGTACAGCAGGGCACACACAGCTCCCCCCTCCCCAGCAGCCCTGCCTTTCAGGGCAGGCTGTGGCTGGGATGGTGAGCAGGCGTTGCTGGGTGAGCGCTGGCCGTTGTGGAAGGCAGGGCAGCTTGGCAAGGCCAGCGGTAGCCCCTGCCCCTCCCTGGCTGTTGTGCAAACACGGGGCTGCTTGTTTCCAAGCACCAGAGCAAGTGAGGAGCTACAGAGGAGGGCAGGCAGGGCTGTGCTGCCTGCATGGGGGAAGAAGGCAGAGGCTATTTGTTGAAGGCAGCGCAGAGATTGACTCCAGAAAACCATTTGTATCCAAGATGAAAAATTTATTGGTTTTAATTTACATGGAGAGGGGCTCAGACATGAAATGTCAGGGGGTAGGGGACCCACAGGGCTGTCTTCATGCCAAGGCAGGGGTAGAGACCAGCCAGCGCCTCTTGTAGGGGACAACACGATGATAGGAGATGGAGTGGATACATCCCCCTGTGAGGAGTGGTTACCACCTGGCCCCAGTTCAATGGGGAGATGCAGGGAGGCACAGGCCAGCCCCACACAGGGACACTGTGGGAGAGGGGCAGGACATGCCTGCAAAGGTTTAATCAAGATGTAGCTGTGCTGCTGCTGGATCAGCAGCCCTGACCAGCCCCCCTGTGCTGCTTCATCTCCCACTGGCATCAGCCAAACAGATGGAGCAGCTTCCCCCTCAACACATCCCTCCACACCCCCACCCCCATCCCCAAATCTCTATGTACAGACTCAGTGTGCCTTATCAGTACAAAAATATACTCAAACTCTACAGATCCCAGCTCAGTAGACCAACACACAGCTATAAATCACAGTGCACAGGACAGCATCAGGCCCAGGGAGCGATGGGGTCCCCCCACGAGCACGGCCCAGCCACGAGCACGGCCCAGCGTGGAGGGGGGGACACACAGATCATCCTCCTGCTTCAGGGGGGGTCATTTCTTATCCAGGTGGCAGTACAGGTACATGGAGACCGCCATGGCTGCGATCTGTGGGCAGCAAGAGGAGCGTCAGTACCCCCACGTGTCCCACCCCGTCACAGCTTTGGGTCACAGCCCATAGCATCCATCCCCGGGAGGAAGAGACAGCTGTTCCCAGAGAAGAAGGCTCAGTAGCCCCCCTGGGGCAGATGGTGGTCCTTCTGCAGCCCCTTGGCCACTTGAGTCGGCCCCTTACCCCACCACTCACGTCTGGGTACAGGAAGGAGGCAGCACAGTGATGCCCGGGCACTCACCTCCAAGGCAGCGATGCCGGCTGCCACACCGCCCACCACTCCCCCGTTGGTCTTGATTTCTGTCAGGATCTGCTGGAAACAACCCTGTGGGAGGCAACCACACAGGTGAGGACAAGCCAAGGGATCCAGCCAAGGACAAGCCAAGGGATGGTGATCCCCCAACCAACCACTGGGGCCAATGACCCCAGGAAGGGAGGTGTGGGAGTGATCCCCCAGAGTCCCCAGGAAGGGAGGTGTGGGAGTGATCCCCCAGTGTCCCAAGGAAGGGAGGTGTGGGAGTGATCCCCCAGTGTCCCCAGGAAGGGAGGTGTGGGAGTGATCCCCCAGTGTCCCAAGGAAGGGAGGTGTGGGAGTGATCCCCCAGTGTCCCCAGGAAGGGAGGTGTGGGAGTGATCCCCCAGAGTCCCCAGGAAGGGAGGTGTGGGAGTGATCCCCCAGAGTCCCCGAGAAGTGCAGTTCACCCCTGGAGCTGCACAACCACAGAGATAGCCTAGGGGCTTCAAGAGGCAACCCATCTCAGCTACTTCCCAGGCCAAAGCACAGTATTGCCAGAGGAGGAGGAGGAGGAGGAGAGGCAGGGAAACACCCAAAAAGGGCAGAGAGGTGCCTGGCTTCCCGCCCAGCTCCAGGCATGCCACCCTGCTGCAGAGCTCCCTTTAGGAGCAGAGCAATGGTGGCAGCTTTTCTTGTCACACCAGGGAGAAGCCAAGGACTTAAGGCCCATGGGATCACCATGCCCAGATCTGGAGCTACAAGAGAGATCTCCTTCCCTATGGCAAGGCACACCCCAACCCAGGCTGTGCCAGCGGGCCAGAGCGGTTGGCACGTCCGTACCGTGACATTCGATTGTGCAGCGACCGTGCTGGTGCAGGGAATCCTGTCCCTACAGCAGTAATCTGGGTAGGTGCCATGCTCCTCAAGCCAATAGGAGTTGTTGAAGTCTGTGTAGTTGTTCAGGCCACAGCATTTGAGCTAAGAGAGAAAAAGAGGAAAGGATGGGGAGAGCATCCTGCAGGTCTCCCTCCTGGGTCAGACACAGGCTCCCATGGAGGGGGTCATCCAGCTCAGCTCAGCTCTAAGGGGTGTTCAACAGCTTTCTTGGGACCAGGATTTTGCCCCACACTCCAGCATGTGCATACAGCTCTTGCCTCAGTCACAAGACTGCTGGGGCCCAAGCAGGTCAGTCCCAGGCACTCAGGAAGCAGATGGGGATGGCTCAGCACATCCAGGACTGAGACGGTGTCCCCATCCTGCTGGGTACCACCAAGTCTGTGCTGGGAGCATCCTGGGTGGGAGCCCCAGGACTCAGTGTACCTCGTTCATGGTGAGATTCCAGATCTTTGTGAAACCATTGTCCTCCCCATACTTGTCCCTCAAGGCTGGGGTCACTGTGGCTGTCAGCAGCGTCCCTGCCTGGAAGAGGAGGCAGAGAAACACCCTCAGAGAAGGTCCTAAGGAACACCATTGAGACAAGAATCCCCATACTGGTCCCAGCCCACAGAGAGGAGACCATCCAGACTCAGCATGGCCAGGACCAAGTCACACTGCATCTCCTTGGCCTGAGGACAGCTTGGCCCCTTCCCCACTAATCAGTGCTTTATGGCCACAAGGTCACTTATGCCCAGTGAGTCATCTGACAAGCAGTGTAAGGGAGCCAGGAATGATGTTTGCCCCACGGTTGACTTCCCCAGTGCCTAATGAGGCAGTCACCTTTCTCCCCAGGTGGTTTCTCAGGTGCCTAATAAGGGGTTGAGTTTGCTCAGCATGAAGCATTAGGGACTTCCTCCCCCATCTGGCTCCTACCCTCAGAGGTGAGAGGTGTCTGGCTTCAGCTAGTACAGGACTTAAAGGGGTTGAAAGAAAGAAGTGGGCAAAACTTGCACCATAACCCTTGTTTCTTGGGGTAATGGGAGTCCCTGTTCCCAGCACCCTCACCCCAGCCTGCCACGTCACTGGTGGGGGCAGAGACTGGCAGCCCACCTCTCTCCTTCCCCACTGTGGGCAGCACAGCCAGCCCCAGTGCCTCCTGCTCTCCCAAATTGTCACGTGAGCCCAACCCAAGGTTTGGATATACCACTCACAAGACTGGTGTAGACCAGAGCCACGACAGCAGCAGCAACTTCAGCAATGAAGATGATCAGCACCACTGAGAAGAACTGGGATACAGCAAGGGGAGGGAGGTTCAAGCAACAGCCAGAATGCACAGAGCCCCCAGGAACACATCAGGACCCTCCTGCAGGGCTCAAGCTCGCTCTCATTGACTTCAGCCCTGCTCCAAGGCAGAAGCAGCACAACCTTGGAGTCCTCCAGCCATATACACATGACTGACCTCTCTGGACATGCTCCAAGACAGACCCCTGCTCAGCACATTCTGCTTCCTTCCACCCTTGCCCAGGGCAGACTTTGGTTCTAGTACTGCTTTTCCAAGGTCCACCAAGCCTTCTCCCACAAGGGAACATCAATAAGGACACCTCCTCAGAGAATTCTATCCCTCAGACCTCCCCCCACCACAGACCCAACTCAACTGGGGCTTGATAAGGGGCTAAGTCAGGTCCATACCATCATCAGGAGGCACTTGCTTTCCTTCTGGGCACCGCAGCACCCGAGGAAGCCGATGACCAGCAGGATGGCTCCAATGACAATGAGGAAGTAGCTCACATTCACAACCTGCAGGACACTAGAGGAGACTGGCCCAAATATATCCACAAACGAGTCTGAGTCTCTGGAGACCCAGATGCCAACTCCCAGGAGGGCCCCGCCACCAAGCTAGGACGAGACAGAGAGACACATCAGCTCCTGGGCAAGACAGAGGTCTGGGTTCTGAGGAAGATGCTGGCATGGGTATTTCTCCCCTTTGCAAGTTTTCACTCTGCCAAAGGAAGACTTTGAGGCCACTGAAGGTAGCTCAGAGTGTTGCCACTGAAGACTTGGTGTGGCCAGATGGACCACTACCCCAAAAGATACCCCAGCACCAAGCACGTGCCCAGCTGTGGTGTCACAGCTGCCCCTTCCTCCCTTCCCCAGCCCAAGGGGTTTCCATGACAGAAGGGGGCTAGTAGCCCTAATGCAGGGTGTCCAAGCCAGTGGCACCATGGGGCCACCTCTCTGAGCCCAGAGGGGCCCCGGGCAGCTGGCTCAAAAGCTGGCCCCCATGCCAAGTTCCTCCAGCCAGGGAAGCTGCTTACCCCCTGGCACCAGACATGCTCACTCCTGGTAAGTGCTGCCTCCAGCCTGCCCCAGTCCTGCTCTCCACCTTCCCCACCACCCCCAAGTTCCAGCAGAGGGAATGCAGTCTGGAGGCTCTGCACTCCCCTTTCCCAAGGCAATACCCCACCTCAGCCCTCCCAGGTGGCCCCATTGCTCCCACAGAGCCAGGGAAGCTCTCGGGGGCTCTAGTACCCTTTGCCCTGGGGCAGAGCAGTGGCTGTGTGTGCTCTGGAGATCACCAGCATCTGAGATCTCCAACACCACAGGTCACTGTCACACGTGGGCTGCTCTCCTACAGAAACTGAGACCCCCCCAGGCAACTCCCAGCTCTGGGGCACTCTCCACTGGAACTTCAGCACAGGGAGGGATGTGGGTGGCTGATGCAACAGCCACTGTCCCACAGCCCAGCGCGGTCCCCTGGGCTTTGGCTGGAGCTGGAGAGCTGAGAGACCTTTGCAAGGCTGAGTCCTCACCTTGGGGCCAAAGGCCAAATCTCACACCCCACCGGCTCACCACCCAGTCTCACACTCTGCCCAGGTCCCAGAAGCCCCACCAACACCCTGCCCCCTCCATCCCCCGCGGAAGGGCTGCGGAGGGCCGGGAAGGAGACCCTCAGGCGATGAGGAGGGGGCTGCCAGGCTGGGACCCCCCGAGCAGAGCCGGCACTTACGAAGATGGCCAGGTTGAAGAGGATCATGATAACCTTGATAAAGGTGAAGCACCCCATCTTTGCACCTGGGGAGAGCAGAGAGGTTACCGGCGGAGCCCCCGGCCCGGCGCAGCCGCTGCGCTCCCACCAGCGGGGCTGGGTCTGGGGGCTCCGCGGGGACAGAGGAGGCGGGGGGCAGGGGTGGGGGAGGGAAACCGAGAGGTCAGCTCCCAGAAACGCCGTGCCCAACGTACCTGAGCGCGAGCAGCCCTCCGAGCCCCGTCCCGTCCCGTCGCGCACTGCCGCCCCCCCCTCGCACGGCCGCGCTTTAACCGGGCGCGGCCCCGGGGCCGCCCCCCCGGCCCCCGCCCCGCCGGGGCCACCCCCTGGGGGTGGCGATCCCACGCGTGGCCACGGCTACCCGGTCACTTGCTGCCCTCTGCCGCCGGAGCCACCCGCCCCGCGGGGGAACGCGCGGGTCGCCCCGGGCAGCTGCTGCCAGCGCCCATCGCCGCGGCCTCTTGGCGTGCGCTGGCGACAGGGGACGCACAGCGGGGCACACGCGCGTGGCCCTCGCTGTGTCCCAGCTGAGCCCTCGGACCCGCCAGAGCCAGCGGGAGGCCGGGAGCCCTGGGATGGGGACTTGATCGCTCGTGGAGATGTGATCACTCCCTCCAGGTGCCTGGCAGGAGGCTGTCGTGGGGGCGGTCACTTCTGCACAGTAACGAGTGAAAGGACAAGAGCAAATGGTTTAGATTGGAGATTGGGAAGGACTTCTTCCCTGAGAGGGTTGTTGGGCACTGTCCCAGGCTGCCCAGGGAGGTGGGGGAGTCCCCAGCCCTGGAGATATTGGAGACACACAGCTGAGGTGCTGAGGGACGTGGGTTGGTGATGGGCTTGGCAGTGTGAGGTGAGGGGTTGGACTCAGTGATGGTCTTTTCCAACTGAAATGAGTCTCTGGTCCTATGACTTTGGTATCAGTCCTGTGAGGTATTTCACTGTGGTTGGGATTTTTGAGGGGTCACAGCCCCTCTCTGCTACCACGGTTATCACTCCGTCATCCCAGGCTGATGCTGCTTGGACAGGGATTTCTCCAAGTCACAAACCTCTGACCTCCTGGGCCAAGCCAGAAGCAGGCAGAGGAGGGCATGTCCATACCATCAGTTTGCAGAGGAAAAGCCAAAGATCTACCCTAACTGCTGCACAGGGGGGAACACAGCAGGGTGATGGCAGGAGAGGACAGCCACAGCTCTAACAGCTGCCAGCCCTGGTGGAGGTCACTACAGACCTGCCATTGCCCAAGGGATGCCAAAAGTGATTTTTCTTCGGACAGACACTTTGAAGCAGGGCTGGTTTCCCACAGATGAGGGCTGTAGCAGAGAGCCAAACGGCATGTGGGGGATGCTGCATCCCCAGGCCTCATTGTGGCAGCGGTCCCTCCCCATCCAGCACACCTTTGGGGCAGAGGGTCCTGTTGGTCCCCTCCTCAGCATTCCCATCAAACCAAGGAGTGATGCAGGAGGCTGAGGAGCCCTTGTGTTGCAAGAGCAGGCAGCAAACACAGGCTCTGGGTGCTCTGGGTGCTCCCCCGAAACCCCACAGCAAATTCCCTGCCTGGCCATAATGATACATTTCAGGAGGATGAAGTCAGCTCCCCTGGGCTCCAGCCAAAGCCCAGTGGTATTTGGAGGAAGCCTTCAGCCCTCCCAGGCACCCTGGGTATTCATGCAACCTGTGCTGGAGCTGAGGCCATTAACTCTTCCCCCCCCTCAGCCCTTCCCTGCAGCAGTTGCCCATCTGTTGCTGCCACGAAGCCACTCAGAGTGGGGGCCTAAGCCTTCATCCCTCTCCCAGATGGGGTCTGCTGTCCCAGAATGAAGACCCTCATTGTATTGCCCCTCTCCCAAAAGCTGCCCCATCCCAGCCTGATGGGGCTATCTGCTGCATGCAATCTCCTCACCTTGGAAAGCATTTTTGGTCAACAGGTAAATATTCACTCTCATTGCCAGCCAAAGGACACACAATGGGCTGCCCCACTCCCCCCAGCCAGGGGTTTGGCTGCTCCCCAGCATCACACAGCCAAGCCCCATTAGAGAGCCAGGGCTGGATTTTCTGGCTCTCCAGGAAGGCCTGGCCTGACCACAGCAGGACAAGCCTGGTGACATTCCCACATCCCTCCTGTCCTGTGAGGCTCTGCCTCGGTCCCACTGTCCCGATCCCTGTCTGGACTGCAAGCATCCCCTCCCCTGCGGTGTGGGGTCCATGGCTCCTCCCCAGAGACCTGGTCCTGAGAGCCTGAGGGAGCAAAGTGGCCATAAGTGGTGACCCCGAGGTCCTCTGTCCCCAGCTCCTCGCTAGCCCATGCCTGGTGTCTGCACCGAGGAACCCTCTGTTCTTGGCTTCATGCTTCTTCCAGCTTGTGTTTGCATTTTGAGCATTCAAGTGCTGGATTTCCACTCTGCTGATGATCCTGGGCCTTGGCACTCTCCAGTTAATGACTGGGCTCACTGTGGCCATGGGACCCTCCTGCCCAGGGCTCCAGTGAGGCAGCGCAGGGAGGAGGCATTTCGGAGCAGCCACCCATTCCTCTCTCCAGGCACATCAGCCTGCAAAGCTGGCAAAGCACCTGCTTGGGAATAGGTGTGGAGATGGAACCTAAATCAGCATCTCACCCACAGAGTGCTCTGGCAGCCCCCCCACCAGTGGGGCATCGATTAAGAGATGCTAATGAGCCTGAGCAATCTACCAGCACTGGGCTCACTTCATGCCACCTCCAGGGACTCAGCTGGGCACCAGGGACATCCCCCCTGTGCCTCACTTTCCCTCCTGGTAAAACATCAGCTAATAGACCCCGTGGGGACCAGCCCAGCCCAAGACTGATGAGATCTGGGGTAACCCCAGCCAAGTGAGCCCCTTGAAAAGGACATTTCCACATGTGTTTTGGGTTGGCAGCATCTGTCCTGCTGTCTGTCCAGCATCCCCCCTCCCACAGAGCGATGGGTGGATGGATGCTCTGCAGTGAGCCAGAGATGAACCTTTGGGCTTGCAGATGGAAGTCACTGAATGTTGCAAATTTGTGCTGAATTCATCACTTCCCACCTCCCGCTGGGGAGAAATAAAAAAGCTACAGGAGCCAAAAGTTTTTGACATCTTGAAAATGAAATCTTTTGGTTCTCAAGCTTGAAAGGACTCAAAGCATTTGGGGCAGAGAGCTGGTTCACCAGTTCCCCCACCCTGGGAGGGATCAGGCAGTGAGCCCACACCAGTTTCCCCATGGCTGCAGCTCCCACTTCAGGGGAATCCTCCCCATCCCTGTGACCACTTGTAAAACCACAACTTGAGCCCCAAAAAACTGGGAGCTGCCCCAGCTGGTGCTGTGAGGTGGAAATATGTGGGCAAGTAGGGACTGCAAGTGGAACATTCCCCCTCTCCATGTGAATCCCTTGGGATAAGGATCCAGCCCTGAGCCTTACTTAGTTTATTTAATCACAATGTGGTTTGTAGCCATGTGTTAATGATGCAATTAAAGAGGTGCTTGATGACATCTCCCTGCCTGTGTGTTGGGTGGAGCTTCAGCCTGTGCATTTACTCCCAGTAGCAACTCCTCTCATGCCTGCCCTGCTGCTGCCCACCTGCCCATGCCCCTCCAGATAACATTTGCTTGGTTCTCACATACATCCAGCCTGGCAAAGCCCTCCCAGACTGATTACCAAGAGCCATGCCATGCAGCTGCTGTGAAGCCCAGCTGGGTGGGCTGCACCGGGGAGTCATGTCAGGACAACCCCATGGCTGATGCTCCGAGGGCTGCTGCAGGTGAGAGCTGGGCTGTGAAGCCATCATCTCGCCAGTGAGGATGGCCATAGCTAGCCCTGGTTGATGCAACCTTCTTCTGTCACAGGTCAGCATGTGGGACCTGGCCCAGCCTGGGGCTGGGGACCCAGAGAGGTGGCATGGGGGAGTTGGCAGCCCCCAGTGCAGTGGCAGGATGCCCTATGTGGCACAGTGGGCTCGCTGCCAGCACCCACTCCAGCAGCCCTGGCACTTGCCATGCTGGGAAGCTTCAGCCCCACAGAGAGGTGCAGGAAGGAGCCTTTCCTTATGTCCCTTGGGGTTTTTTTCAGCATCCCCCTCCCCAGGTTGGGGGTACTCCCAGCCCATCTCATTTGAAGAAGCACTTGGCTCTTCCTACACTAAAACCTACAGAGGCCAGAGCTCACTCCTGGACAGACTGGGGGAAAACCAAGAGAGGGAGTTTTGCTGCTCCTAAAGAGAAAAAAGCATGAGCCCTTCTGAAGGGGGGAAACAGAGAGGGAGCAACAAACCACAGATGACTCCAAAATGTCTTCAGTACATCATTTCTCTCTGATTTCTGCAGCTGGGAAGGGCTCAGCCCAGTTTCACAGCCTCACTTGCTTCAGCCAAGCACAGGAACAGCTCTATTTATGCTCTATTTCTTCCCAGCTGTGTAGCTAACTCCCCCTGGCCACTGCCAGGAAGCATGGGGTGAGCAGGGCCAGCACACCTCTGGGCTAGGGGAGGATGGTGCTGGGCAGTCCCAGAGCAAAGCTGGGAGCAGTGGGGCTGCCCCTGTCACTTCAGCAAGGCCAAGACAGGCTGGTGCCTGCCAAACATCCCCTGGAGATGCTCCCATCAAGGGCTGTCCCTCCAGCAAGGAGAGGACATGGGAACCCCAGCAAGGAGACAGGTCCCTCTCTTCCCCCCATAGCCCCAGACCACAGATAGATGAGCAAATGGGGGCTTGAAGGCAAAGTGGGGTAGAAGGTGCAGGGATGACTCCTCCTGCACACCCAGCAGAAAAGCAAATTCACAGCTCTCATTGCAATGAGTGCTGCTCATTAAGCAAACGAGGAAGCATCTGTAGCTAATCATGGCCTGACAGGCAGCTCCTCTGCTTGCTCAGTAAATAGCAGTGAAGAGCTGAAACACCTTTCACTTCATAGGGTGCTCCCTCAGGGCTCTGTGCCCACCCAGAGTGAAGCACCCACCTCTGGGCTGGAGTGAGGTGAGGGTTTAAATCAGGGGTGGTGGGAACGATCTTGCTGCAGTGTAGCTGGAGTAGGTAAGGGGTGGGTTTGGAGATGTCTGGAGATAAGCAATGAGGAGGGACAGGAGCTGGCTGTGCTGTGGAGGGTCTAACTTGGAACAAGAGGGCCATGGGATTTGGCTCCAGCAGGAGATGGTGCCTTGGGGTTTGGGTACCCTGGGGTACCTCAAGAGGGGAAGATGCCTACTGCTGGGAAGGGAGAATCCCACTCAGCAGCCTGGGAAGGTGAGGTGGTGGGTGTCGTGCCAGGGTGATCTCCCACCCCAGAGCCCTGACCTCTCTTAATTCCTGGGCTGTAAGCAGGATGGGTGTTAATATCAGGTGATAATGTAGCCACTAGCCTCCCCAGCCCTATTCCTCTTCCCAGAAGGAAAACACCTCCTTGCCTTATCCCTGGAGTGCTAGCACTGTGCTCAGCCCTACTGAACTTGACAGCCTCTTGGGACAGGCTGGGGAGACAAGAAAAGCTTTAGGCATTCAGCAAAAGCTCTTTGTCCCTACTGAAACACAGAGGACAAGAGTGGGGGCAGCTCCAGGCAGGGAAGCACAACTCAGGGCAGTGTCTGGCTGCTGCCATTCTGACTCTGCAGCAGCACAGGGACAGCACAAATGGGACAAGGGAGAGGAAAAGCCCTTTCAGCCCCGAAGCCAGGCTGGAAAGTGGGGCAGTGGGGGCTGTGTGCTGCCCAGGGAAAGGCAGCTGGGGTGCAGTCCTCTAGGATAGTGATGACATGCAATGAGGGGGGGTCCTTTGCTGAGGTTATGAATGAGAAGGGCTGTACAGCTCCTCTATTGCTCTGGTGGCCTCAATTTCCTCCATCTTCCCAGCCCTTCCTCAGCTACTGGGGTCCCCCTGTGACCTCATGCCACCCTTGCACTGCTCCAGCACGGGCTCAGATTCAGCCAGCATGTATTTCCCCAAGCCCTTCTTTTGGGTACCATCTATTTTTAGGATGCCCAACCTGCAGAGAATACAAAGGGCAAGTGCCAGTTCAGAGAAGTCAGGGTGAGAAGCAAGGATTTTTAGAAGATAAAGACAAACAAAAACCAACCCACAACAAAACCAAAACCCAAACCCCAAGCCTCTGCACCCCTGGGAGCATCACATCAACCTCCCTGTGCCTCAACCAAATACTGGGACAGCTCATCAATGCCCCAGAGTAATGGAGACTGGGTGGGGGGTGTCCATGGGGTGCAGGTCCTTCTCTGCCCTTTAGAGGATGGATGGAGACGCTGCCACCACCAACCCCCGCCCCGCATCTGTAGTTCCCCAGCCGATAGAGAAAGCAATTTTGGAGCAGAGCTGCTGCATCTAGAGATGAAATCATCCACCTGCTCTGACAGTTCCCTTCTCCCCGGTAGCCGGGCGGCCCCCCCACTGCAACGCGGCGGGGGAGGCCGCCCGAGGAGGGGAGGAGGAGGAGGAGGGATGCTGACATCACCGCCGGAGCTCGGCTCGGCTCGGTGGGGCCGGTCCGGCTCCATTCCCGTTCTCCGCTCCCGTTCTCCGCTCCCGCCGGGAGAAGCAGCCGCGCCCGGTAAGGCTGAAGGGGGCAACGGAAGGGGTTTGGGATGCTGTTTATCATCCCTCCATCCATCCATCCATCCATCATCTTTCCTCCGCGGGGTCCTGCAGGAAGCCGGGGGGCAGCGGGTTGGAAGCAGCACAGCCTTTTCTCCTCCCCGGGGAAGATGTCACTCTCAGAGGAATCTTTTAAAATGCACCAAAAACCTTCCCTCCCCCCCCCAGAAAAAACCCCTCTGAAAATGGTCTTCATCCGGCAGCTCCGTGCAGCGCTGCCAGGCGGGAGCTGCCGGAGGGGACTTGCGTGCAGGCAGGAGGTTTCTCAGCACATATGTCTATTTTAAAAGCCCGTGGTGTGATCTCTTGCCCTACTTTCCAGACTCTTGCCGGTACTTTCCTTGCGTGCAGCGGCCGAGCGGTGCCGGCGGGAGCTCCCTGGGAAGCGGGAGCCGAGGAGCCGCTGGGCTCTCCCCGCTGCCGGGGGGGTGGGATGGGGGCCAGGGCACAGGAATTGGGCTCAAGACAGCACTTTGGTCACTAACACGCCGCCTTTCCCTCCGGCAGAGAAAGGAAGCCCCTCAGCGCGGATGAGAGCCGGCTGGGAAGAGGACGGCGCGTTTGTGCCCAGCGCCCCAACCAGCCTCATCCGCTCCCGTTTGCCCTGGCGATGAAAAGCCTCCCTGCCCACACCTGAGCCAACCCTGCGTGGCTCTACAGCGATTCTGGGGGCCGGAGGGATTAGGCACCACTCTCCAAGGTGGAGGTTTTTCCAAGGCTGAGCTTTTCCTCGTGGTTGAGCGGTGCAAGGAGCGCTCCCCCCCCGCTGCCAGGAGCGCTGCCCCCCCGCTGCCAGGAGCGCTCCCCCCCGCTGCCAGGAGCGGGCATCCCGGGCCCCGATGCCCGGCTGCGTGTGGGCAGCGTGAGCCACGGCCATGGGCTCCTCGGACGGGCTGCAGTACCGGGCTCTGTACGAGTACCAGAAGGCCCGGGAGGAGGAGCTGGCTCTGTGCCCCGGGGATGTGCTGACGGTCAGCAGGGCCGGCGACTACAAGGAGGGGGACGAGCGCAGCCCTCAGGGTTGGCTCCACGGCCTCAACGAGCGCACCAAGGAGCGTGGCAACTTCCCCGGCACCTACGTGGAGTACCTGGGTCCTGTACGGATCGGCAGCGCCGGCACCAAGGCCAGGCCACGGCCCGTGCCCCCACCGCCCGCCGGGACCCCCACAGCCCGGGGTGAGTGCTGGGAAGGTGGGAGCTCGGGGGGGGTGAGCCCTGCAAGATGGCAAGGGCGGCGTGGAGCCCGGGTGGATGCTTGCATTTGGGATGACTCGGTCTTTGGGATGGGGATCCGACCCCATGAGAAGGAGCTGCCCCGGGAATTATCTGCCCCGGTGCATGGAGGCAGTGTGGGAGAGGCAGGGGGTGCCCAGGATACTGCTCCCCTCCAGGCAAACACACTGCAGGGATCGCTCCTCTACGGCATCCTTGGCTGACTGTGCTGGTGTGGGCTGTGAGAGGGGGTCCATGGCCGTGGGAGCTCAGGAGAAGACACAGGAGTCCTTTGACCCACCTAGGGAGGAGCAGAAAGCTGCACAGTGCTCCCCGGGGACCTTTGTTCCCCAACTGCTCTTCTCCCCACCACTGCGGCACCCAGTTGTGTCTGCTCTCAGTGCCCAGGTGAGTGCTGGCCCCCAGCCAGCTCCTGGGCTCACTGTCACTTTGTGCAAGGTGGGACAAGGGATGATCATGGCAGGTGATGGGGTTGGTCTCTGGGGAGGAGGCTTCTTTGTGCCCAGGGGCTGCAGCACGGTGCTGGGGGGAGGGTATTTGGCAGGGTCCTTCCTGACACGGGGGGCCTCGACCCATTTCTCTACTGGGATCTGCCGAGCTCATGCAGCCGCCTCTGCTCTCACCACTCCCCGTGGCCAAGTGTGTTGGGGCTGGGAGGGGTTTCTCAGCAGTTGCATAATGTACCCAAGCTAAAAAAAACCCCAGCAAAGTAAGAACCCCCCGTTCCAGCCAGGCATGAGCCAGTGACCCAGGCCAAAGCCCTGGTGCTCCTCTTCTCAAGGATGTGATGGAGAAGTGTCTGTCCGTGTGGGCCAGCGGCTGTGGGAGCTGCAGTGCCCTTAGCCATGGCTGCCCAAAACCTGCCTGGCTGCTGACCCAGTGCCTTGGGCACCCTCCTCACCCAGCTTGGGACTGGGTGCAACTGGAGAGGCCGTTTTCCTTCTGGACTGGGTAGGCACTGGAGGTACCTTAGTGCTGGGTTTAGAGGGACACCCACTGATGAGAAATCCATCTCCCTCCTAATAAGGTTCAAGGTCCCCTTGTCACCGTGGTTAAAGAGGTGGGGACCACCTGGCCACTGGGCTGAGCATGGCAGGACTGAGCTCTAGCAAACTCAGTGCTGTAGTGTGTACAACTCTGGTCAGACAAGAGCCAGACCCAAGGATGCTTCAGCCCACTTCACCAGGGAAAAGTGTGAAGCCACCTTCTTGCTTCTGCCCTTGCTGCCCATCACCATGGCCTCACACACCTGCCCCACGCAGGGGGGGGTCTCTTCTCAGAGGGGCTGGGAGACGTGCCCAGGGACCCCTGCCCACAAGTGCCAGGGACATGGCAATGCCCCACAGATGAAGGCACGTCCCCAGCAGCAAGCACAGCCAGGCTGGAGAGGGTGCTGCTGTCTGCAGGACAAGCTCTGGCCGATGGCTCAGTGTCCAGCCCCTCGGTCCGGGGAGTCGTTAGGTGCTGTGCCCTGGGGTGCCACTCCACGGGTGACTTTGCAGGGGCAATGCCAGGGTGTGCAGCTGGAGGAGGTCCCCTCAGCAGGGGACACTCGTGGCACATGACCGCATCTTTCTGCAGCAGCAGAGCAGCATGTGCCATTTTATGCTGGTTTCAACCCAAACCTCCTGACTGGTGGGGTTTCCCTTTGAGTAAAAATCTCCATCACAGTCTTGGAGGAGAAGGGACTATATATTTTTTTACTATTATTTGGAAAACTCACCCTGCACTATTTCCATTCCTAGGTGGAGGTTTTGAGGGACATTTGGTTTGGCCATCTTGGATGCTTATTTTTCCGCAGCAGTGGCTTACTGCTCCGTGTGTCCTCAGTGCCCACTGAGCCCCACTGCTGGCTGGGCACTCGGGGCAACTTGAGCATGGTGAAGCCCTGGGGGAAACCCTGGGTAGGAGAGAGGATACATTTCCCAGGCATGCTCAGAGCCAGGGCTGGCTCTGCAGGGAGCAATGGTCTCTTTTAGGTTAGTATTTAAACAAACCAAAGCAATGCTTCTGCAGTGAATCTGAGTCCCAGGGGGACTTCCCAGGAGTTTGGTGGCTGTTTTGCCCCTGCCTGGTTGCCCTGGGTGGCATCACTGCTGCGAAGCATTGGCTCTGCTTCCTCCGGGGCCAGAGCCAAGCAGTGAGTCAGGATGCTGGGGTGCAGCCTGAGGGAAGAGGATGGGCTAAAGCTCCAACCTTGAGGCTATTCCTGCTGCTTCCAGCAAGGAGAAACAGTGGGTTATAATTTTTTTGCCATCATTGCCTTATCCCAAACCATCACCTTGGAAGCCAAAACCCAGTTTTCCCAAATTCAAAACCCACCCATGTGGTGGGAACATTTTCTAGAGGCTCCCAACCTCCTGCTTTGCTTTAAACCCTGAAATCTTTCCTGTTCCTGCCTTGTGTGGACACAACCTCACCAGGCAGGGCAGGGGACCCTGGTGCCAGGTCATGGTCTTGTCCACAGATTTTTCTGGGGGTTTTTTTGTTCTTTTTCCATTCCTTTAAAACCATGATGGGTTTAATGGCTTCACACACGAGTTCTCTGTCTTCTGCCAGGCAGCAAAAACCAAAGATAGAATGAAGGCTGGAGCTGGCTGGGCTGGGGTATGCCACACTCAGAGGTTATTTAATTTGCTATCATTTTTTGAAAGTAATATTTCCACCAGGATGGGTCCTCTCACCACATAAACCAGGCAGGAGACCTCTTGACACAGCAGCTTTTCCAGATGCCATCTGCATCCCGGCAGTTGCACGCAGCTCTGGTGTGCTGCAGCCCCTGATTGTCCCCTGTCACTGCCCAAGGCCTTCCTGGGGGGATTCAAAGCCACTAATGAAAGATTGTGGGGAGAGAATTGCAATGCTGTCAGGATCTGTCAGGTATAACCCACATAGGTTGAGGAGGGAGGAGGGATGAATGGATAGATGGAGCATGTCCTGAGGTAAGAAGAGGTTCTTTCAGCCCTGCCAGGGGAGTTGCTGCTCTCTGGCAGTGTCTGGGATAAGATTTATTTTGTATAAAACCTAGGAGGCAGCAGCAGTTGGGGATTTGTGCCGTGGGAAGCCTGGCCCATGGTTGGCTGAAGGGCTCCTCGAGGGCTGGTGCAGGTCTGCGTCAGCCAAAGAGATGGCTGAGCCCTCTCTGGGCCTGTTCTCAACCTTAGTGTAGAACATCAGAGAATTCAAGTGGGTGAGAGCTGCAGAGACCTATGTCCATGTCAGGTATGGATCTGGCCCCCCAGCTCCTGCCTGGTGCTGCAGAGGGCTGTGGGTGATGAGTGAAGGAGAAGTGGGAAAGGGGTTTTGGCCTAAAGGAGCTCCAGGCTCAGGGTGGGATGCTCTGCGTGGGCAGAACACGTGCCTGGGCATCTCTTTGCATCTCACCAAGTGGCTCCTTGACTCTTATTACAAAGAGGGAATAAAATGAGGGAGAAGTTCTCCAAAACTGGACAAGTGTTGGTTGTGGCTGTGCCAAAGCAACAGCTTGATTCTGTCCTGGGGCAGCCAAGGAAAGAGGCTGGAATTCCTTCAGGCAGGAATTTTCAAGCCCCTTCTCCCTGTCTTTCTACCACAGGGCTTCCTGGGCAGGCTGAGCTCCCTGAGCACCCCCCTCTCCCTGAGCAGGCGCTGCTGACTGTCACCAGGCTCCTCGAGGCACTGGAAAAACAAGGTATGGGCACCCAGGGCACCCGTCTGCAGGGTGCGTGTGGCCAGAGATGCCCCGAGAGCATCATCAGAGCCAGAGCTCTCCCCAACGCCTGGGCAGGGTGAGGGAAGCTGCTGATTTCAGTCCCTGCCTCCTTCCATGGCACTGGAGGAGGGATTTGGGGCTCAGGACTGAGCCTTCTCTCCTGGTTGCTCCCCAGGTCTTGACAGCGAGGTGCTGTGCAGGGCCAGCCCTGGCGTGCTGGGGGATGCTGAGCTGAAGCAGGCTCTGCTGGCAGGTAAGTGCCCGTGTCCCTGGGCAGGGGGTGGTGGGGGAGGTGATGCTGCCAGGTGAGCCTGGCACAGTGGGGATGAGCCACTGCCTCTGACCTCTTTATGGCCCTGACTACAGCTCTGTAAGGCCCTGCCTGTGTGTGAGACCCCCAGTGCCCTCAGACAGTGTGATGCTGCCAAGGGGGATGCAGGTGTGGGGCTGGGGCACCTCGCTAGAAGACCTATTTTATTCGGTTTATTTTAGGCAAAAGCCCCATTTTGTTTAGCAAACCTTTAGATCTGAGGAATGGGGCAAGGGGAAAAAGCCTCTTGTGGGTGTGATTGGGGAAAATGTGAAGGAAAAGCTCATATATTTTAGGAAAATGGGAAGAGTTTTGCAGGACTAGTGAAGCATGAGCAGCGGCGAGGGGGAGGGAAAAACCATCTCCCCTCCACCCCGTTGCCCAGTTCGCGGCTGGGATGGCACAGGGGCGTTGGGGGGGTGATGGAGCCAGCGTGCAGCTCTGACCGGGAGCCGGGGGTGAGCCGAGCATCTCCATCCTCCCGGCCGCGGTGCCCAGAGGGCGGCACTGTGGCACCAGGCACGGCCCGGCTGTGTCCCCCCCGGCCCCGGCTGTGTCCCCCCGGCCCCGGCTGTGTCCCCCCGGCCCCGGCTGTGTCCCCCCGGCTGTGCCCCCCGCCGCCGTGGGGCTCGGCATCCCGGAGCTGCGGCACGGCGGGGGCGGAGCGGGGGGCGGCGGCGGCTGTGCCAGCGCCGGGAGCCGGCGGCAGCCGGGCCGTGTTGCTGGGGAGAAAGGGCTGTGATGAAATCGCTATATTCGGCAACATGACCTCATCGCTTCCCCCGCGCACCGGGAGCCGAGTCCCCGCCGGGCGGGTGACGGGCTGCGGAGAGGGAAGGGATGCAGGAGAGATGTTGCTGGGGGAAGGATGCGGGAGAGATGGTGCTGGGGGATGCGGGAGAGGAGTTGCTGAGAGATGCAGGAGGTGCTGGGAAGCTTAAGGCTGCTCTGTGCTCTCTGCCCGAGGAGGGCTCCGCTTCCCCAGGGATGATAGGGGGCATGGGGCACTCAACCACCCGGCTCTTCTGCCCTTGAGGAAGCCTTTGCTGCAGTCTGAGAAGGGCAGGAGCGATGGGGTGCTCTTTTGCACAGCCTTGTTTCGCAGCCCAGATTTCCCATCTGAGGGGGTGAAGGCAGCTGGTGATGAGTCCCTGTAGCCCCGGCTATCCTGGGCACTGGTGCCCAGCCTGGACAGGGCAGAGACAGCAGCGTGAGAAGGATGCTTTGCTTTCTGAGCACACAGGGGTTCCGAGTTGCCAGTGCAGGCACAGGGCTCCCTGGCAGCACTGCAGTGGTCATTACCCAAATCCTGCCCAGCCTCAGGTCGCTCCCCCAGCCCAGGGGCAAATTCAACTGTCTTTGGCAGAGCCTGGGCTGCAGATCTGAGCAACTCCTGGCTCCATCCAGGTTTTCATCTCCCACTGCAGGACCCAGCCCTCAGCAGGGAAATGCCATCATGGTTTTCAAACCATTTGAAAGCCCCAAAAAACCTCCAACAGCCATGAGTGACCTGATGCTCCTTGAGCCCCCCATTTCCTCTAAGACTTAAATAACCTCTTTCATTTGGCAACTCAGGGGGCTGCCCTGTGTGCCCAGCAACACTGAGCTAGGCAAAGCCAGAGCTCCACAGAGCTGGCTGGGGGTGTAGGATATGTTGTGCATTTGCTGTCTCTCAGGTGAAGTGGCTGATGCTCAGCCCTGCCAGAGGGATGCTCTGCAAACAGGACGGGGATGACATTCCTGCCAGGGGCAATGCATGCTAGCAGAGCCCAGGCTTGGCAGTCTGCTCCCCACACAGCTTCCTGCATAGACCCAGCTTCCTCAGGGCCCTGCTGGAGCCCAAACCAGCCTGGGGAGGGCAGAAGAGCATCTCTGCTTCGGCCCCCATACAGGCTCTTTCACTGCATTTGGTGGAGCAAAACATCCCTGCCAAAAAAAAGGGGGAGTTTGTATGCCCTGTGTGTGAGGGTCACCTTTCCTTTCCTCCTGTACTCCCAATGGTCCACCCCTACAGCATCACATCTCTGCCAGCAGCCTGCCTCCAAAAACCAAGCTCCATCTTGGACAATGGGGAGAAATCAGAGCCCAGGCTGCTAGAGGCTTCAACTGAACTGTGTCTTGGCTTGGGGGAAAAGCAGGTTCCCACCGGGGGTTTCATCTTCCTTTTGAATACTCAAATCATACTGATGTTTGGCACTGGTGGGCCTTCCTTTGAATACACAGATCCCGCTGGTGTTTGGCACTCGTGGCAGGAAAACTTCTAGAGAGTGCAAGGAAAGAGGAGTAAGGGCTGCAGAAGTTGTCTATTGGTTTTCTAACCCTCAAATCTTAATGTATTGGAGAAAACAGAATGTTCTACACTGAAAGAGCATCTGAATTCGTGGTGGGGAGGAGAAGGAGAAGGTTTCTCTGAGGACAAGGAGCTGTGCAGGTTAGAGTGGTGCTGGCTATGCCAGGGAGGCCACAAGCATTGTGTCCCTGAGGCTGGGCAGTGCAGGCACCCATCTGAGTCATGCTGATCAAATCCTTTCCCCATCCCTTTCAGAGCCCTTACCCTGGGGGTTCTAACCTGAGAGGGCGGCCCCTGAGTTGAAGTTGCTGTTTCAATATTGAACCGTGAGCCAAGTGACTCTGATGCCCCTGGGGCTGGCAGGTGACGCACAGAGGGAAGGGTGGTTGGGCTCACAGCCTGCTTACCCTGGCTCCAGAGGAGAGTTGTTTTAGGACACTTGGTGTTTCATTCAGACCCTTACACCCTGAGAGGCGAGCAGGGGCCGTGTGACACCACTGAGCACTGGAGTGAGAGTCAGCACCAAAAAGGGACATAAAGAAAAGGCCCAGGGGCCTGGGAGGACAGTGGGTGATGAGCCATCCGGGAGCCCCACTGCAGCCACAGGGAAGGAGCTATGGGCAGGGAAAGAAGAAAGTAGAGCTTTAAATGGCAATGGCAGGGTGCAGGACTCACCCCGGCTGCCCCCAGGTGTGAAGCTGCTGCATGGCCTGGGGACATCTCTGTGCTTATAGAAGCCAGGGGCCACATGCTGACCCCAAGGAGTCCCAGCTCCCAGCACTCCTGCTGTCCCCTGTGTGAGGCTGAGGGGCTGTTTGGAGCACAGGGGCTGATGCAAATCACCTGCAAAGTCCCCGGTGCTTGTGAGGGAGAGCTGTGTAAGAGAATCATAGATTCATCTCAGTTGGAAAAGACCTTTAAGGTCATGGAGTTCAACCACTGCCCTCACACTGCCAAGCCCATCACTAATCCATGGCCCTCAGCACCTCAGATGTGTGTCTTTGCAATACCTCCAGGGCTGGGGACTCCACCACCTCCATGGGCAGCCTGGGACAGTGTCTGACAACCCTCTCAGGGAAGAAGTTCTTATCTCCAATCTAAACCTCCCCTGGTGCAACTTGAGGCCATTTCCTCTTGTCCTGTTGTTCATTACTGGGGAGAAGAGACTGACCCCCACCTCACTACAACCTCCTTTAGGTAGCTGTAGAGAGTGCTCACGTCTGCCCTCAGCCTCCTCTTCTCCAGGCTGAATACCCCCAGCTCCTTCAGCCGCTCTTTATCAGACTTGTGCTGCAGACCCTTCCCCAGCTCTGTTGCCCATCTCTGGACACACTCCAACACCTCAATGACCTTCTTGTAGTGAGGGGCTCAAAACTGAACACAGTATTTGAGGTTCAGCCTCACCAGTGTGAGCCCCTCCAGTGCCTGGCAGTGATGCCCTCTCACTCCATACAGCCTTCTCCTCTCAGCTGCTGCTGAACCTGGAAACTGATGGGTGCTAGAGCCCTTTGGAGCTGAGGGAGGCTTGTCACAGGGATGGCTGTAAAGTCCTGTGTGGAGTGGCTGGGCAGTGCTTTGCCACCACTGGGTAGGGATGGGCTGCACCCTCCTTCCTTGTTAGGAATGTGGCATAAAGACTCTGCAGGACCCCTCACCCCAGGGCTCCCTCCGTTTCTGACAAAGCACAGAAACTTCCCCCATTTTGGCCAACCTGTGCCCCAGATGGCTCAGAGGGGGCTGATCTCATCCAGGACACTGGCAAAGCACAGAAACTTCCCACATTTTGGACAAGCCGTGCCCCGGTCTGAGCTCTGGCATCCAGCTGCAGATGGGAACACCGAGACCCTTCCCCAGCTGCAGGAGCAGCCGTGGGAAATGCCCGTGCTGTTGTCAGGGCCGGGCAGAGGCTGCCTGAGCCTCGGGGTGCGGGATTGGAGCCGGTGTCTCCAGGCGTGCCGCGGCTGCGCTGCCGTCCTGCTCGCTGTCATCTCGCCCGCTCTGCCTGGAGACACGCTCACACGCCCCGCAATTGGGTCAGGGCTCGCTGGGGATTAACCGAGCGCTGGTCGTGGGCCCTGGGGGCTTCGCTGGGGCTGCCAGGAGCTGCTGCTGGGCAGAAAGGGCTGAGCTGGAGGGGAGGGCAGCCCAGGGGACCTCACGCCGTTCCCCTCATCGTTGAGACGCGGATGCCCAGGGAGGCAGCGCATCCCCATCCTCATCCCTGAGATGCCTGAGGAGGTTTGGAGGCTCCCGAGGGCTCTGGTTTCCCCTGGCCAAGCTATTAACCAGCCCTCAACGCCTTCGCTCCCGAAGCCCGGGCGCCCCGGTGCCTGCCGCGCTGCTTTTTATTTATACCTGCAGTAGAAATAACCCGTGTGTCATCAGAGCCTGGCGACAGGCATGAGCTCAGCTCTTATATTTGGTGGTGACGAAAGAAGGGTAAATAGATGGCAGCGGTGCAGACATCCCTGCCAGACCCACGGGGCCGGACTGGGGGTGAGCTTTCGCCATCCCCTCCCCTAGCTGCTGGGGAAACGGCCTGAGGTGGGGCAAGGCGAGGCAGTGTGACGGGGTACCCTTGAAAAGGGGTGTCAGAGGGCAAGGCAGGGGTATGCTGAGGTGAGACGCGGCTGAGGGAGGGTGTTTGAGGCTGCCAGGAGCTCCTGAGTAAGGGCAGGGGGTGTCCCAGCAGCTACCAACCCCCAGGCACAAGGTACCAGCCGACTGGCTGAGAGGTGCAGAATCAAACCTTGGGGAAATAGTCCCAGATTCGGTGCAGTTCCCCAGGAAACCCCCAGCGCGGGATGCACGGGAGGCTCAACCGCCCGGCCGGCTCGGGGGGATGTGCAGGTGCTTGCGCAGGCAGCATCCCCGGCCCCAGGGGCGCAGGCTCACCTCTGGCCACCTGCAGCGGGCAGCCGCTCACCGGCACCCGCCCAAAGCCCTCCTTCCCCTCCCCTCCTTCTCTCCACCTCTTGGCTAAACATCCTCCGCGTTTACCGAAACTCCGCGCTTACTCAGCGCATCCCCCCCCATCCCTCCCCGAGCTCCGTCTGGCTGCGGCTGCCGGGAGAGGTGCCGGCGCGTCCTGCCCTGCCTGGCTCAGCCCAGAGCCCCGGCACCCCTCTGCCGGGACGTGGGCTCTGGCAGCACGCTGGGAGGAGGCTGGGAGCACCCGTTGCTTTCCCTCTGGGCCGGTGCTCATCCCATGTAACCCTTCCCCAGCTCCACGCTTATTCCTGCTTTTCATCCCCCATCTTTCATCCCTCTGCTGGTCCCTGCCCGCTCACTCGCTGTGCTGGCGAGTCAGCAGGCGGGTTGTGTGCTGGAGAGGGTTGCTTTGGGGTTGAGGCTGGGGTTTTGGGGTGTTTTCCTTCTATGTGTGACAGGCAGATGGAATCCCTCCATCGCTCCCCTGGGGAAGGGACGGGAACATCTGGAGAGCAGCGGGAGAGCATTGACTCATCCTGCAGCATCATTAACTTCTTATTGCTGGTTATCATCTCCCTCTGATAAGAAGAGAGCAGCATCCCTGGGGTCAGGCCGGTGGTAATTGCCTGGGAAGGCTCCAGGGTTAACCCTTTCCCAGCTTCTGTGAGTTGCTGGGGTGCAGCTGGTGCTGGGGAACAGCAGCTCCAGGGAAAGGAGCTGGGCCAGGAGGATGCTACTGCATCTCCAGGAGGATGTGAGCAACGGGCTAATAGCTATTTCTAGCCAACATGCTGAGGAAAATGGTGCCATCAGCAACCAGTCCCTGTTAGCAGGCAGTAAATCCCCCTGGTCTCCCCACCTCTCTGTGGGTATAAAGATGTTTTTGAGCCTGGCTTTGAAACAAGCCCAGCCTTCCCTTTGAACACCCCCCCAAGCCTATGCCTAACGAAGCAGACGAGCTAATTAGGCCGCAGTGGAGCCCTGGGCTGGTCACCTGGGGCCAGAGCCCAGCAGCAGCCCCTTCCCTGTGCAGAAACAGCTCGGGGCTGCTCTCCCCAGTCTGTGCCAGCATCCTTAAGGCGAGGGACAGGTCCCTCTGTGGCAGGCAAGGGAGAGCAGCCAGGCTCATCCCCAGTGAGAAGGGGGTTGGGGTTTGCCTGGTGCATCCCATTGGTGAGAGCAGCTCTCTGCAATGCAGTCACTTGCCCAAGCAATGAGACTCTGAGGTCTCCCAGCTGCATTCCTGACTTTTAGCCACACACTGGGGTTTCAGCCCAAGCCAGGGTTGGAGCACCTCGTGGGATCCCTGACCTTACTCTCCTCCCGCTGCCTGGCTGGAGCCAATCTGACAGTGCTTCTCCAGGGGAAATGGTAGCAAAAATGGGAAACTGGCTGTCATCCCCCCACAAACACTGGTAGAAAGAATCCTTTTGGCCAGCTGGTCCAAAAGTGTGTCTGGGAGGTGAGAGCATCAGTGGGGCCAGGGTGCCGCAGGTGAGAGGTGGCACAGCTCTGCCCTCCTTGGGGCTGGCAGTGGCTGGGTGGGCCATGGGGTGATGCTGTGAGGTCAGGGGGTGCCCAAAAGGCAGCAGCCACCTTTGCCCCAGCTGATGTTTGGGCACGCTGGCCGGCTGCCTGCCCTGGCGCCGTGGCAGCTCTCCCGGCTGTCCCCACGCTGCCCCGGCGCAGCTCCTGAAGATGAGGTAGTGTCTCCAATGGCTGGGTTAAAGGCTTCACTTCAGGCATTGGCCAATCTGTTTTCTCTCAGATCTCTGAGCCAAATGGCAAGCACTGGCCATAAGGGACCTGCCATGGCTTCTTGTCCCCTAGCAGGCGGAGGGGCAGGCGGGCAGGCTCCCGGGCTGGGATGCCCCAAGGAGAGGAGACCAAGGTCAAGGTGCCCAAAACCAGTCAGGGAGCTGGTCACCATCCCATCACCTCTAAAGCCTTGCCCTAGGCAGTAGATTTTCTCCACTCTTTTGGGTTTAATTGCCCCAGAAGGGAGCAAAGCCACACATGCCCAGCTGGGATGGTTGGAGGCTCAAGGTGTTTTCTGCTGGGAAATGCTGGGCTGGGAGATGGAGCATCTCCCAGAATGGCATTGATTTCAGTAAAGCTGCATTTGGGGGTAAAGACATACAGAAGGGAAGGAAAAGATGCTTTCTTAGAGCAAGATAAACCTACCACCTTCTTCTCAATCACAACACACTGGCTATTTGGGGCCTGACGTGTCATCTTTAAGAAACTGCAAAGTCTGCTGGGGTTTCTTCCCCCAATATTCTGGTTTAGAAGAAGTGAGAAATTCCATTTCTACAAACAAGCCACTTCAAAGGACCCCAAATACCTTGAGGGGTTGTTTTTATCACCCCCACCCTGCCCAAGATTTCTCCTGCAAGCAGAATTTCAAAACATTGCCTTTGGCTCCAGTTTGAATCAAAGGCAGATTTTGAAACCTCCAAGTCTTTGCAAAAGGGACCATCACTCTCCCAGCAGCCACCTCCTGGCCCAGCTGGCCTGAGAGACCTCCAAGACAAACACCAAATACCAAAGGATGCTGTAAGGGCTCTTCCCCCTGGACCCTGGTGAAGCAACGGCCCTGCAGGGCTCAGACAGACACAACCCATCCTTTGGCTTCTGCTGGACCGTGGGACTTGTCTGCTCGGAGCACTACCCATGTCCTGAGCCCAAGCTGGGTGGGCTCAGGCTCCCCTGGCTGCTTTGCCCTGGTCCCTGGAGCATCCTTCACCACCTTCCCCTTTTGAGGCTGGGAGTACTGATGCCTGGGGGTCATAACTCTGTCCTACAGATGCATTTTGCCAAGTAGTTCCTCCAGAGATGGAGTTGGCACATGGTGCCTGATGGCCAGAGGGTCCCAAGCCCCATCCCTTGGGTGCTACCCTGCAGTGGGAGCCCCTGCCCCACGTGCTGGGTATAAGGTGCACACAAAGCAGAGATGTCGCCTCTCACTCTCCATGGGCACATGGAGCTCTGGGCACAGTGGAAACTGGGCCAGGAATATTTGCTGGAGGTGGGTGGCAGTGAAATCACAGGCTGTCACACGTGTGGGATGGGGGCATGGGTGGGGAAACTGGAGCTCAGGTCCAGGGGAAAGCCTGTGGGGCTGCAAGGAGCCAGAGCAGCAGCGCTGCAGCCTAAGGGCTCCCGCCGGGTCTCTCCCTGCAGATGCCTCGGCCGTGGACATGGACCTGTACGATGCTCAGACACTGGCAGAGGCCCTGAAGTGGTACCTCCAGGAGCTGCCATCACCCCTGGTCCCCACAGCCCTCTACAGTGACTTGATCCACATGGCTCAAGGTAAAGCACAGCCGGGCTCCCCTGTGCCAGGACCAGGGGGGTGCGGGTGGGCTGCAGCAGCTTTGGGAAGCTCCTAGAAAGCTCTCCAGCATCTCCAGGGTGGCTCCTGACCCCATCCCCTGCCCAGTGCTACACTATAAGGCTGATCCTAAGAAGGCCCACCAGCAGCATCACCCTGCCCTGAAGCAGCATGGCAGATTTAGGGAGATGCTGCAGGAAAGCAGCAGCTTCACCCTGGCCATGGCACAGCCCTCTGCCCTCTCAGTGCCCGGGGGGAGGAGGTGCTGCCTGCTGGGACCAGTGCCTGCCAGCCTTGGGTGATGCTGAAGAAGAAAGCATTATGCTATTTTGGCTCTGCTGCCTGGGAATTTTTGACTGTAATCTCATTAACTCTTGGCTTTATATGGGCATAGAGAACTCTGTGTTTTTTCAGCTTAGTGCCGTTAGGAAGTTCCTTTGGGTCCCTGCAAGCTTTCCAGCCTTTGTCAAATGTATGAGAGCATCAAGGTTTTGATTTTATTTGAGGGGTTTTTTCATTCAAGGAAACAGGGCAGGGTTCATAGTCAAGTCACCAGGGTTCCTGGCCCATGCCAACAGGCAGCCTGGACCAAAAGCCCTTTGAAATGAGTCCTCACGGGGCTGCTCAGCCCTTCCCAGCATCACCAGCCCATCACCAGGCACGTGCCAAGCCTTTGCTCACCATCTTACATAGGACCTGGGTGCCTCACCACCTTCAAAGCCAGGGTTTGCCCTTTTGCAGCAGCAAAAGGTCGCTGCAGTGTCTGCCATCCCTGTGCACCTTCCTGTCCTAAGCCAGATTAGCACTTGGGTAGATCCTGCTCTCGGCTGCCTTAAGAGGCACCAGAAGATCACCCATGGCCAGACCAGCGTGGCCTTTTCCTACTGTGTCCTGGTGGGAAGAAGGCTCTTTAGCCTCCAACAAGGCAGAAGAGACACACTGGGAAGATGAGGGATAACTCACACCCTCTAACTCCCTGCCCTGAGCAGAGACACAGAGCCAGGAGAAATACCCCCGGGGCCCAGGGCACCAGACTCTGCCTTCCCCTCACCTCTCAGAGAGAGGAGAAATCAAAGGCTGCCTCCTTTCCAAGGATAAAAATGCAATTAGGAAGCAATTAGCTGGGTTGCCTCGTTAAGCGACTTCAAAGGGAAGCGCCTTTCCCCGAAGCCTGTGCTGGAGTGGGCTCTGCTCCTGGCACAACGGCTTCGGGAGGAAGGGGAGGGAGAGGGGGAGGGGGCAGGAACTGAGACAAAACCGATGGGAGTTTCTCTGATGCTTTTGGAAAAAAAAAATACAGAAAAAGACAAGTGTTTCAGGAGCCAGAGCTGGTGTTCTGGCTGCCTGCCCTGCCAGCAGGCTCCTCCTGTCCCACTCCAGCCTGTGAGCTGACCACCTACAAAAGGAGGTAGAAAATATCCCCAGATTCCCCCTTCAGCTGTGGCACTTCCCCCTGGGTGCAAAAAGGTGCAAAAAGCAGCAGGTTGAGGTCAGGGAAGCCCGGGGCAAAGCTGAGCATCCCATGGGAACAGCTCCGTGGATGCAGGGGCGCACACACACAGAGCTCATCACTATCCCCGCTGGATCCTGCACCTCCTCTGAGGTCTCTGGTGCACCCCAGCCCCGAGGATGGCAGCCAAGCCTCAGCCCCAGTGCACAGAGCCCCAGCTGAGCCGGGCTGAGAGCAAGCAGCCCCGAGGACCTCCCCGTGCCCTGCAGATGAAAGGCTGGGCCAAGGCAAGGATGGAGAGTGGCTGGAGAGCGGCTGTTTCTCATGCCCAGGGCAGGACCGCAGGCTCAGGCCACTGAGCTCACAGCTCACAAGACTGGGGAGCCCTGGCCAAGGCTGCCAGAGGGCACAGGGACACAGGAGGATGCTGGTGGGGACACAGCGAGGCTGTGGGGCTGCTTGGAGTGCCCACCACAGGGGTGCTGGCAGCATCTCCGTGGTGTGCAACACCATTAGGTACCCAGTTGTAATAACATGAGCAATTCAGGTGTCACTAGCAGCAGTTGCTCCCTAGTCAGCCCTCCCTGCTGCTGTGTTTCAAGGGGCAAGAGCAGCCACACTGGGAGGGCTACAGCACTACAACTCTGCCTGTAGCTCTCAGCCCAGGTGCAGCTTTTTTCCCTCCTAAAAAGCCTTTTCCCTCCCAGCCTGTTTTGGTTTTTCTGCAGGGGAAGGCTGAGCCTTTAAATTCAGGAGGTCTGGCAGGTGCTGCCTGCTTCACCTATTTGCTTTGCCCTGCCTTTATCAATGGCTTTGCAGGGTAGGGCTCAGCAAGGCTTTTGCTGTTCCCCTCTGCTGGAGCAGCAGTGAGGGGTGTTTGGGTGCAGTCCTTGCTAGGTGAACAGCTTAGCCCTCCTGTGCTTCCCTCACTGACTGTGCTAAGAGGGGGAAAATGTGCTCATGTCACCCCACAACCTGATCTGAGGTGGCATGAGTGGGTAAATGGAGCTGGCAGCCTCCAGAGGGAGGCAGCTGAGATGCCCGGGACACCACCTCTTCATGCCTGGGGTACCCATAAGTCTCATAGTCTGGCTGTGGGAATAGGTGTGCTGTAAAGAAACAGTCATTTTTTGGTAGGGGAAGGCTGAGGTCAGGTATTTTGGGGGGCTCTGTGGGGGGTTGAGACTTGCCACAGCTCATGCCATGTGCACTGGCAGGTACCAGGCTCCCCAGGAGGCAAGGGGATGTGCCAGCCTCCCCCACTGACCTTTACTTCTCCTGTTTCCTCTCTGCTGCAGAGACTCCGGGCTTGGAGGAGTGTGGCCAGCGAGCCAGAGCCCTGCTGGCCCCCCCAGCCCTGCCCCAGCCCCAGGCACTGCTCCTGTACCAGCTCACCCACCACTTCAGCCGCCTCTGCCAGGGCACCCGCCGGAGCTGCCTCTCGCCCCGGCTCCTCGGGGAGTTCTTTGGGGAGCTGCTCTTCTGCCCCACGGCAGCCAGGTGAGGTGCCTCTGCCATGCAGGCCACAGGGCACGAGGAGGCTGCCTGCAGCCAAGCTGGTTTGGCTGAGCTGCTGCCCTCTCACAGCTCCCCTTTCTCCCTGCAGCGCCGAGGCGAGCCCCGAGCTCCGCGTCAGGATCCTCGAGTCCCTCATCGTGGCCGGCGAAGCAACCGAGGTGCCAGCAGCCCCTGGTAAGTGATGCCTGGCTGGTGGCAGGGGAGGGGGCAGCAGGAGGCAAATGCAGGGAGGTGACAGCAGCAGGTTGCAGGGTGGTTCTGGTGACCAGTGTGGTGATGGGAGGGTGCCCACATCTCTGTGACGATGCGTAGGCTGCGCTGCCTCCCTGGACTGGCACACTGTTCCCTTTTCCCTCCCTCCTTTCCTCTCAGAGAGGCTGTTTTTGGGGGGCATTTCTCTGTGGTGTCTCAGAAGGTTTGCAGCTGTTTTCTTGCCTAATGTCTGTGTTGGTGACAGTGTGGTGCAAATGCGTCCTGCTTCCTTGTTCTGGGGGGCTTGGTGGGGTGCGATGCTCTTGGTTGGGGGATGCTGCGGGGCTTGTTTTGGGGAGCTGGGGCTCTGGCTGCAGTCTGGGAGGAAAAACTTGCCAATACACCCATAAAATGGCAGGATGGTGGTGCTTGCTACAGGATCGGATCCGAGCTCATGATTTTTGGTTAGCATTTAGCTTTCATGTGTGCAGTATCTCACTGTGACCATTGACACGCTGCTGCCTGTCCTGTGGGGCATCCCCAGGGTGAGGATGAGGATGGGCACTTGGCCCCTACCTCCCCATGCATTGCACACAAGCAGAGTGTGTGTTTCTTCAGGTGTTAGTGACCTCAACCAGCCTTCACTCGCCAGGGCTGCACCTCTGCCCCTTTTATTACCAACACCTCTTTGCTCTTTACTTCTGCTCTGGTGGTTGAAGTTTCAGCCCTCCTCTGGACACCTGCTCCTGCTGTGTCACTCTTGCTTGGTGGCATCTGATGTCCCATCAGTGTTCAAAACCAAAGCCTGAGCTGCCCAGAGCCCTGGGAAGCACGACTGCTTGCAGCCCTTCTGCTTAGAGACATGGTCTGCATTGGCCCCAGTGAGTCCTGTCTCCTTGTGATGTATCTGGGTCCCTGTCATCCCCTACTTCCCCAGGGAGTGGCCAGGCCAGACAGGATTACAGCTCTTAATATCCCTCATAAATCAACCCTTTCAGCCCTGTCATCTCATTTATTGCTGTCCCCTGAGCTCTCACCCACGAGCTTGTTGCGACCTGTATGTCTCTTCCACGAGCCGATCCAGATGTTGGGCAGCTGCAGCCTGGTCCCCAAGCTCCCTGCTGCCATCCCCAGACCCTGTGTTGTTACAGCAGAGGGATTGGGCAGGATCCTGGGGTCCTGATCCCTCTTGTGAGTAAGAATCTCCCCTATAGTTGTGTCCCCACACGGACACCCCACAGGTACAGAGCAGCACACGGGGAACCTGGGCTTGCTGCTTCACTGCAGGACTTCAGACAAGTCCTGCCACCTCCTCTCCCTTTGTACCTAGAAGCCAGGATATTGTTACTTGGCTGTCATCACATTAGGATGTTGGGAAGCTTAATTAAATGCCTGCAAAGCGTTTCTGAGGCTGCAGATGAAAGGGGCTCTATATAAAGCGCAAAGGATGATTATTAGCAGTGGGGTCTGGGCCCTGGCCCTGCTCCCCCCTGTCCCGGCACCAGCAGTATTTTTGTGCCTCTGTGTGTGTGTGGAGTTGTGGTTTGATAATGATACGTGTGAAACAGCTATAAATACCCTGCAATAACACAGAGGGGGTGTGTGCAGAGCACAGGAATAGGAGTCGGGAGCTGACATGGAGGAAACCGCGCTGTGACCTCATTCTGACTCAGGAGTAAATATACCTCATGTGAGCAGGAGGCTGTGGGCTGGGGTGATGAGACAGCTGGAGTGGGGGGCGAGGGACAGTGGCCACCTTGGCAGCCAGTGTCAAGTTTTGGGTGAGGTCTGAAGCTGGCTGCTAACCCTGGGGAGGCTGCTGCGGGGTTGAGCTCCTTCCCCTTCCACGCGTTCAGGGGCTGATGGTGGAGGCTTGGATGTGAAAATCATCAAGAATAAAACTGTAAATGATGAGAGGTGGTTGCTGGAGGGGCTTCCTTGGGCAGATTCCCTGTTGGTAGGGTTTGTGGCATCCCTTCCTGCAGGCGCTGCTCATAGAGGGTCCCTGCAGCCACCCATGGCTGGGCTGCAAACAGCACACGGCATGGGATGGGTCTGTCTCCTGGCAGCTCTTCGATGGGCTGTGCCTGGAGGCACAGGTTTGCAAGGGGCAATGCCAAAGGATCCACAGCAAGGCTGGGATGGAGCCTGAGGCCAGGCAGCCACATCCAGACTACCTCACCGTGCTCCCCAGCACTGGGCAGCCACCACCAGCCCAGCCCAGGGCACGGGGACAGTCCCCAGCCCCACGGGAGCCAGAGGGGCACCCAGCAGGACCCCAGAGCCTGGGGGGACTGTTTGCTGAGCGAGGTGAGGGGGCAGGGGAAGGCAAAGGGAAGAAGTGATGCAAATACCAGCTCAGCTGAAGGAAGATGACTTCATCTCCTTTTCCTCTCCTGGTGCTATTTATAGCCACTTTAATTTACTCCCCTTTGCTTTATTATCTCTCCTGCAAGCCGTTAGCCCTCAGACAGCAGGATGCCTTTACTCACCATGCAGCACAGACTGCTGGAAAAAAAATAAAAGCAACCTAAAACCACCACCAAAAAAAACCCCCAAGAGCAGGGGCAGGAGGCAGAGAGCTGAGAGCAGAGTATCACTGTTCTGTGGCATAGGATTTTGGCTGCTTTGGGGGAAGAGACTGAGAATCAGGCAAGGGGGATCTCCCATTCTTCCTTCAGAGCAGTGGTTGGAGGACCAGTGATTCCAGAGTCCCCTCCTCACCCCAGGACAGGGGCTGCTGTTTTGCAGGTCCCTGCTGAGGCAGGGCCCCCCTGCTCCCCCAGGAACCCCAGCCCTGCTGTACGTGGGGTAGTGGTGTAATGCCAGTGGGTGGGGATCAGACTTCAGCACCCAACCCAAGGGCCTGGAAAAGCACATTTGGCAGCCCTGTGCCATGGGAAAACTGAGGCACAGCCTCCCCCCATGCAGTCACTCTTCCAGCTTCTCCAAAATCCAGTCCTTGGGGAGGGTTGGCACCCTGAGCACAGCATCATGACACCCCACAGCACGGTGCTCAGCAGGGATGGAGGTCCCAGGGCTGTGCTGGTGGTGGGTGACATCTCACACTGGGCCCTTCCCAGCCTGAGCCCCATGCAGCATCTGTGACAGCATTGCTGCTGAGCAGGACTGCACTGTTAAACCAAAGGAGAAATAGCTGCCTTTGAAGTTTTTAATTAGCTGGGTTTTTTCTTTCCTGTTTGCTTTCTTCTGAGTCCAAGGGAAAAGCCCATCCTCTGTCTCTCCCTGGCTCGTGTGTCAGCCTGTCACGGCACAGGGCTTGCAGACTGGGGTGTGCAAGGGGTCAGGAGGGAGCAGAGGGCTTGCCAGCAGGGGCCAGCCCAGGGGATGCAGCCCTCTGACTGCCTGGGATGCTGAGGGCTGTGTCCAAGAGCTGTCCTGCTCATGGGCATTCTGTGGGAGCAGCCCAGCACGGCCCTTGGCATCCTGCCACTCAGCCTGGCACAGGGGCCACAGAGTCTCAGGGTGATGTTACCCCTTGGTGCATCATCCACTTGGGACTGCAGATGGGGGTTAAAAATAACCAGGAAGGAAAAATCCACCCAGACTCTCCCTGGGGTGAGGGCAGCATGAGGAGGCTGTGGTCAGGTGGGTCACTGTGCCAAGACACCTGGGGGCTGCTTCCCCTAATGTGCAAATAATGAGGAGAGAACAAATGAACCCGTGGGAAGGTGTGGGGGTAGATGAGACAGAGCCTAGCTAGTGATGTGAGATGGGGAGAGTGGCTAAAAATAACAGACCCCTGAAGGCACAGGGAGGAACATGGCAGGGCTTCACACTCCTGCCCTCCCAGAAGGCAGCATCGTTCCCCCCCCAGCTGCTCTGGCTGTAACACATCCCCTGAGACAAGAGGTGCAGAGCTGTGCCATGGAGCAGGGAGCTATTCCCACTCCTAGCAGAGGATGGGGGTCCCCCAAGCCCCTAGGATGCCCAGCTGGGAGGCAGCTGCTGCCTGACCCACTTGCAGGCAGCTGGCGGGCAGTGGGATGCTGCTGGGAGACCCCAGAGCTGCTGCCTCCGCAGCTAATTTTAGCCTGTGTTCAATTAATCATGGAGCAGGAGGGAACCACAGCAAGCCCAGCCTCTGCCAGCTCCCAGGCCTGCCCCGTGCTGGGAGGGCTTGGAGGAGCAGGGGCCGAGGGCTGCATCCAGCCTGGGATTTTGGGCTGAGGGACTAGGAGTGAATCTGTGCCAGCTTTGAGCTTTAAGCAGCTGGGACAGCCTTGGTAAGGATGTCCCATGGCAGTGGAGGGATGAGATGGGTAGGAGGCCTCGTTGGCATCTCCTTGTGCCTCGGTTTTCCCTGCTGGCTGTCAGAGGTGGCCTTAGCTGGTGCAGTTTCTCAGGTTGCCTCTCCTGCTCCGGGCAGGCATTTTCCTGGCATGCCAGGGCTCTGGGATGCTTTCCTGGGGTGGGAAGCAGTGACAGCCAGCAAGGGGTGTTTCAGCTGCCACATGCCCCAGTGGCAGCCCCTTTCCTGGGGGTCACCAGCTCTGGCCCCTTCCCATCCCCAAGCTCCGAGGGTGGCCATGCCCAGGCCATGACACAGCGCTGCTGGGCAAAACCAGGGCAGGAGCAACTGCATTGCTCAGAGACCAGCAGCTTCCCTGGCACGAGGAGGGACCCTCATGCCCCTGGGGATGGATCCCCAGCACGATGCTGTGGGGAGAGGTGGTGGCACCCCACGGCAGCCACAGCCCTGCTCCGCGGGTCCCGGCGTGGAAGGCGCGGCGCGGTCCCGCCTGCCCCGCGACGGAGGGAACGGCTCCCGACGGAAACACGGCTCGGCTGGGATTGAAACCCTTTTCCTCCCCACACAGCATGGCCAGGGCTGATAAGATAACCCTGAGCATTGTGTGTAGTGCTGGCCCGTGACCTGCCCGGGCTTCCACTGCCGGGGAGGAAGCACTGCTGCTCGGATGTGGATGTGGATGTGGAGGGAGGCTCTGTGCTTGCTGCTTTTTGGCTGTTTTGCTGGCATGTGAAGTTTTAGGCTGCCCCAGGCTGCTGTGCTGTCACACACCAGCCAGGTCCTGGCTGTGTGGCCACACAAGCTGCCGGCCTGGAAAACTTGGGGATCCGGAGAGGGTTTTCTGGCAGAGCCAAGGTCTGTCCCTCAGGGTTTGCGGGACCCTCCGGACTGTGCTTTGCACCTGGCTTGTCCCTGCTTGCTTCAGGAGCAGGGCCAGAGGCTAGGCTGGCTGAGCAAACCCTCCCCATGGCAGCTGCAGCCGCTGGCTTTGCTGTCTCATCCCAGGCAGGGCTGGCTCGCTCCTTGTGCCGCCTGCTCGCCCAGCCAAGCTGCAGGAGCGTGTGTGCCAGCGCACGTGTCCTCCCTGCTCCTGCCCCCACACGCTGCTGGGCTGGAGTCCCTCTTTCTGCTGCAGTGACTCCAGCTAAACACCACCAGCAGCTCCACAGCAGAAGCTGGGGAGGCTGGCAAAGTGCCAGTCACACCAAAGCCAGCCAGAGCTGCTTTGCCAGCTTGGCACCAAAGCCAGGAGCATCCTCTCCTATGTGGTGACATCTCTGTCCCCGGCAGCCTGCCTGGCAGTGGATGGGCAGCCCTGCTGTCCTTTTGGTCAGGAGGTGCTAGAAAAGAGCAATGCTGCTCAAGGGGGATTTCATGCTGGAGCAGAAGGGCTAAAGGGTGGCTGATTCCTCCGTCATCCCACCAGCACCCCTGCAGCCTGCCTCCCTGGAGAGCACCCTGCTCTGCTCTGAAGGGGTGGGAGGAGGCACACACATGGGCAGCTCTGGGGAAAGGCAGGATTTGTGTTTCCAGGAGGGAAGATGAGTCCTGGGGGCAGTGCAGCAGGGCCATGCCAGTGGCTGAGCACAGGGCCAGGGTAAGCGGTGACCGCCGGCTGCTATCCAGGAGGTCGGGCAGAAATGCTCTCGCAGACCTTGCCTGGCTTTAACATCCATTAACATCATTTTAGCCTCTGAGCCGAGCGCCACACGGGCAGCAGAGACGGTCGGGCATGGCTCAGATCAGAGCAGGATTTCAATTACAGTAATCAAAGGTGACACAGATAAGAAACCCCTGGTCTCCGGAGCCGTGACAGCTGTCCTCTGGCTCTAGCCTGCACCCAGCCAGAGCAGCTCCATCAAAACCACTGGAGTGGGGCTAGGGTAAAATTGGATTGTGAATCCATTTGCATCTGCCGTGGTGGAAAATGCTTTGCCCACACTCCTTGGGGAAGAGAGCCACCTTCTCAGAGGAGCAGCGAGGCAGGAAGGTGCCAGGCGTGGCAGAGGGGCCGTTGGCCCCAGCTAAGGCACAGACAGCTGCTTGTGGGCACACAGGAGCTGCCAGGGAGGGAAAGAGGATGAGAGTGTCTCTGCTGTGAGTGCCTGGATGTACAGGGATTAAGGAGGCTGGCTTGCTGTCCCCAGACTTGCCTTATCTGCGTGTATCTGCTCTGACCCAGCGCTGCTGGAGCAGCTCCTGATGCTGCACAGCTAATCCCAGAGGCTGCCGGATAGGGCAGGGGCCGCTGCTTCCACCCACACGCTGCCTGCCCTGCGGGGCCAGGGGCACAGAGCTGTGCCACGACATGCTTTGCCCCCAGGCCAGCTGCTGCCAGAGAAAACCAGGAGCCTGGGCAGAGGAGCAATGAGTTTGGCATTCTTAGGCAATGGCTTAGCGCTGGCATTGCTTCTTATCCTCACCTCAAGGCTCGGTCACCTTCCAGTTCCCCCAGCAGAGAGCAGGTTTCTCCAGGATTTGGATGCTTCTAGCATTTGGGAGGGGTATGGGTGGTGAAGGAGCTGTGGTACCCACAGAGGCTGCCTTCTCACCAAGCAGCTTGGCAGTGTCATCTCCAGGGGACACAGAGCTGGGGCTAGACCATTCGATCTCACACCAGGCAGATGAGGCTGCAGCATCCTTGCTGAGCATCCTCAGCTCTTCCCACATACCTCGAGGACCCACAAGGCCTGTTGCCCATCCCTAGTCAGCAGGGTGCCCTCCCACTGGCCTCTGCCACCCCTAATTTCTCCATCTTGCTTAAGCCCTTCAGGGCTTCAGCCCACAGCATCCAGGGCTGTGCTTTAGCACCATTCCAGGTTTCCAACCTGGCATGCACAGTGCCATGGCAGCACCTTAGTATTTTTCAGCTGCTTCCCTGTTTCCTTTGCAATCGAGCTCTTCTGCTGGGTGATGGCAATCATGGGGGTTATTTGGGGAGGCCCTTGAACAAGCAGCTTGCAGCATGGTGCCCAGACCCAGGACCTCATGGTGACCTAGTATGTCACATACCCCACATCTGGGATGGCTCTGAGCCTCTCTGGCCACGACATAGGGGGGAAAAAACATCTCACTTGGGCTTGAGAAAGGCAGTTAGGCACTGAACACCCCAAAGGCACCCTGAAGTCACCAATATCAGCAGAGCTTTCAGGCTGCAGCAAGATGGTGCTGAGCCCACTGAAGCAGACACCCAGCATCAGTGGCATTGCTCTCTCTCCAATGCTGGTGGCTCTCAGCCTGGGGCTTCTCCACAGCATCTCTTCTGCTGCCTCCCAGCTCTGGTACACTGACATTTAAAGCTATGGGTAAGGTGGCCTGGAGGAGGATTTGTAAGGTGCCAGCAGGGAGTGATAGCAAATAAGCCACCTCAGGGGAAAGACTGGGGTCAGGAGAGCAAGAGCTCTCAGGACCCCTCTGTCAATGGGATTTGGAAGACTGAAATGACACAATGACAGGGTTTGGGTATGCAGAAAGCACCAGGCTGAGCTGGCCCTGCCCAAAGAGCCTTGCTGGGCTGTTTTGGGAGCAGTTGTAACCGTTGAGTGGCTGCACATTCCTGCAGGGACTCTGCTCCGCAGCCTCCAACAGCTGTTTCTGCAACAGCCTCGAACCGAAACATCTGGAGTGTTTCAGAAGGAGAAACCCGAGTGTTTTGGGGTCCAGAACAAATCAAAAGATCCAAGACAAATTCATGAGCCATCAGGCTTGACCTGAATCTGGTCCTATCAGCGAGGAAGCCAAAAACCCTCATCCAAGTTGTTTCCTTCCAGCTTTCAGTGGGATTAGAGGCGCAGTGTTCTGGGCTGGCTGGCGTGACGAGCACATCCAGCCCCTGAAATCCTTTCAGCCTGGCCCCAGAGCCCACCTCAGCATCCCCACGCTTCCTGCTGCCATCACTTCCAATTTAGACCTTCCTGTGGCAGAGCCTGACACAGAAGCTCTTTGCAGGACGGTGCTTCCCATCCCTGCATCTCGTTCTTCGCGCTTGCCAACGCTGAGGAGGACCAAGGAGTTTGAATTACCTTTTTTCCAAGAAAGGTGGATTTGGTTTGCAGAAAGATAAGGGCTGAGGAGCAGTTGTGCTGCCCTGCTGAGCCTTTTGCCCTCTGGAATAGCTTTTGGTTTCCTTCTGGATGCCTCTTCCATGGCTTGTGTTGGCAGGGCTGGGAGAGGGATGAAGGCATCGCCCAGATCTTGGAGGATGGGGAGAGGGAGGAGATGGAGCTGAGGGGGACACATCCCTGTGCACCCTCTTTGCAGGGGTGGGGGAAAGTCAGGCCAGGCAAATGGAGAGCTGGTTTAGGGAAAGGCTTGGAACAAACCCCACTGTGCCAGCTGTGGAAGTCTCCAGTCAGCCCTCCTGTGAGCTGTGCTTGCCTCAGCTGCCACCAGCCTGTCCCTTCACCAGGGTGGTGGACATGGAGTCCTGCAGTTGCTGCTTCTCATGCCATGTCCTCCAGCCCAAGGATGGACAAAGCCTCTTCTTCTCCATCCACTCTTTTTCCCTCCTGGGGAAAAAGGTACAAGCAAGGAAGTCAATGGCAGAGCTGGATAGCCCAGTGTCTAAAAGCTGGGAGAGCTCTCCCCAGGGCAGGGGTAACTAGCCCCCAGCTGAGGGGTCTGTTTAGTCAGGGGTTATGTTCCTGCAGCTACTTTGTCCTCAGGGTCTGCCCATTCCCACTGAATCTGAGGGACAGCTGGGTGTCTTGGGCACAGCGCTCCTCCCAACCGCAAACCACCCCACAGAGCTCAGCCAGGGGGTGGATGTCAGCTCCCACAGCCCCGCACGGCTCTGTGCCACACATCAGGGTCCCCTGGTGTTCAGTGACTCTATGTCAACTATTTCCTACATGCTGGCTTGGATTTGGTGTCCCAGAGGCTGACACCCATCTCAGGCCCACGCTGCTGCTACCCAGGCAGCCCGTAGTGTCCTCAGCATCCAGCACTTGAAACCACAACGTCTCGGTGAGCGTCGTCCCCGGAGAGGCTGCTCTCTGCAATTAATCTGAGCCTGGTTTATGCTAACGACTCTCCCCACTTTAAATTATAAATGGCCCTTGGCATGTGTGCACACAAACACACGTGCGTGCGCAGAGATCCTTTAAGGCCATCATTAGCTGTAATTAGCAGGATCTGTCACTCATCTTTGGCAGTTAACGATGAGCCCTGAGTCAGAGGAATCCGGCGGCAGATAAAATAAACACGATTTCTAACAGTTTGGAAATAACAAGCCCTCATTAATCAGACAAGCCCCAAAGGGAAGGGCTTGCAAAAAGTGCAGTTGCCGAGAGAGAGGGGCTGGGTGGGCTCTGCACTGGCCCCTGCCCCCCCTAAACCCCCTCTCCAGAGGGAGCTGCACCGAGCAAGGAGCCTGAAAACCAGCAAAACTCACCCAAAAGGGTTCCTGTGTGGCTTTTCTCTGGGTGAAGGCAGCCGGGGCAGGATTTGGCCCTGAGGTGCATGTAGGGGCTCAGCTCTGCAGGCAGACAAAGCAGCTCTGAGGCAGCACATCCCACGGCCACAGCTCACCCCAAGGTGTGAAAGGCTGCACCTAAGGGTGCGGGGAAGGCAGCGGGAGCATCGCCGGCATCCAGCCACGCGGGGCAGGGCAGGGTTTGGGGAAGGGGCTGGTAGAGAGACGTTTCCTAGGGAGCAAGGGGAGCTGGGGAGGTTTCTAGCTGTCACAGCTGCAGCTAAATCACAGCAAATAGGAGGGGAATGGGACACATGAGGCTGGATTATATTACAAAGGAGCAGTCCATCATGGGGTATTTAAAATAATCCTCTTAGATGCACAGTAGCAGATTTGGAGTGCTAAGGGAACTGAAGGCGCTGGGGCTTTGCAAGGCTGGATCAGATCTAGTTAAGATGCCACTTAGGACAGCACATCCCATCCTACTTCGCTGTCCCAGGGGACAGGCACATGGCACCTGCAGCCCCTGCAAGGCCACCCCCACGCTGCAGGGATGCAGCCAAGGTGACACCAGCCACGTCAGGATGGGTGACAATGTCCTGTGGCATCTCCCCAGGACAGGCGGCGGGTTTGGGTGGTGCTGGCCACAGAGCATGGAGCCGTGGGCTGGATTGGGCACAGGCTTGGGCATTCCAACAGGAGCCAAGGCTACAGGGAGATGAAGGAGCTGTAACTAGTGCACAGGGTCTGGGGGATGCTGGTGTAACTCAGTAGCACTTCCACGCTGAAGCCATCTGCCCAGCAATACAGCTTGGACCAGGGGGTGCTCAGGAGGGAGCTGCATTCACAGTGCCAAGGGGTGGGAAGCTCCTCTGAGGGCATCTATATGGCATCTGCAGCTCAGCCAGGCCTGGGAACCTGACATGGGTCCCTGGAAGGCTGGGATGAGGAGTCACAGGGGGTTGCATGGGGTTTTTGGTACCAGCTTTGCAGGAGGAGCTAAGGGCTGGGTGGTCTCATCTGCAGCTCAGTACCAGCTGAGCTGCTCTGCCCCTAACTGGGCTTGCATGGCTGGTGGCTGCAGAGCAGGGTGGCTCCTAATGCTACCAGCTAGGGAGTCCCTTGTTGGGGTCTGGGATCACCCTGGGCTCTGTGTGGGTAGGAGTATGAGCTGTCAGAGTATCCCCACACTGCTTCTCTGAGCCAGGCTGAGTGCTCAGCTCTTGGGAAGCCAGCTCAGTCCGAGAGAGGGACTTCATCCCAGGCAGGCATTCCCTAAGAAAATCATCCAAGAGCAGACAGCTTCTCCCTTGGGCTGCCACCTCCAGGCTGTGTGACCCTGAGGGGCGCAGCCTGCAGTGGCCCTGCAGAGCCAGCCCCAGCAGCAGCTTCTCAGAGCCAGGCAATGTTGCCAGACATGACCCTGGTGTGGAGCTGCCCATCACACTGCACATCCCTTTGCTCCCAGGGAGCCCAGGAACATGCCCACAAAATCTGAGGCAACAAGTCAGATTAGGCCATGGGACTACCTGCCCCTCTCCTTGCCCTTAACCTGTGCCCCCCATCCCCCCCTGACCCCACTGCAGTGCCACACTCAACACAGGGGCTCACTCCTGCAGGTTTAAACACTGTCCCCAGCTCCCCTGAGCATTAATCCAAGGGAGGATTAAGGTTAACAAGATCCTGGAGCCACCCAGTCCTCACGCCACCCAGGATGGACGGTTCTGTCCCAGCCCCAGAGAGGGCACAGTGCCCTGCTGTCCCACTGGGACTCGCTGCTGTTCCCCCCTCCCAGCCCCACAACCTCTCCTCCACCAGCATACATCTCACTGGGGTTGCATGGCATGTGTTTACCTTTCTCTGAATTGCAGACCACAGGCCATCCCTGGGGTTTTAGGGGCTTCCAAGCCTCTGTGAGCATCTTCCCTCTGCTCCCTGCAAGCCTTGGGGTGGGTATTAGCTTCTGTCCCCATCTCTGCCTGTCCCCTGGGTGCTGTGCTCCAGGTTGCTCATTCCTAGATAGCTCTGGGTTTGTGATGACTAGTTTAAATGCATGGAAAATACCTTAATCCATGGTAAGCCCCTGATGCTTGCCTGCCTCGTGCTCCCTGCAGGAGCCCTCCACTCCTGCCATAATACCTGGGGAGAGGTCATCCACAAACCCTCCAGCCCCAGAGACAAGTGATCCTCTTCAGGGCACCCATGAGCTCCTGGGCCAGGGCACGGGTGCTGCTCAGCCTTGCCCAGGGGACAGCGGGGACAGGGCTCTCAGGGACGCCCCTGCCAGGACAGGAAGAGTCACAGGTGGAGCTGACACTCTCCTGCACCCACCTTAGTGCCACCAGCTCCAGAATAGGGGTTTTTAGAGAGAACCACATAACTGTTACTTATTTTTCTATAGTGATGGTGGTTTTTAGTGTGCATTTTGGGAGTCTATGCGCTTCACAGTGAGCAGAACTCCCAGCTTCCCAGTCTCCATTCCCCCAATCCCTGCCCCATCCCATCCAAAGGTCTGCCCATGTATGGAACCACCAGTTTGCAGGGTGAAAGAAGGCTTTGCCCCCAGCCCCATCTCCCCAACACTGGGAGCTTCTGCTGCCTTCACCTGCCCTGACCCATGGCCCAGCAAGCTGTAATCCCCGCTCCTGCTGCACCCACAGGATCAGAGGCTGCCAGCACCAAACCCATCCTGGAGGGAAGAGGGCACTGGAGGTGGTGGTAATAAACCTTAATGACACCCTGGGGAGAGGAGGAAAGTGACAGGCTCTCCCCAGTCTCTTGGTCTCTAAATAGGGAGAAGGAAAAAAACCTGTTTGCAGAAGTGTCTCCTATATTTATAAGAAGCAAAGACAATGCTGGGATAGAGGCTGAGCTGAGCTCTTAACTATCCAGATTACACTTAGCAGGAGCATTTACCTCTGCCTGTAATCCGCCTGCCACAAAGACTTGCTAACTCCTTCACGGATTTAACTTGAAGGCTTGAACTCTTCCTGCAGAGGAAAGAGTTAAGCCCGAGCTGGTGCTGGAGGGCTGCAGGGGCCAGGGTCAGCACTCCCCTTCAGGCACTAAAGGTCTGGATGGACCTTTTAGCCCCAGACTCTTTTTCTTTCTGGCAAACCCATCTCACAGGCAGAGGGGCAGGCACTGAGAGCCCCGTGGTCCCTGGGAGGTCAGTGCTGGTGCCTTCGAAATCAGAGCCTGTGCAGAGCAAACATTTGGACATTTTGCAGGAAAAATCACTGTTGCTTAAATGCAGAAGTGAGAGCTCTGAAGGAGACACCTGGCAGGCACAGCCCATCTTGTTTTCAGATGGATTCCTTGTAAGAACAGAAACCATCTGCAGCCAGCACTGGATGACTGGGGCAGTGGGCTGCTGCAGGATATGGCCACGTTCTTGACACCCATGGCTGGTGTCCCCTGGCTCCTTGAGGGGACATCATCCCATCCCATCCCATCCCATCCCATCCCATCCCATCCCATCCCATCCTTTCCCATGGCAGCCACACATCCCCCCTCGGTCAGGCTCCCCAGTCACCAGGGCACCCGCTGACGGGCATCAGCACTGTGGCTGCACACAAGCAGGATATGGCCCTTTAGGAGTGCTCCTTCACTGGACACTTCTTTTCCATGCCAGGGAGAGGAAAGACATGGGTCCCATCCCTTGGCCCCACTGCACACCACTGTGGCGCCCCACAGCACAGTGCCCCCGCGCCATGAGAAGGGGTTTTATTGGGAGGCCTTGGGGCAGAGGGCCAGGGACGTCACCGAGCCGGCCAGTGCCGGGTGGCGTGTGGCGTGTGGCTCTGGCAGTGCTGCCAGCAGCAGCGTGTCTGCGGCAGCCCGCAGCCCGCCGGGGCCACCGCCAGGGACAGGGGCCAGGAGAGGGGCTGGGAGCGGCTGCTGGCGCGGGCACGGGCCCAGAGGGCTGCGCATCCTCGGTCTCGACCCCGCGCCGCCAGTGCTGAGCCCTGAGTGCCAGCTTTGCAGGCTGAGCCAGGAAGGAAGCGTGAGCCCAGACAGCCCTGAAACCTGGCCTCAAAGCTCCCCTGACTTCTGGGAATACGGCATTACTGGAAACCTCCCTCCCAGCACAGCTGTGCGGGACGGGACGATGAGTCCCCTCAGCCAGACCTCGCACGGCCTCCCTCCATCTGGCAGCGCTTCCCGGGGCAAGGGGGGATGCAAGCCCAGGCCAGGGTGACACAAATGGCCACCACACCGCCACCACCGTGCCGCCACCACCGCCCCAGCGCTGGCTGCTGGCACAAAGGCAGGAAGCTGTGCACAGCCTGGGAGCTTTCCCGGCTGGGCCGTGCCTGGGAGTCACAGGGCTGAGCCGCCTGCCAGCCAGTGGCACCCAGCCTGGCCTCTGCGGGCTTTGCTGAGCTGCTCAAGTGGTTTCTGCCATGGTTGGGACTTTCCCTGCCTTTCTTCCACTGGCAGTGCCAGCTGCCCCAGTGCCACCGCAGTGGGATCAGGATGGGAGGCTGGGAGGTCCCCAGGGCATGGCAGCAGCTGCAACAGCTCCATCCAGGGTTAACGTTCACTGCCTCGTTGGTGAGCATTAGTCTGGGTGGCAGAAAGCACCTGGCCAAAGAGAATCCACCTTGTGTGCTTCTGAACTTGGTGCTGGGACCTGTGCTGGGCTGAGGTGCCAGGCAGCAGCCGGCAGCAGTAGGGTGGTCAGCCTCAATGGCCCTGCCTGCTGTGGGACACCACAGCTTTTGGGCAATGAAGATAATATCCTCTTGGGACTGTTGCCTTCTTAGTGGAACTGCAGAGCTCCTGCCTCTGCCTCATTTTGTTAGCTGATGTCTGAACCCACACAGCCTCCAAACAGAAACTCTGTCTGTGCTCTGCCATCTCCACCAGCCGCTGGCTGCCCTGAAGCCCCCTCCCAGGGAAAAAGTCTCCTGAATTTCCCTTGGAAACAAACAGAGCTGCATGCCATTGAGTGGGAGGGCAAGGGGGACATTGCTGGACCACACGACAGAAAAGATAGTCAGGTTTCCTTCCTTGCTGGCAGTCCTGAATTCACAGTGACCTAGCTCTGATGTGAGTGGAAAATTAGCCATCTCTAGTGACAAGCTGCAAGTGCCACAGTATCCCACCCCTGCAGCAGCATCCCCCCTCCACCTCCTCCTCCCATGCATACAGCCCCATTGTGTCTCCAGGGGTCGGGCATACAGATAGTGATGCTGCAACCAAACAGTTGCATTTCAGGGCTATGAGGTGGCAAGCAGCTCTGTGCCATCAGGCTGTGAACGTGGCTATGGAGACAAGCAAGTTTGCAGGCAGGAGGGGATTTATCCCCCATATGCATCCTGCCCAGCCCTGACAGGGGTTGTGCCTGTGGGAGCAGCTCCATGGGCTCCAGAGTGACATAAGGACCCCAGAAATGGTGAGAATTGGCCCATTTGGGGGTTTCCAGTCAGCACAGAGGTGGGTGAGCAGGGTTTGATGTGTGCATGTCTAGCGTGTGCAATGCTCAGTTTCAATGCCTTCACCCAGACAAACAGCAGCAGCCTCTGGGAAATGCTGTTCCCACGAGCCGGCGGCTGGGGCAGGCGGGCAGGGCTGCAGAGCCCCCACTCCTGTCCTCCAGCCTGCTGGGCAAGGGGCCAGCTTGGCTCCTGCGGCCCTTTCTGCAGGCAGGGCTGGTATGTTCGCCACAAGCTACAGACAGCGTGGCTGCTGCTTACAGTAAACCCCAGGAGGTTGTTTTGGGCAGAGCATTGGAAGTCCCACAGGCAGCAAAGCAGCTGTATCCTCCTGGCACAATCACCTGCTGCAGGCAGCTCCCATTTCCAGCGTGCCCCTTGGCTTTCCCAGCACTGACCCGCCACACGTCAGCCCCGTCACAGGCACAAAGTGCTTTCCCGGGGCTTTCCCCACCTTCCCGGAGGCAGCTGATGTCACAAACCGCTGTTGCTGTTTCTTTCTCCCATCCCCTCCAGCCATCAGCTGCAATTTCCAGGGGAGGGGCTGGGGGAGTGTTTTGCTTTCTTGGGTGGCTGTGAAACCTTTGCCCCTGTGGTGGCCAGATGATCTCCCACCCCTCAAAGTGCCACTCAAACATTTATTTAAGGGCTTAAATGGGATTTAACGTGTTGAAGATGTCTGCCCCAGCTCTCTTCATGGATGGACAACCCGAAGCATAGGGGGAAAAGTGATCTCAGGATCACTTTTGCGTTTTTCTCTCCCTTACCCATAAGGATTTCCTCCCTATCCACTTGTTAAGTGAAAACCACCGAGGGTCTTATGTCACCAGTGACTGTGAGGCTGGAGTGCAACTATCAGACCCATGGCTTCTTCTGCACTCATGCCAACCCCTCCCAGCACTGAAAAGGATGCACAGCAGGCATAGGCAAGGGATTTTCCAGGGTGGGAGCCTGCTCTTAGTGTGCCTTTTCAGAAGCAGGCTGCAAGCTCATGAATCGGAGGTATTTTTCAAGTTGATTCCTGCAGTGGAAGTGATCAAATAGTTGTTTATGTACCTGTCTGGCCCAACAGCTCATGCTCACAGAGCAGAAACTTGCTGTCAAGGCTGCTGGGATGTGGTTGTGCTGTGATGCTATGGCACGTTTTTAAGAGGAAGCTGTGGAGGCTGCAGGTGCCTTTCCGAGGCAGAGCCATGCTGCACTCCAGGCACGGTGCTGCCCAGTTGCTGAGCTGGATTCATGATGCCTTTCTCTCTATGGAGCTGCAGGAGGCTTATACCTGGCCATCAGTTTGCAACAGCCCATCTCTGGCTCTCCCCATGCTCCCCCCTGCTCAAGCAGGCACCCAGAACAACCCCACCACTCCTGGTGAGGATGTGCATCCCCACGGGAAAGTCAGGCTCTCCCAGTGGCAGCCTCCTCCAGCCCCCAAAGTGACGGTGACGTGGATGTTTCTATACAGACCAAACATTTTCTCAGGCATCTGTAACCCCTTTAATGTGTTTTTCTTGCTCCTTTGGGGCGGGAATTATTCTGGCTTTGTGCAGAAACCGATCCTGAAGTGCTCGGGGAGTGGAAACCTCCCATTATACTTTTGAAAAATAATATTAATCTTCCCTCTCCTTTTATGAAGAGCTCTCTCCCTGATGGCTCAGGACTGGAGGTAGGCATTTGATGTGGAAATAGCCCTTGCTGAAAGCGCCCTTTTGATGTTTGATTTTCACAGGGCCAACTTCAAACCAACTGCAGGGAGCCCCGGGTGTCGGTGGGGATGGGCCCCAAAGGGTGCCCAGGAAGGATGCGGGGCAAAGGGGAAGTGCTGCCAGACCTTTATCCTGCCTGCCTGCCATTTCTCTGAGCAACAGGCAGGTGTTTCCAGGCTTTCAAAAGACAATAAAGCCAGAGGGATTTCCAATTGTGAAAATTGCCTTTGGCCTGATTCAGCTCTAGGACCTGAGGCAGGCACGCAGCCTGCAGTGAGATGGAGTGATGGCCACAGGTCTCAGGCCTCCGTGCTGCCTTCCCTCCCATGGCACAGTGGCACTGAGCATGGCTGTGCTGGTCCTCTTGCTGCCTTCGTGTCCAGACACAGGCACCAGAGCTGGTGAAGGGTCTGGAGAACGAGTCTGATGAGGAGCAGCTGAGTGAGCTGGGATTATCCAGCCTGGAGAAGAGGTGGCTGAGGCCAGACATGATCATTCTCTACAGCTGCCTGAAAGGAGGTACTAACAAGGTGGCATTTGGTCTCTTCTCCCCATTAATGAGTGATAGGACATGAGGAAACAGCCTCAGGTTTTTCCAGGGGAGGATTAGATTAGAGATGAAGAACCTTTTCACCAAGAAGGTTGTTAGACTCTGTCCCAGGCTGCCCAGGGAGGTGGTGGAGTCCTCAGCCCTGGAGACATTTAAAAGATGCACAGCTGAGGTGCTGAGGGCCATGTTTTAGTGGTGGGCTTGGCAGTGTGAGGTGAGTGGTTGGACTTGATCTTAAAGGTCTTTTCCAGCTGATATGATGGTATGATTCTGTAGCAGCCATGCCCTGCTCCCTGCCTCTGCCCACAGCAGGAGTGCATGGCTCCAGCTAGAAGACATTCATGCTAAGGGCATGAGCCTAAGAGCAAGTCTACTCCATTGCCCAGGGCAAGAGAGACCTGGCCTCTCCCCATCAACTACAGAGACCAAAGGTGAGTGCAAGATGCAGAATTTGGCCTCGGCTGCAGGAATGCAACAGCAAAGGGAAGGAGAGGATGCACTGGCTGATCCCATTGCCCACCAGGTTCCCTAAAACACCTGTGCTGAAACCCACCCAGAGACGAGAGCCAGGGCTATGGGCTGAGCCATGAGGGTGAGGATGATGTGCCTGAGCTCGGTGTGTGTGGAGGTGGAGGCAGGTAAACTGGGGCACTGCAGACCCAGACAGCATCCACAGGTGACAGCATCTGCATCCTCACTGCAGGGACACAGGGGATGGTGAAGTGGATACTCACTTTGGGACAGAGCTACTGCCTTCAGCTGCCTCTAGTGGCAGGGACCTTGGTGACCCGTTTGTTTCTCCCAGTCTGGCATTGCTCTTAGCTACTTATTTAGTAGTTTTAGTATCCACCATATGTGCCTCCTGTAGTGCAACAGTGAGCTTTTCTCTCCCCACTTCTCCCCCTCCTACCATTTTCTCTCCTTTAGTTTCTCAAAGCACTTTTGAGAGGCCGCTCATCTGGGAGGTATTGCCTAAGACAAAGTTGTATTGTGTACGGTTGGTCAAAGCCAGATAAGAGCTTCCAAGCAGCCGGGCAGTAAAGGTGGCTTCTTCAGGTGCTGGCAGCTCTCACAGAGGTGCAGTGTTTGGGATGTGTTAACCCAGTGGCCGGGATTTGCATAGGTACAATACCCTTCTTCACTTTCTGGCAGGTTCTTGGCTTGGAAACTGTTGTATTCAACCTTAGGCCAGTATGTTGGCCTGGTAATCAGTATCACACTATTGACTTTGTCTCTCCTCTTTTTCTTTTCGGAGACAATACACATTTTATGCTTTGTCAGCAGAAGGCAGGCCCTGAGCTCAGTCTTCAGGGCATCCCACTCCTCCTGGAAGCTGCAGGCACCCAACACTTCAGCAGCTGCTGGCTTTGCCTCCACTCTGCAAAGAGCTCACACAGAGTCACAGAATGATGGGGGTTGGAAGGGACCTCTAGGGATCATCCAGTCCAACTCCCTGATAAAGCAGGTTCCCCTCCATCAGGTCACACAGGAACGTGTCCAGGTGGGTTTGGAAACCTCCAGAGAAGGAGCCTCCACACCCTCCCTGGGCAGCCTGGGCCAGGGCTCCCTCACCTCAACAGCAAAGAACTTTCTCCTTATGTTGAAGTGGAACTCTTTGCATTCCAGCTCATGTCCATTACCACCAGTCCTGTCACTAGGCACTACAGAAAAAAGTGTCACCCCATCCTTCTGACACCCACCCTTTAGGTACTTCAGTGTCAATGAGGTCTCCCCTTATTCTTTTCTAGGCTGAACAGCCCCAGGTCCCACAGCCTTTGTGCCTAAGAAAGATGTTCCAGCATGTGCATGTGTTCATAGCTCCAAGAAACAAAAGCTTTCACACTTTGGTCTCCACCAACTTGTGTGTTGTTAGCGAGACCTGGCCACCTTCTTACCCAAAAGCTTTGTCCTTGGTAAAATCTGAAGGTGTTGTGAGTTTTGTCTGATCCTTGAGGAACAGAAGAACTGTCAGACATCTGGAAAGGCTGAATGCAAGCCCTCTGCCAGCACAGCTCAGCCCTCAGGCACGAGCTTAGCAAGACCAATGGTCCCGGGAGGCCGGGGACCGTCCGCACACGTGCTGCACAGTCCCTCCATGCACTGGCAGTAAAGTTGATGCCTTCCAAATGCTCTGGATTTGTTGCACATTTTGAGGACATCTGGGCTCAGGCTTCCAGCAAATGGCTGAAGGATTTACCTGGTGTGCTGGGAAGCTGGACTTTACGCTGCAGTGGCCGCTGACAGCTCTGCCACTGCAGCTGGGACTGAGTGAATCTGGGAAATCTTGGGGTGTGATGGTGATCAAGTCCCGTCTGGTGGTGCAAAGCAGCAAGGGTGGTTTTCAGGGACGAGGGAGGTGTTTTCCTGCCTGTTTCTAGAGGATGTCTAGACTCCCCAAGGCAAGCACAGCAGCAGAGACACGGAGTGAGTTCTCAGTGCCCTCAAGTCCCACCTGTCCTCCAGGAAATTAATATTCTCTTGGGAACCCAGCGTTATCCAACTAAATTATTCCTTTGGGGTTGGAAGCCTTCAGCAGGAAAAGAAGCTTTAATGCAAAGGACAGGCAAAAAAAAAGGTCTTAAAGCAGCTGATCTGCAAGTCACCTTTGCACAGGCCTTCCCTGCTCATCACCTTGGCTGGACAGGGAAAGCATCACATTCATGTGCTGGTTTTTAAATGATTACCCTAGCCAGCACTGTTTATTTCCCAGCTTGGCGCTCAGAGGCTGTTCTTCTCACACTTATTTACTGTAAAGCAAAGAAAGCCAGGGAAAATGATCTCCAAAGCAAATAGAGCCATGTTTCCATTTGGGAAAACTTAGAGGGAAAGCACGTGTAGCTAAGCAACAATGCATGATGGTAACCGGGTCGTTTTCCAAGGCATGAATTGCATGTGGGTAACTGCGAGGAAAACAACCCCGGCCAACGCGCTGCCGACGCTGGAATTCTTGGCCTAAGTGATTCATAAGAAATGAGATGACTTTTCAATATCCCTGAGAGCTCTCTGGGTTGTTACAGGTTTTTTTCTCCCGCTTTCCGTCTCCATCCAGGGCCTTGGGTAGGAGTCTCTGCTTCCGTGGCTGGGCAGAGCTCAGAGTACAGCTGCATTGCAGAGAGGTTCCCTGATGGGAGGTGGATGGGCCCCACTGCACTCCAGGGAAAGGGATAGGGACTAAGGAGTCCCACAGCAGCACTGGGGACTCAGCCATGAGAAACTTCCTTCTCTTTAGGGCCAGAGTGAAGCCATTAGCAGTGCAGCTGGATCTCAGCCTCCCTGTGATGGTACATGGGGATGGCTTTGCTTACTTATCCTCCCTGTGAAGCCAGAGAATCTCCACTGCAATAAAAGCGAGGTGTTCTTTTACCAGCAGGTAACAAGGTATGGATGCACGAGGGTACTAGTACTAGGCTAACACTAGCTATGGGACTGTAAAACTCTTTGGGAAGTCAGGAATGGGACAGTTTGCTGGAAGATGAATAGGTGAGGTGACGTTTGGTTGGGGGCACAACTTCCACGTCACGTAGCTGCTGCATCGTGGGTGACAGTGCCTGGCTCAGCCTCAGATGAAGGGTTAGGGAACCCTTCAGCTTTGCATAGGGCAGGGAAATAATTGTGTTGTGTTGGGGTTTTGTTGGTTTGGGATTTTTGCCCAAATAATAATGAATATACAGAGTGCAAGTTCTGCATTTGCACAAGTGGCCACTTATCTGGGCTCTTCCAGCACTCTTCCTGCTGGGAATGGTGCCACCTTCAACCTGGTGCTGGCAGCTCAGCCTGAAGGTCAGCAGGTGAGATGGCAGCAGAGCAGGGGAGAGACCTCGCTTTTCTAGAGCTGCCATTGATTTCCTCTGCCTGCCACTCGCATCGCTGGCTGTGATCAAAACCTACACTGCCATCTTTATTAAAGAGTTATTGCAGGAAGGTATCAGGATTATTTCTTCCCTCTATGAATAAAGTTCTACAGCTCCTCTTAAAATCAGACCTGAGGAATTTTACAGAGTAGTTATTGTACATTCCTTCGGAAAAAAAAAAAAGCCCTGAGCAAGTGGTGCCAATGCATTAAAGCAATGAATAGAGGAAGTGAAAAATATTTTAGATTCCTCTACAGTGTTACATTTCAAAAATGTCCTGGTTTGGGATATTAGGATTCAGGGGAGGCGGCAGCTTTTGCTCTCTCTTTTTTTCCCCTCAAATTTCTCTGAACTTGTTACAAGTCTCCTTCCATTTCGCTCACCAGTTCCAAGGGACTCAATAGAGAGAGGCGCGGAAGGATGGCAGAGATGCAAAGTGCACAAAGGGACCGGGAGTGTGGTCTGATAAGTCTGTAATTGGAGCTGCTCGAGGCGACATTTTTTTCACTTCAATGTAAATGGGGATGGCTGAAACCCTTAACAATCGGTCTGTCAGGCTGCTTCTTTAATGGATTGCTCTGTTTAACGCTGTCACTGGCAAGATGACAAGAGAAATTAGTGTACTGGAAAACAGAAGGTAACTGGTGGCTCCCCAGCCCAATTCCACAGCCCCGTAGACCCCAGGGTGCTGCAGCACCACAGCCCAGCTCACCGGCTGCTCTGCTGCCACCCGGGAGGAGGAGCAGGGGAGCTTGCAACCTCCTGCCCTTCCTAGGGGGTAGGAAGGGCTGCAAAAAACACTGAAAGAGTGTGTGTGGGAAGAAGAGGGTCCCTTCCATGGCTGGGGGTCCCTGAGGCACAGCTGGCTGCAGGCTGGGACCAAGGCACGGAGAGGACCTAAGAGTCCTCCCAAGGTCTAGTCACAAACTCTTCCTCAGCTGCAAACCAGCTTTGTCCTTTGCCTTTACACCACAGACACTTCTTTTCAAGTCATATGGGCTAACGTCAGTCTTCTGGGGGCGCTGGGTACAGGGTAGGAGCTCTCCTCTGCGTGTGAGGGTGCATGAGCACATGTGAGTGCATGCAAGTATGTGCTGCTTTGGAGATGCTTCCACCCCGCCATTGTTTGAAGCCAGCCCCTGAAATTTGGCAGCGACAATGCCCCAAGGCTAGAGATGTACCTTTTGCCTTTCCCATGAAATTCCATTCTGGTTTGGCTGAGTTAGGAAGGAAAAAAAAAGAAGTTTGAAAATCACCATTTCCCTTCTGCTGCCTGCATTCCTCAGGAAAACTTTGGCAGCCTGTCAAAACAATAACTGAACGTGAACTTTCTAAAAGAGCTGGCCCGGTGCTGTCTGCCAAAGCAGCAATTCAGCACAGCCCGGTGCAGGGTGTCCTTTCCCTCACCCGCCCCCCCTTCCCCCCGCCCCGCCCCGTGCCCAGCCGCCGGGCACTCACCCCCGGGCACCGTTTGGCGCAGTGTCCGCACCAGACAGCCACGGGCAGAGCACGGGCTTGGCATACGCTGCCCGGCTGCAAACGCCACACGCACCTCCTGTCCCCTGGCAGGAGAGCAGCAGGAGAGCGGCTTTCCGCTTCCAGCACCGACCGTTACTCCTGCTATTTTTGGGGCAGAAAGCTCTGGAGCAGTGAGGAAAGGCCAGCTCAAACCTTGCAGAGCAAGTCCAGCTGCAACAACCTACGTTGTAGACATTTATTTAAAAGACCTTATTCTCTCTTTTCTTTAAAAAATGTTATTTCCTATGTTAAAGGAATGTTGTTTACAATACAAAGCCAAGTGCTTTTAACTTAGGAAATGCCTAATGGTAGATTCCTCGCCAGCTCAGCTCTGTGTGCATGCCTTTACCTACATGAGCCCCTCTTTCAACCTCTTTCCTTGTGTGGACAAGCGAGGGAAGAGGGCATGAGCTGCTCTGACAGCTGTAAATAAGACACTTCCTAACATTGAAGTGTTTCATTTGAATGTCTTCACAGGCCGTGTATTTTTCTTTAATACAGGTTTTTAGTGCAATGTATTATTTTCAAACCAAAGCACCCGACTCTGGCACACTTGCCAGAGTTTTTCCTCACCACAGAAATGTGGCTGCATCTGGGGTGGAGCGAGGGAATGGGTTTGCAGCATATTCGGACATACAATGTCTCTAAAGCAGAGAGGAGACCTTGTTAAAAACACCCGGTATATTTCACACAAAGATGCAGGAGGATGAGGGGAAACTCCTGCTACTGCCCCCCTGCAGGGGTTAATAATCAGGGGTATTTGAGGGGGCTCAGGTTGTACAATTCAAGAGGAAGGTGCTGCTTCCAATGTCCCCATGCTGCTGGCACCGCGTTGGTTTTGAAGGACAGGATGAACCTCTGCCTTTCCCACCTCTCCTGTCAGCAAGCCCCACGTTTAGCTTGCAGTGCACTGAGACCCCGGTGACAATGTCTGAGCCAAAGCAGACAAACCCACCTGCCTTCTCTCATCAACTCATCACCAGGAGGTGAGAAACAGGCAGGAATAATCTGTTAACTAAACCAAACGGCTGTCACTGGTTGTTCTCGTGCTCTTACCAGCAAGATGTGGCTGCCCCTGTGGGAAGTTGGCCACCAATGATGGCAGATACTCCACAAATCCTGGTGTCTTTGCAGCATAAGGCTAGTAACTTCCTTGTGTAGCATTTACTACAAAGGGAGCCATCCTTTCCGACAAGAAGGCAGCTCTACCTTCTCCAAACTCGCCCCCAGCAGGCCCTGAGCTTGCACTAAGGGTGACTATTTGGGTCTGAGGAATGGGTGGGATACACCAGCCTGGCCCAGAAATCCCTCATCATTTTCCAGCGTTTGGCTGACAACACTGTGGATTCTGCCCCCCTCTCTCCTCCAGCCCTCCAACTATAGAAGCCTGTTGTGGCCTCCATTCAGCTGTCAGATATCACGTTATCATGGCTCGGCAAAGAGGAAACCGAGCAGTTTGGCACAAATGGCTTGTCTGTGTGGAGCCGGTTGCAGCGCGGGTCCGTTCGGCCGCTCCTGAAGCACATGCAAAGCGCCCAGAACTTCAATATTTCATCTTGCCTTGAAATGCAAATTGTCAGATCCGAGGGAATGAAAGGGAGCGAATGCGTGGCCGTCCATGCAGGGATGTCAGGGATGCTGGGCTCGCTTCTTGCCTTTCAGCCTCAGCATGGGGCACCGCGACCCTTTCTCGAGTGCTGTGTCCCCTGCTCAAGCTTTGCCATTATCACCATTACTTCAATGTTTGAATGCAGCTTTTCCCAACTTGGAGGGAGGGGATCTAGTGCTCAGCCACACCTTGAGCATCCCTGAGCACTCGATGTGCTCCCAGATATGTTTCTCTTCTCCAAGGGCACAGTTGTGATGCCGGGTGCTCAGACTTTTTTGCCTGTAGAGGAGAGATGTGCAGGCAGAAGGGATTTTGCAGTGTGTAAGACAGCACAGCTGCCTCCCTGTCTGCACTCGGCAGGCACATGCACACAACCACTCACCCCTATTGCAGGGCAGGCGGCGTGGCAGGCAAGGGAGCACCCCATGTGTGCATGTTGGGAGCCAAGGAATCCTGGAAATAGCATAAGCAGAGTTTTGAGAAATAAAAACACATTAATATTCTGTTCTCTCAAGGCATTATCCTACTGTTTACCATTACACACAATCCTCTGCCTTAAATTGCATCTTTGATTAAAGCAGCAATGAGAGAAACCAGTGCTAATAACAAAATGTATTCTGCTTTAAATCACTAAAGTGAAAACATCAATAAGCTGTAACCATCAGTGCCGCCATGAAAATGAAGGCAACCACCATGGGAAACAGCAAGGATGAAATCCACTTTGCCAGCATAAAAGCCAAGTAATTAGGTCTTATGTGGGTGGAACTTATAATGAGGTGCAGGAAGGGGGAAAATGAATTTCAACCCAAGCCTCCCTCCTTCTTTCCTCCCCTCGCCAGAGCTGCTAATCCAGGTTTGGGGGCTGCAGTAGGGACGACAGCCTCATTTCACAGCACCCTGGGGTCTGCCAGGGGGCATCCACATCTTTACCTGCACCCACGGCCTGAGCCTTGTGGGGCTGCTCTGCCCCACACCCCATCGGTGGGTTTGTACCCACAGTACCAACTGAGATTTCACTGGCGGGGAGTTGTGCTTCAGGAGGAGCATTTTGCTTTGAGCAAAGCTTGAGCTCTGTTGTATCATCCCAAGAAACTGAATTTGAAAATTAGAAAAAGGAATCCTATCTGGGTGAACTTGCTTCTGCAGGGGGGTTGGACTAGATGATCTCTAAAGGTCCCTTCCAACCCCTACCATTCTATCATTCTACAATCGTGGATTAATCGGAGTTTGTGGACGGGAATATAAACTTAATTTATCTACAGCGAGTTATTTGAATCAAAGCCCTGTGCTCCTTTGCAGCTGTCCATCCCTCAAGCAGCTCTATTACTGGAGCAGAGCTGCTCTCAATTCCTCGCCATGGAAGTTGTGATACATCAGCAAACTTCAGATCCTTTGCACCCAGCTCTTCCCACAGACTCTTAAACTGGGTTTAGTTTTTCAGTTATTCAGTGTTGCAGCCACCCTCTGGTTCATTTAAGCTAGGAGTGTTTTCAGGAGCTTTCTATCTGGTGCTAGAACAGGAGAAATTATTCATAGCTTACTCTTCCATGCTTTAAAGTGCAAATAAAGCAGACAACTTCAGTGCTGGGTTTTCTAACCTTCCCTGACATCTCCGCAGCAGATTAGGGTGCTTGTCCATCCTCATGCATGAGACACTGGTGGGAAATCTCCAGAAAGGGCTTTTCCTTAATTTCTCAACAGCTGTCACTTTGCCTTTCTTTATGGATGCTTTGCCATGCGAACACAGAGGCTGGCTGCCGAGCTGGCTGCATTTCCACCTCCCGCTGCTGCTTTTGGGCTGTGGGCTCAGGGTATGGCCACCGCGATGTGGCTGGTAGGCAGCCTGAGGCTCAGCTTCGGGTGTGTTTGCAGCTCAGGTATCTGCCAAAACTTGTGAGACAGCCATCCGGTTTGCTGCCTTTCCCTCTGCTTTTTTTTTTTTCTCCCTGGTTATGCCGCTAGAAAGAGCGCTGGGTTTCCCCACGGGTAACACTCTAGCTAGCAGGCGGTTATGAAACGCTCAGGTTGTAACTTGGAATACACAGCAGGCAGCTGCCAGGGACCCGCAAAATTAAGACAGGGGAGGAGAGCCCGTGTTTCTGGCAGCAGCAGCAGGGCAGGCAGCTAAGAGGTGGCACGGTGGGGACCGGGCAGCCCAGATCCCAGCCGGGGACGGGGAGAGCGGCTCTGCCAGCGAAGGCCCTCTGGGCCGCGGCCCTCTCCCACAGACCCCATTCCCACCGCGGGGCCGGCACCGGCTGGAAGTAGCAGGTAGGCCCGGCTCTGCGGGGCACCGGCCCGGAGAGGCCGCACCCCCGCGTCGGTGCGGGCTGTTCCCCCTCGGCAGCGCTGGGCCCACGGGCCGCTGGGCCCTTCCCGGAGGCTGCGGGGCTGGGGCGCGGGGTCCGAAGGCGCCCGCGCAGCCCCTCAGCCCCGTCACCCCGCTCCGCCTCAGCGCTCGCCTTTCTTTGTCCCGCTTAGTAACCGGGGCTCCCAACCAATCGCCATCGAGCCAGCCGGCGCCGCCGACAGCCGATTGGCCGGGCCGCCCGGAGCCCTCCGCCAATCGCGGCGCTCGCTGCTCCCTCAGACAAAGACAGCAGCTCTGGCAACTGGGCTCGAGTCCCCCCGCCCGCCGCGCGTGCTCCGCGGCAGCGGCCCCTGGCGACGGGCCAGCCGAGGGACCTACCACCGGCCCTGCGCTCCTCGGAGCGGGGGGGAGGGCGCCAGAAAACGCGGCCAGAAGAGGCGGCCGCGGTGGCGAGAGGGAGCCGGGTAGAACTTAGGAAAGTGGGAAAGCAGGGCTGTGTTTCGTGCCAGGCTTTCTTTCTTGGCGTGTCTCTCCGGCTTGAAGACGGGCTTTTCTCCCTTTCTGGTTTTTTTTTGTTTTGCCCACCCCCTCCTTCCTCCGCCTCGTAGAAGCGCCCGCTGCTCCCCCACCGCCCCCCCACCCAGCCTGCACCCGCCTCCGAAGGGTTAAAAAGCCGGCGCGAAGCCCCGCCCCTGTCCCCTCCCGCGCGGCGCCGGGGGCGTGGCCCGCGCCTCGGCAAGAGGCGGTTGGCGACGGCCGGGCCCCTCAGAGCCTCTTAAAATGAAACCTAGCGGGGCCGGGCGCGCCGCAGAGAGCCCGCGCCCGCCGCACCGCCCGCCCGCGCCCGCCGCACCGCCGCCGCCGGCCCGCGGCGGGACGCGCCGCCGCCCCGCGCTGCCCGCACGGCGCTGAGCCGCCCGGCCCGGCCCCGCGTACCGCCGGCGCACCGAGCGGCCGCTGCCCGCCCCGCTCGAGCTCCGCGCCCGCCGGTATTGTTGCCCGCCGGCCCGCTCCTTTCTCCTCCGCCGGCGGAAAGAATTCAGCCACAGAGCGAAATCTACCCCCCCTTTTTTTTTTCTTCCCTTCCCCATCTCCTTTATCCGCTTCTTCCCACCCTCCCTCCTCTTTTGTGCGGGGGTTTTGTTTTCCTGACAGCCCGGTGTTTTACAAATACCCCGAAAATGGCGATTTTTAGAGAGAATTCAGGAAAGTGGCTTTGCCGTGGAAAGGTGTCTTTTTAAACAACAAGAAACATTCTCCATGTATTGTATCTATAACTGCCTTAGTTCCTGCAGGGCAGCTGCTGAGGTGGCTTCTGTCGGGGGGCTTTTAATTCATTTTTAGATTCTTTTTTAAATATTTTTTGCTAGAAGTGTTATTTTAGAGCCAGGTGGATTCTTCTCGGCTTTTTTTTCCCTTTCCCTTCTTCTCCTTTCCCCCCTTTTTTTCCTCCCCCTCCCTCCCCTTTATTAAAAGCCGAGAAAGCCAATCTCTTATTTATAAACCTGCCGGGACTTGACTGTCGCGATGTACAACACGGTGTGGGATATGGACCGCGATGACACGGACTGGAGGGAAGTGATGATGCCCTATTCCACTGAGCTGATATTTTACATTGAAATGGACCCTCCAGGTAGGGAGCCGAACCTTTTTGTGCCTGGCTATGCACCTCTGGGGTGCAGCGGGTCGGGGCCACCTCTCATTCGTGTCTTCCCTCCTCTTTGCTGACTTTCCCCGTTTGGAAAAAGAGGCAGAATCTGCAGAGAGGGGAGGCAAAAATAAAATTAATGTCTGTAGTTAAACTTTGCATAAACTTTCCAGGGACTTGAACCTGCTGTCTCCCGGGCGATAGTATTTTAATACTCTTTTTGCGGCGGGAGGGGGGATAACTGCAATTTACGGTGCCTTTTGGGAGGAGATGGGAGGAGGAGAGCTGCTCACAGCTTACCTCCCGAGTCTCCTTTCTTTTTTTTTTCCTCAAACCTTTATTGAAAACGTATATTTTGGCTGTACTCACTCCTAAAGGAACGTTTTTATTAGCCTCTTCACCTGTGTGCCTTTATGTGCCTGTAACACTTTGATGGCAGTGATTTACCTACCTCCATTCAGTTGCAGTTTAATCGCTTTTGCAGTCCCCGAGACCCTTTTCTCGCCAGCTCTCTTCCCGCATTGACAGATGAGGTGTATGTTATCGCTGGGTTTTGCTGCTGGGGGGATAATACCCGGGAACAGGCTGGAATCCCTCCCCGGAGGCACTGTTACTTTGATAACACTTAATAACCTTGTTCGGAAGGGTTTGATTGAACTTTTGCGGTTTTTTCCCGTGGGTTGCTAGTGCTGAAAAGGAAGAGATGCATTGTCTCTTCACTTGCCTGAAGTTTCTAGATGGGACAGAAAGTTTAGTTTGTGTCTGAAGAGTGTGGGAAGGCTTATGAGAAGTTGCTGAGTCTTTCTTCAGTGATGAATTAAAGTAAGCATAAATGGGTACTGGTGAAATTGTATCTATACCTGCAAGAGTCTTACAGGCTGCTAGCAGTAAGGTAACTGAGGGGCCTTTATGTTCTCAGGTCTCTGATCTCTACAGACAGAAGGTGCAGTAAAATATGCATCAAAAATCTTACCCTGTAGAAAAACTGATAGCAAGTAAGTGCTCTGAGTGGTGTCTTGTGTGGCATGTACTGTTAGACCTTCAAAATGCTTTTCAATCAGTGCTTGAACCATGGACGCTATCTCCAAGTGAGATTTAGTCTCTTTGTTTCAGTGCAGTGAGCTCTTCCCCCCCACCCCCCCCCCCCGTAGGTATGTGGTACGTTAATTAAAAGAGGAGGAGATGATCATCCTGAGATTTTTGGATCTCGAGGACCAGTGCTCACTTCCTCTGGTAACTCTGACACTTTAAATATCAGATCTCTCAGACCCACGATACTGGCCACTACTCATTAAATTCTTGCATAGCTGACTACTTATTTTTAGACGCTACTCCTGAAAGCATAAAGTTCAGTCAAATCTGTTTGCTTGTTTCTGTGAATTTCAAAGGGTATCTTTCCTGTAAATGCTTTTGGGTTTAACTATTCGTGAGGTTAGCGTTTGTATCTGCTTGTATGGAGTGAATTAAAAAATCAGTTCCATTGTGAGTGACTTAAACCATTGGTGAGGGGGGAGTTTATTTGAAAAATTAAAGCCCCTTAAATGGCTTAGTGTGAGGGAGCTGCCAAAAGGGTCTGGCTTAACTCTACCGGTCAAAACCCAAGTTTTCGGTATTTCTGCATTAGTATAGCCATTCAGCCTTTGGAAATCTGCATTAAGAAGCAGTGCTTCTGTCATTAATAATGCCAATATCGCCAGCATTGGTGCCCTCTTGTCAGGAGTCAAAGCTCTGCACTCTCCAAACACTCGCAAGTGAAAGGACTTAATGTTACATGCAGATCCCTGGAGTGTTCTGTAACTTTATCTTTCACATTTTTAAACCAGAAAGCCCAGAGCTGGAAATGATGCGTGGGATGATCATCATGTGTATCTCCTGATTTCATAGAACTATAACTTTTAAATTGCAGGGTGAGAGAGAGTGAGTGTGGCAGAGGTGATTTGCTTTTCCCTCATGCAGCGGTGGGGTGGGAAAGCGTTTTCTGCTCCAGGATGATAGGTCATCCCTAAGGGGAATGTGAAGGTATTTCTTTGGAAGACTTAAACACTCGGCATGCCTTGGGATAAAGTCACTGCGCTTGCACCCGGTAACAACCACGACTCCATTTGGCCAGCTCCCAACAAAAAAATGTGTGCAGGTTTTCAGCGCAGCATTCCCCTGCGCGGTGCCTGGAGTGCCTGAGCAGCTACACGGTGCCAATGTGTTCTCTCAGCAGCGCGCAGGCTGCCGATACGCAGCGAGCGTCCCCGCTGCCGAAGGAGGCAGCGCCGTCTTTTGTTCACACAACTTGCCTGAAGAGATCCCTGGTTGGTCTTTCTGCTGCAGGACTGGGCACGGACTGAATCACGCACCACCGCTCCCGATTACATTTTAGCGCGTCTAAACTTCAGGCAGGAGACAAAAGCAAGGTGAACGTAATGTGTGGTGTCACCCGTAACCCCTGAGTCAAGGGTGGGGATAGTGTTTCTCGTTAAGGGCCAGTAGACCTTTAATTTATCTTGGCAGGCTGTCTTAATACCCACCTTGGCATTGCCCAATAATAATGCAGAAATCAAATCCTGTGATGGCAGGCAGCCTGCAGCGCAGCCGTAGCTTCTGTCAGGCCTCAGTGCACCTGCACCAGCTTATCAGTGTGCTTGTGGTTTCTGTCTGGGCTTGTATATGTAAATGGATGCTCAGGACGGGTCCCAAAGCCTCTCTGCTAAAAGATCTGCTCAAAAGGTAAAAGAGATATTAGTAAAATGAATGCTCCTCTCACGCAGGAGAGGGTTTTATCAGAGGCAGGATCAGGCAATGATTGCCAGCTTTATGTTAGCTTTTAATCCATCCTAGACATAGGAGTGGGACAGTTTTCCCACCAGTGGCACCAGAAACTCAGTTGTGTCAGCCACGCAAAGCATCGTGCCTTGCAGCAAACTAGCACAGGAACAACAGTGGTGACAACCCGCGGGGTGACTCCTGTTACCTAAGGCTGCTGCCTTCTGCTTGCATGGCTTTTGGCACCATAAAATGTATCCCTGACGTATCCTAGGGTCTGCATGTGGCAAATAATACCAGGTGCAGCTAAAGTTGTGTCTCTTTAGACAAAACTGGCATCATCAGTTGCACATAGGCAACCTAGTAGCTTCTAAACTTTCTCATCAGGATTAGAGTGTTACGGCCATGGCAGCATCATGTGTGGGTTCTGGCATTAGGAAACTGGCTGTCAGGGCTTCACACGCAGGTGCTGTGGGTCATGCTGTCTGAAAAGACAAGGAAATAGGCTACTAGATTCAATTTAGTTTTTGGTTAACGACATCTACTCAGGTCTGCAAGAAGTTGTTACTGGCATTAGTGAAGCTTTTGAAGAGAGGATGTTGAACTGACTGCAAAAGTCAGCGGAGTATCTAAGGCATAGCTACCTATGTACTGCCTCGCTTCTAATTGGGACTCGGTAATGTCTTTCCCTCTGTAGATCTGGGATATATTATCAGTTGTGTTGATGATAAAATGTGTAATCACTGAATACATTTTGTCACAGTTGGATGAAAATCAGTAAGAGTGTTCCGCTGGGATTTCAGGCACAGATGTCAGCAAAGAGATTTGGCTCAACTACAAATTAGAGGTTAGTTTCATTTGTGTGAGTTATGAAGAAAACCACAAGTTTAAAGTAGGCTTCCTAACACAGAATGGACTCTGTCTATTTAGGACAAACACTTACTCTAGGAAAGCTACCTTTTTGAAGCCTTTTAGGCCCAAATGTGACCAGCAGCATTGATAACTTGATCCAAAGGTCTCTTTCAAGAACATTCCTCTTCCTTGCCTCGTGTGCTGCAACCAGCTGTAACAGTGATGCTGTTACAAAGTCTTTTAATAATGAAGAGGAAACAGGGAGCAATAATCTATAGGCTGCTTAGTTTAGTCTGCTTTCCAAAAGCAGCACTGCCATTGTATGAGACAAGCATTCGAGGGAGAAAGTGTATTTATTCATTATCTTTGCTATTTTCTTCTTGTATATAATTTAACAACCCTTGTTTTAGGGGAGCAATACTGTAATTGTAATTTGGAAAACATAGGGTTCTGCTCTCAAGGGCAGTGTTTACTCAGATACCAGCCCTGCTGTATCATTATCAATGTTATAGTGCAAACTGAATGTGGCTTCTCAAATGGGGTTTGTGGTATGCAGTAGCCAGATGTAGGTGAACACTGCATGTCTATGCCTGACTAGTTTTCCAGTGGGAGAACAGATGCAAATTTTAATGGCATTGTCAGTATTGTCCTTCAGCTTATCTGAGCTGACTCCAGAAGCTTGTCCAAGAAAAGTTTTGCTCGTACACATATCTTAAAAACAGTTCTACTAGTGCATATAATGAAGGCAGCAGCACTGTGGCAGCAACTGACCTGGTTGCAAGTTTAAGTCTTGCCGAAAGTCACGTTTCCAAAAAAGCAGATGTTGGGGGTTGAGAGCTTCTTTATTACAGAAGGCAGGTTTGTGCAGACTGGTTTGAGGTAAAGCAGGGAATAAATGAGGCTCAGTCACTTGTTTTCTGCATATCCTGGCAAATGGCTTGAATTGAGGTCTCGGCTCCTGCGAGGATGATCACATGAAACGCTTGTATTCTGTTCTTGTTACGCCTAGATTTCTCTGCTGGCCTTTTAATGACTGCTGTAACCACTTTTTTATTTCTGATTTAACTTTCAGGCTTGCTTTTGCATTCCTTGCTTTTGCTTTTCGTTTTGATGGCTCTAACTGTTAAAGGATATCACTCGTCAGCTTTCAATTAAATACATGAATGCAAAAAATGGCATCATTAACATAAAGTGAAACGATGCTTTGCTTGAGATGGGAGAGCCTGCTTTAAAAGGCTGACATTTCTGTTTATCAGTAGATTTTCAGATGATGTAGAAATATTTGGTGAGGGAAAGCTTGCCGAAGGGAGTTGTGCGGTTCTGTGTTCTGTAAAGCTGATGGCTTATGCAAACTAAAACATGAGAGAAGAGTCTGAGAAGAAACCAAGCTCTTCATCACATATCTGAAGGCAAAATCTGCAGAATATGTTGTTTCTGCAGTTGCTGTTACCAATGATTTGGTGTGTTGTATTGCATGGTGCCTCTACCTGACAGGAGTTACTCAGTGTTGCTTCCTTCTACCTCACCTGTTTAAAAGAAGACTCTTGGAGTTTCCTTCTGGGAGTATCATTTTCTCAAGCAGTAGAGTTGACTTCTGTCTTTGCCATTGCTGGTGTGATCTCTTCCTCCAGAATGAAGCTATTTGGCCTTATCTTTGCTCTACAGCTTGGGAAAACAGAGGCATAGCTGGTCATACACATCTGCGCCCAGTGCTGAAAGCAGTTGAGTGCCTTACATCATCTCATGTTGGTTGTTTAGTGAGTCACTTTTTGGGCAGAGAACTAGAGAGCCCTGGAAACAGCAGCATAAAGAATACTTTTATCAGCATTCCCTGCGTGTTTTAAAGCTTAGACTTTATTATTGTCAAAAAGACTGTTAACTGTGTTGAAACAGGTTGCAGTAAAACTTTGGCCCCATTAAAGCAGTAGGTGTGTTCTAGCTGGATTTTTGGAAACTCAGTTTTATGAAGTAGGTTGCTGAGTAATCCTTAAAGAACAGACTCTGCTCACGTGTTAAATGCCCCTATGGAAAAAGTCAGATTTTCTTTTTTCTTCTGCTTTTTATGTCATTCCTTCTGACAGGTTAGAATCAGCACAATAGCTAAGTAAGCAAGAATTTCCTTCTCCACGTAATTTAACTGTGGCACATGAAGCTGGTTCTGAGTCCCCAGACAGTGTCAGTGGGTGTTATTTCTTCAGAAGACATTTTTGTTGTCCTTCATCTCTGCCGTGTCCTCCACTCAACACACAAAGGTTTTGTAGCATTTCATTGAATATATTCCAGTACCTTAAGTTCTTTTAGTCCTTCTGGAAAGAAGTGACAATATACAGGCAGCTACATAAGAATTCATACAGTTTAAAAGAAGCAAAGTTCAAGTGGTGCCTGTTGTAGCTCTCTCTAAAACAGCCCCCAGCTGCCCTGCTCGACACTGACCAGCTGCCTGATGAATCCCGATGCCGAGGCACTATGTGCTCTGAAGCTTTCCTGTGGCCAAACAGGATCCAGGCTCTTCTCTGGCTCGAGGTGGCTGCCTTCCATCCAGTGCTTGTTGGAAAAAAAAGAGCTGAAATACTTCAACTGCTTCAACCTGTGACTGCTTCCAACATTCACCCAGACTCTCTACTAGCTTTTGTGAGCTGGAAAAATGTTATTTTAATGATAGTTCATAGGAATGCTGCTGCTTCTAAAATCACATCTCCCAGAAGCTGACACGTGGTTATTCAGGAAAGGCTTGAGAAACCTCATGTTTCTCAGCACAAAATGTTGTGGGTTTGGAGAAATGAAAACCATCAGTCCATATCTTCTTCATCTTGTTTGTTCTTTAGCTACAGAATAACTTGAGTTTTGGGCTGCTCTCATATCACATAAATACATTATCTTGTATCTAGCTCATTTTTGTCCTTGCAAATATCAACCTCCCATTTCTTTCTATTAGATGCTAATTATGTTACTGTCCTCCTCTTCCTTGTGAATGAAAAGAATCCCTGGGGCCTTTGGGTTTCTTTTTTTTCCAGGGTTTTTACCTTCTGTAGCTTTATCTCAAGTTTCAACCTCTGTAGTCCCTAACATCTCATGCTGCACCTAATTATCTTTGCTTTTGGAGGCATTCTTTCATTCCTTGCATCCCTTCCGTCAAAAAAAAAAACCCAAAACCCTGAAGCCAGAGCTGTTGCAATGGAGCTCAAGAAAACTTCTGTAGTGAGGGAACACAGGCCACTGTTCACATATGTTTCACTTTGTAGGGCTTAGTCCAATACCTGCCCCAGGAAAAGGTTTTAGAGGTGAGATGGATAAAGAAGTTCATTGACACACTTTGTGTAAGTTATGGTGTCTGTTACAACCTGGATTTGTACATTGCAATCATTTCCCAGGCTGGCAGTACTCATGCTATACTGGCCTGTGTAGTCATCTTGGGGACATATAAGAATCTAAATTGTTGCTCCTCCAAGGAACTGCTCCCTAGTGTCAAATTCGAAGTCTTTGGGGTTTGTGGCTTCTTTGCTTTGGTTCATGTCCTGTCTCCAAAAGCAGCCTCTTGAAGGATACAAGGAAGCTTGAATCAATGAGCTAAATGTTAAAGATCCTTTCTGTTTCAAAGGGTACAGTACAGTCTCAGTTGGTCAGTTTGGGGAGATTGAAAGATGTCAAACTGCTGCTGTGAAATGGATTTCATACTTTGGAGATTGTGGTGCACTTGAGTGAGGAGATGGGATCCATTTATTTTGTTACACCTTGAGATCTCAGCACGAGCAATGGCTGTGCAATCTGAACCCGTTTAGAAAACTCAATGCTTGCTCTGAATCTCAGCTTCTGTTGAGGGCACTGCATAGGACTGCATGGATTGGGATGCTGCCACGGTGCAACATCTTTCAAGGTCGAGGTTCTTAGAAAAGATGGTGTGACAGGATGCAACAGTTTTCCTCTGAATATTTTCTATCTTCCATTTTTTTTCCTGGAGTGTTGATCTGAAATGCACCTTTTGATCTTGATTTAGCTGGCTGTCTGTTAGCAATTTAGCTGGTGTTGAAACATTTCTACTTTGGTAACTAGAAAGTAGTTTCACGTAGCACAAGGACAGATACTGTATGAGGAACAATTTTACAGTCTGCTCTGAAACATCTGAGCTAGTGGTAAGCTGAAATAAAATGCTGCTTAGAGCAGCAAGTCACACGTTATTTACAGCTGTATTATTATTATTTTTAAGTAGGCTCTTGTGCAGCAAACTTCTCAGTAGTGCCAATCATTTCTGTAGAAAACAAGCTGTGGTATTTCTTCTGTGAAGGTGGATGGGGAACTGCTTTAGTTAGTAAAAAGAAGAATCTACTTGTTCCTTGCATTTTATAGTTTTGCTTTTATTCTAGGCCTGACATTGAATGCTATAAAGGACAACTGTTCTTATCACATATTTCATATTTTCATGGACAATAAAATGTCTGACATGAATTTGTATCCAAAGAGTGGGGAAAAGGAAAGCAAGCTATTTGTTTCTGAAGTGAGCCAAGCATGTGACGCTCAGTAGTAACAGTCTTTGGGTGATGAAACATGGCAAAAGTTCTAAAAGAAAAGTATCCAGTTTATTAGTAGTGTTTTTGGTAGGTAAAAAAGGGATTATCCTCCTCATGTTTACTTTGGGACAGTCATCTCTGTTCTGTTGATCATGGAACCTCTGACACTGCTGTAGCTTTGCAGCTCTGACAGTGCAGATGAGGTCACTGACCTGACAGCAAGTATCTTCCATTCCTTCCACCTCAGCCCACAAAGTGACAAGCTCTGCAAAGCAGTGAAGGGTGCTTGTGAAACACTCAGAAGAATTCTGAATATGAGCCAGCCTCTTCACACACTGTCGTCCACCATTCTGCTGGTGTCCCAGAGCAGGTCATCTTTTAACTTGTGCAGTAGCTGTGGATGCTCACAGAGTGCAGCGGAATTCTGGCAGGCTGTAAGAGGTGAAACAGTGGTTGGGAGGTGTGGGAGAGGACTGGATAGCTGGGGAGTTTTCAAACAAAATAGATCTTTATCAAACGAGCCAATTAATCAAAACTGAAATATTTTTTAAAGGTGTTGGTTTTTATGAAAGTTCATAGGAACACAAGCAAAGCTATAATGGGAGTGTTTTCATTGGAAGCCTGCCTGGCTCTCTGCCAACTTGTCTGCTCTTTTCTGTAACGAGATATTGAAAGACTTCAGTTCTTTGAATATGTCTTACTCTTTGGCATGCTGCCTGTTTTGGGGGAGGAAAGTGAAAACGTGAGCGTGCCTGAGGTTCTGTGGCCAGCAATAGTGCGATGGAGTAGCTTCCTTCTGCATCCCTTGAGGAGTTCTCGGGGCGTGTTAGCTGCCCTTTGAAGGAAGGGCAGCTTCGAAGGGCATCGGTGCTCAGTACTTTGCAAAAGGGGTCTTGGCAAGAGAACTGACGAGCTGAGATGTGGAGCTGCCAAGATAACTTACCTGCCAGTGGTGGGGAATGAGCTGCTGTCAGCAGGTGTGCACGACCCTCCTTTTCATCAGCTGGAGACTCTGCAAAAGCAGGATGCCTCATTGCTCTGGCTTGCACACATAGTACCCAATTCCTCTGAAATTCTGTGCAGAAAGCACCTTTCCTCAGTGTATGCTTTTTTTCCCTCAAGTGTCTTGAAGGGATCTCATGCAGGACTAGTGAGAGAGGGCAAGATTTTTGAGGCTTTGCCTTTAAAGTGGTAAACTGAGAAAAGTGTTTGAGAAATTGAGAAAGGCTACAGAGAGTAGTTACAGACTGGGGGGATTTTTTATTGAAATAGAAAAAGCTAGCCTGCATTTTCATTCCAAGTCCTCACCTGTACCTCCAAAGGGAAAACACTTCTGTCCTTAAGGACTATGTCACTAAAATGTTAGCTGGCCTAACTGTGGATTACTCGCATGTTTCCACAGTAATGGCACTTTCTAGAGCTTGATATTACAGTTTGTAGGGTATCAGCCTTTTTGAAGCTGAGTAACTCTTCCAGAGATCCTCTGATCTGTTTCTGCTTGCCATAATGTAGAGGGAGAGCAGATTGAGAGCCCCAGAAAAGAAGGTTAGTAAACAAGCTCCTGGAAGTGCTGAGTGACTTAAAATTGATGTTATCAGACTACTTGGTAGTTGTGATTATTTGTAGCAGTAAGAGTTAATACTACATTTAAACCTGTTATGTTTTTAAGCATCTTGCCTGCAGCTCTTAAAACTGCAAATTGGAGTTTAATTAACTGACAGGTTCATCTTATATGCAAATACTGCAGCCAGAGAAGAAATGGGCTGCTGACTGGATGCTGTGTGGGACGTAGCACTTTGGAGACCCAAAGCATTCTTCTTTTTCACTCCTCCTGAATTACTGCCATTGAAGACCCTCACACATAGGGCTCCTTGGCTCTTAGGCCGTGCAGACTTGTGACATTTTTGATTCAAAACCTAAGAAGTGTGTACCTTGTGGAAGCCATGGTGTACTTAGCTAAGGTTCAGTTCAGGATTGATATGGCCCACTATCTTCTACAAGAGACCTTAATTTAAAAAAGCCCACAACAGTGCTAAACTTGAGACACTTGCCAGCTTTCTTGATTATCTTGGTGTTGGAGATGCTTTGAGTTTCAGGGACTCAAGTCAGTTATATTTTGAGTAGCCTTTTGAAAAAACAATTCTATGTAGTCAAGAAAGCATAAAAAATGAGCTTGGCAAAGCCTAATCAATAACCTTTCCTCTTTGAGGACCTGCACTGCAGCTCTGCATAGCAGCTGGGCTGAAGCTACCTGCTGGAGCCATTGGCATTCTGGGCCTGACAATGGCTGATCCTGGGCCCAGCCGGTGTTGGCCACCACCACTCCATCACCAGCTCTTTTTTTCTTCCCCTCTTCAAGTGACAGTGATCTGGGATTTGGGATTTAGCTCAAGTTAGGCTGCTAGGGGAAGCTGGGAGGACTAGAGCTGCTAAAGAAAGAAAAACCAGAGATGCCCACTAGTGTGTGAGGGAAGGGCAGTCTGCTCTCACTGCTGCTTGCAAGGGGGTTGCTGAGGGCTGAACCTGAGCTTTGGGAGTGGAAAGGTCCAGCTAAGCTGTGGCCTTTTGGGTTTTGGAAAGATCTGTGCCTAAAGCTGTCCTAGACACATGGTGTAGGGGAAAGAGGCATGTGTATCTGGTTCTAACAGCAAGTTCTTTATTAGAACAGATAGTTCCATTGTGCTGTTAATCACTTGTGATCAATGTTCTTTCTCTCCCAGGAAAAGGAGGCAAGAAGCCATCAGAATGGTTCACTCTAATCAGAGCTTGTTTTGAGATAAAGTAAGATTGTGCCTGTGGCTAGATCAGAATTGGACCCAGTGACATGGAAAGAAACACGTCTGCTCTTGAAAGTATTTCTGTTGACTTCAAGCCAGCCTTATTTCCAGCCTTATTTTATTTACTGGAGGATTTTAGCTCTCTAATGTTCATCAAGTAAAGTATATACAAGTGGATTTTTTTTGAAGTCTAAATAAAAATCTTTAGACTCTTCAAGGCTCTTTGTAACTTCTCATAGGAACATCACAGGATTTCTCCTAGCAGGGTGGTTAGTACTGTAAAATACTATTTTACAGTAAAAACTCTTCTAGCAACCCATTGGGCCAGTGAGAACTGATGGGTGCTGCCCTGTTACAGTAGACTTGCCACGCTGTTACAAAACACTCCCCTTATGTCTTCACAGGTTGTGGGCTATGGGGTTTAAACTACCCTTGTGCTCAGTTCTCCACTTGTACAGGCTACAGCCATATCAGACTGAGAGAGTGGCCAAGAAACACTGAAATGCGTGGCCCTGTTAGTTGACTGGGTAAAGCAATAGTAAGGAACTGGTCTGGATCTAATACAGGGGAAAATCTATTACGACTCCAAGAGCTCAAAGTACCGAAAGTAAAGAATTAGATCCATGGCTCTCTGGAAACAGGATCCACCCTTGCAAATACTTTTGTATTTTTAAAATGTGCAAGCTATTAAAAAGCCTCTTTCAAAAGTCTATTGTGAAAAGGACTGGCTTCCATGAGTCAGGTTTTACAGGAACTGGTCCAAGTCTTATTCTTCTCCCTGGAAGAATTTACTTCCAATTTTCTCGTGCAGAATGAAGTTCTGCAGGCAACCCCCTGATAGTGAGAACTGATACTTACCTATTAGGAGGAAGAAAGAAAAAACCCACCTGGAGTAAGGACACTTGGTGTAATGTCCAGTGCTCTGTGTCCATGTGCCAAACTCCCCTTCCTTACTTTTCAGCTCTGGTAGTTTGCTTTTCTGTGCCTGGTTCTTTGGAGTGAGCCCTAACAAAGCTGCTAAATAATTTCACAGTGTATGAAGGAGCAAGACTTAATCTTCCAAGGAGGGCTAGAGAAGTATTCAAGTACTCTAGAGAACACTTGAAAGCCTCTTCTGGAAAGCCCCTATTACCAGTGTATTACAGGCTTTTACACTGTAAAATACCTTGATGTTTTTGATGGATCCAAGCCTTAACTTGCAAGACCCTGTGAAATAACTGCTGGTGCTGTATAGCTTTCTAAGAACTCTCAGTGCTGTTGCATGGTTTTTACACGAATCTCCACATCCTCATTGATGACTCAATCTACACAAGATGCTGGAGCAGACCAGGACATCTACAGGTTTTCCGAACTCAGCTTTACGGCCGTGCACAGGCACCGATGAGGCTCAGAACTGCTGCAGCTGTCCTGTTGCTTGCTCAGAGTAGATGGGGGAGCACAGCCCAGATGTGAGGAGGAGGGGGAGGACCTGAAGCCATTTTCTAATTCAGGAATGTTGAATGGGGGAGATGGAAGAGCACAGGGCACAGTCAATACAATTGACTCTGCAGGCTTAGCCTGGGTGTATTCTCCTCTGACCCTGCCAAAGAAGGATGGGGTCACGAGCTTCAAGCAAAGCAAGGTTAGAACCATGGCTTTGCTCTCAATGGTGCTTTGTACAAATCCTGAGGTGCTACACAAACAACTGCAGTAGTGAGCTCGGAATAACCGAAGCCTCCTAACCAGGAAGCTGCTTCACTGAATCCAAAGGTTTTCACCTTCCTTTTATAACAAGACCTGTTATTGCCTCGGTAGATATGTGCACACCTGAAAGTTCCCAGCTCACCCCATAAAAAGAACCTGTATGCTACGGTTTAGTGCTCAGGCCCGCAGAATGAATGCTGCTATCTGAATCAGGTGTTTGGTCAGCAACCCCAGGGTGCAAACGTCTGGGTCAAGGTTCACATTTAGTTTAGATTGGCTCGATTAAAGCATCTACTGGTTTGTCTGAGAACAGTGAAGTTACTGTGTCGGATATTCAATGTGAAATGGTATTTGGAACTGCGGTTGGAACAGTGTTTTCTCTTCTTTAATGTGGGAGGTGTGGCTCGGAGGTGAGCAGATGGACGGTGCCAAGTAGCACACCTCTCAGCGTTAAGCCATTCCACACCGGAGCTAGAGATCAAAATCTTCTTTCTGCTGCCTTTATTTGTACTGCTGCTTGTGTGCTGGGACCGTGTGTGTCTGAAAGATGGCTGTTGTCAGTGCCAGGCCAGCTCGCTGATGCTTGTGTAATCTGATGGCTAGGGCACAGGGCTGAGAGCACCGATGTTCAGGGTCTGACTGAAAAACGTGCTACCAGCAAATCAGTGTGTGTAGCTGCTTTCTTACTCTGAATTCAAATGTGACCTCTCCCTGTAAAACGGTGTCTCATGAAATGCCTGAAAAATGTTGTTATGGTTTAACCCCAGCTAGCAGCTGAGCACCACAGAGCTGCTCACTCCCTCCCCCTGCACGCCAGGGGGATGGGGCAAAGAATCAGCGGGGGGATAAGTGCACTTGTGGGTTGAGATAAGGAGTTTAATAGGATAGAAAAGGAAGAGAATGAGAATAATGGTAATAATGAAAGAATTAGAATATACAAAACAAGTGATGCATACTGCCTGCTGGCTGAGGCCCAGCCAGCTCCTGAGCAGTGCCTCCCCCAGCTTCCCCCCAGTTTATATAATGTGCATGACATTATATGCTATGTAACATACCTTTGGCCAGTTGGCTATGTCCCCTTCCAAGTTCTTCATCCCCTCCAGCCTCCTCTCTGGCAGGGCAGGAGAAGCTGAAAAGTCCTTGACTTAGTATAAACATTACTTAGCAACAATTAAAACCACTAGTGTGTTATCAACATTATTCTCATCTTAAATCCAAACCCCAGCACTGTACCAGCTACTAGGAAGAAAATTGACTCTGTCCCAAACCCAGGATAATGCTCATTTTCAGTAGTAGCGTTCTTGATGAAGCATTCAGACTCTGCAAAGCAGGAGAGAGTGCTCAAGACACCTTTCTCAAATAAAAGTGTCATGCATTTCTGCTGACAGACAAGTCTCTACCAATACATGAGCATGCCAGTGGCTGCTGAATTGCTCCTGATACGGGACTTACATTCAAGACCATGGTAAGGTTGCTTGAGCAAAACCTGACCAAATAGAAAGAGTTCTGTGCATTGTATGCTCTTACATTGTGTAACCTGTTTTGAGAACAGAAGTAAAAGCCTGGGTACCTTGAACTCAGAATAGGGGAATTCTAAGTAGGTGTGCACTAGGCCTACAGATGTGCAGTTCTGCCTGTCTTTTGTGGCACCTCTTTTCCTATGGTAAACACTTCGGCTATGTAAAGTGGTGCAGACACTCTAATAATAGCCTAATGTCCCCTTTCCCCTTCCTTTATCACCTCGTGTCCTGTAATATTCAGAGTAATAACTTTTGCTCTTAACAGGAGCCTAGATGACAAATCTAGCATGCAACGTGAATCTTGGGTCTCTGATGGATATGCCACTGCCCAGCCACCAGTTCTTTCAGCAGCAGCATGTTTGCTTCTGAGGAGGAGCCCACCTGCTCATGCCTATGGGGCTGGTGATGCCTGAGCAACTGGGGTTTTTTTTTCCCCAGTGGTGCCCAGTGCTCCCCAGGCTGTGGCTTTCAAACAGAAACACACCTTTGGAAGTTGTTGGGAGGTTTAGGCAGCGATTGCCCTTGGAGTCATGCCTGAGTCAATCTTCCTTTTGACAAAAACTCATGTTTGCTCATACTCCTTCCCTTTCCCCTTCCCCAGGCACATGTTTGGTTTGAGTACTGGGAAATCTGGGATTGCAGTACAGCTGCTGACTTCAAAATTCTTTAAACGTTCCCAATTCCATTTACTTTGAGAGAACTTGAAATCCAAGTTCAAGATGCCCATTTTCTCTCGCTTTTTCACTCTCTTATTTCCCTAACAGTGCAGTGATTGTTTTTCCCTGCTTACCTTTCTTTAATCTGTTGTTCATTTTCAGCTCTTCCTCCAAAGCCCCCCAAACCAATGACTCCAGTCAATACAAACGGACTAAAGGACAATTCCAGTTTCGCTTTGCAGGAAGCAGAGTGGTACTGGGGAGACATCTCAAGGTAAGCAATATTGCTAAAATACATTAATATAGTGTTAAAAACAGAATAAGCTTTTAAGAATTCAAGAGAAAAGGAACATGCCTATTTCATTTTACAGCAGGGAAACACTTCAGGACTAAACTTGGCTGAGCACCTAAACGAAAGTGTTTGACTGGATTCGGAACTGGTGTTTGTTACTGTTCTAGTGCAGATATTGCCAGTCTTGGTGATGGTTGTTTTGGTTTTCTGTATTTCTCCAGATACACAAAGTCTTTAAAAAAGAGAAAAAAGTGCTTCTGAATGTGCTAGCCTGTAAGGTTTTGTAAGCATGCAGTGCTGGGATGCGAGCAGTTCAACAAAATTGCAGTGGGAAACTTGCCCAGAATAAAAGGAGTTGCACTGTAGTTTTTGGTTTCTTCAATATTTGGTTAGAATTGCATTTATATTCATTTCTAATACATGATGATATCAAAATAGCTCTTACAAATGCTGACCAGCTATACTGAGCTGATGATACCGACACCTACCAAATACATTCTTACACCTCAAGGAAACCTTTTGTTATGCCCTTGAGAAAATAGATGGCTTGGGTTGGGTTCAGAAAACGAAGTGCCAAGATTTAAATACTTAGTTGCATAAAAGAACTGGAGTGTCCAGTCATCTCTTTCCCTCTTAAGGCACTTCTCAAGAGTTGGAGATTTGGAACTGTTAGGGGAGACATGAGCATGCTGGGACTGTGATCAGGAATTGCTCAAACTTGTACACGTAATACTTTGAAACACCTCATCAGATAGATGCAAGAAGAGAGTGTTTGTCACTGAAGTTCTCTGAAGTTCTGAGAAGGGAAATAAAGTTTTCTTATCTTTATTGTACCAGCCTTATCTTCAGAAAGCAAACCCACACAGATGTTGCTTTTGAAGGGCCTCGGCTGTGATGTTTTTCTGTTAATTCTAAATCGAAGGAGAGTGGCAAAACCTGATCACAAAACCCAGGAGGCAGGGTTTGTTTGAAACTGCTCGATATTGGGATCAGTCTATTGACTCTGGATTTGTTCCTCAATTAACAGTGCATGTGATGGTAAGAGCTAATGCAGTACAAATCACACTGGAGTGGCTTTCTTAGATTAAAATGTGACACACGCGCATATAAAGATGGGATTGTCTTGTTTATGACCCTAAATTGACAGCCAGAAGGTACAGACTGCTTTGGGCTATCACAGCAGGAGCCATGTTCTTCAGTCAAGAACTTGTGCTGAGAAATTTGTCATGAGCTCCAACTTCAAGGCATAAGCCCAAGCCCTTAGATCCTGTCTATCAGTTCAAAAGGGAGAAGGCCACTCGAGTTCAATGGCTCCAATCTGTACAATGTTCTGAAAGGGGCGAGCAGAAAATGCACATTGTACTTAATAGGAGTCACTTTTACTAAGAGAATGGTTTTCAGGAAGCTAAATAAGAATACTTTTGTTCCTTTGAATTCAAACAAAAAAGCTACTGTTGATTTTTCTTTGTAAGATTCAAGTAGACTTCCTACCTCACTTAGATAATGCTGAGGCTACCTGATAAACTTTTCATTGCCAGATGATTGTATTAAGAAGTCCTTAGTGCTTTTAAGAACCTGTGAGGGAGCTGTTATAAAGTGAGATATGGAATGGTCAGACCTGGCAAGACATGTAAGTCTTCAGGTGAAATGATTTTTTCAATGCTTATAGGTACTGACCTTCACTGAAAGGTTTCTTGGTTTAGCTTAAAGCTCTGGGTTAAGGATCCTTCTGCTTCAGTTGTAAATAAGGAAAAGTTGCACTGAAGCTAGCAAGGTTGTAGTGGTTTAAAACTGCTGTAAATAAGATCAGAGTTAAGCCAATAATGAGTCTCTTGAGACTAAAACTGCTAAACTCTAGACACCTTTGAGCTATGATGCTAGAGACCGTTTCTTAAGAGGTCAGCCCCGGCTTCTCAAAGGCTACCTGTTTCCAGTGTGGATCTTAAAACCTGAGCAGATTACACAGAAAGGTTGTGAACTCTGAGACAGAGCCACTTCTGTTGCTTAAACAGAGGCTTCTTCCTAAGCAGCCCATTGACTGCAGTCGCTGGGTCTTTAGTGTAACTGCACAAGTCCAGGCTTGCTTTAGAGGCCCAAGGACTGGAGAGCCTGGGTGAGAAAGAACATTGCCTGATATTTTGAAGACTGAATTCCTTCCACGTGCCAGCGTTCCGGGCTCCAGTATTGATACCTGTGGCAAAGATTATTGAGTGCTTAACACTCCTCAGTTTCCCTCTCTTTCCATTCTCCAGGGAAGAAGTAAATGACAAATTACGAGACATGCCAGATGGAACATTCCTGGTGCGTGATGCATCAACCAAGATGCAGGGTGACTACACTCTGACGTTACGGTAAGCACTGAGCACTTGTAGTCCATGTAGTAAAACCCTGAGTAGCTGGTTGTTAACACCAGTGACAGCAGTGCCTGTGTAAAGCTGGGAGATGTTCCCACAGATCACAGAATGAGCAAATTAACAGCCAGGTCTGATAGTTGGTTCTGTTCCGTTCATTGAATCCTGTCCTCACTAAACACTGTAAGGGTCTCTGTGTAGATTAGGTGGGACTTGGAGGAGAGCTGCTCAGTGGTGCTTCATAGTTTCAGAACTGTTAAGGTAAAAGGTATTTATAAACCAGGGCTTTGATTAATGTCAGTGTGTGGAATATCTCATCAGCTTGCAGCTCTGGAGAATCAACTGCAGCCTCTTTGTAAAAGTATCTTGTGCTTTCTGATCTAAAGCTTAGGAAATATTGAATTGGAGCCATGTTCCTTTCTTCATTAAAATTGTCTGCAAGTGGCAGACTTCCCAGAGCTGCCCCAGCCCTGTCTACTGCAGTTAGGCAGCAGACCTCATGTGACTGGCCGCTGGTGCCTTGCCCAGCCTGTCCAGCCACTTGCCTCTGACGGGCTCCCAAGACAGGTTGTTAGGGGGCAAACGGGCGAGGCACATGAGCCACTGCCTCTGCAGCACACCTTTGGGAGGCACTATGGTCTGGTAGCCATTTGATCTTGCCATGAAATTCTTTCGTCTCAGTGGCAGGTTTGTAGCTACCCAAGGGTGTAGCTTAAATTCCGCTTTGATTTCTGCCTTGAAGTTCACAGCTTGTGCACTAAGGTTTGGCATGATTTGATTATTTTGCTGAATGCAGATGTCTTTAGGAGCCAAAATTGAGAGTGCAGGAAGGACAGGATATTGTCTAAACAGTCTAGTGAAAAAAATGAGGAAGAAATAATGCTATATTTGTGGAAACAGCTAGAATGTATAAATCTGGAGAATGTAAAGGCCTAAACTTACAACTATTTTGTAATCCTCAAAGGATTTTGTTTAAATTCATGCATCCTGTATTAGCATCCACAGCTCAAAAGACTTGTTAATCATTGTATAAATGTATACTCAGTCATATACTATTAGTGACCCCAAATTGCAGGAAATTGTGGCTTTGGGTTTTCATATGGCTCCTTTATTCAGCCTTCAGCATCCTCTTTTCCCCTTGCGAAACTTCTGGCAGAGCTAGGTCCTTAATACCAAAAGCTGGCTCCAGAATGAAGGCATAGGAAGAGATTTACTTTGGGCTTTTCTCCTGTTCAAGTAATACCTGATGATGAATCTGTGTCTATAGGCTCCTAAACTACTTAATATCTGTTAGTATGTGAGGAGTCAGTAGGAAGGTGTACAGACAGCATCAAAGCCACTGGCCCAGGAATTGCCCCGGTGCCTTTGTTAGCAGCCTTGGTGTCGAGCAGGGATAGGAGATGGAGAGAAAAGCCTCTAAATGACTGTACTGCTTTGCAGGAAGGGTGGCAACAATAAACTGATAAAGATCTATCACCGAGATGGCAAATATGGCTTTTCTGATCCACTGACTTTTAATTCAGTGGTGGAACTGATTAACCACTACCGCAACGAATCTCTTGCTCAGTATAACCCCAAGCTGGATGTGAAGCTGATGTATCCAGTGTCTCGGTACCAGCAGGTAAGATCTTCACTGGACCCCAATAGCTAGTAGTGCAGACAGGATTCAAATTGCAAAGGTGTATATAACTTTGTTTTCTCTGTGAAGCCTGATTTATTTTTTTACAGGTGGAAAAAAAAAGGGGCGAGTTCTCACATTTAACCTCTCTTTCCTCATAATAATGGGTCTTACAAATAGTCTAGCTATTTAAGCTGCTTCATTTTACCAAGTCCAATAGAGGAGTGAAACCTTACCATGCAGCAGGCTTGAACCTCTCTGAGAAGCCTGTTTTTTTTCCCCATGGACCCTCAGGGTACTCCACAGGGTACTATTCAGGACAGTGTTGCCCTTGAAGCATGTAGGAGCTGTGCAGCTGCTGACTCTGTGCACAGCCCTCTACATTTTTCATGAATTGTTTTTAAAGTTTCAGTCAGTAGCCCCAGCCATTGTCCTGCATTAATGAAGAACCACAGAGCTTTTTGGAAACAAAATACTCTGATCTTTCCCTTCCAAGCAATTCACTTCCTCCTTTCTCCAGTAGGGCATAGCAATCTTAGACCTAAGCTGTAGTGTCTTTTTGGAGGCTTGGTATTTTGTCATAGTTCTTGATGTCCCATAGTTTTTTGGTTCCTTCTGTCTGTAAACTGGGGAACTTGTTTCATGGATGGGGGGTGGGATTTAGATCTGGTGTTTGTGTTCTGTAGAAACCTGATTATAAAAAAGCTGCTAATAGCTGTAAAATGCAGATGTGCATAAGTGGACAAATACTCTTAAAGAAAAGCTCCTTTGCTTGAAGACCTAATAGCTTTTTATATGCACAGGATCAGTTGGTGAAAGAAGATAATATTGATGCAGTAGGTAAAAAGCTTCAAGAATACCATGCTCAGTATCAGGAGAAGAGTAAAGAGTACGACAAGTTGTATGAAGAATATACCAGAACATCACAGGTTGGTTCTGCTTTAGCTATCTGTAGAATCTGTTTCTTGTTGTTTAAAAGGTAAAGAAAGTTATTTTACCCTGTTATGACTAATAAAGGCAGTCCAAAGTCAGAAAAGACAAGGAAAATGCAAAAACTTAGTTGTGGAATAGAGCAAAATGGTTTAAAAACCAATGGAAATGGTGAATATTGGTGCTGATAGCCCTAGAATTATGGTGTGGGGCATGGAAGAAAGAGAAACTGAGCTTCCTCGTATAAAGTAGAGCAGTGGAAAATGCTATCACCTACAAGCTTTGCACTGCAGACTCCTCAGCTCCTGAGTCTTTCCAGCTGCTGTGTGCTGCAGCAAGAGTTGTAGAGGGATTTGTCCAGGTTTTTTGTAAGTCGTGTTCAAATCAGATACCAGACATTATGCATTAAGGAAGTGTGAATACAGTATTTGGACTGCTTCTTGTAAAATCAGATAGTTCATGTATGGGGAGAAGGTTTGCTGGCAGTTTTCCTGCGAACTAAGATGGAAAATATGAGTAAAATATTTGAGGGGGTTGCAGCCTAATGGAGAGCATGATGTAGGGGAGGAGGGTATAGACTTACAGGGAGTAACACTTCCCCAACTCAGACACCTGACTGAACTTAAAAAATGATTATTCACATCTTGACTTGGGGGAGGGGAGGAAGTTCATCTTCTCAATCAGTTTAGGGAACGTAATTGAGTCTCGCGTTATCATCTGCACCACGAACAAATTATGAAGGACTCTTTCCTCACATAGGAAATTCAGATGAAGAGGACTGCAATTGAAGCATTTAATGAGACCATTAAGATCTTTGAGGAACAGTGCCACTCCCAAGAGCGATACAGCAAAGAGTACATCGAGCGATTCCGCAGGGAGGGCAACGACAAAGAGATTGAGCGGTAGGCTCCTTGGTTGTGTGTGCTTACATGGGAGGTCTGGTGTCCACACTGACACTCTCATGCAATTCTGTTATAGAATATTGCATTATACATACCACCCTGTAAACTCTGAGACCTTCCACCAAGGTGTCTGAACCTTCAGTAAAGCCCTCTTGCCAAGGAATTACGTTACAGGCAGAATCATGGAGTCCAACCATTAACCCAGCACGTCCACCACTAAACCATGTCCCTCAGCCCTTCATCTATGTGTCTTTTCAATCCCTCTAGGGATGGTGACTCTACCACTTCCCTGGGCAGCCTGTTCCAGTGCTTGACAAACCCATTGGTAAAGAAGTTTTCCCTAATATTCAATGTAAACCTCCCCTGGAGCAACTTGAGGCTATTTTCTCTTGTCCTATCACCTGTTACTCTTCAGAGACCAACCTTGCCTCACTACAACCTCCATTTACGTAGTTGTAGAGAGCAAGAATGCCTCTCCTTAGCTTCATTTTCTCCAGACTAAACACCCCTCATTCCCTCAGCTGCTTCTCACAGTACTTGTGCTCCACCAGCTCTGGTGCCAGTCTCTGGACACGCTCCAGAACCCCAGTGACTGTCTCGTAGTGACGGGCCCAGGACTGAACACATCCCTTGAGGTATGGCCTCACCAGTGATGAGTACACAGAGACAATCACTCCATTGGCTTTCTTGGCCACCTGGGCATCCTGCTGCTCACATTCAGGCAGCTGTTGAGCAACAGCCCTTCGTCCTCTGGATTATTCTTCCTCAACTTCAGTAAATCAAGATACTGTGATGAGGACCAGGAAATAATCAGTGTGTTTGCTTATCCCATTTCTATTTGGATTTGCTCAGAATGTAATTAAAAACACCTTTACTTGTAAACTGTGAAACTCTATAGATTGTCAGATCTCATAGTCACTTCCAAAGATCAATATTTAATTGCCACTGCTTGGCAGTGGATAGTGGTCATCTAACAGAACTTCAGAAAGGGCCTCCTGTGAAAATGCCCTTGTGCAGCAGAAAAGGCTGTGTCTGGGCCTTTGAAGAAATGCCAGGTGCAATGCCTAACTTGGCACAGTGCTCTGTGAATCCCAGTAGGGTAACCTTAAGGAGATATTTATAATGAAGAGTTGCCTGTAACAATCTTATTACACAATCATAGTGCTTCATTCTGACTAATGATTGATTAACAGGGAAAATGGGTGATTTTCCTGAACTGTACCAAACCTGCAAACTAATCTTGAATGAAGAGCCAGGCAGCTTCCAGGTAGCTCTTGATCAGTAATTGGAGTCTGCATTTGAGATCTTGCTAGTGCTGATAATGGTGGTGGGATTGCACAATTGATACAGCAGAAAGCAAATCTGACAGCAAAAGAGAAATCTCTCCTAGCTTATCCTCCTAGAGAAAATTTTTTTGCTGCACCTCTGCCAGAAGGAAGTATATTATGGTAAACTGAAGGCTCAAACTATCCAAAAGGGTGGTAGGCCTCCTGGCAAGAGGTCTTTCTGGCACTCTTACAGTAAGTTTCATGCCAAGATCAAAGGGAGGAGCTGTGGTTATGGTAGTTCTTGTGTTACTCTTCTCTAAGTGCTACCAGTAAGGGTCAGTCCTTCTAGACTGTTTTGACCTCACCTCTCAAATATTATGCTTGTTTTCAGGATAATGATGAACTATGAAAAGTTGAAATCCCGTTTGGGTGAGATCCATGATAGTAAAATGCGCCTGGAACAGGATTTGAAGAAGCAAGCTCTGGACAACAGGGAGACTGATAAGAAAATGAACAGTATCAAGCCTGACCTAATTCAGCTCCGTAAAATCAGAGATCAGTATCTTGTGTAAGTAACCCAGACCTGTGCCTCAGAATAGTGTCTCTGACGAACCTGCTTAATGACTGTTTCCATCAGGATAATGGGGAGCTAATTTTCTTTTCCTAACCAAAGTTGCTAAGGTACCTCGTTCTGGCGTGGGGTGGCTGAGTAATTGGTTGGCCTCCTCATGACTTTGTTATGTAAAGACTTTAAGAGCCTGCCACAACTAGATGCACATTCTGCAACTCCTTAAGTAAGGCTTTGAAGATACATGAATTATAGACAAAACCTGTGCCTGCTAATACAGCAGAGGTTAGTAGTTTCTCAGCTAGGTTTGGCAGATGGTGCTTGTACCCACCCTTAGAATCACAGAATGGAAGGGGTTGGAAGGGACCTTTAGAGATCACCTAGTCCAACTCCCCCTGCAGAAGCAGGTTCACCTAGATCAGGTCGCATAGGAATGTGTTCAGGCAGGTCTTGAAGACCTCCAAGGAAGGAGCCTCCCCTTGATCTCACTGATGCCCCTGTTATCCAGCTCTGAATGTCTCTGGGCTGGACTCAATGCACAAAGATGCTGTCAGAAGACAGACAAACTTAAGTTCCAGCCTGTTTCTTTGTGGGATCTTGCATCTGAGCTTCAGCTTGCTCAGGAAGAAAACTCATACATGTACTCTGAAGTAACTGGTAATGCTCTCTTTTTCTGGCAGATGGCTCAATCACAAAGGGGTGAGACAGAAGCGAATAAACGACTGGCTGGGGATCAAAAATGAAAATATTGATGAGTAAGTGTCACTAGACATATGATTTTACTGAGAAATAATGATTTCTTACTGTTCTGTTAATAAGTGTTTTCTCTTGTGGAGGTTAGTAATACAAAACAGCAGTTTCTCAGTGTAGGACTGTAGAAAAAGGAAGGAGTGGAGAAAAAGGGAGGAATTCTCTAGGAGAAATTTGTCGTGAGGCAGAAACTCTGCTGAAACAGGATTAAACAAAGTTGGAACAAATAAGTTCTAAGTTGAAGCCTTTAATATGTGCCCTTTAGGAGCCTGTCCTCCTAATTTGGGTATGTTCTGGTGTTTCTTCAATTTCTGCAGTAATAAATCACTCTGCACATTAACTCTTTTACTGTCCACTGGTTAACAGATTTATCCTCTCTTGCAGCACATACTTTGTGAACGAAGAAGACGAAAACCTGCCCCACCATGATGAGAAAACCTGGTTTGTTGGGGATCTCAACCGTATCCAAGCTGAAGACTTGCTCTGTGGGAAACCTGATGGGGCATTTTTAATTCGTGAGAGTAGCAAGAAAGGATGTTATGCCTGCTCTGTGGTGTAAGTCTGGCTTCCTTTTTTGTTATAACTGCTCAATTCTTAAATCTCTACCACAGCTCTTTATTTTAGAGGCCAAAAGCCAGGCCTAGCCTAGGCCTACCCGTTGGAATGTGTTGCGTGTTTGCAGGAAGGCTAGCATGGTAAAAGCTTTGTTGCAGAACAATGCTTTCAATGTGCAATAACTGTAGTCCTCACAGTCTCTTCAGTCACTAGTACAAATTTCTGAAGCCCCCCAGCTTGAAGCTCCACTGTCATAAGTAAATTGGTACCAAATTCTCTCGTATTCTTCCCTGCCAAGGAACACGTGGGAACAGGAAAGACAAAGCTGTAAAGCTGTAAGGTCTGCTCTCATTTTCAGACATGCCCAACTCTAGGTGCTTTCTCTTGTGTGCTTGAGGTGATGGTGATGCTTCAGAGGCTTTGAGAGAAGTAGCTTTTATGACATTCATACAGCCTTGCATTGATTTCTTATGTTTCACTTCATTTTCTGCTGGTGTAACTGAGGTCAGGAATACTCTGATTCCATTACCCAAAAATCCTTCAGGCCTATGGCAGAGAGCAAAATGGCTGTCACCGATTTGTTTCACGTGAGGTTAATTGCTTCTGAAAGCAAGCCTGAGGATGAATATGTGAAGGTATATCCCCTCAAGGTAACTGGAGACTGGAGTGTCTGCTATGTTCGAGGTCTTGTTTGTCACAGTCACTGAAGTGATGGGTTCATCAGATACCTTAGCTTGGCTGGGATTGTACTACAAGCTAGCAAAGAGGTGGTGTAATGTAACCTGTTCCTACAAGCGACGTGGCTGGTAATAGGCTGAGGTACAGGGATCACATAATACTCAGTCTTTCTGGCAGATAAGGGTTTTTTTTCTAGCAGCTCTGGAAATACTGTGTTGCAGCAGCTGCTTTGCCAAGTTAGGGACTCAGTTGCTATGACTTCAGGTAATGAACTGACTTGAACCCATGCCGTGCTTAACATCAAAAAATGCACCCTGAAGGTTAGTGCTGCATTTCATGGAATCCTCCGTAGCCCCTGAGAACTTGGGGGTTTTGACTTCTTCCCTTAGTGGAAAAGTTTCCAGGTGAGTTGAGCACAAAGTCATCGCTGATTTCAGGTGCTTATCTTCTAGGTTAAGCTCGTGCCTTTTTTTTCCAAGAAACCTTCAGAGAACAATGCAGTAGGGAAGTGTACTGCTGGGGCAGAAGAGGCCTCTTCTGTGGATTATTACACAAGAGTGTTTAATCACATGCCCTGAAGCACTGTTTCTTCACAGACTAAATTATAATCTCCTTGACTCGCATCTACTGGGTCCTCCATTATGTAACTTAGTGGCTGGCAGGATTGCTGCATTAGCTGTTAATAGACTGTCACTTTAGGTTTGTCCCTAGATGTTCAACTCTCCTGTTTCCTTTCTTTGCAGAGCTGATGGAGAAGTGAAACACTGTGTGATCTACAGCACTCCAAGAGGTTACGGGTTTGCAGAGCCCTATAACCTGTACAGCACGCTCAAGGATTTGGTTCTTCATTACCAGCAAACATCCCTGGTCCAACACAACGATTCCCTAAATGTCAGGCTTGCCTATCCTGTCTACGCACAGATGCCCCCCTCTCTCTGCAGATAAATTTTGGGCAGGAAGAAAGTGGTGGCTGTCTTGGATTCTTTTCTACAGTTTTTATTAGAACTCGGAGGGCATTCTTTCTCCTTAGACTGCTTGTTTTGCACAAGAAGTGATTCTGTGAATGTGAATCAAAAAGAGGCCTAGCAGCAACAAGACGACAACTTGGGTGTAGGTGTCCTGGTGCTACCTTAAAAGCTCAGCTCTGCTTTTACACTGATACTTTTGTTTCCTTATGAGGGGAATAAACACAAGGCATAGAAAGATACTGGAAGCAAAACATGGTTTCATGGAGATAACTTTTTTTGCCAGGCACCTTCAGTGGAACTTCTAATTGGATTTTTGTTTTCTCTTGTTCTCGTAGAGACAATTTGAAGCCTCTGTTTGAGGCATCAGCAATGTCTTTCAGTCTTAAACTCCCAAGAAACTAGGGGGGAAACTCTACCACAGCAATTCTTCTCTGTTCATTTTAGCAGCTTCACTGCGACTCAGCCGAACTTCCAAAAGAGAGCTTGTCTTGAGGTAGCATGGAATTTGGTGAGAGAAGACCAAAGGAATTATGGGAAAGCTTCAGGTTTTTATTTAAATGGGAAAAAAAAAATAATGCTTGTAAAGAAAAGTTGCTTTATATTTTTTGCCAACAGTAACAAAGTTTTGGTTCCAAGGGCACTACAGGTCTTCACTCAAAGGAAACGTTTATAACCAAATTGAACACACCAAGACTTTGTTGGTTGCTAGATGGAGCACTTCTGGGGAAGGTTGCATTAGCATCCACACATACTTTCTACACCAAAACTTGAAACAAATAAAAGGAAAAGCTAAACATTGTGTGGCTTCGAAACACTAAATTTGTCTGATCTGATGTAATTGCTGACTCTCTTCTTCCTTCACTCCCCTTCCTCCCGTTCCTCAGCTTGGGATTCTGTGTTCAGTTTCTAACAATACTGTGCTTCAGAATGTAAACTCCAAGGAAGCTTGCACTCACCTGTTGCACTTCTCTTGCTGAACAATGGCAGGCTCTTGTGTTTTGGTATGTAGGAGGTAGGTGTGACTGAATGCTTCCTGCTGGCTTATTGTACCAGCTTCCCTCGCCAGGTGTGGCCGCGTCCCCTCGTGTAGAAGAGAGCATGGGAACTGCAGAGCTCCCCTGATTTGTTCTTTGCAAGCTATAGGCTCTGAACTCCCACACCACTGCACCCAAGGGAGGTTTTTACACTGGCAAAATCTGAATTCCCTTGGAGTCATTTGGATGTGATGCAAAACTCAGGAAGGGAAGGGAGCTGTACTCCTCACTTACTGAATGTCAGGTGCCATCCTTTGGCAAGGGCTGGAGTGGGTAGTCGTGGGCTTTGTCAAGTTTAGCCAATCAGTCCCTTCCTGGAAATGATACAAAGCAGCTTATTGCCATTCCTTCAGCTTCTAAGATGAAAAAGAGCTAAGTTTGGCAAACTGAACCGCTTGGCATCAAAGCACAACTGGCAAAGTGATTGTTCAGTGTGCAACCTTGAAGGACGACTTTTGTTCTGTTACTGGAAGCAGTTCCCTTGCAATGCCCCCATTGTGCAGGGCAGGAAGCAGACGGTCTGCAGGGCTGAGAATGCTCTAGACCTGTTTCTGACCCTGGGGCTGATTTCCTGTTCAAATGGTTTGGGTTTTTTCCCTATGATTCCTAGGCAGTAGTGCTAAGCTTGTTCATGTTTTGTGTTTACACTAGAAGAATTATTTTGCTGAATGTCCTGAATGTGTAGGCAGGGAAGTGACAAGGCTGGAGCAGCCTTTGCAGGAAGGAGAGGCTGGTTGCCTGGCCTGCCTGAGAGATGGTTTATTTTGCACTAATGACCCTGATGCATCCCAGGCACTTTACAATCAGTCAGAGCATGATCTTCGGGCAAAGAGTTCTGTAGATACCGCTTGTCTAATTAAATGCAACACTGCAAAAGTGAGTGAGAGGAGAAGAAAATTCATGCAAGTTGCTATATCAGCGACCCACATTTGCTCCTGGGTCCCTTCTCTCCCACTTCCCCAGGAAAGGGAAAAATGAGACATAGCCTTTGCTCTTAATGGACATGGAAAACGTTCTTTTAAAGAAACTTGCCCTGTCTCTGGGATAATTTGAAGTTCTAATCTGGGAGCTGTAATACTGTCATTTTCACCTCTCTTGTGCATTTAGTGTTTGCTTGGTGCTGGGATGAGCCCAAAGGAGGGTAATGAGTTGAAAGGCACAAGTGATAGCCAGGTGCCTCATGCCTCTGGAAAAATCTGTGCAAGAGGAGGGTCTGATTGTCTTTTCTGCACTTGCCATCTCGCTGGGCTCTCATTTGCAATGTTAACAGCTGAGGCTGCTGAGGCTTGTATTTCTGATCCCCGTGTTTTTTGATGGAGACAACCTGACTGAAGAGTTTCACATCTGCCCTGGTTTTAGGTAGGGCTGAGTTTTGTTTCAAACAAGCGCAGGTCTGCTTTCAGGCTCATAAATCCTGGCACACCCTCCAGCACTGACAGCAGCGGGGTAGCAGAGCAGGGCTGTGTGAAGGCTCCCTGCACTGGAATCTGACTAATCCTGTGAGGTCTTGGTGCAGGCCCCGGCCCTGGCTCTGCCAAGGTAAATACAGTGTAATTCCACTGGCGTCCGTGAAGGTAGCTTGGCTTTGCAGTGGTGTGAGCAGTTGGGATTCTGGCCTCTTGCTCTCCGAGATCTCTTTGCTGATCACAGCTGATGTATTTGCTGTGAGTGATGTGCTGGGAGCCAATAAGCCATCTTGAAGCATTCTGTGAAATCCCAAAGCTTCTGAGCAGGGCTGTGGGCAGACTAAAGCCCACGTTCCTTGTGTTGGGCTCCCTTTCCCTCAGCAGTCTCTCCAAGGCTGTGCTCCGCCATCATCTCTCTCTGTGGTTGGTTTAGGCACCTGCAGTCCCAGCTGCTGTGATTGTTCCTGGTGCCATTGCACAGACACTGGCATGGTGTGATCCACAGGACAAGGGCACGGTCCTGCTGCTCAGCCTAGTTCTGTTTGCTCAGTGAGAGCTCAGTGAGTTAAGACCTGTGAGAAACACTGCAGCTTCCAGGAGCTGCTCTGCACTGAGAAACCAGAAACGGGCCGGTGAGGTGCAGGATTCCACCCTGGCACGAAAAGCAGCTGGTGAGCCTAAAACAAACACAGGGAATGTGAACGTAAAGGCACACCAAAGGAACCCCAGTTCTCTCAGAACAGCAAAGATGTGAGGAGGTTTTGGATTCAAGAGTCAAAACATTGGGAGGACAGGGGGAAACGGTGTGGCTGTTGTTGCAGCCGTCTGTTGGCAGCCTGCGGTTAGAGGAGCACCCAGCTCCTTCACCCGTGTTGTATTCAACATCTATGTAGAGTTCAACAACTTTTGCACAGTGTTAAAGGGGAAGGGGAGGGATGCTGAAACTCAAATATGCACAGTTTCTTCTAATCTGTTTGGAAGTATATTTGCAGGGATCAGGGGTGGTTCAGTGTTTCATGTTCGTGTGGGTGGAAACGAGGTCTGCTTCCACAGTTGCCATTCGGCCCCTCGCCTCAGCCTCCCGTGCCATGGGGTTGGAGTTAGTGAGCTCACAGTCTTTTCCCACTAGATTCCTTATTGATTGCAAGTAATCTTAGAATGGGCAGAGCCAGCCTGCAAGCAGAGGGATGTCCCAACAGACTCTGGTATGAGGAGCAGTAATATGTGATCAACCACCTTCTGAGACTGGGGTGCTCTAGATTTGGGGGTTGTGATTTGGGTTCAGTTCTCATCAGCGGTGGAATGAGTCACTGCTTTGCACTGTTGGGAGTTGCAATCCAGACTTGTATCCAGTACAGCCCTCTGTCGTATGCCAAAAAGTAAATGCTCTTTCCACGCTCATCTCTCTTGATGGTCAAGGAGTTTTCCATTGAATGTGGTGGGCCTGATTCTTTTCTCACTGACATTAGTGTAAACAAGACTTCCACAACCAAAGCCATTCCCAGGGAAAGAGCTTGTATTTAATCATAGCTGAAGTCATGACAGGGGAAAAAAAAATCACAGGTTATCCTTTGTGAAGGCAGGTGACTGTAATGAGGACTGTGGAAGCGAATGTTGACAGGTGGTGCTGTTTTGGTGAGGACAGGGAAAGAGGAGGGTCCTGGTTGCCTCAAATCCTGGGCTCTCTGCAGGCTTGGGTGGCCCTGGGGCCGTAACAACCCTATAGCTGTTTAAAACAGCAGAATTGCTTTAGGAGTGTCCCACCTTCCATTTGGAAAAGCCCCTTATTTGGTACTTGAACAATCTCCTTTCTGAATTTGAATGTCTGTTTATTTTCCTTTTAATTTTCGTTACAGTAACAGGGAATAAAAAGCTGCAATGTCAGAGTCCTGTATGCTTGCTGCATTGTGCAGACACCAAACAGGTACTGCTCGTGGATGGGGAGAGGGGAGAGAGGTGCAAAACGCAGCGCTGGGCTGGCTTGGGGCTTGTTTTCTTCAGAGCATGTTTAAAATCAGATTTGATGAAGTGCAGTTTCCTTATGTTGATATGCAACCTCAGCAGGGTCAAAATAACACTCCCAAAGAACAAAGATGCTGGAGGGAGGGAGGGAGGGGGTGTTAGGCTTCCTCAGATTCAGTGTGGCCAGTGCATTGTTTAACAAAGAGGAAGGGTCAGCATCCCAAAGCATCCCTCTGGTTGTAGTTCCATGAAGCAGCAGGCTGTGAACCAGGAGCTCCACCTTGACCCACAGCAGAAAGAGGAGATACCAGAGCAGGCCCTTTCCTTGGATTTATCAGTTGTACCCTCCCTAAATGTGCATGCAAGGAGACAGTCAGGAAACGAATAGAACACAAGGAGCTGCTCTTCTTTCTATGTTGCTGATCCCTTCTTTTCCCTTGGCCAGGAGAGGGGAAGTTAGTAGCCCAAATAAAGGCGGGTCTGTTGGTGAAGCAGCTCAGCGAGTGAAGTAGTGCCTGAGGAGTAGCTTTGGATGGGGTTAGATGGAATTGGTCCAACATTTTTGGGAATCTTGCATCCTGTGTGCAGAAATACTTTCCACCAAACGGGAAGGAGAAAAAACCAAATCTCTCTTGAAATCTTTTCAGCTCCTTCCTCTGAGTTCATGGGGGGCAGATGGGGAGTGTCAACCTGTAGCTGTTTAGATGATGACAGTGCTCCAAGTGCTGGTGTTTTGAGCTGGCTCTGTACAGTTATAGCAGGATTGGCTTTTTTTCCTGTATTGCTATTGGCAGAGGCTCACTGTATTTATGACTAAAACTCATCAGAAGCAAGAAATGGGCCCTTATTGCTAGAAAAAACAAACCCACCTCGTTGATGGACCTGCCTTAGAGAAAGCAGCTTTAATTTGGTGTGCCCCACAACTCCCCTTCCCCAGGATCCTTTCTGTGAGCTCGGCTTTGGCAGATGAGAGGGAGACGTTTCCCCACTCCAGCTATACCCAGGCGCTTTCCCAGGGCTCGTAGTGAGGAGCTGGGGAGCACTGGACAAAGGATTGCATCCAAAGCCACAAAACAATAAAAGCCTCCAAGGGTGAGTTGAAGTTTAAATCCCCCAGCCTCAGTGTTGTTGCTTCAGGTGAGGTGTAGGATGCTGGGGCCAGCCGGGCTGTCCCCAGGCCTGCGCTGGCCAGTCAGGGTCAGCCAACTGGTTGGGGTTGGTGGTCTGTTTTGTTTTCGTGAGTGATTTCTACACCCAGCAAAGAAAAGTGTGAGGAAACCTGTTAATTTTGTATATCTGGCTGTTTATTGCACCACGGGATTGTGATGGTCTGCATCATCTGTGTGTGTGTGTGCGTGTGTGTGTGTGCGTGTGTGTGTATATGTACTGTATGTATATAGCTATATGTAAGATATACTCCTGTACACATTGATATGCATTAACTGTGAGCAGCACTGCCCCTTCAAAACAAAGCAGAATTCACCCTTAGCACGTTCTGCCCCGTGTTGGGGCAGAACTGAGTTTGATTTTGTCAGATGAAAAGGGGTTTCTTGTGTTCATCTCGCGTCCGTGCTTCTGAAACGCTGAGCTCTGGGTTTCCTTGTGGGGGAGGTTACAACTTTCTCTGTAACCCACATCGAATCAGGGTGTTCATCCTCACTCTGGGACAAAGCATTCCCCTTTGTTCTGAGGAAAGGTTTAGCAGGAGAAACCTTTGCAGCCTCCCCCCCCCCCAAAATGCAGAGCCTGTGTGCAGTGGGTGCTGTTGGTACGTGTCCCTTTGTGAGTGGACTCGTTGTGTCAGGTGTGGTTCAATGTAAAGCATGAGTGGGTGTTTGACCTTGTATCGAGGGCTGAAATTACAGCACACTCCTTTGTACAACCTTCTCAGTAATGGTCCTGCTTTTCTTTGACTTCTCTTTTCTTTAAGGGGAAACTGCATCTGTTAAGGATCTGCTTCTCCAGGAGCTATCCCATTGTTTTGTTTTCCAGATGAATTCCAGCATGTAACTTTGGTACTCTTGTTTGTTATTTGTGTAAAAACCTGTTCTTCTGTCGTTTATGGTGTAGTTTGGGGGGGGTGGGGGGTGGGGGGGGGACCACAAGGGGGGGAAAAAAAAGACAAAAAAAAAAGGAATTCATGTAGTTTAAACTTTTAAAGAAAAGAAACAAAACTGCTTCATAAGGAAACCAATTGTATGTTAGTGTTTTCAGACAAGTCATCCTGTAGTTTCTAGCTCAGTAATGCAACACTGTACTTGTCAGCGGGTGTGTTACAGTTTTGCTGTATTTTCTTTTACTAGATGGTTGGGCTTTTAAAAACCCAGACACTAATGCATCCTGGGCCTACTTGCTCTAGATCAAAACTATTTAAACAAAAAGAAATGCAATAAAAAGATTGCAATAAAGCACATGGACGTGTAATGTTTGAGAAGGATGTACTGACAGCTGTTTCTAATAAATTCAGAACTGCAGAGCGCTCGGGCTGTCGTGGTGTTTGCTGTGTTTGTCTCTCCTGGCCAAGACTGGGAGCATCATCTTTAAAGAAAAGGATTTGCTCTGGGCTGGAGCTGAAGCAGACGGGCCCCAAAACCCTCTGGAGGCTGAGCTGAGGGAGGGATACGTGCAGCATACGTGCTCCTTCATGGAGCCTTTCCTCTAGGCCTTTTGCAGTGTCTTTCTTTAGAGAGAGTGGGAGCCATCAGCACTGTCCTCGATGCCTCCTTGCTTCCTCCAAACTAGGTTAGCAAACATCAACAGATGCAGCTGGGGGGTGCTGGGGAGGAGGGTTTGAACCCAGCTCAGCTGGATCACCTCCCCCAAATCCTCCATTCTGCAGGAGTTTTGGAAATCACCATTTGTTTTCTCAATTCCTTTGTGAGCTTTTCCCTTTCAGGTGCTTGCAGGAGGGGCCCAGCACGCTGAGGTACACAGAGGGGTACTGCTGAGCTCCAGGACCTGTGCAGGAGCAGCCTCTCATCCCCAGGCCCCAGGTACTGTGCCCCTGCAGCCCCAGAGCTCCGTGGGGTCAGGGGGTACTGCAGCAGACACCTCTCCATAAGCAGCTTTTGCATTTTCCATTTGAGGTCTTGGGAGCTGCTGGAGAGATGCCCAAGTGGCACAGGGCAGCAGCCGGCCAAAGGGCTTGAGCAGGCTTGAAGGGCAAAGCCGAGGGGCTTCACCTGTCAAACTGGGGGGGTTAGATGAGATGGCACTGCAGCACCCTCAGAAAATGAGGGCAGGGGCAGAACTGGTCTGTGCATGGCTCGGCTGGGCAGGGTTGCCAGTGACCCTGTGGTTCTGCAGCCCAATGAGTGGACATTTTTGCAGACAGCTGAGCAACGTTTTTCCCACCTGCTGAGTTGACCATTAAAAAAGAAAATGCTGTGCCAGCATTTTCTCACATTGCTGAGTAAGGCTTTTTGGCCACTGAGTCAGCATTCCCTCCATGGCTGAGCCACAGGCCCCTCTGTCAGCAGGAGAGCACCCAACAGGGCAGAAAAGCCCTTGGTCAGCATGCAGGAGGACAAGGAGCACCCCCATGGACCTTAAGGGCTTGCTCAGGTGCCTTATCTTCACACTCAGCAAGGAGAACACTCCATGTTAATGCATCCCAAGGCCTACTGTGTGCAGCCCTGCCTGCAAGGATGTGGCACAGCACTGTGGGGATGTGGCCAGCCTAGAAACATCATCTGGCAGCACCAGGAGCCACGGGGTGTCCATCACATCAGCACCCCTGGGCAGCCAAACGGGAGGAGAGCACAGGGGAAACATCAGCGAGAACGTGGGAGGATTCTGCACAGCACTCCATCTCTTTTTTGTTAGTATTATTTAACTTATTTCTTTTAAATAAAGGCTAATGAGCTAGAATTGCAGGAAAGATGTAAGGCACTAATCAGGGACTCATTTTTCAGGGCTTTGCCAGACAGTTCGTTTCGTTATGAAAACAAGAGAGCCGGAGCTGGCGTAGGAAATTTCCAAGCAGCCGTGCTGACTGGATGGAAAGAAAAACACTTCCCAGCTCAGATGTCTTCTCAGAGAGAGAGGGCAGATCCCTGGGATTTTTCCATCCTTGGCAATTCTGTGGAGCTTCCTGCAAGTCCCCTGGGTTCACTCCCCCAGTCATACATGGGACCCTTCCCGGGGGCAGACGATGGCCTGACACCACGGGGCAGGGGTCTGGGATGGATGGACAGATGCCCCTGGGATGCTTTCATGGGAGACTGATCAGGGAATCTGCCCTATGGTAAAAACAAACAAAAAAAGTCTGTTATAAACCCCCACACATCTCCAAAACCCTGCCCTCCCCAGCCAAAATCCCTCATCAGGGTTAGGATCGAAAGCCACGCACTTATTGCAGCAACCAAGCTTCTCCCCTCCTCCTCCTCCTCCTCCTTGGTTTCAGCTCTCAAAAGAGACTTTTTTCAGTCTAATAATTTAGTTTAATAGGCACCATGTGCAGGAGCAATGTAAGCACCAACTGTAGCTCAAAGTACCACAGGCACAGTCATAAATAAATGGCAGAGCAGATCAGATGGGCTGCGTGGAGCCTTGAGCTGCCCTGAGCTGCCCAAAGGGATGGAGGAGTTTCCCTGTGGAAACCATGAGGGACGTGGTGGCCAGTCCACTCCATCCAACTCTGAAGTGCATGACTGGTGCATGGGACCCTTCAGGCTCATCTGCTGTGAATAAAGGCAGCTGAGGATGGAAATGCAGTCAGGGTAGTTTCTTCTTACACCATGACCAGGGGCTGGGTGGGTGGAAAGGTGCCCAAGAAGGAGAGTGCAGTCTGCATACTCTGAGACTGCCCCAGGGATGCTCAACCTGGCAAAGCCCCAGGGAAACATGAGGAGGATGGAGGCATGTTCACCAGGGCCATGAGCCACAATTCATCCCAGCAAGATGTGAGATGCAGCATTTCCAGAGCATCAGGTCCAAGCTTGGAGCAAGAGCTGGCAGCTTTCAAGTAAATCAGCGGATTAGGCTTGGACACAGACCCAGAATCCCCATTGCATGGGAAATCACATCATCTCACTTGCAGAGTTTCATCCAAATTGGAAAAGGAGGTTAAAATACAAAATTTGACTCTGGAAGGTCAAAGTCCCCTTTGAAAGGGAGGGGGTAGGAAATACCCCAGCACACCAGGTTTGCACCACTGTGTGAGCCTTTCTCTACCGATACAGTTCAAACACCCAGGAAGGTTTAAAGGATGGAGGCTTCACCCTGACTGAGATAGACCAGTAGCTGCTGTTTTCTCCCTGAATCTTCACCAAAACGATACTTTCTGATGATAAAACTTTCTTCCTGGCAAATTCGGACTGGCTTTTGTGGAGGTGATGGATAAGGGGACAAGCTGCCAGGGTAACTTCTGCTCCCTGGGGCAGAGGACATGGTGGAGCAGGGAAGGAAAGGTGCAGAGCTGCAGCTCAGGCTGCTGCCCAGCCTTCTGCCCTCAAACCCACCCTCAGTGGTGCTGGTGGATCACAGCTATGACTGCTCCAGCCTGAACACTGGCTTGTGCAGCACAGAGCAAAGCCTGACTCCAGCTTCCTCACTCCCAGCTGGCTCGGCCTTGCTGCCTTGATGCAAGCCAGGGCAATCCAGAGCCATTCCCAGAAGAGGGATAAGGAGCAGGAAGAGGAGCATTAACTGTCACAGGGACCTGGAAGCAAGCAAAGGCATCCTGGGATGCCAGGAGGGCAACAGCCAGCACGTGCCCCTCCATCCCAAGGGTACTGCTCTCCCTGCTTGGGCTTCTAGAGAGATCCCTGGCTGCTTTTCGGGCTGCTGCCACAGATCTGTGCCCAGGTGAGGCACTCACTAGCCACAAGCCTGCTTCAAGCAGAATTGGTGCTGGAGTGTTTCCCAACCCTTTTCCCTTTCCTCTCACTTTCAAGGGAAGGGGTTGGACGGATGCGCTGGGAGCAGAGCCAGCCTGCCCACCCCGCGCAGGTGCTGTGCATGCTCCCGCCACCGCTCTGCCAAAGGAAACACAAACATCCTACCCAAAGAAAGCACTTTTCATCAGCAACACAGGTTCCCATTTTTGCAGAGGGCTGGCCTGTTCTGGGCAGCTTTCCCCACTGCACCGCCGGGCCGAGCAAGGGCCGGCCGAGCCTTCCGGGCTGGGCCTCGGCCAGAGCCACCCTTCCTGCCCCACGCTGGGCACACCAAACCCGCTCAGCGTCAGGGGTGTGGGGGAGCTGGGGGTATGGCACTCAGGGATGTGGGGTCAGGGGGATGGGGGAGCTTGGGGCTATGGCACTCAGGGATGTGGGCAGAGGGATAGGGGAGCTTGGGGCTATGGCACTCAGGGATGTGGGCAGAGGGAGAGGGGAGTTGGGGGTATGGCACTCAGGGATGTGGGCAGAGGGAGAGGGGAGTTGGGGGTATGGCACTCAGGGATGTGGGCAGAGGGAGAGGGGAGTTGGGGGTATGGCACTCAGGGATGTGGGCAGAGGGAGAGGGGAGTTGGGGGTATGGCACTCAGGGATGTGGGCAGAGGGAGAGGGGAGTTGGGGGTATGGCACTCAGGGATGTGGGGTCAGGGGGATGGGGGAGTTGGGGGTATGGCACTCAGGGATGTGGGCAGAGGGATAGGGGAGTTGGGGGTATGGCACTCAGGGATGTGGGGTCAGGGGGATGGGGGAGCTTGGGGCTATGGCACTCAGGGATGTGGGCAGAGGGATAGGGGAGTTGGGGCTATGGCACTCAGGGATGTGGGGTCAGGGGGATGAGGGAGCTTGGGGGTATGGCACTCAGGGATGTGGGGTCAGAGGGATAGGGGAGTTGGGGGTATGGCACTCAGGGATGTGGGGTCAGAGGGATAGGGGAGTTGGGGGTATGGCACTCAGGGATGTGGGGTCAGAGGGATAGGGGAGTTGGGGGTATGGCACTCAGGGATGTGGGGACAGAGGAATGGGGGAGTTGGGGGTATGGCACTCAGGGATGTGGGGTCAGGGGGATGGGGGAGCTTGGGGCTATGGCACTCAGGGATGTGGAGCCAGGACAGTAGGGGAGCTTGGGGATGTGACACTTGGGGATTCATATCTAAGGGGACATAGGGATGTAGGTTCAAGGGGATGTGGATACAGGAGGCTGTGGGACATGAGGATTTGGGACCCAAGAGATCTGAGGCATGGAGGATACAGGAACTGGAGGATGTGGGACAGGACTTCACTTCTCCTTACCTCTGTAAGGGGGACTTGGCCAAACTTGGGTTGTTCCCAATCCTGCACAGCCCCTGTACCCAGAAGCAGATGTTGAAGGGAAATTCCAGTTTCATGGAGTGATGGAGCTTCTGAAAGAGGCCAGGACAGCACAAAAAGGGTTTGTTAAAAAAAAAGTATATATAAAAATATCTAAAAGTACATAAAGAAAATACATACTACAGAAATGTGTCACTTTGGCCTGAAGTTTGGGAAGATGTGAGGGAGAGGACAGGAACTGGGGCAGAAGAGGGGGTGAGCAGGAACATAAGGGCACTTGGCCGCACATCACTCATGGAATAAATAGCTCTGGGTGTTTTATAGCTGCCCACAGCGGGGGTGGCTGGGTGGGGAGAGGAGCAGCAGCAGCTCCTCGCTCCGCTCCTCTGCGCCCATCAAAGCGCTGCCGCCCTCAGAGCCGCCCGGCCCCACGGGCCCCGGCACCTGCCCCGGCACAGCTGGCGTGGCCATGGGGCACAGGACTGAAGTCCACAGGGGCAAATGTGAGGCCGAGGTCCCAGGAACAAAGGGACCTTTCACAGCAGCAGCTTGCTCAAAGAAACCAGGGAATATTTCTGTGCGAGGGCTTCCAAACGGCACCAAGCTTTGATCCCGGGCACGGGGCGGGTTCTTGGGTTGGGGTTTTTTTTCCCTTTCCTTCTCTGTGTTGCTTTTAGGTTTTTTTCTCTTCCTACTTCAAAACATATATTTTGTGCTTATAATTTGTGGGAGAAACTTCTTTGCTGCTCTGGGAAGGAAATCTCTTGCTAGGAGCAAGGTGCAGGTGATGCACGGCCCCTTCACTGCCCCCTCCATGCAGAACGAGGCTTCAGCTGCCCTTTTGGGAGGGATTTTGGGTGCAATGCTACAACATGTGGCCCCTCTGAGGACACAGCACCCTTCCTTTGCACCCAAGAGCTCTTCCTGAGGGAGGGAAATCCCACCTCCTGGGGCTTACTGCAGGCACAGGTGTCATCAGCATCATCTTTGGCCTAGAAGTTGGTTTCTGAACCTGTCTGATAAATGCCAGACTCGCTCAGGGTGGGAAAGCCAAACAGTCCATACACTCACATGGCGTGGGGTGCACAGCACTCCCCTAAAGCAGGGCAGATAGATGGAGCCTCCCCTCCCTGCTGCCCACATCCCAAATATTTTTAGGCAGCAGGAAACGTGCCTTCACTGCTGACAGCCTCCAGTGCAGGGATGGGAGGAGACGTGGAGAAATGGAGTCAGACCTGCGAGGCCACCACTGCCCTGTGAGATGGTGCCAAGGAAATAAAACCACCCCTTCTCTTCCTCCTCCTCCTCCTCCTCCTCCTCTCAGCCCCACCAGCTGCCTTCTGACGGATGTTGCCTTTGGATGGGACCATCTTGCAGCCCAGCTGCCAAAAAAACACTGCGGCAAGGCCCATGTGCCTCTGGAATGTGTTGCTGGCTGTGTGCAAGGACACTGGTCAGTCCCTGAGCATCCTCAGCCCCATCCCCAAAGCCCTTCCCTCTTCTGACACTATTTGAGGCTCATCCCCTTCTCCCTGAGCAGCAAATGCCCCATCCAGCAAACAGACCTCAAAGGAGCAGCATCCTCCTCTACCCATGGGTGCAGAGTCAGGCCAGAAAGTCTCTAGTGTTCATCCCTTGGGCTGTACACAGACCCTGTCAGGGTAAGCCACTCCTGCAGCTTCACCTACCCCTGGCTGGAGTATCCCTGGAGGTCTGGAGCATCCCAGGGAGCAGAAATTGGGGCAGGATGGGCCAAATTGCTCTGAATTTGGGGCGCGCCTGCACACACGTCTGCAGGAAACACTTATTCAGACCAGAGAGGGGAAAGGCAGGAGGGACACGGAGGGACCGACACTCTGGGGCAGTCCCTGGCATCCCACTGAGGCTGGATTAGGGCCACAGTGGTGAGGATGCTCCCGTGGGCAGGGCTCAGGGGAGCTGCTGGGGCAGCCCTGTGACGCGGGCCCGGCTCAGTGGGATTAGCGAGCAGACGGACGTGACTGCGAGGCAGTCGCCTGGTGCTAATTACAGCAGGGATATATTTAGGCACTCGGTTATCCCCTGCCTTACGCTTATTTTTAGCTCCCAGGCTGCCACGCCGGGGTGGCACACGGGGAAGGGCATGGGTTTGGGGCAGGATGGGTTCATATCCAGCTGCTACCCGCTGTCCTGGCCCCTATGGGAACGGAATCTCTTTCCCCAATATCTACAAAGGAGGAAGATGCTTCATTTTTTACCCTAGAAAGGCAGAAAAGTAGGTTTCAGGGAGGAACAGGAGCATACTCACCCAGTCCCTGCCATGGATCCATCCACAAGCCTTTCACACTGCCATGACTCCCATATCCAGGGTTGAAAACAGCCCTTTTAGGCATCACTCAGCACAAAGTGTTGCCATATCCAGGGCAGAGGCAGCTCCCTCATTCTCAGAGGCCTGGCAGCAATGCCACTCATCCCCAGCCCTTCCCTTTGGCACCATTGTCAGGTGTGGAGCTGGGCTTCACTGGGGTTTAAATACATGAAAAACAGTGAAGCAAGAGAAGCTGGGATAGAGCCCAACACCCCCCAAGCCCTTGTGCCCTCCTGGGCCACAGCACCTACTTAGTCCCCATCATTCCCCCTTTGCTAATTCCTGCAAGTACTCTGGGATTTGATATTTTGGGGTTTGGAGCCTTTCCAATGTGAACTGTTGATCGAGTCACTGCTAAGCTTACCCTCCCACACCTCCTGGCTGCCTTGCTTCCCTGCTGGAGCAGAAGGTGAGGAAGTCAATCAAAAGAACAGGATAATTAAGGGCCCTGGGAGCTGAAATCCAGCTGAAAGCCAAGCTGCTCTGGCTGACCTCAGGGGAGGCTTCCCAGCAGCACACCCGAGGTTGTGCAGGAGGGTGTTTTAGGGGCAAGGCAGGCATCCAGGCAGGACTGCAGCCTGCAGCAGCTCTCGCTGAGCCTGCACACACAGGACTTCCCCATGTCCCCTCCAGACTCTCAGCTTCCCTCTGTTCATTTCTTTTTCCCCGGTGCGAGCAGCAAGTGCACCAGCATCAGTCCCCACAGCATCAGTCCTGGATGAGGCTGGGGGTGGGATCTGTTATGGGGCAGCACCCCAAAATGCAGCTGCAACTTCTGCCATGAGCTAAGCTAATATGACCCTATGGCTCATTCCCAGCTCCAAGCCTAGATGCTGCAATGGGATTCCTGGCCAGTGTGGAGCTGAGCAGCATCCAGGGGGTGGCCAAATTCCTCCTTAGGGAAGCCTGTCAAGTAAAGCCTCACCCAGAGCAGCAAGGCTGGACAGCTCAAACTATCACTCAATGCATTTTAACAGGGAAACCCCACCAAATGGATTCTTTCTTTAAACCGCTTGACTGCAGGTGCCCTGCACCCTGGAGCCCGAGAGCAGCCCGTGCAGTGCCACGGGCTGTCGTTGCCCGGGCTGCAGCTTGCCCCGGTTCCCCGCTGCCCATCAGAATTAGCCAGCCTGTTTGAGCAGGTTTACAATAATAATCAAATAACTCGTTCATTGACAGCATGTCAGGCTGAGAAGACCGACTGAGCCCTCGTTTGCTGATTGCTAATTAGCTTAACATTCCTAATCCCTCATTAGCGACTATGAAGTAAGCTCTGAAATATGAGGTCAGCCCTAATCAGCGTTTAAAATATAAAGCCCACTGGCACGGGATGGAGGTCGGGGAGAGGGGGGTAGCTGTGGGCCAGCCCCGAGGGCTCCCAGCATCAGGGGCTATGAGGCTGCTCAGGGAAGAGCCAGACATGCAGGGTTAAACTCTGTGGGGCCATGGGCACGTCACCCCACACTCAGTGCATGTCTCAGCTCCATGCTGGGAGCAGGAGGTGACATTTAGGGTGACAGCACATGAGAGGCCCCAGGTTCCCTCTCAAGTCCCATTCCTTGCTGTCACCCTCAGGACTTGCAGCAACCTTCTGCCACACTAAAACCTCTCACTTTGTCCCCTGCAACTGGGAAAGCCCCAGATGGACCATCTCAGTGAAGGGGACCCTCACTTCCCCGAGGACAGGCAGCAGGACAGACTGAGGAGCAATCAGTCACAGCAAATACTCTCAGCAATTAGCACCACAACTGCAGGGATGAGTCCCAGGGTGACACATGTGACTCCAGGCAAAAGCACACGCTGACCTGGCCCTGCTCCCCACTGTGTCAGAGGGACCGTGGGCCACCAACTGCCAGGGGCACAGCCACATGCCGGCCTCACGCTCCCACTGCCAGCCCCACAGGCTCTCCCCTAGCCCTAGGGCATTGGGCCCTGTAGCCTCCCTACAAAGCAAGGAGAAATCAGCACTCTGCAACCCAGTTCTCCTCTTAGCTGCACCCAGCACCTGGGCTGGGGTCCGAAATCACACCTCATGTTGCTCTTCTGCCAGCCTGGCTGTGAGGAAAGAGCCTGGGACAGTCTGATCCCACCTAAACCCATGTGAGGTCAGAGCTGTAAGCTCACTGGTGCATTGCACAGTTCACAGGGACAGCCCAAACCCTCCTGACCTCAGGTACATGCCCCTCATCCAGCCCCACCTGCTACAGGGCTCCCTCAGGGCAGAACTTCACCCAGCCCTCCCATTTGGTATGCTATAATAGTAATTATTATTACTATTATCATGATGGAAAGGCCTCAATAAAAGAGGGAAAAGGCTTGCAGAGATAAGCAGCCCCAATACCCCCCTCACAGCCAGCACTGCTGCTGCCCACGCCAGCTTTGGATGAGGCCAGGAGTCGCCCTTTTGTGCCTCTGACAGCGATTCCAGCTGCAGCCTCCACTCAGGGCTGGCTAACAGCAGCGGGCTGACCCCCTCAGATTGCACCAGCTTCCCCCCAAGTTCCCATCCTCCAGGAATTCCAGGTAAGCTGCTGCTGGGCTCTGCTCCCACCCTCTGACCCCGGGGGAAGGAGCCCCGTCTCGGTGCCAGCGTCAGTGGAGAGCGAAGCACACGGAGCTGCCCACGTGCGTGTGGTCATTCAGGGGGAAAATGGCCCTTTGCTGTGGCTTAATCCTCTGCAAGAATAAATTGGACTAAGAGCAATTCATTTCTGACTGAGGAACCTCTCTACAGGAGAGCTGCAGATTTTAAACTTAACCCTGATTAAATTCCAGCTAGTAAGCCTTTAAAAAAGAGAAGGGGGGGGGAAAAAAGGATATTCGCGTGAAGATGTGATTTGAAACGCTCTCGTTGCCACGTCTCTGCTTGTCCCCACGGAGCAGGACCAAAGCGATGCCCCCGATGGAGGGTGATGCTCTGTGCAGCAGCCGGGGGAGCTGCGAGCTTCGCCGTGTCAGAAAAGGGCCGTTTTGTCCAGCACTGCAGCTGGAGCAGCGTCCTTTCATCGTGCCGTGCCGAGCCGAGCCGAGCCCCGTGCGGCAGCGATGACGCCGGGCGGCGCGGGCAGGGGCTGCGGGCAGAGGCTGCGGGCAGGGGCTGCGGGCAGGGGCTGCGGGCAGGGGCTGCGGGGAGAGGCTGCGGGCAGGGGCTGCGGGCAGGGGCTGCGGGCAGAGGCTGCGGGCAGGGGCTGCGGGGAGAGGCTGCGGGGAGGGGCTGCGGGCAGGGGCTGCGGGCAGGGGCTGCGGGCAGGGGCTGCGGGGAGAGGCTGCGGGCAGGGGCTGCGGGGAGAGGCTGCGGGGAGGGGCTGCGGGCAGGGGCTGCGGGCAGGGGCTGCGGGGAGAGGCTGCGGGCAGGGGCTGCGGGCAGGGGCTGCGGGCAGGGGCTGCGGGAGAGGCTGCGGGCAGGGGCTGCGGGCAGGGGCTGCGGGGAGAGGCTGCGGGCAGGGGCTGCGGGGAGAGGCTGCGGGCAGGGGCTGCGGGCAGGGGCTGCGGGGAGAGGCTGCGGGCAGAGGCTGCGGGGAGAGGCTGCGGGCAGGGGCTGCGGGGAGAGGCTGCGGGGAGAGGCTGCGGGCAGGGGCTGCGGGCAGGGGCTGCGGGCAGAGGCTGCGGGGAGAGGCTGCGGGCAGGGGCTGCGGGGAGAGGCTGCGGGCAGGGGCTGCGGGCAGGGGCTGCGGGCAGATCCGCTGCCAACCGCCCCCGGACGGACCCGCGCCGCGGCTTCTCTGCGGCACGGAGACACGGGATATTTTGAGCATCCTCGGCGGCGAAGGAGGCTGAGTCTAATCTCCCCAGACACGAGCGTCGCCCCAGCTCTACTTCCAAGGACAGGAATAAGCCCCTGAAAGCTTTTCCGTGTGGAGAGTGCTCATACCTGCGAATGTTAAAAGCAAAGGGCTGTTTCTGGAAACGTTTTTGGGTGGTATATTATGAAGACAAGCCTAAATAACTGGGTGCACAAAGGGGCGACAGGACACCATGTACTTCAGGGTGGACCTGCTTTAGCAGAAAGGCTGGACTAGATGATCTCTAAGGGTCCCTTCCAACCCCTACCACTCTGTGATTCTATGATTCAACAACTCACAGTGAAGGATTGTACGTTCTGGGTTGAGATTCAGAGAGCAAAGCTTTGGCTTCCCCCTACATCTATCATCTATGGAGCAGAAAATCCCCAATAGATTTTTCTGTAGGCTGTTTTCTGCCCTAACAAGGAGCCAGTTGAAAGCACAGCCACCCCCCCCAGCACAGGGGGAGAGCAAGGGGACACCAAACAAGAGACACACACACGGGTTTGAGTTGATGTTTAAGAAACAAACCAAACCAAAACAAAGAAAACGGTTTATTTCGGAGGAGGATTTGAACACCGACATGCAGGTACAACGGGAATAAAAATTATTGCACCGCTATTATGTGGCAAATTGTTCAAGTTTCTAAAAACACAGAAATTCCACACTTTCTCTTATCTAGCTAAGTGCTGAGTGACACACGGCCTCGGCAGAGCCCAGCTCAGAGCTGCTCCCACGGCCACCTGGATATGGGAATCCAACACGACGTAAACACACACTTCTGTCATAGCTTCTACTAGAAGTACAGAATGATCCTTCACATCCAGTAAGAGAAAAACCAGAGAAAGACTTTGATCCTCCCTTCCTCAGAAGAAAAACGACGACGACAACAACAAAAAAAACCCCTCCAAATTAAACTATTAAAATACTCCAAATCACACCTTAATGCAAAGTGTGGCAAAACCAAACCCCCTGCTCACTCCCACCCCTCCCCCAAGCGCTCTGCAGTATCTTAGCAGCCAAAGGCCTCTGACATTCGGACCCAGGAGTGGCCGTTAGGATGCTAAAGGCTAATATTTACAATAAATACCATCCGTTTCTCTTAGTTTGCAACAGTAAGAGACAAAGGGGAAAATAACACTGAACCGAGGCGCGAGGTAGGAGCAGGGAGGAGCTGCAGAGGCTGGAGGCGGCGTTGACGCCGAGCAGGGGACAGATCCAAGGGACAGAAGGGAACAGGGCAGGGAAGCAGGGAAGCAGTGTGTTTGGATGGTTACATTCAGGGTTCGTTCAAACTCACGGGACCTCTGTCTCCTGGCTGTCTGAGGGGGGTTATCTGTGCAGGCTGAGCCCTGGGCTCACCAGACACTGTGGGTCCGACCCTGCGCTGGGGAACACACTCGCACTCTTCACACACATCTTCCTCCCCAAGACCTCGTTTGAGTTTGAGAAGGGATTTAAGTAATTCTTAGCAAAGCAAGGAATAAGCCTTGGTGTATCTACCTGGTTTATTACCAGCATTTTCTAAGTCTTTTTGCCTAATCTTTTTGCCAAGGTGCACCAGATAAATGGGAAAGAAGGTGGAACCGTGGTGATGGGGCACCTGGCACTGTGAAGGAAATTGCAGGACTGACCAGGAGCAGAGGATATTCTACACCATGGCTACAAAACAGGTGATGAAATGCAAACCTCACCTCTTCTTTGCACAATTCAGGTAAGAGCAGCGAGGTTTTTCACTCCAATTCTTACATGTAAGAAAGGATAACTGTGCAACTCAGCACCGGAACTTGGGGCTGCAAAGGGAGGGAGACAGTAGCTAACACAGCTCGTACCTTCAGAGGGTCCCATCCCTGTGTGAGATGAGCCAGATGACCCATCCCTCTCTCCTAAGAGAAGGGGTTAGCTTTCCCCTCAGCATTTTTCAGCACAGAGCCCTTCATGGATGCGCCAGGAGCAAAATCACAGAAGCTGTGTCACCATAAAGAGATGGAAATGAGGACCTGCCACCCAGAGAAGAGCTGGGTTGGTCCCTTACCGTCACACAGCTCTGGGTTCACTACCTCACTGATACAGAGACTTCCATCTCACCAGGATTAGGTGCTCTCAGGAGATAAGCTCAAGGCTTGTCTTTGTAATTACCAGACTCAGGATGCTGAATCAATTTTTCACTATTCCTGTCCATTTTTATCACATGCTGCCAATGGCACCTTGTTCCTCAGCAATCTTTGAGTAGATCAACCCACCAACAGGAGAGGGGGGAGAAAAGCAGCCAGACAAGTACCAGATCCTGCCAAGCCTGTTCCTTACTTGCTATTGCTCCAAATCCACACAGAATGATGCTTCATCAACAAGAGTGCTCTGAGAGGCTGGAGACACCCAGGGCCCCGAAGAGGCAGTGGAAGGAAATACCACGCTTTATAACTGCAAATCATACAAGTAGTCTATGAATTCCAGGACAAAAAAAAAGAGCAAAGAGAGCACAGCAGGATCTGCTGTCAATACCCTCACAGGAAGATTTATCACCGTGTTACCAGGGAGCGTTGAGGCTTTGGTTAGTGTATTAACACCACCACACATGTTCACACAGACACACGGAGTCAACACTCATGGAAACGTGTTAAAAAAAGAACCACCCCAAAACAACAACAACAACAACAACAAAAACTCAAACCAAACCAAAAACTTGGTCCAGAAATGAAATCCAAGTAGCCAAAAATCAAGTATGTAAAGAGGGGGAACACGTCAGAGAGGAGTGAGGTGAGATTCCAGAGGTTTCTGTGATTTGTGGCTTGAGCTGAAATCGAGTTGAAAGAGATGGAGGAAATATATTCCTATATTTAAAAAACCTCAAATGTACTCGCATTTAGGGGAAAGGGAAGCAAAACTTCAAGCTCAGAAAGAGCCAAGACAATGCAGAAGGCGTCAGCTGTGGAATGGAATCAGACCAAGAGAGTTTTAGCTGGAAATACTGTTGCACAGTCATTCTGCTTCTAACAGAGGCGGCCGGTGCGCAGGAAACACCGGAGCTGGCGGGTGATCGCAGGGAGGTACACTCAGACAAGACTAGGATAAAAGCTGAGCACAATCTGGGACAAATGACGGGAGTGTTCATTGAGAGGAACCTCTAATTGGATGAAGAAATGGCTTACAGTGCTATAGGTATCACCACTCGACACATTTATTGGTGTATTGTTATCGATCTACCCCTCAGCAAAGAGCACCGGGATCCAGAGTCGGTTGTGCTCAAAGCAAAGCGATGTCTAAACCTAAGAGCAAAGAGTAATTTGTTAATGGAAAGTGACCTCAGCAGTGGAAATGATCTCGCTAGCGAAGCTGAAACCTTAAAATATCACATGTGTTTTGAAGTCTGCTTGCAGCTTGTCCACAGAACTCGAGGAGTCAGAACTCTTCTAGTTGGGTTCTCTTTTTTTGGTTGTTGTCTTTAAAATGGGCAGATTCAGAAAACTTGGCAAGTTTCCTGACCCCCAGTTCAGAAATGTTAAGGGACACCTTCAAATCCCTACCTATTTAGACTAACCAAGAGAAGGAAAAGTCTCCAAAGGTCGTTTATCATTGACATAACTTTGCCTCACCGGAGAACACACAACTACAAATTTCTCTACTTTAAAATCAACCTACAAGGCAGTGTTCTCCTGGGGCCATTTATTCTGAGGCAGGGCACGTTAGGAATTCAAGCCAGAGAAAGGAAGATAAAACATCATTAAAATTTTACAAACAGAGGGAAAAGTTGCCATGTGTCCCATAAAGGATAAGTAAAAACAATCCCCCCCCAAAAAACCACCCTCAGCTTACAGATTGGAGGTTTCCCTTTCTGATTGTTCCGTTGAAAAGTACTTTCCATTTGGTTTAAAGAAAGATAAGGACAGCTCTCTGCCCGACCCCTCCAGCAGAGTCCCTCTCCTCTGCGTCCTCCAAGGACACGTGCAGGACTGGGAATGCACACAGTGATGAAGAGGCTTTACCAAGAGGGTTTGCAGTTCCAGAAGAACTTGCAGACAAGAGAACGTTTTCTTCTCCTTCTCAAAGGACACCAGATTGTAAATCCAAAGCAAATAACTTGAAATTTGTGACTTTCGGTGGCGTTTCGAAGAGAAGGTTGAAAAGCAGAGATTTTAAACTAAGCTGCCTTGTTTCTGTACTCAGAATTTTGGGGATCTAATAAACACAGGGTCAGAGGGAAGAGCACAAGAGGCCCTCAACTCAGGCAACATAAAAAGACCTGGAAGGAAAAGGAACAAAAAAACCCAAACAATAGAGACCAACAAACTGTTTCTTAAGCCCTGCTTCAAAGATACGCTGTTCTAAAGAGACCTCAAACAGCAAGCATTACTGTGTACAAAAATAGAATAGCAAGGATGAAAAAACACAAAAAACAGTATGAAAAAAACCCTCCCAAAAATAGATGTACACAAGTTCTATTTTATATTAGTGTATATTACAAAATTCAAACATGCAGTCTCTGTTTTGAATGCAGAATGCTCCAGTCCACGTGTACCAGGGATGCTGCTATGTTTTCTTTACAGCACCATCGTGTGACAGGGGAAAGTCTTGTATTTTTAACTGACTTCCAATCTCTTTGCTTTTCGCTTGAACCAGAGTCCCTTCCTTACAGGGCCTCACGCTGCCATCTGGCAGAGGAGAGGCTCTCGGGGCTGCTTGTCCAAGAGCGTGAGACAGCTCTTTCGATGGAGTGATTTTGCAGCTGCCTCCCAACACTTCAGGTGCTTTAGCACTGCAAAAAGTTGCCTCCTTTTTTGCCACCGTGGGACACGTTGCCTCCCAGGGCTTTGCTGAGCTTAAGGACTCTGTGCAGGACCTGCTCCTGGTGGTCAGACCGTCTGTGCCAGAGAGCTTGGCTTTCTCTTGACACGCTCCCGCTTGTGAAGTTTCCTGCTTTTTTTGCTTCGAATCTTTCTCTTCTTTACAGGAGGCACCCAAATGGGGGGATTCCTTCCTCTTTTCCACCTCTCCAGAGCCAGACATACTGAGCTTCAAGGGGCCCAACACGCTCTGAGCTAGCGGCACTAACTGAGACACAGAGAGAGCTCTTTCGATAGCACCAGGGACGAGGAGCGCGGGCGTCGGGGGACCCACCGGGCTCGCTTTGCTAGCGGGGGAAGCACTCTCTGCCTGCGATGAGCTGGGTTGTTTTTCAGTACCAGGACTTTTTGGGGACGTTTCGCTCGTGTTTCCAGGAGGCAGAAGCGAGGTGCTGTGCTGCTCCACAGGCCGGAGATCCTTGTGGTCCTTCCCACCGCGCTCTGCGGGGCTCGCCGAGACAGGAGTGCTCGCCGTGCTCCACGAAGAAAGTGCCAGCAGAGGTTTGGAATCCTGCTTTTTCTGACTGCTTTCTGTTAGCAGAGGGTCTTTCAGGTCAAGTTTCCCACACAGGGCCCCTGAAGAGTCACCTTCTTCAAGTTCCAGGAGTTTGATAGACGGGCACTGTACGTGTGCTGTGTGATCTACTGGTTTTTGAGTACTAGGAGTTCTCCCTAGGTCTTTGATTGCTTCAGAAGACTTGTCTTTTGGACCAAAACACTCAAAACTTTGATTTTCTGGCAATTTATGTTCCTTTGCAGTTGTTTCCGATCTTAGGAATGGCTTTTCTGAACTAGCTAACTTTTCTGGAGAAGTCCTTGGGAGGACCTCTGATGGGGAAGGGTGCACAGCACTTTGCAATGGCTCTGCCACAAGCTTGGCTTGTTGATTATTTCCCTTCTGCAAATCCTCTGTACCTTTCGGATCTTCAGGTAGAAAAGCATCATCTTCAATACTATCCTTGCTTTCCAATTTTGATGAAAACTTACTATCCTCGTTAAAAGAATCTGAGCCTTGGTCTCCACTGTCAGGGGGCTTGTCCAGTCTTCTCCCATCCTGACTGTCTTCTGAACCATCATCCGTTTCATCTTCTGAAGAATCTACTTCTCTGATGGCCTCTTGCTTTTGCAGAGACTCCCTCCTCTCCACCCTGTCCTGTCGAATGGCACCCAGCTTCCGTGAGCCAGGCTTCTGCAGCAGCCCTTTCTCTGCCAGCCCAAGTTTGCCACCTGTTGTTTCATTGGCAGATTCCTGTAAGCTCTGGAGACTGGGATCCCTCTGCAGCATCTCCTTCTTGAACTCGGAGTGAGAGATATCCAAGCTGTGCTTACGGGAGGAAGTCAGCTTTTTCTCAGAGGAGGACAGCGAGGCAGCCAGCTTCTCAGCCGACTGCACTCTCTTTAGCAAAGGAGACCTGGGAGGCTCAGCGCTTTTGGGGCGAGAAATTTGTCTCACCAGAGGTGGAGAGGAGTGTAGTTTGACTGGAAAAGACTGAATAATACTGGAGCTGCCGACTGAATGTCCTGGCAAAGGAGACGGGGAGCGCTGCGGCGACGTGGACTGAGGGGTTGGTGAGGGAGTGTGAGCTAACGGGGACAGGGGGATGTTCCCTGCAGATTTACGCCTTGGAGATCTGTACTGCCTCTGGAGCTTGGGTGCTAGGCCATGCAGAGAGCTGGGGCGGATGTGTCCAGAGCTGGCTGGAGAATTGGGAACGCTGGAACTGGGAGAGCTGCTCTGAGAAGAATTGCCACCAACTTAAAAGAGAAGGAAAAAGAACAGAATAAGAAGATGAATCCATATTTGGTCATTAAAATAAGCTACTGAAAATAAGACATACACAGTCACAAGAAAATGCCCCGTTACCACTGTGGCAATGTCACAATGTCACATTGCGTGGCTGCTGATGGCAAACTCACATCATTGTCATGCAACACCAGAATACAGTAAGAAACTGCTATCAGAACATTTTTTTCTGAAAAAAAAAAGCCCTCCAAAGGGATAAACTATGTGTTTAGTTGCTGTTCTCAAGTTGCAGACCTCTTTATCCCATCAGCTGATTCAATTTTCAAATATGACTTTGCCACGTTGTTTGGATTCCTTTTCTCTGAACTAATATGGGGAATGTGTCAAACTGCTACAAAAACATTGCAGCTGACAATACACATCTGCATCACAGTGGAAGGATGCTCTAGCACAGCAAATGCATCCTTAGAAGGATGTATGGATTTTCATTTTTAAATGAATCAATGGATGAGAATACATGCATCAGTAAGGTAATTAACATCACAGCTGCCATTTCACTTCACAAGCAGATCTACTACCTGCTGCTGTGTGTTGTACTTCAAAAGTTAATCAATAAGCAAAAATCTTTTCTCAGGTTTGGGGTTTTTTTTTCCTGCTTGTATGGATTTTCAAAGGGGTTTTGTTTTGTTTTTACCTGAGTGTACAGACTCAGGGGTGGATCTGTAACTCTGCGTTGGTGAGCGAGGAGAGAGGTTGTGAGTTGGAGAGCCAGGCACACTTTCTCCAGAAGACAGAGAGCGGTTTAGAGAAGATAAACTCCGGCTGGTGTGAAGCAGGGATGCTTGTTTAGTGATCTTCCTCAATAAAGAACTCTTCTTCTTACTGTGGAAGAGCATTTATAAGTTTTAGTTCACATGCCCAAATGATTTATCTACCTTTATTGACATATCTCAGTCACTTTTATGGCACAGTTAAAACAAAAGGGAAAAGAACCGAAGGACATACCTGCTGATATACATTATCTGCAAATTGATTTGACAACATCTCTCTTACATTATGTCCACAGAGAAAGATGAAAACAAACCTTTCCTGACCATCCTTAGTTTTGCTCTTCTTGTTCCTCCGAGCCATCTTGGATTTGTAGCTGGCTTTTCGAGCTGGACCGACTTTGATGGATGTGTTCTCAAACGGTGTGGTGGAGATGGACACTTTATTTCCACTCTGATAGAAACATGATGCAGAGACACTGCTTAAAGTGTGTCTATTTGAAGCAGATCTGCAGGCTAAGCAGGTAGGCTGCTAGTTTATTGCTGCCTGCCATTTTGTAATCCTTTGTCAAACTCCATTTCCCCCTTTGCATTTCCACCTATCACTTATTAAGGAATTGCTGAAAGAGAGCCCTCTTTAGTCAGGCTTTCACAAATTATTAGCTCAGACCCCAGCTGGCAGGTAAAGCTTCCCAGAACAGACAGAACACAGCATCTGACCTCTCCCATTGAGGGCCCAACTGCCTCAATTTAATACTTGTAATACTTGGAAACGTGAACAAAGTGATATTCTGTCACCAATCCTATTCCCAGTGCTCTGACTGACAGCAGATGGGAGCATTTCAGGCAGCTATCGTGATGAATCTGTGCCACAGAACATGGTTTATCTCACTCACCTTAAAAAAAAAAACCCACAATAATCCTGATTGCTCCTGTATTTGCAGTCCCAAAGACTCCTGTCTCTTGGAAAGATCCAAAACTTGGAGTTTTATTTCCATAAATGGATTCAGCTCACAGGAGGTATCGAAACGCAAGTGATTTAACCGGATAATTTTAAGACCAACCGTTACAAAGCTCCTTTTAAATACCACTAGGAATAATCCTTGATTAGAAGCTAATAACATTAGCACAGCCTAAAGGCAAAAAATAAGAGTAATTTGGAAAAATGGTAAGGTATCTGTTTGACAAGGTGAAGTTTGAGGAAAGGTGTACTTAAATCTTATTAACCTTTGTCTCTGCTGCTGCTAAAAACGTATCTGACAGCTCCTCATTTCTCACAGAAAGTATCTGAGTTCAGCTTAAATTACATGCAGAAATCTTCAAGATTTAGGGATCAAGCTGCAGGAAGGAGCTTTTGCAAAACAAGGCCCAGGTGCTGGGTACCTACTTGTATTTCAGACAATGCCAGTTAGACACCTAGGGCGTTTTATACAAGCTAGCTCATGCTATGTAAGAGTGCCAAGAGTGCCAAATGCAAGTGTGCCAAGTCCCTACCTTCAGGATCAGCTCCACCACTTCTGTGTGCACCAACCCGTGGACGGGCTCCCCGTTGACGTGGGTTATCAGATCCCCTTCACGCAGACCCGCTTCGTTGGCTGGACCACCTTCCTCCACGTGCTGCCAACGAGAGGGGATGACTGATTTGAGAAGAGGGAATGTACAAGATTGTTGGCCAGACCAGACTCAAAGCCCATCCATCTCATCTCTTGCTGCAGCCAGCACCAGCTGCTTCAAAGGAGGGTGAAAGAAACCACTGACTGGCACAGCCAAGCACACAAATCTGTGCTCTTCCACTCCTCCCCCAGCATCCTGCCAGTCTGCTCCCCATTCAAGGCAGCCAGCCAGGATGGTTAAGCTGATCAAGAGACCAGCTCCTCCTGAAGCAAAAGGCTTAACACACTTCCAACGTTTTTCAGCACTTGGGAATGTTAACTAGATACTCTTGATTTCCAGACAAGCATTCAATCCTTTTTCATTTTCTTTGCCATCCCAAATCCAGCCTCCTTCCATGTACATGCTGGGACCCAAGGAGGCCGACAGACTTTCAAATAAGCCTCTGTGCCACATTTTTAGGGTGCCTGTATTGCATCTCATCCCAAACAGAGTTTCTTTTTTGCTGTCCTTTCTGTCCTTTATGAGCATATCTAACCTCAGATCTTCTCCCTCGTGAACACGTTGCCTTTCCCCACCACCGTTCAGAAAGGTAAGGCAGTGAGGAGGCAGACATGGCTCACAATGCTGCAACTCTCCCTCCAGCCAGGACAGACTACAAATCAGTGTCTTGGTAAGCTCAGCATTTTTCCAGGAAAGCAGAGAGGGGCAAAGGGAAAAATGCAGCTTCAGACTATTTTTCTAGGTAAAAATGAGTGTTGAATAATGCCCAAAGCATATGAAGTCCAAACTGTGTAATGAACAGAGATACAAGGAAAAGAATGAACCACCTTTACCCTGGCTCCATTCTCCCTTAATTACACAATTCAAACAACTCGGCTTCGGGGGACAAATCGTTCCTGGAAGTCACATAGGTTAACAAAAAAGGAATGTAGAGATCAAGTACCAGAAGTAATGGGAAGGAAGAGATATAGACATGGAAACCAGACCTTTTAGCACAGCACAAAATTAAGCCAAGAACTAAATCCCTAGATAATCAGCATAGCAGCAGTGATGCTTCAAGGCTTGTCATCAATTCCAGGCGACTGCCTGGAAAATCCCAGCAAGCTGATCAGAAGAAGCCTATCATCACCAACACAGGTCTGAATCAATTAGCTACCACTGGCCCTCATGCAACAACCCCAGTGCAGAGAATGAGGGTACGCACACAGAAACATGCTTTACAGTATGTGCTGCGGGTGAAAGACGGTGGATTCATGTAACCAGGGAAGAAAGAAGGAAAGAAAGGTTGCTGTGGTTCTGTGATGGGCTTGAGAACTGCTACAGGTGCTGCCATTTATTTATTCATTTATTTATAAGGGTTCCCCCCCCCCATCCCCCCAAATAAATAACTTTGTGTCTGAAGAAGGAGTAAACAGGGTGGCAAAACACAACACTTAAAGCTAAAATCCCACCAGGCTGCTTAAATGCCTCTCTGGCCCCGAGGGTGCTCTTTTGAGCAAAGCAGAGACATACCCAGACCATGTGATGCACAGTGTAGATGTCACTGTCCCCCATGTAGACGCGAATGGCGCGGAGGGTGAAGCCGTACTTCTTGCCGGCCCGATGGATGATGATTGGTGGTTTCAGGTTTGCGACAGCAGGAGAAAAGTCGCGGCTGGGTGAGGAGTCCCTCGAAGATGGGTTGGAGGATAGAGAATGAGGTGACATTGGACTGGCCAATGGAGAACACGTGTGGTGATCTACAGTGATGACACAAAGGCGGGCAAAAAGATTAGGAAAGCTCCGAAAGAGAGAAAATCCGTGTTAGAGAACAAGGTAGGAAACCATCTCTCCCAAGGCTCTTAATGCTGGTGATCTTCACCAGAGCTGGGTTTGCCTGCAGCTTCAACTAATTCATACAAAAAAGCACACGTGGAGGTGTGTATTTAATACAGCAGCACTGCTCACCTATGACTATGCCTGGGTCACAGTGGCTACTACTTCTCTTTCAGGGATTAACAACCCATCATAAGCTTTTGCTCTAGGCACAATCCTGAACCAGCCCATTTCAGGGTTATGATGTGTTATCCTTCTCTAAAAGATCAGATAGTCTCTAGGTCTTAGTACAAGTTACACGTTGATGCTGAGATAAATCCAAATCGGTTAGTATTGACATAAGAAAAAACAACCCCAGACAACTGCCACATCTTGGTATCATTTTAAATTCATGGGGGCAAAAGTATTCAACCTTAAAAGAGTAGCTCCTGCAGAGACTTTGCTACTAAAACCCAACATCACGAGTGTATTTTAGGGTGTGTTTCCCAAGCAAACAGCTGAAGGCTGGACTATCAGCTAAACTGTCTGACTCTGCTTTCTAGTGGAACAACATCCACTTTTAAAAACCCAAAACAAATGCAGAACTCTCATTTTAAAGTGAAGCTGGTCAACATCAGCCAAATAAACACAAAGAGCAGGAATATTAAATGCAGCTGTAAAAGGTAATCCCTAATCCATTACAAAAGACCTGCCAAATAGCCCAGCACATATTTACCTGGCAGATGAGAGCAGCTCTGGAGGAGCCTGTGCTGGGTGATTAAATACACATCTTGGAGATTTTCAGGAGGGAGTCTGTAGTTTGACTAACACCCAAACCACAAGAAAGGGAATGTGTGTCACCATGACAGTGCCAAGCAGCAGTTGCATACCTGCCTGCAGCCCCTGGGCTGAGAGAGGCACTGCTCTGCAGCAGGGCCTGTTGGCTGGGCACGGCTCAGCTGCCATTTAGGCAGAAACAGCCCTGGAAATACAGCATGGGTCTTATCCTCTGGAAAGAGGGACAACATCCTTGTGCAGAGAGCCTCTTGCTGAACCGCTCTCATAGCTCAGTTGGGTTGCTCACTACAAGTTACCAACAGGCATTAGGAGTTGTCGAGTTGTCTGCTTGGAGACAGAGCCAAGCCCACAAGATAAGCTGTTCTAACTTTGTGAGTTAATTGCACTACCGAATCCTTGAACACTCCATCTCAACCAAGTTATCCAGCGTTACTGAAACTTCCCAGTGCATGAACACACCAGACGCATTCGGTTTCCAAACAGCACTGTGGTTAGGACGTGACCCCAAACATTAGTACCTTGAGGGTTAAAATCATTCTGCCTCCTTGCTGCACAGAGACCAGCTAGGAGCCAATTTAAACAAAACTAGGGAAAAAAAATAAGGCCCAGCTGCCATTTGCAGAAGCTGCAGTCAGACCACACACACAATGCTCCTGTCTGTGGCAAAGCAGTATTCATTATCCTACCGAGCAGTAAATATTAAACCCATTGTAAAAGTTAGATCTCTCCCCTCCTGCCAGCCAGGGCATTATTCCAGGAGAGTGAAGTGGGAGGATCTGTCTGCAGACCTTTTGTTTAATGCTTGCAGATTCTGACAATGCCTCACCCGAGGCATTTCTTACCTGAGGGAATCAGGAGAGACAAGGCAGTAGCTGATGCCGATTTAATCACTTTATTGACAGGTCTTGAGGTACGTTTCTCCCCTGATTCCCCAGAGAGCAACCTGTGTCGCGCCCGCCGCACTGCCAAATCGCTGATGGCTTTTGGAGTGGTAAAGTCTGGGCCTTCATTGCTATTACTGCGAGCTCGTGGATCAGAGAAATCTGCAGTGCTCCCAGCTACAGTTTAAATTAAAACAGATTAGAACCACAGGGAATTCCTAACAGTCTATTCCCCTACAGGCAAAATACATTAAATCAAAGTCATGTTTACATGAAGTCCGAGAGTAAATTTTCCTAAGAAGAAACCCCAGGGCTTGAATTTTTATTTACAGAAATGGTGTCATTCTGAACACAGAAAATTAGTGGCTCCTGTTCTGTTGCAAAAGCTCACTGACAAAAATCACGTTGCTCAGTCGCAGTTACACCAATCCCAAAGCTGTGGTGCAGTTCTGCAGGCAACCCATTGCAATGGGATCATTCACAGATGAAAACAGGTTTATGGAAAGTGCTTCGTTTTTACAACCAGCCAGAACTGTCAATCTTGGAAGTTAAAACTGCCTGGAATAGAAGAGCTGGGTTCGACTGGAGTCGCACTTTAAAATAATCCACTTTAAGAGAATACTGAAGTAACAACGTGGGTTGCAGGGACAACCTTAATTTGCCCCCTTCTGTGCACCATTGCAATTTAGTCTTACTTAACCTGCTCTAATTACACATAAAATGCAAACTAATCTTGAAAATCAGACTGGGCATGTAACGACAGCAGGTGCTGGAGGCTAAGGGTGCTGTACCCAAGCTCAGTGCCTCAGTTCCCCATCTGATACCTTAAAGGGACACTGTGGTAATACATTAATTAGAATTTACAAGGTGCTTAGAAATGAAAGTGGTGAGCATCACAGCAAGTCCACAAGGGAAATTAATCATTCTGTCTTCAAAAGCAAATTTTAAGCAGCATGCAATAAATAAAGCCTAAGGGCCACATTTTGAACAATGAGGACAGAACAAAACATTGATCATCGTTATTTAAGTAGGCACCACTGCTCTGCATACTAAGCAAAGCAGGAAGTACCATGAAAATAAAAATTCAAAGCACCTTTCCCATAGACCTGGGCACCAAAAGCATGTTTGACATTTAACAGCCACAGAGTTTCAAATGAGGCTCCCAGATGACAAGGAACCCAGATTCTGGAGGCTGGGTGTCAAAAGGCTGTGATACACATTAGAGAAGCACTCTGAGACAGTGTCAGGAATTCAGTTCCTTCCTTGCAGTCCCCTGCCTCTGACTTCACTTTGTAGCAGGCTGGGGACACTGAAGCAATGGTCTCCCCGAATCCTATGCACTGGATTAAGCACCACTCTGATTCCAAGGCTCAGGGGAGCAGGCTGCCCTGGGAAGCTTTGGTTTTGCCTGTTTCAACTTGCAGATACTCTACTGTGCAATGTGACAATGGTCTTCTGATGAACAATAGAGTGTTTCTAGGCTTTTAATATGAAACTGAGAAACTAAGGTTCCACTATGGCACCTGTGTCACCTAACTATGTGGGAGCTCCTACAGCTTTTCCCATGGGGTGATGGAACACACAAGGGCAGCACCAGGCTGCTTCTGGGAGGGTGAGTCACAGAGAGGAATGGGATCATTTTGAAGGAATTTCACAGACTGGATTGCAGAAGAGGAATAGTGAGACATGGGGACCTTTGGCTTTACCCTAGTCTGGAGGCAAATTTTCTCTGAGGCTTTTCTACCTTCTGCTATCAATCCATCATCAGATCTGCCGAGTGCCCTTCAGCTTGTCCTTGTCCAGTGTTGCTGCCACTTTGACTCCCTGCTCAGTACCCCTTTCCTCTCCTTTCCATTCTCAATGCATCCACACAATTGCTTTGCCTGCTTGCTTGCAGTTTCTCCCAGCAACTTGTTTCTTATTTTCTTACCCACTTAGTCCTGGTTCTTCAACACTACAATCTAGTTCTTCCCCTAAATATGCCTTCCTTCTCAAACATTATCTCGCCAACCTTCCATTCAACTTCCCTGCTCTCTTCTATTGGTTCAAATTTTATCTTTACTATTTCCCACCACTTCCCAGCTCTGGCCTCCTCTGTTCTCAGAAACAGGCAGATTCACCCTCTGCCTTCCCAGTGCCCTGAAAGGGGCAGGAGAACCCAGAACCCAGTCCTGCACCACAGCAGCCCAGGGTACCACTGCAGGGAAGGTCCAGCTCATTCCAGCACTGAAGAATGGCCCCAGGATGGTTAAAGCTTCTGAGAAGCCAAACAGTGACTTCTAAGACTCACTCTACTAAGCTTGGGCTGTGGGGTTTCTTTAAGCCTGCCACTTGGCTAAAACTTAGGGTAAGTACCACATCCCTGACACAAACCCCATTCCCTCAGCAAATTTCAGATGTGTACTCCAAACATTTTGGATAAGTAAAACCATAGGAAGCAGGGATCTGTTACCATGGCTGACACTCATATTCTCCAGCTCCAACATAGCAGTGATCTCCTCCAGCTAATGCTTAAAACAAAGCTGCCTCAGGTAGGCACCCAGGAGTTGCAAGTAGGCATAGATCATATGGGTTTCAAGCATGAGAAGCCCTTAATCTGAAGTGACAGGACTGAAGTGTAAGATATCATTCTGAAGAGATTAAACCACTGATGTTACCTCAAAGACAAGCAGCACACATCCACAAAGCTACACTCAAATAAGCACTTAGCATGAGACGAGACATTCCCATCGCCCAGCATCCAAAGGGACACTTTTACAGAGTTAATGCTACCAAGGGTTTTTTGGGGACCATGACAGCACGGCCCCCAGCACGTACCTGTCAGCGTTGAGGCACTGCTGACGGCCGTGGAGCGGGCGGGGGGCCCGGCATCACCCTCCAGCTGCAGGTCCTGCTCCACAGGCTGTTCTGGGATGGGCACAGGCAGGCCCTCCCGTGCCTGCACAGCAGATAAGAGCATCCCTTCGGACTGAGGCCTCTTGAGAACAGCTCCCTCCTCCTCGGCGGAGATGGCAAAGCGGGGCATGTCGAGCAGCCCCGAGCAGCGGCGGCGCACGGTCAGCGGCGGGCTGGAGTCACTCTCCGTGTGGGACGATTCTGACATGGACAGGCGCTTGCGTAATCTGAGAGGGAAACCCACACACAGACCCTTCCTTAAACTGAGGGGGATGAAATAGCACACAGCCCCAACCCACACAGCTGATGTCAATGTAAGGTGAAAGGAGAGCCCCAGCTACATCACTGGGACTTAAAACAGCAAAGGCTTGGAATGACATCTGAGTTTAGATTTCACCGCTGAGCTTCTAAGAAAGGAAGGAATAACAACAAAGAAAAGGACAGTACAATGAGTATGATATTAAATACTACAAAAATAACAGTTAAAAATGCAAATCAACATCCACCCTCCTTATGGAATTAGATTAATTTTTCCTTTCAAAGTCTGAAGCCAGAAAGGTTTGATGCGAGATGAAGTGTGCATGAATGAAGAGTGTAAGCTAAAAAAATGCTGTTTTTCTTAAACAGAGTCATCCAGACTAGATCACAATCACGTTTGATGATCTTCCTAATGCAGAAGTTTAGTGTAAAAGCTTTACAGGAGTTACACAGAATGAGAGAGATCCCAATGACAATTATTTCGGTGACGCTAGAAACATGGTGGGCATCCACATTCTGATTTCTACACACTTTGCTGACATTTTTTTATTAGAACACAACTTATTTTTGTTCACTATTCTGAGCTTTAGAAACTTTGGACTTTCCTAATGGCTTCTCTAATTTCTGACAAATGGTAAAAGTCTGGCAACACCAGACTCTGGATTCACTGATGTGTAAGAAAAAACAGTTGTTGGTGCGTCTCTGATGTAACTAAGTCTTTCCACAAGTGGAAGCTTTAAGTAAAGACAGAATCCCTTCAAATTCATTTAAAGTATTTGCTGCAAGTTTAGTACTTGACTGGATACATTCAACCACCGTATCACTTCTACACATTCATTTTCAGTTACTTATTCCAGGCTTCACCTGGGAAAATACCTCATTACAAAACATTCCTGACCTAAACACCGGCTGTAGAAAGTTTTAGCAGAGGTTGGTCTTTCTCAGATGCTATTAGAAACCAGAAGACCTAGTTCTATAGAGCTTACATTTCAGGAGACCCAATCACCCAGCTGCGGTCTCGACTCTTCAAGCCACCGAGGCTGTCCAGTCGATCATCTTTTTCTTCGCTCAGACTCCGTTTAGTGGGTGGGGGAGTCTTCCTCTCCTCGTGGATGGAAAGACGTTCCATGCTGCTGTACACCTGCAGATAGCAAAAGATCCTTCTGTACCAAGAAATGAACCCACGAGGCCTTTTTGGATCAAGGGGCATAATCTCTTCTGCAAATGGAAGATACTCCCTGAAAGCGTGAACTTGGCAATGGCCTTTGACTAAATAAGACAGCACAGATGTGACATGCTCAAAGTGTGCTGGGAAAGAAAGGAGAAAGGCAAGCTTCAGAAACCTTAAATGTACCTTTCTACAACAGCACCCAACACCTCTCCTCTGAAAAGAGCCCAGCACAGCACAGAAATACTGAGCCTCCTTGAAACCACCTGAATTTTCTTTGTGATGGCTCTCAAATGCAAGAGGAGATATTGCTAAAGCAGGCTCCACGGGGCTTGAAGGCTGGCATCTGGATCTTGAAATCTTACTGCACAAATTCAATTCGGTGATAGGCATCATGCTCATGACCCCATTTCATTATCATCAGTCTATCAGCATTGCCCCAAGCTTATTTCAGAACAAAAAAGTCCTGCCCTCCTCAAGGAATCTACTATAATGCTGACAGCTTAATGAAAGTGCTTTTCTTGGTTTTACAGCCGTCTTTAAATAATTAAATGATTAAGCAAAAAAAAAAATCCATCCTTTTAAAACTACACTTGACTGTGGACCTAATTTACATAAGAAGAGATTAATGAAAATAATGTTATTAAAAATTCAGAGCATCAACAAGATAACTATTAATAAATCATATGGCTGAATTGTCAGACAAGAATTTCAAACTATAATGAGCCTTTTATGCCTCCCACATTACAAATGCTGTATAATTTTCCAGGTCTTAAAATAAATTCATTAAAAGTGAACTTTTTCTCTTTGTGGCAAAAACATTGAACCCTAAAGAAAAGCTTCAGTCTAACAGATGAATAATACTCATGGTGAGAAAAGGCAGGGAAAAAAGAAACCCTTACGTACTCATGAGAACTTTTTCAAGACCTCAACTAATCCTCAGGCCCAATTTGAAACATACTTTTGGTGATGCAAATCAGGAGCAACTTCACAAAATTGATGGTAACTGTTACTTAAACCGCTGTAGCCTGGCTGAGGACAAAGAAGAACAAACCAGTGCTTCAAAACTGACTTCAACAGCGGAAATCTGGAGGAACTCTCATGAAAAATTGAACTAGCTTTCAGAGGAGAGGCCCTAAGTAAAATTCCTACTCCTATCTCATTAAGAAGAGAGAAACACAATTCAGAGAGCAGGCTGACCTCAAAACAGCATTTCATCCCTTCTCCTCTCCTCACACTTTCATTCTATCCAAGCTAACAGTGGAACTGTACTACTTTGAAATATCCAGAATCCCAACTTTCATTTCAGATCATCTGAGGAAGAAGAAGAAACCTGCACAGACCTGAACCCAGACCACACGGCTAGGAAGGGATCTCCTCGGGGCTTCCTGCCCATCTCCCCACCTCAAAGCAGAACCAGCTCTCCTGTAACACCTGACTGATGTTTCTCCAACCTGTTCTTAAAATCCTCCTGAGATGCAAACTCTACAGATTCCCCAGGCAGCCCATGCCTGTGTTCATTTATTGCTCAACACTGGAAACTTTATCTTACCACCCACCCTGTACATCCCTTTGTTCCCATCATTTCACATCAGTTCTGGGTAGAACAGCAAACCCAGAGTGTTCTCCTCCTTCTAGCAGTTATATATTTGGAAACACATGAGGTTTTATGTTTTGTAGGTGTCAGATTATTCTTATAGGTTTCCTCCAGACTCTCTCATTGCCCAGAACACGACAGAGTACCCCAGCTGTGGCCTTCCCACTGCTCAGCAGATGGAAAGGATGATTTGATTTGCCTTGCAGAAAATATTTGTGCTCCCTCAATATGGCAACTGCCTTTTTGCTTCAATAATTGGGCACATCTAACGCAACATGCACTATAGGCTGAGATCCGTCTCTTTGAAATTGTCACCTTGCCTTTTTGTTCCTTAGGCTGTGTTTGAGACAATGAACAACAGGCAGAGTCGTAAACTTCACCTGTGGTCTTAGTGTGTGGAGTCCCTGTGATTTTTAGGCCATTATTCTAAAATGTCAGAATAAATGTTCACCCTAATTTGTGACCTGCAGGAAGATCCTTTCACAATGACACTGTTCAAAGCAAATAAGCACTGCATACTCCCTGTGCCAGCATCCAAGTCATTAGTAAAAACATCAAACTGTATAGATTAAGAAACATAAAATCTCATTCTCCAATTTACTGGCACTCACCTTCTAACAGGCCACCAACTATCACAGAATACACAATCTATACAGTTTTCTCTTTCCTCAATGAACACTAAACACCATGTAACCTCAGCTGCATGACTAAAATCTACCCCACATGAAGCAATGAAGCTGTGTTGCTCTCTAGGCTTTCTCTCAGGACAAGCCAGCATGCTCCTACCTTGCTGAACCTCGGTGAGCACGAGGAAAACTGCCGAATCTCCACATGATCATCATCATTAGTGTCCTCCTCTTCCTCCGAATCCAGGTGCTGGTACCGTTCTGAACGGGCTGTGGACAAGATGTGGCACGTTTCCTCAGTGAAGGGAGTGCTGAGAACTCTCACACCTCAAGCATTGCTGCTTGTCTGCTTACAAAGACCTTTGAGAGTTCACACACCATGCAGCCTATTTTCCCTAATGCTGGAACATACCCAGCCAGTTTTGCTCATCCTGTATAATTAGCAGTGAAGAATCCCTCCTCCCTACTGAATTGATCAGCTCTATTATGTTCTAAAAGTAACTGATACTCAGCAGGTGTCTAATCCTGCAGACCCTTCTTGGCAGGGATATTTCTTCCCTACAGCAAAACAATCATATGGAAGGAAACACAGAAACAATTCACTGTCCCCATTTCCAACAAACAGCTTTGTGTTTGTGCAAGGCCTGTCCTGCACACACATATACATATGAGCCTTCTTTAAAAAAACAGAAGTATTTACCCCCTCAAAACTTTTCCTTCTACAACTAGAAAAAGGATTAGATTTTGTGAAAGAAAATGGGCAAGCAGCCCATATGCAATGCCTCCAAAGAGATTTTGTGCCTTGAGATTTGCAGCGCTGGATCGCTAAGCCAGGCACAGGGGATTCTGTGGGACGGGCATTAATAAGTTTGGCTACAGAAAGCTGATAGCTTTACTGAGCCAAATTTGCTGCACTGTATCAGCCAGAAAGCTACTTCTATAAATTCTAACATTTTCTGCATTAGGGTTTAGAACAGCAACGCCAACTCTTATCAGTGTCTGTGTGAGACGTTTCCTGACGTGTGAATTCCAGCCTTTATAAAGGACTCACATCAAAGTCACCCCAATAAGCTGCTGAGCATGCCTGGGCACTGGGGGAGTTTGCCATCATTCCTACTTGACAGACTCAGTGATTTGCAGCACCGAACATACCGTGGTGCTTTTACCCACCAGGATCCACTCATGGCTGCTGGACTGGGCCTCTCCCAGTTCAGTGACCAGAGCTCCAGCTTCAATGTCTGCTAAGTCTAGTTAGTGGTGGGGACACACCAGCACCTCATCTCTACATGTATATTGTACAACCTAAATAAATGCAAAACACACCTTCCTCTGCACAGTTTGAATCACATTGATGTCTGCAGCAAGTACATGGAGATTTCTCAGTCTCTCTCTGCATCCTACCTCTCCATCCAACCCCTAACCTAAAAGCCTGTTCTTCCCCGAACTATCTAAACTGGATGGCTGCTTTTGCAGCGTGGCAGCTGGAGGCAGGCTGCTCTCTCCCTCCCTTAACCCAGAGCAAAGCATGAAAGTAGAGCAAAAATGTGCTTCATATGGAGTCAGTGTATGGCCCTGGGAGAAGGATGGAAGAGATTCCACTGAAGTAGGGCAGAAATTTCCATAGCTTAGGGAACTGAAATAACCCAGTATCATCATGGAGTGAGACAAAGACCTCCTTGACCCATGACAAGCTCAAGCATTTTCCAACCTGCTCAACTCCCCAAATCAAATGAGAAAAGCCAAGAAGCAGAGGCTCTGGGGACAGATACCTCTTATGTGACATTCCTCCCTACTCTCCCAAGACCATTGACTCTGCCTGGTGCTTATCTGGGAATACCAGGGATCTTAAATAGCAATGATACCACAGCAGTTCTCAGACATTTATACACACCAGAGAGGCACTTCATATCTCATTAGAGTTAATAACACTAAAATGAGATGATAGACTCGCAGTGAAAATATTTCACATTACTTCAAATCTCTAAAGAATTTTCCCTACATACTTGTCTTCAAGGTTGAGGGTTTGGTTTATGTTTTGTTTTTAAAAAGCCTCATTTATTGGCTGAAAATGGTCACTAGGGAAAGATAATATTGCTCAAAAACTCAAGGAAGTTGGATTTACCAAATGCTTTGGAAGTGCTGTAATAAACCCATCATAACAACAGTGGCATCTCTCACTGCAGTGTCGTGGCTGGCAGGACCACAGGCACCAGCAAAAGGCCAATTGACCTCAGTAGCAACATTTTTGCATTTAAAATTCATTACTTGGCATTCAATTGAAACTTCTCAAAGCAATTTCCATCAAGTGTTCTATTCAATTCCTAACACCGACTTCTCTCTTAACAATTTCAACAATGAAATATGCACAAAGAATATGATGCCATTTAGGCTGAATATTTAGTCTTACTGTCAAAATAGCTTGTGTCATCTTCAGATTCCAACTGTGGGATGAATTCAGCTTTCTGCCGAAGTAATCCATTCCAGTCCAAATCTTTAAAGAACCGATGCTGTTTCACTTCAAAGGCACTACCTGAAAGAAGCATCTTTTATTGCAGAGTATTTCTCTCAGCATTCACATACCAAGAAAAACAAACCCTAAAAAGACTAAGAACCTGAGAGAATGTACCAGGGTACACTCAAGTCACATGTTTTCCAGGAATTTTGAGAAACAACCTCTCCTTTTACCAAAGTGATGATGCAGTATAAAATTTGAACAAGATCTCCTCCTTCCCACTTTCTGTTTAATGACAACACATGACTAAACTGCCTGGAAGACAATATCTGCTGACATATTCCACAGTAAGTTGCAAGACCAAGAACTAATTAACAGGTTAATTTCAAATTTCCAAACTCTCAGCACCATCTTGCTCATAGCTGAATAAAGAGAGCAAACTCAGAAAGGTACTAAGCATGTGAGTGGCTCCACTGTCATGAATAAACTCATTCATGTGCTTAAAATAAAGCGGGGGGGGGGGGGGGGGGGGGGGGCTTACGTATCTTCTTGAATTAGTATCTTTTGTTATAAACCTCAGAAGCTTGGGTACCCAGAAGGAAAACCTAAGGATTATCTGTCTACTGGTATATGCATGGGTTTTTTTCAAAGGAAATTAATATTCATAAAAGATGTTGCTGTCTTTTAAAAAGAGAGAACAGCAGAGGAAAAGAGATAAAAGGTTCGCTGAGTGCCAGTGGCACTACAAGATTCTGAGTGGAACAGCAGCCTCAGCATTACAGGTATATAAGAAATCAAAAAAAAAAAAAAAAATCAGCCCATCAACTCATTTTATAAAGCAAGAAACTCCACATCTTTTCCATGACAGCAACATCTTTCAAGTACGTGGATCTGAAGAAGAACATGCGAAAACCATCTGATATCGTTATTAATTCATGATCTATTCATCACCCTTGTGTGCCCATGTGTTAAGTCTGTGCCTTTTGGAACTGCTAGATATCTAGCTTTTTTATTTTATCCTTAAAGTGTAGTTCCCAAATGAAAATCACAAATGAAATCGAACTAATCAAACTGATGGGATAGACAACCTGTGCTGTGAAGCCACAGTGTTGCATGAATTACTTCAAAACAAGCATGTAGCTAGAAATTATTTATGGATATTTACTATCAGGATGTTGAGAGGTTTTGGCTTGCAAAACTTTCAATCTGCCATTATAATAGAGAAAGATTGACACATGCATCTGACTTCCCCAGAGATTATCTGACTGCTGTATGTTTAGAGATTTCTACAGCAGAGGCCTCTAGGAATGGGAAAGTTTTCATTTCTTTTACTACATCCAGGAGTTCACACCCATATAGGGGATTAAGCTCCTAGTCAAAGAGAACTTCAAAGAAATCTGATTACACACTGTTCAAACAGAGACACAACCCTCGAGCTTTTACTAAAACAGCACAAACTTGAAGCTACGTCTCCAAGCTGATGGTGCCCCTTTCTTGTTCCCAAGCACGACTGTAACATCTGACTCATGTACAACCTACACTAATTCTCAGAGCTTCATCAGACAAGATTCTTGTACACAGTAGAAACTGTTTCCCAACTCGAGATGAGCATTTTTCAACATGGGTGGGTGTGCATCACTAGCAAGGTGGCTTATTTTCCTGTTTCAGGCTAGTACGAGGTTCCCTACCTGTTCCCATTCTTTCCAGAGGATTTTGGCGAAGAAGCTTAGAAATGAGGTCCTGGGCATCTGGTGGCAGTGCATCATCACCTTCTGGCCAGGCAATTTCATCTGGGAACAAACAGAGACTTGACATTTTCTACCAGCTTCATGATCCATTTGAATGACCAATCACCTTCCTATACTGTAAAATGCAGTGTTCAGGGCCCCCAAGTCGTAACACCTTGATTTCAGCAGCCTGCATGTTTAATATAATTCAAGCATTGACATTTTCCAAGATGCATAAAATTCAGTGCTGTCAATCCAAGCAGTGCTTGTGGAGGGGAAAAAAAAACCAAAAAAGCATTAAGAACTCTATTAATAAAGTATGAAATGGGACTTCCATGACAATCTCTAAACGACACTGACAATACTGGATCTCGTGCCTGCACATCCCACTCTCTTTATACTTGGAACAGACAGAACAATTCAGAGGTGACAAATTTCATGCAACATATTTAGTTCTTCGATGAAATTTGCTTTTTCCAAAGGATATTTGCCAAAAATGAACTGTTTCAGAAAGCACTCCCCATGGGAAATGTTTTCACTGGCATATTCATTGAGAACACAAAACAATAACTTGGCCACCTGCGAGCAGAAGCCAGGTTTAAAAAAGCCCACAAGATATGAAGGTATCAAGTAGAACAGCTCCATTGTGTTTTGCTTAGAATTTCCTTCTTATTTCATTTATATAAAAATTAGTAATTGACTGACATTCACACCTACAGGAGCAATAACCAAAACCAGACTGAATTAGATCAGTTGGCAGCTGCTCCTTTCATATTCGCCATTATTTCATTTCAAAGACAGAAAAATCACCAAATATGTTTCCCCTGTCCCCAAAGGATTTGCATGACTCCTACACCATGCACAACAGAAATACCTAGCAAGGTGTTCAGCAACTCAAGAACTTTCAATAGCTAGAATAAGATGGATGCTACTTTGACATAGAAAGGTAAATGCTTTCAAATTAAAATCCATTGCTTTATACTTAGTCCTTCCTGACTAATCTGAGGATCCTCTTTATTTTGAGAGTTTTACTTCACAGCACACTTTGAAACCCCTTCAGAGTCAGAACAGAAACATACCACTGATCACTTGTCCAAAGAGCTCTTCAGGAGTGTCCCCAAAGAAAGGAACACAGCCAACTAGAAACTCATACAGGATAATTCCCATGGCCCACCAGTCCACAGGCTTCCCGTAGCCCTGGCGCAGGATCACTTCTGGTGCAATGTATTCAGGAGTCCCACAGACCTCAAGAGAAACACAAAAGAAAGCAACAAACTTTAGCAATCACCAAATTCACATCAAAGCTTATTTTTGTCTTTCCCTGCTGAGAGCTTTACAAGGAAGTTATGAATGTTTTGCCACTAACCATTCTATGCTGTGAAACACTTCCATGGAGCAAGAATCTGTATTTGAGGAACACATTATGATATCACATCCTATGAAATGTTCCCAGTGTGGATATTTCAGCTAAGCAGTTCTTTGGTGCACATGAAGCAAAGCATATGGGGAAAATGCATATTCTGTATTTATAGGTCTATCTGCTTGATGGATGCCTACTGGCACTGCTATAGCTATCAGAAGCTCAGCTTTGACAAACCCCTCATCTCTCTGCTAGCAGAATTTAGTTTCACAGACGCAGAATTAGCAGCACAGCATGATCACACACTTCAGCATTTAAACTTGGGAGGTACAGCTGGCACAGACAATGGCTAAGGAAATCACGTTGGAAGATCTAAGTTGCCTTAGGGCTTCGAAGCAGCAACAGGAACCAAACAGTTGTCAAAAATATAACACTGCCAAGTGCAAAACCATGATCTAGTGACCAAAGAGAGTTGCTGCTGGAAAAAAAAATTGTTACTCAGAAGCAAAGGAAGACAATACCACAAGATAGCTACAAATTAACACTTGGCACAGCTAAAAAAAGAGAATTCGGTTGTGATCCTATGTATTTTCAGAAGAGAGATGTATTTTTTAATCCCATTATACAAGGCTCTGGTGAGCTTGCATCCAGAACTGTATAATTCCTGTCAATTATGCCCAGGAAAATTCAACTGAAGCATGGAAGAGCTATTCATTCAAAGAAAAATCCATCTTTTATCTAGAAGAACTTAGCTGGTTAAGCCAAGCAAAATGAAGGCTAAGAAGAAAAATGACCCTTAGTAATTATCATGGGTATAAAAATCAATCTTTAAGTGATCAGACAAAATTACAAGAAACATATAGGAACTTGCCATGAACTTTCTAAGCACCAGAAGGGGGAGACTGTGGAACAACCTTCCAGCAAACGTCCCTCAACTAACTTCTGTCCATACCTGCACAGCTGCCTGGGCCACACTACAATATCCTAAACCAAGAGTTAAAGTGCATCACTCAGAAGCAAGAAGTTGAAATAATAAACAATACCAATTCATTCACAAACATGAGAATGGATTTGTGTCTTTTCATCCCATTCTACAACACACAGCACAGCGTGAAGGCAGAGAGGGAATGCTACAAACTCCCATTCTATCCTGAGACAGAATCCTGCATCTGATCCCACATCAGCAAAACTTTTCAGCTTACCTGCTTGTCCAGGAATTCCCTGGTATCCTTCTCAATGTGTCCCTCATAAAGATTAGTTGTAAGACTCATTAACCCAATTTTAGACAGACCAAAGTCTGTTAGTTTAATGTGACCCATCGAAGTTATCAGGAGACTAGAAGAAAGAAGCAAAACAGTCCAAAATTCAATTAATTGTTTCCCAAAGGCAATTTATAAAAAGAATACAAGGTAATGCTAAAGTTCTCAGTGCTTCATCCCCATCAAGCACCTGGAAAGAATCTCCTATGCAACTGAACATCACAGAGCAGATAAGGCAACTAGAAATCAGACTACCTTCTGACAGAACTTCATCAGTGTAGCAACAGTCTTAAGATAACACCCTTTCTCAGTGTCTATCTCTACTTCTACATCAGTAACAACAGACTCCATAAAATCTCCTACATGTCAGATGCCACTGCAGATTTTCTGGTGTTTCTACCCCCTTCATGTCCTCTTGCCCATGGAGAAAACCTCTGAAGAACTGTCTCTCTCCCTCCAGTTTCTGAAGAGCTAAAGACTTACTTGTCAGGTTTTAGGTCACGGTGAACAATCCCGTAATTGTGCAGGTACTCCAATGCCAGGACAGTCTCAGCAAAGTACATCCTTGCCATGTCAACAGGCAGGGCACCAATGTTCTTGAGAAGTGTAGCACAATCACCTCCTAGGGAAAAAAGTTGCAAATATGGTCCAGTGAAATAGTAAATATCAGTAAGAAAGAGCAGCTATGTGTTTACAATATTTGATTAGAGTCAGTTTCCTAAAGGCTCTATGTATGTCTCTCAACCTCTGTTACCCTGAATTCTAAACCTCCTCCTTCAGCTTCAAATAAATATTAAAACCTTAGGAAAACTGAGATCCATGTATGTATAGATGCCATTTCCAAACCACAAGCAAGCCCTTAAGAAAGGACAGTTCATGACTGTTTGGCCCCTTATACACTTCTTTGCTTTCCATCACTGAGACACACACTCCTCGTATACAAGCTGCTTAAAGTATTAACTAAATGCCTCAATAACAGCTAACTAGCTCTCCCTTCACATGGAGAGGTAGCCATGCCTTTGACATGGTGGTAGTCATGAAGGTAAGTCTGTGGGCCCTTGACACAAGCTTTTTAAGGAACACTGGCCACACACTTCAGTCAACTTCCATTTCTACTTGCAAATAGGAATTAAAGTTTTTTACACTGATATGTCTGTTCTCATTCCACTCCTTTATCTGAAAGAGCACTGATACAATAAGCTTATTTCTCATAAACATTCATCCAAGCAAGCCAGGCATAAGAAATTAATCCTATCAGTGCAAATATATTGCTTACAATAAGATACAGTGATAAAGTAAAATGATATGCCAAAGAATAAGCAAAACAAGCAAACAAAACCCCAGCACTGTATTTTGAAAAAGGTTGCTAAAGGACAAAGACTGCATTGCCTGGGGATGTTTCTTAACTGTCTAACTGTAATGCCAAGCAAACATGCTATGGACCTAGCCATGCCATCCAATAGGAGAATGGGAGGATTTCTTTCCAGTGAGGACTGGAAAGTTCATGCTGACTTCCAACCTCAGAAGTGTTCTACATGAGGTTTTTTGTTTCCTCCATTCCACTGCAATCACTTTGTTAATGACAGGGATCCCCAGGTGGGAGCATCTCCTTGTGCTGAGCTGTACTAGCACCAGAATGACTCATTTCTCTAGCTCAGTCCAAGCAATCTACATACTCCTCCCGAAAAGGGCATCACGACCTCCCCTGCGACTGTGGGGCTGACTGAGCTTCCTTTCTGTGAAGGAAGGACTAGCACACATGAGGTGGTCTTCCCATTTGTTCTGTTCAGAGCAGTGCACTGATCAGTCTTTCCTACACTCAAAAGTACATGTCTTGTCAATCACTCAATGCCATCCTTTATGAGGAGACTCAGTGCCTACACATTCCATGTCCAACCTGTTTCAGGTCCCTTTGCAGGTATAGATAATGACAGCCATACCTTCTACATACTCCATAACCATGCACAGGTGACGCTTGGTCTCAAAGGAGCAGAACATGCTGACCACAAAGGGATTCTCGGCAAATGTCAAGATATCTCTCTCCACAAAAGCCTGCTGGATCTGGTTTCTCAAAATTAGGTTCTGTTTGTTGATCTTCTTCATGGCAAAACGTTGACGGGTGGTCTTGTGTCGCACCAAGTACACTGCTCTAGAAAACCACATACCAAGAGGAAATTGCCATTTTCAGTTCAAACTGGTTTGTTTTGAAAAAAAGAAGAAAGTGATGGTAACTGCTTTGGATGGATTCTGACAGACTTATCTGTGACTCCACAAAATCCCATCTCAATGCCCAGCTCCTCTAGAAAAGAAGGAACCCCTTGACGCCTGCTTCCAAAAGCTACTCTTCCTTCTTCAATTAAACAGTGTTTTCACTCAAGTGACTAACGAGATATTTCAAACACAGATGTCAAAAACTTCCTTAAGCATCACTGCAGAGGGACATGTATTTTTCAACACTACAGTCACTGTTTCATTTTAAGAACTGCACAAAACGTATGGGATCAGCACCATTTCTTGCCAAGCTCTATAAAATTAATTTGATGCACCACTGTCATCAGGGATTTCCTTCAGTAAAGTATCTCTTACATTTCTATCATTTGCAGATTGTTAGATTCCTGCACATTAATAATACAGTTTGCAAATAAATTTGTCATCCAGTTATCCTGCTTTATTGTACTTGTTCCTTTTTCTCTGGAGCATATTACATTGAACATGGTATCGTGTCTCACCAGCAGCTGACTGTAAAATACATTCGGTATAAAGACAGATAGAAGTAACAGCAAAACTACCACCTCTCTTTCTCCTTTTCACAGAGTTATGCTTCAATTGTGGGGCCTGTGCAGAAATATGACTGAAAATGTATAATATCTTCCTGTCTAACAATATGCCTCTGATCTGCTCCATTGTGTCTTCACTGACACAAAAAATACACTTAAACTTTTTCCACTGTAGAGTCTTTAAAAAGTGAGTTGCTGTTAAATAAGCACCTGCTTCAACAAAACACTCAAGCACATGCTCAGGTTTTGCTGTTACAACCTACTGAATATAACTGCTTTTCAGTTACAACCTAATGACTATGACTGGTGAGGATTTATGAACTGCAAAGAGTCAGGAAGCATCTTTAAAATTCTGGATAGGTTTGTGTGAGTAGTTAAAACTTTTATGTTTTAATGGATGGACCAACTTCATCCTGGATTCTTCAATGGATAATAAAATCTAATAGTATTTTTACTGCATTACTTCTCACAGTAGATTTGCCTCAGTGTAATTTTAGCATATCTTTTAGTATTTCAAGTGCTCACAAATGGCCACATATGGTACATATATAGTCTGAATACATGGAAGAGTGGAAAAGCATCAACTACTTCTCCCTCAATTCTCATGGTGTTTCAATGAAACACCAGTAACATTTGCAGCTATAGAATTGTACTCTCACTCATTTAGCCTTTAAACAAACACAAATCACAGGACTTCACTACACAGCATGAATGGAAATACAAACTGCCTTGCTAAGCAATGGGGAAATGGGTTGAAATTAATTTTCATTGAACTACTTTTTTTTACTGTTACTTAGGAAATCTCACAATAAACTGACAATATTTTCCATAGAGACAATGTTTATGGGAAATGGTTTTGTCAGCTCAAGCTAAGGTACTGAAGTGTCTATGTTTTACCTACCTACCATAAAGAAACAGTGCAGAAGTGCTAAAGAGGGATTAGGAATAACACATTCTGAGAGCTTTAATGTAGTGCAACTTATTTGCCAGATCTGGAAGCTGTGTGTCAGCTCAGCACAGTGTAACAAGTTCACAGTCAGGAACTATGTACAGGCACAGGGGCTGGTGTCTAAGAAACCCTAAGAATGTGCAAGAAATGGCATCTCCCAGAAGAACACAGAACACACCACAAGTGTGGAACTTCTGTAAGAGCCAGGCAAAATTCATTTATGCTTTGGACTCAACAAAACCCAGTCACTTGCCAAACTTGGCCACAGCCCTTCCCTGGGTAGGACAAGAATAAGACTTTGTAGTCTTACCCATAAGCACCATTACTGATCAGTTTAATAGTTTCAAATTCTTCTTCAGATGGAGTTTTCTTGGACTGGACAGAGGCCCCACGGCTCTGGGGAAAGGAGGCAAGAAAACAGAAATCACAGGCAGGAATTACTTAGTTCTACACCTCACTCTTTTTTTTGTCCTTTTCTTCTTTCAGCAGCATTCACTCAAACTCAATCCTTTTCTAAACCTCCGCAGTCCTAAGCTTCAGGGTAACTGTCTGTATCCCTTGCAGATTCCCTCCACAAATATTAGCACAGAAAGTCAGTAGACTAAAAGATTCAGGCCTTTTCTAGCATTACATTAAAATATGTATAAACAAAGAACTAAGGAGCTTTGAAATCTAACACGTTATAGACTTACACTTTTCCAACAGTCCATTACTGTAGGCAACTCTCTTCGAAACTCATCACATTTTACAAATGCAGATAGAAAGAACTTCTCCAGATGACTTTTGTTTGCAACTCTAAAAAAACCCCATCACCAAAACTTGATGACAATGCCCGTTTGCAACTTTCAAGCACTTTTTCACCACCACCACAGTATAGAGGTTTACACAGTTTTATGCCTGTATTATCTGGTTTTAACACACACTTTTAAGTGTCAGCACTTCCTTTTTTTTTTAATTAAAATTACTCTACATTATAATTAATTCTTTCCTGAAGACTACTTATTTCCAGAGGAAAAAAAAAAAGTGCTAGACAGACTGAGTATTACTGCTTTACCTCGACTGAATCATCTGTCTCAGGAGTGTCTGGGCTGTCATAGCTATTCAGCTGGGCCATTTCTGAAAAGAAAGAGGAAAGATTACTCCTAATGATCTCAATCAAACACTATTCTCTTTGTTTATACAAGACAAACAGGATTTTAAGAGGCGCTTGTAGATGACAAAGGACATTCTCCTCTGTAAAAACCCCCCTCCAATTATACCATGATAACCTTTAACATCTTGTAAGCTGTAGGCAGTGTTTTATATCAAGATGAATATAATTAATTGCTCTAATTTCAACCTGACTTATTCTAGATGATTTCTATCACAAGTAAAAAGCAATAAATGTATCTTTGGGAAAACTGCAGTCTAGTTAATATTAAAACTGACTCCATGTCTGTGTGCCTGTATATAGCCTGGTGTCACCTCTGTACTCCACAAAAAAACCCAAAAGCATTACATTTCAAACAACTTCCCTCCATGTCTTCATTCTGCAAAATGCTGAGCAGCAGCAAACTGGGAGAAAACCAGTTTAGGCTACTCAGCTGTCTTAGGAGATGCTATAAACTTTGCAAACCCAAATCTTACACTAACTCCCAATCTCTGAACAGACATCATTGACATTTCTGGGTGCCCTCCTTACAGCAAGGAAACAAGGCACCTTGACATCTCCACACATTTCTAAAGAAAATTTGACTCTAGTAAGGGGAATTAGTGATGGAAAGGTTCTCTCCCATGACAGGGATCAAAGGAAATTTCCCTTTAATGTCAGATTTCAACAAATGCTATTAAATTGCATTTAGCAATTTTCCTGAAGAGCTCTTCACTTGAAGCAAACCTGTCACTGTCATTCCAGTAAACACCGTAGAAGTTCAACTAGTCCTATCCAGACTCCTAATTTATGCTAAAATTATGCTCTCCTGGGAAAACAAAAAGTATGGTTCAATTGCTGAAATATTCTGCTGTAACCTCCAGTCTGTCACACTCACTTTTGTTGCTGAGCAAGCTGTGCACGCTCGTAAAACTTGTCGTTGGAGAAGAGATTCAGCTAGCAAAGTGCCAGGCAGAAATATCAACTCACAAATTCCAAAGTTAAGGATCTTTTGGGCCTCTGTTTACAGCATATTCAATTTATCATATGCAATTCTGGCACCTACCAGAAAAACTGTTACTGTCTTCTAAAGCATTACTCTCTCTTTGGTTTCACTGCTATGCAAGATGTAAAAACATCATCTCATCTCCACCTAAAAATTCATACTAGTCCCGGTTTCTCGTGGAAAATCACAACAAATACACTTTTCCCAGAGAGGACAACAAAGTAGGATGACAGGATACTTTCCAAACAGGCTGCCAGCAGGCAGGCTGATGAGAAAAATAACAGGTAAATTTACTTTTACTGTCCAACAGCACAAAGAAAAGAGTTAAATCATAAAGCTATTTTCTAACATTGTTTCAGCTATAATACAGGGAGACATTATTAACATCATAAGTAAAGAACTGTCACTGTTGATGTGTGATCCTTACCCCAGCAAAACTCCTTTGAGACATGAGACTGGAAAGCACAGTCTAGAATTTGACAGCAAACGGGAAAATAAGGAAAAATGGCCCAGAAATTAAACCAATAAAATAAAAGCCTCCTTCAGCTATGTAGTGACCAGAAGACCTAGTTATCTTTTCAAGCAGTTTAGAGAGTACAAAACAAGAGTTCTCACCCTCCAGGGGATCCCTGGTGAGTCCCAGCTGGCTGATAATATAACGAGGAATGTCGCATTTAATTCCTTGCCCTTCCTTGGCATGGCCTTCTGCAGCTTCTAACAAATGGTAGAACTCTTCAGGATCAAATTCCTACAGCAAGGTGGTGAGAGACAGAGAGGTAAATGATTCAGCTTTACAATTATGACGGGTTTCTCCCCCATACAGGAGGTTCCTCAGAAACCTCCAAAGTTAATTCTGGGTTCAGCAGTGACACAGAACATTTGTGGTTATGACAAGTTTGGCAATGCATTTCACTCAGCTCTGCCTGAGTGGATCCTGTTACAGCCTGATGGATGTCCACTGGCTTATATTTGCTTAGATTTGCAAATCCAAAGAGGAAGTAGAAGTTCTAAGAACCTTTTATGAACCAAAACCTGTCTATTGGATAACATAGTCATGACAATGCAAGCACGATTCTGGACTCACTTCCCAAGTTTCTCGCACCAAGGTGTGCCAGAGAAAGGTCTGTCATAAGGACTGAGGTGCCTTCTCCATCACCTCCATCTGACAGGTGAGTTCAGCCAATAGAAACCTCTCCTGCTTTCAAATGTCACTTCTGATCAAACCAGACACTAACCCAATTCTGTAACTGTCCTAACCTTAGCTAATGAAATGATTAATAAAACAGCAGCTGCAACTTGATCAGCTGAGATTTCACCTTCTACACAAGAATACTGCAGTATTTGTTATACAGTAGAGGATCCTCTTACCCACTCAGTTTTGGTGAACTGGACCTCAAGGCAAGAAAATATTATAGGAAGATGTGATCTCTTTACTAAACTAACAGATACAGTTGGGAAATGAGACAAGCTTTTGGTGGCAGGAGCACCCTGCTTAAAAGTAAGTTCACTAGTTAACTTTAACTCTCTCCTACAAATCATTCCCCCAGCACTGAGCAGCTTTGTCAAGACTCTTCAAAAATTTTCTAGTGAAATGGGAGGATAAAAGAAGAAGAGTTCCAGCACACAGCTGTAAGGAGATCAGAAAAGTGGCAGATCCTTCAAGATACAACTGGAGGTCATTTATTGGCAAGTAAAAGGACAAAAGAAAAAAGTCTGTTGGCAAAAAAATCAAATATATTAAAAATTGAAAGAAATTACATAAATTCCCATTTGTCTTCTTTTTAGAAGATCTATTTCATAATTTGGATGTAGAATAATCATCCCTACCGAGGGGAGGCAGGTGCTATGGAAAAATAATCTGAAAAAAGAATAAATTACACATTTTTTTCCCAAAGATGGTCCCAGTGATGCACAAAACACATTATTATTATTTCCTTGAATCTCCAGAGATTCAGTCCACAGATAAACATTTCACAGCCCAATAGGTAACACAAAGACTGAAGCCAAATAACTGGAGTTTAAAATACATAAATGTCTTCATCTCCATTAAAACAATCACCACCACCACAGTCACTGCCTGTGTGGTCAGTTATTTCATTCAGAGGGAAGATGTGCTGTGTTGCTAAATTTAACATTAGCTCTTAGAAAAATTGTTTATAAAATCACAAAGAATTGAAGCTAAAGGTTAAATTACAAACAAGCATGTTAAAATAAAAACTAAATGTAGTTCTCAAGCAATTTAAATGGTTGACCATCCAGTACTTCTTTCTTGTTCTTTTATGGGATAAAAGGAACGTTAATATTTAATTCTTCATGTCAGCAAAATGAAATATATATTTGGGGGAAAAAAGGTAGAAAGGCAATACAGTTAATGAAACAGGGAAGACTAATATACAGATCCAAACACTATTTTTTATACAGTCTGAGGTCCAGCCACTTCATTGTCAAGGTTGTCACTACATGCTTTGGAGTTCATTACTCAAACCTCAATGACTTTCCAGCTTCCACCTGCTCCCACTCACTTTGCAGAACAGAAGGTGCAATATAGTGGAGGAACCTGGAGACCTATTGATTTGTGGCTAAAACCTGGCTTGAGTTTGCTTGTAGGTTACAGAGATGGGTTCACAAAACTTATAGAGGTTTCATGCTTTCAGTACTTCCACAGGTGTTTTCAAAACTGGTATCACTGGAAAGATTGGACTGCTCTTGCCTATTTTGTCAAAGAAAGCCCTGCAAAACTCACTTATCTTCTAGCAACTCCAGTGATAAAAGTTGCCCATGGACACACAGCCCTCGACTGCTTCAGATGTTAATGGTACATCTATACCCAGTCACAGATTCTTAATTTAGCCAACTGCTCTCTAATGTCTCAAACAGATACAGCTTCCCTGGTATTTATGTGCCCAGAAAGAACCAGCAGATTGTGTGCTTTGATATGCCAGGGAATTTTATCCTGTCCTTTCTAAGTTTCCACCGTAGTTTTGTGACACTTTCTCCAGCTCTCCAACAATATTTTGTGACTCTTTCCTACCCTCTCACCAAGTTTTCAACATCCTTTTGAAATGCAGTCACAGAACTGACTCCTGTATACCCAAGTTATCACAGTGAGAATGCACATTCAAGCTGCTTCTCCACTGTACCTACAAGATGTTTTTGGAGTTGCAGGACTCTGGGAAATCATGAGCTATTTTGTTGGGATGGCCTAAACACTTTTCACCATTTTCTAGAATTAAACACAACAATACATCCTTACTGACCAGAGCAAGTTGTTAAAAAAGCAAAGAGACTTGTTTTCCATGTAGTCCTATAATAATCAAATAAGGTTTCAAATCCAGGCTTCCAAATCTGCCTGGATCTCTCACTGGCCTATCCCTCTGCATTCACTGCTGGTAAACCTGATACCAGGTTTCTCTGTGGGTCTACAGTAAGAGTTTGAGTCCAAGAGCCCAAATACCATTTATATCATGGAAAGGAATTTCTCCTTAGAGACTGTTTGTTCTTAGCATGGCTGTCTGAGCATCATACACACATCATACCTTTACAGGCTTTTTACTGTAGCTACTAAAAACATGAGGCAAATCAGGTAGCATCAAGCAGCACAAAACTATGTCAACAGCTACATCTGGCCCCTCAGTCATAAATTTTATATTAGAATATAATCCAGCTGCTGTTGCAGACGACAGTCCATTGGAAAGATACTTCTGTGTTAGTGCAAACACATTACTTCCCTTTTTTTCACTATTGATTTATTTTTCATCAATGTTTTAACAAGAATTTAAAGCTTTTTCTTGAAGGTTTTTTGTTCCATATCTCCTCAAACACACACCAGACTCTTTATATCATACTTGCTCTTCCCTGAGGACCAACTTACCAGGCACTCCAGCAGCCGAGCTGGTCGTGCAATGATAATCATCAGCTTCTTCACAAGTTGAGTAACGAAGGCAACCTCGGAGCTCTCGGATCGCTCGTGGGCCTGTGGAGAGCAGAGCATCACCTTATGGTCCTAGCAGTGAACTCTTCATAAGTGTCAGACACTGAATGCAGAGCAATCAGCAGCTCAGTGACCAAAATTCAGCAGCAAAGACATGACCAAGGCAGGGCAGGCAACGATCTCAGCTCGTTGAAGGATGCCAAGTTCCGTATAGCTTTTCTATGACAACTGACTTCTTTTATTGTGCAAGAGATATTTCAAAGGCTCTATTTGCATTATATCACCTGTCAATGATATTACATGCTGTGTAGTTTTATTTTTAAAAATGAAAAAAGGAAAGCTGATTTTTTCCATTTTACCTTCCACATGATGCTGATGTCTAGAATAGCTGCTAACAGCCACACTTATTTCCAGGTTTTACTTGCTGCTACAATTTTAACTACTTCTGCTCATCATTGAGAAAAATTAAACTTTAGTTTCTCTTTATTGTATTTTATAAAGCCTGTTGAACAACTACAGTATTGTATTGTATGCTATGTAGGACTAAAGCTGAGCAAAGAGCAGTTAGAAACTTAATTCAGAGAATTTATTCTTGTTCACTCCTTTTACTTTACTAGATTTCAGTATAAATTCAAGGCTTGGTTTCCAGGTATACATGTGACAGAAGGGGTCTCTTTCTATAACAATAAAGACACCAAAGTAATTAACAATAATAATAATTTGAACAAACACCCTCAATTGGTCTCCTTTTGCTCAAGCATACAATGGCAACACTATGAGTCCTGAGGCACAAAGAAAATAGTATTTCATTGCAGGGTGATAAAAAATGTTTCCAGTGACACATAAAAACTCTGAAGCAAAATGTAGCTATTTTTTCCTCAAAGTCTAAAAACTGGACTTTAGGACAGTCACAATTATAAAGTATAGGACTTAAACATTGAGCTTATGCTGGCAGTGAGACAGTTGCTTTTAGAAATGATATTTTATCAACAAGGATGCAGGTAGCAATAAACTAAAAGGTTCACTTAGCATCGCTCATTAGCACCATTGAAGAAAAAGATATGCATGGGCAAGAACTCAAATCACACTGGTGATCACCTAAAAGAATGATAAAAGCCCAGGGAAGCAGGAATTCTGAATTAGAAACATACAGGCAGCATTTTCAATAATACATCCCTGATATTTTGTTAGCAAACAAAAAAAAAACTTGAGAAGTTCATTATTACTCATTTTGACACAGGTAGAATAAGAAATGTTGCCTACTTCAGCACTGAAAAGCCAGCGCTGGAATTTTAACCTTGAAGAAAACAATGTTCATGACCTAAAAACCACATCAGAGATGCTTCCTTCGGTTGAAAACTGAAATAAGTTGTGATTTTTCTTCCTAAGTAAAAGGTTATTTTCTATTTTGTAAGTTAGAAAATAATCCAAAGGATGATGATTAGTATTCACTCTGTGTCGCCCTAATGCATTATGCAAACGTATACGTTAAAAATATGAATTCTAGAAAGAAATTAATGCTTTCATATCTGAAAAGCCATTGCAGATCACCAGGGGTTAGCTGTGTTGAAATGAATAAATAAAACATCAACAACTTTGTATTATTTGAAATATGAGCCATGCAATTGGAAAGTCCTTCCCCCCCCACATAAGCTATATTCTGCCAAAAATACAATATATATAATTCACCATTTTGCATCCATTGATATTGTTAAGCCAAATTTATTCTTTTAAATCAAGCCCTTCTGTTTATCTCCTTTTCTCATCTACAACAATTTAGGCAAAAGAATTTAAAGGTGTATCTAATTTAATCAGATGTCTGTTTGGAAGATGAAAAGCTAGACCATGACTGCCAAATGATACAGAAAAGCAAAAGGAAAAAGCAATGGATTACAAAAACCAAACACAACTTGTAACAGCCACTCAGCCATCATCTCTGCACAGCGCTGCCCTTCCAAGATCCTCAGTAAAACTGCCTCTTCTTGTTTCCTTCTCGTGCAGGACAGCCCGGACATCCCTACAGACATCTTGTTTACAATCTGTCCCGAAGACAGTATGTGCAGACCAGAGGGTTGGTTATATAGCCAAGCGCTGCCTGACGCTTCCATGTGCCTTGGTACGAGGCGTGCCACCTAATTAGCTCTTTCCAATGATGACACGCTCCTCTGAAGGTTGCTGATGGCATTTCAGGCTTCCCCCCAGCTTTGCCTCCCAAGGGGAGGAGGGAGAAGCTGTAGGGGCTGTGGGTAGAGGCTGATGCCATTCCTGCACACATTGCCAGTGACACGAGTACAGGAGGTAGCAATGGGTAATTTACAAACCGATTCCCTCATCTGAAAGACCCATCCGTCACTAACTGTAGCTACTGGGGCATGAAATTAAAATCACTGTCCTCCCCTGGGGTTCAGCAGGACCAATAACTGGGATATGCAAGTCACAATGCTGTAATTGAGCTAATATACTGATGGAAACCAAAACAATAGACCTGCAATGCCAAGAACCAATAAATTTACACTCCAGCTTGTATTAAGAAAGCAATCCCAATCAGAATATCCATTTGCTCATGTGCAGCATCAGTTACTGCAGTATAATACCAATACCCTTCCCTGTTTCTTTTGTTTCATGCTCAGAAACACCTGTAACCCTTCACCTTCCTCACCAACTGGCTACACCTATGTAAAAGCCACTAAACTTCTTTTGGCTAGTTTACCTCAGTGATTCAGTCAACTAAGAATTGGTATAATCTTTTCTTCCCCAGTAAGCTGAGGTCCTATCCCACCCTCTAAGCCCACTCCCACTGTAACAGATACAGAACTGAATGCCACATATAAGCTTTATCTTACTTTTCAGTACTTTAAGTGTGAAGTGTATGAACAATCAAGGTCATGTTTTCCAAAACACAGAAAATCTCTGAAATTCAGATTTGCTTCAGGCTAATTTCAATGATGCAATAAGCAAGAGCTTTTTCTGGCTATAAGACAGTATTTCACACTGTCAAAGACATCATTTGCCATAAAATGCCAACAAATCTTGTTAGTTACTATGAAAGCCAAGATCTAAAAACTTTTATTACTCTGTTTTACAGATACATTTTTGCAAGAAAAAAGTAGACTCAAACTACCTCACATTAAATCAAGTTTCTTTTCTATGGTTTGAAATACTGTTCAAGTTTAGTTTGTTACCACATGTCAGATGCAACACCTTACAAAACAATTTCAGGAGAATCCACTCTTTTGCAGTAAAACTGTATGAAAACCTGTGGGTAGTCCTGCCACTTACTGACCTCCTTATTCACCAATAAATCATCCTCTCAGGCTTTCTATAACTTATAAAACTATACCACAAAGCCATATATCCTGCTGCACAGATCATACAGCTGCCCAATGGAAGATCTTTTTTGATGACTTCCCAGTTGGTATTATTTATATAGTACCTCCACAGGATATGTTACGAGTTAAGCAAAGGTAAAGACATTGCCCTCAAATTTAGAATCATCTAAACTTGACTCCAAACCTGCTGCATCTCAAGTGAGTCCTCTGAAAGAAATATTGTCAATATTTAGACTGAAATGTCCCGGTTATTTCCTTCTAGAGTGTCGTCTGAAGAGCAAAGTACAGACTGAGAAGCAGAGGAAAATAAATGGCTTTGAAATATTAAAACATAAAGGAAAAATCAAGGAACTATAATAGGACAGAAAAAAAAAACAGATGAAAAAGATATGGAATGAAGTCTTGGGTATTCCTCTGCTGTCTTGCATTTCTTTATCTTCCTTCCCAGACTGTTTTGCTTCTCTTGTCTCTAAGCTTTCCCTTTAATCGTCCCTAACTCACCCCACTTCCTAAAGCAAATCAATTAAACTGAAGAGCTGAACCTTCTCTCACCCCCACACTCTGCAGAAGGCCATAAAGGAGGAAGAGGTCAAAGGAAGCCCTGAACAAGCCCAGAGACGACCACTGTATCTTCTCTAATAACAGTTCAATGTCATCTTTCCCTGAGCTTAGAAGCAGTGGTATAATGCATGTGGGATCAGGGGGGAAGGGACATTTAGAAGTGTTTTTTGAGAATTTGTTCTGAGGAAGGAGAGAGGAAGGGAAAAAACAGATTTATCTGACCCACAGATTCCCCTGAGATCCTCATGAACCTCTTCAGGCCAGAAGACAGGCCTGAAAGTGCAGACTGCAATTGCCCAAACCCAATTTATTGCTGTCAACTCCTTGTGGTATGAAATCACTGTCCACACACAGAGGAGGAAAGTCAGGGAGTGGGAGAATTTCAAGCCCTAAGCAACTGCTATTAGAAGCAATAAAACACACTATAATCCCTTTGCACCCCTTGAAATGTCAGTGGTTTTGCCAAGCACATACCCCAAACTTTTAGTGCCTTCACAGTGCTTACCGATATTCCATAGGCAGGTAACCATATAGACTCTCAAAAGACACTCCTCTGCCTCTCTTGGTCTCTCAAAATTATAATCCACATCCAGGCAGAACATAACAAAACCAATCTTGAGTCATTTTTTCTCCCATGCATATAAATACCAGGAAAATTACAGCCACACTCATATAAATGGGGCAGCCAAAGATTTTAGCTGACACAAGGGAAGATTCTGCAGTTTTGATAAAGCTGTTCTGTACAATAATTGTGTGCTAATACAGCATTTTTATTCATCTGTCACTTTCTAATGTCTGGAAAGAGTGGCAAAGGAGCACAAACTAGTGGAATTTGTGCCAGTGGGTTGGCAAACTGATCAATGACACATGAGCACATCTTCACCAAAGACATTCAAAATCATCCCAGGAGAGAAATTATTTCAAGCGCTCTGTTTCTAGGTATCACAGTGATATTTGTTATCTGCTCCTGTGATCTTTGTAAAATCCCATCTTTTCAGCTTGCCATCTCCTTAAATCAAAGCAGAGGATGAGGAAGACATTCCCAGATGGAGATCTGGATCCAGCAAGTGGTAACGGCACTGATTCCTCTCAAATTCCAAGTGATTTTTTTTAAAGGAACACTGTTTTAATTTTAAAGGGAAAGAGCAATTTTGAATGAGTAGCTGATGCACACAGAACATGCATTAAAGTTGTGCCCCCCTTGTGTATTTTCATGGGCTTTGAACACCACAAAACACATCCAAGTACTAACAAACCCACAACTGCATTAAGTTCGGCTCAAGAAAACCTTTTATGAAAAATTTATAGCAACGCTACAAACGATGGTGTTTTCACCCCTTGAAGGCAGTATTGTAATTAATGAGTCATTCAAAGTCTTCAAGTACATGAAAGCAAATTTCAGTAATTTCCTTCATTTGGATGAATCATATAGAGACTGCCTTTGACTTCCTCATGTGCATGTTTAGCTTTTGTACAAACCAAGCACACAGGTGAAGTGGTTTGCTCAAATTCACCCGTGGCAGATCAACAGCAGACTGCAGCAGCTCAGATCTCCCACCTGCTGCCCCTCTCCTGGAATCTACATTGTTCCTCCTAAAATCAAAGCTCTGGCTTATTGTTTATCACTTCAATCAAAATAACATATTCTATTTTCCAGAGAGCACTTACATCCTGGAGAAGTTTCTCCAAGTTTTCCTGCAGCTCGTAGAAGTACCGAGAAGTGATAAGACCTTCACGTGACTTATCTAGGCAATCTCTGGCCAGTTCAATAACTTGATGATGAATGAAACTTAGGACCCCATCTGCTAATTGCAGCACATTCTCCGGAGCATTAGTGGCAATAAACTCAGCCAGCCGTTCTTCCATCTGTGCCGTGGCCTAAGAGTACAGAATAAACAGAAGTTACTCTTGCAATTTGACTACCCCAGAACTTGAACATGTAGGGTGCTAAAGTAACGTTCTTCATTCCAAATGCACAAGGATTAACAAATGTTCCAAAGTTCAATAGCATTTTGCTGAGAATAAAGACAGCACACCATAGGCAAAAGTCATGTTCACATGAGCAAACAACAAAGATTCATTGGAACCCACTTTTAGGAATTGCACATGACCACTAAAATATCCTGATCCCGAGGCTGCGTTGCTCCCTGCGTCCACAGAGTAAGGACATAGGATACAAGACAGTTTTCAGAACTTCCAGACAAGATCATGCAACTTGAAAATCATTGCCCCAAGCAATAGACAAACAGCATTTCTCTATCATGATAAACACTTATAGACTGTCTCCAAAGAAACACTTGTTATTGTTATTGGTAGAACAAGGAGTGGCCATATCACCAGCTCTGGGATACATGCTCTTCTACAGCCATTTTAATGAGATGTTTAACTTCCAAAGCTTGAGTCCACAGATTGCAATATTCAGCTTTAAAAAAAAAACAAAACCAAATCCACATTTATTTTCTCTCCAGATCACTTCAGCACATTTCAGTGTCACTGAATTCAGACTGACTTTCCTGAAAATCCAAACCTATCCCCATTGCTGCTCTGGTACCAAAAGCCCCAACAGCAAACCTCCAGTATAATTGAGAATGACTTGGAATGAAAACTTTGTATTGTCAATACGAAAATGGAAAGCCCATTAAAACCAAAGATGCTTGGATCAGCATAAAGCAAAATTAATGCAGTCATACAAAGGACTAATGAGAGAATGTTATCTTTTGAATTTACTCCAAAATAGCTTTTTTAAATATATATGAAGCAGAATTTCTCTCTTTGAGCCTTTATCTGATTCAGAATTCAGAAAAAGACACGGATTAGTTAAAAATATATGCAGACACTGGCCTCAAACAACATAAATGGACTCAACAACCAGAGCAGGGCCATCCTCCTCATTCCTGAGAGCATCTGTCATGTCAGTAAGACACAACAAATATGATGTACATACATAAAACACACAAAGCTTTTCTATTTCTTCTACTGCAGAATGGACACGTGAATGCAGCTTCAAACTCTTGGAAATCAGTGGTAAGAGCTGCTCTGCTTCTCCACTGAACACAACAAATTAATTCTGAGCTTGGTCACAAGTTCATTGAATGCAAAACAGCGATTCCTTACCTTTGGAAACCTTTCTTTGTACACATGATTCATCATTATTATTTCACTGTCAAAGGAAATTGGGGAGCGACCCGGGCTAGAGGAGAAAACAAAGTACATTATCATTTATAGATAACCACATCAAAACACTCCAAAATCCACTGCTGGTCACAATGCTGCCACACTGACTGTTGCCTTTCCAAAGCTTTGACTTCACTTCAGTAATGGGCAGATGCTTAACTTCAGAGAAAATACTATCACTCAATGGCCATCTACAGCCTTCGTAGTTAACTCATCTGAAAGCTGCTAACACTCCTGTCTTCATATCGACCCAGGCAGAAATCTACCTGTTTTCAGTGAATGCAAGGCCTAACATACAAGCATCTAAAAAGTCTGTGCACTTGATGCAGGTATATCTGTTATTTCCCACATTCTTTTACTGCCCTGTAGTGGTAGCAGCTCTACCCAGGAAGAAATCACCATTATCTCTGAAGTCTCCAAGTGCTGGAAAGTAGCAGAGTAAAATGAAACAAGGAACTTAAGATGACTTCCTTTCTTTTGTCTGAAGAATATCACACTACAGGAGGGATGCATGAGCAGTGTTATTCAGCTAAATCTTACATAGAAACACCAGAAGCAATAGGAACAGAATACTTGTATGAAACCTGCACTCCCTTGAGGCATCTCACACCACGGATGCATATGCATGTGTGCATAGGCTAGCAGGCAACTTCAAGGCACAGCAAAAAATAGGATGCTAAATCTTGATAAAATGCATTTATATTACTGTTTGGGTATTTTTTATAGAGAAGAGTTGCATCTCATTTCATCACATCTGATGGTATGCAATGCTCTGACTCATTCTGCCACTGAGGACAGCCAGAGTGAGGTAATGCAGATAATCCCCAAATACAGCATTGCCTACAGCACCTCATTTCTCCAGTTACCTTGTTTTAATGCTCAAGACAAGCAAGGGCTTCAATTACTTGGCATCTTACATGATCATTGTCTTTATGATTTTAAGAGTACTACAATATTGCTAAAAATATTGTCTCTACATCGAAATATCCAATTTTATCTTGAATGAGCTGAAACTATTTGGACTTTCTCATGAAGGATGAAATGAATGTCTCTAAATGGAATAAATGCATTTTAAACTTGGAATGCATTACAGTTACTACCTTGCTGCTAACCTATTTAAAGGGAAAAAACATTCTTTTGGGAGCACATATTTACAATTCAAAGCAAATTTAACTCACTGGCTAACAGAACGTAGCAATACCAATCTCTTTTTATGCCTGGTGCTGGAATTCCATGAATTACATTGTGTCTTGTTTTTATTAATGTTTATCCCCCATCTTGGGAAAATGCACTTCAGATTAAATCTCTCACTGAATCTTTATCTCAGAAGATAAACTGGTTTGGATGTTTCAGATACCAAGTAAAAACGCATTTTCATCATCCTTTTTTGAAGAAAATAGATCCCTTGGCTTGGTTGGTGGCTATTTTTAATCAAGGAAAACTTTCTTTAAAAAGAAATGTACATTTACATTCATATGTAATGTATGCCATCAGAAAAAGCCAGGCAAGAACATTTGCATTTCAGACTTAGAAGCAAGTTCCCCAACACATCTAACCTGCTATCTTTATCTTTTTTCCTCTAAGACCACACAATCTGACACAAACACATGACACTTGTTTACTAGCAGCTCATATGGAGCTGAAGAACTTGGTGCACAGAGCTATCAACTGATATATTTTTCTATAATGTATTATTGCTCTGTGTGATTTAACTGAGGTATAAATTACAAGGGTATATATAAGCCCTTTTGACACTAGCTACAGAAATAGGGAGGCATATACACACTTCATTTTAACACTCAAATTTTGTGGGTGCTTCAGTATTTTCTGTCTTTGGGCTACAACAAAATATGAGGGATTTTGCTGTTTGCTTTCAAGGCATTTTATTCACATTGATACAGCAAATTAAGAACTTGTGCTGCTTGAGCTGTCCTGACAGCAGCTGCAGTGTTTCCTTAAGGAGAGCCACTGTGATATCCAGTATTATGAGAGCTTATTTTGTTTGCTTTCTTTACAATTCTGAAACTAATTTCTTTGCACAACAGCCTATGGATTGGCAAAACAGTAAACACCTATAATCTCTTGGCTTCCTTGGGCATTGGCAGATTTGTGTCTCATCTGTAGAAGCTGATTAATGCCACTTTTTACTTCCTAAAATGACAGAGCACCCAAACAACTCTGGATAAAATCTGGGATAAATGTTCAAATTGTCATTCTAAGTAAAATTTGCCCAGTGTAACAGGTCAAATTAAATGTCTAGCTGACTATAGTAAGATTGCAACATAATATACTGCACCATAATTTTTTATGTTGCTCTTTAGCCTGGGAAACTACAGAAATAATTAGATGCATAACTGACTAACTAACCTCAGGCTAGCTGCCAGGCACCACTGATTGCTTTACAGCACCTTTAAGACAGAGCCAGGTGAAAAAGAAACCAGGGCTGGAGAGACAACTGAATGCCACCAAGGGGAAAGAAATGAAGTTTTTAATGCATTTTAGTGGCATGACAGCTTTTCAAATGCAAAAGCTTCACACATCTATCTAGCACCAAAAATTTCACATACAGGACTAAACCAATCTAACATTTCAAGCCTCACAAAGGAACAGATTATTTTCTGTGAAACTGAGGACACACACTGTGCACGTGCGGAACATTCTAAGACAAAAAGCAGTCTGCTTCTCTTCTCTTGGTGCAGATAGGTAGGTCAAAAGAAATGATTATTGTCAGTGAATTTTTCATTTCAGCACAGCAGATGTTAGAAGAATAATATCTGTCCCCTTAAGCTTAACAGCAGGATGAAAAACTACTCTCTTTTCCCCTCCTTCACTCTCCCCCCACTTCAAGATGATGTGGTGGTAGACTTCCAGTGATATCTATTTCCCACAAAGGTTTCTAGCCTTCAACTTGTCAAAACTCATGTGTCTTTATCTGATGCTAGAAAGTGAAAATAGCTTATAGACAGATATTTTTCAAGAGTAGCACTTATAGTAATAAATTAATCTTACAAAATCTAGTTTAACTATGACTAAATAAAACAGATGTTTATGAATACCTAACGTTTCCTTTACTGTGACAGCTGTATTTATTAGGAAAAGGCAGAGAAGCTAAAAGCACTCTGTGCTCTTCTCTGCTTTATCCCATACATGAAGGTTTAATGAGGATGTATTTGCAGCATGTTACCAGTATCCATGGGAAAAACACATAGGCTTTCATTTTCTGTCATTTCCAGACACATAGAATAAGGAATATTAAAACTAGAAAGCTGAAGTTACATGAAGTTGAAACGAAGTTAAGGCTTCTGCTGAAGGTGGGCAGAGCATTGGTCTTCCTATTCCCCTAAGTAAATATATAAATGTTTGACTTCATACAAATTACACTAATACCAGAAAGAAGTCAGAAAGCTCCCCATGAAAAAGGGAGACAATAAAGCAGAAGCAAATATGGCCCATCTACATCTGTCCATCAAACTTCAGAGCATATGACTCGGTGCTTCACAGAGACCACAACACTCAGACCTTGAAGCCCAGTGTTGTTTCTGGACAGAACAATGACCAAAGGAGAACTGAGCTCAGTAGAGCAGAATCCACCTGCTGAATTCTGAGTTTATGCAACACGCACAATAATAGTGAAACGGTTTCTCACAGAACTACATAAACAAGCAACTTCAGATGACTTTTCTAAGTATTTATTCAACAATCTTTCTTTCTAATCATAAGCAAACAGCACAGAAAGTCCACACCAGACAGTAATTCTAGTGCTGTCAAGAAAAATGTCATCTGAGGCAAAGCAGTATTCCTATGGAATAGGTGAAATTCTTATGGAGCAGGTGAAACAGAGGTGTAAAGGGTCTTTCTCAGTGAGTGTTTGGAAAAGTCATTTCTGAATTTGTTTCCAAACTTCTTGATTTTTTTACAATTCATTTTTACAAACACTCAGCTTCAGACAGGTTTAGTCTGTGGAATCTCAAATACCATCTGTGATTGCTTTGTACTGCTGAACTGTTTTCCAGTTCATTCTTATGAATTTAAGGGGTTTTAAAAATATAATACTCCATAAATAATAATTATAAAATGTGTATATATACAAGAGAACCTTATGGGAAAGGCAATACATTTCAATTGTAATCTCTTTAAAAGCAAGAACTAATGAGGTTTTTTTTCTACAGACCTACAGAGGGGCTGCAACTAGCTCTTTTCCAACACTTCAGAGTCTTTTTGCATACCAACAAAAACCAAGACTGCTTTAGACAGGAATCACTAGAATGTTAAAATAATGTGGGGTACAGAGGGCAAATGAAAATACCCAATTATCCTCACAATAGAAAATCATGAAGATGGTGAGTGAAACCAAAAGATTATCAACTTAAAACCAATCACATTAAAGAGCTTTTTAAAATCAAGCCCCCAGAACTCATTGCCTTGAGAGAGAAAACAAAGAGACCAGCATTATTCGTAATGGAGTTAGAATGTATTTTCATAAGAAATAGGTGCCTTATGCTTCAGAATACCAAACTATTATCCTTCTCTGACAAATCTGTGGCTGTTTGAATCCCTGGTCTGCAGGGAACACCTCTTGCTCCTCTGCAGCTTGTGGTGGACAGCACTTTCAGAAAGCAGCAGCATGAAGTGATGAAACCACCAAGATCACTCCAGTGGTTAAAGCTGACACTGAAGTGCAGTGAGATGAGAGAGCTCCACAACTTGAAGGATCCTTTTTTAAGGTAAATATGGACGATGTGGGCCAGTGGTGTGGCTTCACGACATCTATTCCTTCTTCCCATCTCGGATATTTTATTGTCAAAAGCCTTTTTTGGCAAATGGCATTTTTTAGGAGTTGCCTCTGTATATTCTTCATGGCAGGATTTAGCATGTCAGGTTGGAGAATGGCATTTAAAAAGCACTACCCAGTAAAGAGATGAAGGAGCATATTTGATTAAGGATGATCTCATCTACTACAACTATATCAAAATTCACTGCTACAAGCTTCAACTCTTTTTCCCTAGACAACATTATCCTGAAATGTGAAGAGAGATCAAGAAAACTGGGCAGATTGGTGGGCTGAGTGACTGCACAAAGGCAGCTCCTGAAGAAGTCGTTATTAGTTAACTCTACTTTTATCTCTGACATTTTCCACACATTCCCACATGTTAGCAACCACTAAAGGATGACAACTAAAGAGAACCAGGAAAAGATGGAGGGCAGCATCTGTCTAACTTAAAAAGAGCAACAATGCCAAGTTTAGTGCAAGAATTCACACTCTCTGTGTATTTTACTCCTGGGAGAAAATATCTTCTTCAGGTAAAGAACAGGATTGTTTTAAACAAAGTGAATGTAGCCTGGACATCGTTTTGTTGGTCAATAACTTGAAGGAGTTGAAGGCTGCATTACAAAAAAGAGAAAAGTAGTCGAGAGATATTTAGAAACTACTCCTGCAAGCACATTGGAATACATTCTTTTGTTTAGCATGTGAGTACTGCATGTATTTGAGATGGGTAAGAGAACTTTCTCCTTGCTTTAGCAACCAGTTTTATAAGCACATTTTCAAATTCCAGCATTGGTCTCAGCCTATCTCCTTTCCCCTGCACAGGAAAGCAGCTGGGAAAGAAACAGTGCTATTTCCTTGGTGTAGAAATTCAGGGGGATCTCAAATAAGATGTGCTTATGATGACTGTCTTCAAGCCACACTGGCAGAACCCCTCAAGCAGTGGAGGTGCCACCAATTTGTCAACCAAAATGACCGTACACTTTGCTACTTCTTTCATCCAGTTTGAACATTAAGATTGCTCTATGTGAACAGAATATTTGCAGCTAGGTAGAAGAAAATGGCAAATTTCTAGTCAAAGAAGTAGATTTTTCCAAAAGTTACGTCTAGGCAATATTCTCCTTTATCTAGGAGAATAAAAGGATCGTCTGATGCTCTAAATAAAATCTTGGGTTACAGAGACCCTCAAAAGCAACAGTCCCAGCATTTGACAGTGACATCTCAAAACAGCAGTTGCTCTCTCACAAAGAGAGATGTAAGGCTGCATTCATAAAAGGATGAAAAATGAATGCATGTTAACAATCAGCCACAAGTATCAGATCATCTTTAAAATTACAAAGCTGTGACAGCCAATTAAGGAAAATGTCTGATGTATTTTGCTCATCTGCTTTTCACTAAAGCTGATCAAACAAGACTATTAAATGCTTATGAAAACACTGTATTTTTAGGAAATTCCTGCTTAATTTTCAACACATTAACTGCTCAGATTTTCTTTTTTTAAGTATGCAAAAATACCCTCTGCAAAGTGAACAAACTCTATTGTGTGGGCAAATATATAAGCAAGCTGTGCAGTGAAGAGGGTCTGGTCCTGAGGTATTTCAGTACTTTTTTTGTTCACAAGGACTACTCTCTGTCAAAGAGGGTATTTAGTCCTGCAAACACTGCTCCAGTTGGTTGGATTTACATATCTATTTTGTTTTGAGGTGCAAGGGCCAGCATGAATGCTTGGTAGTGGCAAGGGTGCTTTAGAGTCACACAGCATCACAGTACTAGCAATAGGCAAAATGAAAAACAAATCAGGGACATCTAAGTTAAAACATTTAAATTACTTCATTCTAAGTTTTGGAATATCAATAAAGCTGGCCATTATCACACTGAAAACCACAAAGAGCTAGAGAAAGCATCCAAGAGAGGAAGATTAATCACAGTTGTATGACACACTAAATTAATCTAGTCTCGTCACGAATTATAAACCCACTACATGATCACCCTGCTTTTAAATTGGCTCACAGAGGTAAGAATTCTCAGCAAGCTGATAATCCATATTAACAGGGAAAAGAATAAAACTGGGCTCTTCATTTTATCATTGATACAGTTCTTGCATTAACAAGAATGTCTTATACTTCATTATGCCAACAGTAATATGTCGTGTTAGAAAGGACAATAATTACTTTAGTGATGTTGTCTACCTACAGGAGCTGTCTTATCTGTAAAGAATTAGTGCTACTACAGTTACACTACTCAGCAACAGTCAGAGTTAAAAGTGACAGCAAGAGGACTAAAGTTGGACTACTGTGCAAAGAGGCTTAGTACAAATCATCCAACTAGCCTTTCGCTACGTGGCAATTTGCAGAGATCACAGGCTAAGTGTGCTACTACCTACAGTACTTACCTGCTCCTGTAGATTACTGTGTAGCTACACTTAGTAGATCCACATGCAACTACCATGCAGTCCGCACTGAAGTTTAGAACACAGTATATAATTACAAAGAATCATGAAAGGTCAGCTCTGCCACGACACGATACTCACCATGGATGTTTTGTTATCTTGGCCTCTTTCACTTCCTTGTATTACAAACCCTGGCCTAGGTCCTGCACTGGGCACACTCACTCACTGTTTCAGGCTGGCAGAGTTTCTGCATGTTGTCTACCAATTTAATGGTGGTATCCACCTCTAACACCCTCTGATGAGAAGCAGAAGGGAGATTTCTTGTTCCCTCCTTGTATAAATCCTTTTTCTGTCAGAAGATGCTGTGTCTAGAGGTACACACCTCTACACTTTCATTCACTTGGTCCAGCACTAGAAGCATAGCAAAACTGAAGGCTTTTGCCATGACACAAAATGTTTGTGGATTTATTCCACATAATTGTTAGAGAGCTGCAAGAATATCGCCCAGAGGATCTGTGGAATCTCTGTCCTTGGAGATACTCAAAAGCCACCTCAACACGATCATGGGCAATCTGCTCAAGCAGGAGTTTGGGCAAGATGGTCTGTGGAGGTTCTTTCCAACCTCAAGTCATTCTGTAACTCGTGAAAAATGAAGTTCCAGCTTCTTATAGTTTTAAGCATGGAAAAATCAGCTGCACAAGGAAATAATCTGTGTGTAGCTATATTTTAACAACCAGTTCTCTGAAGCAACAGTAAATATTACTCAACTGCTAATGCAGGAGAAACATTATCATTGCTATTACAAAATTGCTCTTGAGTGCAATTCCATTTAAGATTTGGACTTCATCTCTTCCAGTTTTCACAATCCTTCAGAAGCACTGATGGAAAAGTTATTAACAGTGACTGTAACCTCTTCCTTATATTAATGCAGCAGCAGGTACTTCACTAAAGGAAATCTACATTCTGTAGATTTAGTCTGAGACACTTGTGTATCAGTTTTTCATAGAGTTACTGTGAAGGTACAAAAGCAGACTATGATAACCATCCTGCAACCCAAAACCTCAGCATCAAATGTCAAAAACACAGAATCCTTTCTGATTAGGTGATGTGGGTTGAAAATATCGATTGAAACTATTTCAGGTACATGCAACAAAACAACTACAAATTACTCTTCTTAAGATTTGACAGCACACATGAAATGCAATTCATGTGTCCAACACTCTAAACATTCAGCAAACAACCTGCAGCTCACCTGAGACTGCGAGATCGAGGCCTCAAGGCTGGAGAATGGCGCCCTTCCTCATCAGTGATGCTTTCAGTACTGAAATGCTTTGTCAGGAAATGAAGTTCATCTGCCGTGGGCTGAAAGGGCAGCTGGTGCAGCTTCTCCTGAGATGAGCATGATGACTGAGTACAGAAAAAAATACAGAAAAGAAATGCACTAAACGCATGCATAGGGGTCAGCTAATGAATGGAAGAGGAACGGATTCTGCCAGACACTGCACCCTCCAGAGGAAAAGAAAGCTACTTATCAGACCAGGTGCCTCTTTGTACTGTTTTCATTAGGCTAAGTCAAGCCTTACACACAATGACTGAGCTGGTGAGATGAAGAAAACGTTGGGAGAAGGCTAGGGAACCATTGCATTCAATTCTGGAACCGTTACTCCCGATCATGCAGGTAATTTGCCACCAGGAACCAGAAAGGAAGGTACGTGGGTACCAGTGCTACTCTGGAAAGGATGAGGAGGGTCCTGGAGTGGTGAGCAACTTTCTTTCCTTTCCCCTCATGCTCTTGTAGCTCAGGAGTTTCACTGGCATGCAGAATGCTATGGAGCTGTGTGAGAGTTTTTGCTGATTGTTGGCTCTCATTAGAAATTGCTATTATAAATGGACAGGATTTTATTTCTCTTTCTTTACCCATCAAGCTTCTCTCTAACCAAGTAGTTAACAAAAGGAAAGTAGCTGACTTCATAGAGTTGTTTGATTAACAGTTTCTTGTTAAAAGCAGCCTATTTATCTTTAGGAGTTAATGCATTTACATGACACACATCCTGTGATAACGACAGACATTAAACTGTTTTAATTCTTGAACCTCAAGAAACCTGGTATTAAAACAAGTATCTCTGGGAAGTGTTAATAACATCAAATGTTGGGTGTTCCAGAGGAAAAAGCTGTAGGTCATCTAATGAATGCAGTTTTTTCTTGTGTGATTTCTCAATGCCCCTTTCCATTCTATAAAAGTAAGAAAATAAATTATGTGATGACAAATTAAACATCCTGTTTGAAAACAAAGGAGGGGAAGGGGGAGGAAATAGTGCTGAATAATCAGAGTAGCACTGAGTAACACCAGTGGGCCTTACTAAAAACATCATCCTAATCTATGTTCCGTGTTTCCTTACTGATCTGTTGGAATGGATTATGTTCACCGTTTCAGTGGAAAAAAGACTTCCTTGTGCTGCAATGACTCTCACTCAAACTGGAAATCACTGCATCCTAGTACCAGAAGTATTGGTAGGAGGCAATTACACATGATAAAACATGTATGGCCAAAGATTTAACTCACCTAGCATGCTCTTCTAGACTTATTTGCTGTTGATGCTTTTTGGAAAAGAAATCTAAGCATAGCCAAGGAATTAAAGCCAAAAACTGACAAGGCTTTTCACTGAATCCTGCATGTTTGTAATGTTGAGAGCAAAGAGAAAATACTCTGAAATCACCTAAAAAAGGTACATCCAAATTTGTCAAGAAGGTAACAGCTATACCTGCACCAAATGAAAACTAAGCAGATTGTTGCAGATCCCAGCATAGTCTTATCTAGAGAATCTCAAGACTGAGATGAGATTTGAATGTGATAACATATAAACCCAAATATAATATTCTTTGATAAAAACCTAATTGGCTCCAGACTCTAGATCCACTCCCTCTGTAACAAACAGATTTTTACAGAGAAGAACCCCTTGAAAACTTTGGGACATGCACAAAATCCCCAAGCATGGCTGGAACTGGAAGCCACCACTTCCCATGTTCTCCTTCAGGTAGGTCTAGGTGCAGGGATTATGTTGGGAAGTCATCTCCAACACAGCATCCACCCAGTGACGATTACCCACATGGTGTATCAGCTTACACTTGTCTAATCCACTGAAGCCAAGACGGAGAGTCTGGGTATTTGATAGCCCCTTCTGCTCTGCACACTGCTTATGTCAAACACAACAAAGATTCTCTCCCTGTAGTACAGAATTATTTAGGCCCTGTTTGAATTTCAGAGCTCTCTTTGATGTCTTCCTTTGTGTCTTACACAATATAAGGAGTTGGAAGAAATACCTGCCTATGAAAAAACAGCAACACTTTAAAATGAAACGTTAGGTGTCAGTTGACACCCTGTTCATGATGAATAACATGAATTCTACAATAGAGCAGGAAGTACTAAAGACATTGTCTTACAAACCATCGTTAGCAGGTATTGAAGTTGTGGCGTTGCAAATCTATGTCTCATTCAAAACAAAGTTAAACTAAAACTACTATGTTAAGGAAGATTAGCACATAATTATTAGTTGCTACAGTTAGAAGAGATAAAAAATCAAAACTAATAGTCTAGAAAAAGCATCAAGGCTTTGTGACTCTCAATAGCAAAATCACTGGGCAACAGTGCTGGTCAACTCACATAGGACCCAACGAAATCCTCCCTCCACTTTCTCTCCTTAAAAGCAATGAGATCATAACACTTGTAATTCCAGAGAATAATTAAAGAAAGCCCTGAAGATAAAGACTATAATGAGGAGCAGACTTTCCTCTGCCAAGGGCTTCTCTAGCAGTCAGGGTGTACAACCTTTGAATGAAAAAATGTGAAAGCAAAGTAAAACACTTCTGAAGTATTGATTTTTAAGTAATCACATCACTGTATCCAATATTTGCAGCAGGCTAACACAAACATCCCCCTAGTGTCTTAATTACAGATGCAGAATTAGCCAGCTCTGCATCTAGCGAATTAACAGCAGGTTAGATGTTCACAAATAATTGTAGATTGGCTTGTTCAACTGACTTCTATATTCATTGAACTTCAAAGAAGGTCTTCTCCATCTTTTTCAGTGTTGGACTGATGTTATTCCCCATGTTTTCTATGAAAAGGGTAAATGTGTGAGTTTTCTAAAAGTATCATCCTTCATTTGGAGCAAAAGAAGAAAGTAAAATCTACATGAGTCCACTGACCTCAGACTAGGTAAATGTTTTGTTCAGTGGCTTGGTTGGTAGAGCAGCTGACCTATGGCCACAGAGATGCAGGCCAGCTCTAACTGCCATACAGAAACAAGCCAGAACACAGAACTGACACTCTTCTTGCTAGTTCATTTTCTACTGATCAGAAAGATTGGTACATCAGAAAGAAGGTCTACTGGCTTCCTTCAATCTTGCTTGAAAAAGAAATGTCATCTCTAGGACTGGTCACACCAAATGGAAGCACAAAGCTCTATTTAACTCATCATCTGGGGGGTTAATTTATTGAGGTCTTTTGAGAAGTCCCTTGACTACTTACTACTTCAGTTTGATAGTCTACTGCTTATCAACTTCAGAGGTGTTATTCAGATCAATCCAAATTCATTCTCATCTATGAAATATTATGAAAATAGTACTGTCAGAGACAAGTATTAAGTAGGATTGGCCTAGAAATGTAATACTAAGCTTAATAGCTCTAAGAATTACAGAATCACAGAATGGGAGGGATTGGAAGGGACCTCTAGAGATCATCCAAGTCCAACCTCCCTGCTAAGGCAGGTTCACTTACATCAGGTCACACGGGAATACAAACCTAATAAAACTCTCAGCATCATCTGCTGATTAGTGGGAAGCAATCAAAGTGGGTTTTTACACCTTTCCTTCATGTTACATGAGTACAGCTTTGCAAAAACATCTGCAGCATAAGTCACGCTCTCTTAGCTTAGAAGGGGAATCAGCCCTGGCTTATGTCCATAAACATTTAACCTAAGACTATAAAGACAAAAGCAGAGCTCCTTTCTAAATGGTACATAAAAACCAAAATGATCAGTAGTAGTATTATGGAAAGATGTGATATGTGACCACACAGTTGAAGAGACCATAACACACACACACAAAAGCGTGTCACAAAGTACATAAAGGTAGCCTCAACATTTTTCTATGCTTGGCTTTGCAAGGTTGCTATGTGGATAACCACAACACCTAGCTCACACTAACTAATGAAGAAGATTCTTTATGTGAAGTATCTGAGAGTTATAAGGGTTAATATGGTGCTGCTACCTTACTGGTGTTCATGACATGCTACCCTTTGGAAAGTCCAGAACTCAAGCAAACTGCAGCCAGCTCTTCTAACGACATATGTAAGAAATTAAAGGCTTTATTAGGAGGTTCAGATTCTTGAAGCTGAGTAACAGATGTGGATTATCAGGTTTTCTTCCTGCTAGTCTGATAGCAGAGGTTTTCATGCCAAGAAATTGAAAGCAGACAAGTTCATTTCCCAGTTATAAAAAAGCTGAGAGTTGGCTAGTAATTACGCACTATCTCTTAAGAGTCCCGCCACATCTGAGCCATGGTGCCTCTCAACTGATCAGTCGAGCCAAGTGCTAAACTGGCATTTCACCAATGCTAAAGGCAAAGTGCAAGATGGTAAGAGCTGGGAAATGGAGGAAAAAGCAGCAGAACCAATAATTAAAATAATTTTCAAAATAATTAGTATATTAAATAATGTTAGCAAAACAATGAAGAAAGATCAGATATTTTAGTAAAGACTCAGCAGCTGATTTGTTAGGGTGTATTTGTACAAACTGAATTGCTTGGAAAAGTCTGTGTCACTTACTGAAACTGTTGAACTGGGAGTGTTTGTTCCATATCCGGATGAAGGAAGGGAGGCCAAGGACCAGCGGCGTCCATCCGTTCTGGGGAAAAGAAGTAAGAGAACTTACTATCAGGGATGTATTGCAGATAATTCTTGGGGTGGAAAAAAGCACTTCCACCCCTACCAAAATCTCTTTATCTTTTTATTAAATCTGTTAACTGTTTTTGTTAAAACCTCATGTTATTTGGACAAATCAGGCATCCTATTTGCAATGACCTTTGTGAAAAAGCAGCTAGGGTAAGCCCTAAAAATAAAAGTAAGTGACTTTGGAAAAGACAAATGGGCATCAGAATCCTGCATTTGTAAATATTATACGTTGTGGGGAAAAAATGGAGCTTCTAAACCAGGAAAAAATGAAATCAGCTCATTTAAAGAAAACCAGTCATGCCTAGGATAATTACTTATGCAGTTCCCTGTCTTGCAAATAAAGTTTATAATTGAAGGGAGAAAAAATCATAGTAGATCAAAGCTGACTTGTTTATTCACCTAGTTGGAAGGTATTCTGCCTAGCACATCGCCTGGCACAACTGGTGACTTAAATCCACTACAGCAGATTTGTACAGCCAAGACATTCAAAATACAGAAGAAACAGAAATCACAGAAATTCCACCTAGGGTCTCTTTCTCCTCCTAATAACTGCTAATACAATATTAGTTATTTCACTATCGTAGCCAAAGAAACAAGAACCTCAAGATGAATATTGGAGATACTGCAGAAAAGGTTTTGTTTTACCAACATCAAAACTGAGGAACTACATTACAGCTTTGAGAAGAATCAGCATTGCCTTCCTTGAAACCCTCTTCTGCCGGCAAAACCTGCCTCAGTGAGGATGGAAACTGAACTACATCTTGCTCAGTCTCAGTGCTTTTTCTGCCTCTGGTTTCATTTCGCTGTTGCATGCATTTTGTGTCCTATAATGTGTCTTGTTGCATGTTGGTATGGATGCTAAAGGCAAAGTCTTTCTCACATCAGCCTCTACTTGTTTGTTTGTTTTACTGGAGGGGATTATCAGTGGCTGACCATGAAGTGAAGCTGAATTAGAAGAGTTCACCATTCTAACTTTGGAAAAACTCTGGGGTTTTGGGGTGCACATATGTTAATGCATGTGCACTATAAAACAGAATGTTAGGTACAGGCCTGAAATGGTGCTTAGTGCTTATGAAAACCCAAATGTTATCACTTTAAGAATAGTATTTCTCATCTTATTATCCACATCTGTGAATTCTCATCTTCAGAAAGAAGTTCACTGCACACTCAGGCATAAATGTCTATTGATCTTTTTCCAGATCAAGCTCCTTTTATTTTCGAGCAATACTACACAACACTCTTCTTTGACATTTGTCTTAGGGAAGGAAATAAACTCACTGTTCTACATCACTGAAAGAATATCACGTCAAAAGAATTTTTAAAATGACTCATGCTTCATGCATTAAAAAAATACATATTTTAAAGTTTAAATGGAGCTGTAATGAAGATTTCTATTGCATGCATATGTTACAACCAAACCCCATTTAGCCACGGATGATGCTTTCTTTGGAAAAACAATTAAGTGTAAAAGAACAATCTCCAAAATTCTCCAAAAGGATTCATTAAATTCCTTTCTTAACCCTGACAACCAACAAATATCAACATTACAAAGTTGCTGCATGATGTGGCCAGTGACTGCACACTAAACTTCAATGATCTTCATTCAGCATCTTGTAACACACAGGGGTACTAGGGAAATATTCGACCTCAGTTTGGGCCCTCAGTCCTGAAGCAAGACCATACATTCCTGTTTTGTCTCATAGACAAGAATGCAAAAGTCACCTTCTTTTGCAGAATGAAATCCTATTTTCTTTTTTACTGAGTTGCCTTCATTTTGACAAAGTTAAAAAAAAAAAACCAAAAACAACAACAAAAGAAATCTTTCTCAGTTAGAAAATTACAGGATACTTCTTCATGCTTGGGCTACTTTCTGCTGATGCAATCTCACCAAGCAATGTGCTAAGCAGTCAGCACAATGTCTATCAGCTCTAGTCTAGAAGGAGGAAGTGGGACAAGAGCAGAAATATTCCAAATCAAAGGCAAAGCGAAAAAGACTTGAGAAGAAAAAAAGCTTCCCTCATTTATGCAAAACATTTCAAAGTTACTTCAATGTTTTGTTAATAAACATATTTTTAGAGAGACCTCATGCAATATTGCTTGGAAAGAAATGTTTAGGTCTTTTATGTTATTTATGACAGACATTTTGCTAGCACAATAAAAACATGCAAACAATAAATTTTGCCTTTAAAATACCAATTTAATTAGTTAATTAAGGATGGGTTTTTATGGTAGGTAAATGCATGAACAGTGGGTCAAATTCAAAACAAGATGGTGTTACAAGAACAATACATTTTCTCCAGAGCACTACCTGTTCATTATTTTAAGCTAAAGTGCAAAGATGTCCTGTTTTGACTGTGAAAGAATAGAAGCTGAATGCCTAAATGGGGTTATTACAACACAAACTTGTTAGATACCAGGCTCAGCTGCACAGAAGCGTAGTTCATACACACACACAAACAGCAGCAATATGGTATTACCTGTCTGCTCTGTGTCCATGGCTGTATGGAAGAAATTGTACAATGATAATGAGAGAGGAAGAAGTAATAAATGCACATGTGATTTCTGACAAAAACTCTCATCTTCTGTTAGTGATACTCCAAGATCAGTTCGAGTGAATATAGACAGAATGAACCACAAGTTGCAGGAGGGTTCCTGAACATGCTAACTTTGTGGCTATAACACAATCATTGAAAGGGTGTCTGGCAAGGGCTTTACAATCAATCATTAGTCAAACTGTGGACAATCTTGCAGTAGAGTGTAAAGCAAATCTCACTACAATAAAATGAGTTTTCCAAATGTATTTCTCACTCCACTTATCATGGAGCTATAATGAAAGAGTGGAAATTGTAAACGTTGTCCAAACAGGGTAATAAAGAAACTACACCAAATATAAAGGGCAGAAAATCAGCAGCAGATTATTTCTGTGATGTCAAAGGGAGGAAATCAGGTAAGAACCATCTCTTAAGGCCCCAGCAACATCAATCTAAAAGGTACAGTGAAATATCCATTTCTCTGGGGTAACAGCACCACACACGCAATTACTTAGTACCATCATATAGTCACTCTCAAGCCACTATGTTATAATCTAATAAATACATATTAATGCTGCTGGCATTCAGGGTATAATGCAAGCAGAAAACAGAAGCATTTCTAAAATAAGCTGTGCTTAAGCACTCTTTTCGATGACACAAAAAGTACAGAGAACAATATGCATACTGTAAAATGAACGTATAATTCAATATGACACTTAGCCTTTATTCATCTACTTCTTTTAAAATCAGATTTAAAAAGTGGAAAAGTATGAAAAGGCACTCTTCAGAGTTTTATCATGAAAACATTTATTTGCTGCTTGAAATTTTTGAAAGCAATGACACTGAAACATGAGGTTGAAAAATGAAGCTGAAAAATTACGTTAAGGTTTGATATTGGTTTCAGCTGCAACGCTCCTCCTGTGTCCCAGAGTCCAGAACTCCAGATACTGTGACAATTGGTAAAAATCCAGTTGATTTCAACAGAACTTACTGAATACACCCAGATCAGGCTTAGATAGCTCTTTTAAAATACAGGTGGATTCCAGGAGTCCATTTGAATTGTTTCACCAGCACTAGGTTTTTTTCCCTCTGAGGCAGCAGGACGATACATCTGCAGTCTGTCACATCTCACATGATATTATAAAGTTGTTTCGTACACGAGACCTAAAGACTAAAGTCTACTTCAAATAATATTCAAGGACACAAGGTCTTTTAGCAAATCACCTCCATGGAGAAACACTCCAGGACTTACTTGCCATTCAGACAAAGTGTACCTCATTTCATCAAATCCTAATGCTTTGTGGTTCTTTGAAGTTTTGATATCTATCCTTTTTCTAACTAGTCCTCGAGCTAAATCTGATGTTCTCAGAAAACTAGCTTCCTCTCAGATGATCAGAGATTTCCCACTCTCGGATCATTTTTAACTCCAGTTGAGGTTTTTTCAATCCAAGACACAGTTTAGCAAATCCAAAATACCACTTGAATCAAATAATCCTGCTACTGTGCCCAAACCCTGCTTGGATCTCTCTTTTTTTCCTCTTCTTTCTGTATCATTATCCATCTTGCCCACCTGCTGGGATACAACATTCAATACACCACTTGCTTCTCCCAGCAGACTTTATTCTTTCAAGCCTATTCCTTACACTAAATTCATCACAGATTTATTTCCACTAGTTCGGTCACACTGTGACCAGCATTTGCTGCAGGACAGGTGACAGCTTCACATTCAGGTATCTCAGTGCTGCCCCTCTTCCACAGTCTTGTAGACTTGCAATTTCAATTATCAGCTATTTTGCTCATTAGAGCAACAATGTGCTCTTGACATCAGTACCCAGGACAGGAGAGGAAAGGTGCTACCAGTCAGAGGGCAGTGAATGAATGCACAGCACACACAGTTGAGCATGTCTAAGGTTTGGTAGGTTTACATCTTCATGCAGACATAGCAAAGAAGATGAGAACTCTTTGAATACACCTCAGTTATTCAGAGAGGAAAACAAGTAGGACTACAACTAAGATACAACTGCTCTATTCATAACTGAGTTTAATGTCACTATGACTAAATTATTTGTCATATCACATGTCCTACAGGTCATGCTTCTGGGAGAACGCTGCCACCTCCCTAGGCAGTATTGACTACTTAATTTATCTTCTTCTAGGTCTGAAAAGCACCTAATGCATTCTGAGTACTGCAAAGACCTCAACCAAAAGGAATAAAATAAAATAAAACAGGAAACATGAGAAAAAGTAAAAGACAGCAAAAAAATTTCTAACCTATGGGCTGTTTCTAAATAAAAGCATATAGACTGTTTACTTGCCCATCCAAAAGGAACAGATCCTGCCTTACCTTCGGGCAGGAACAAAGGAAAAATGAGCAGGTGCATTTGGAGAGAAGTTCCTGGGACTGTCCAAAGGGCTGCTACCTGTTTGAGAAAGTAAAAAAAACCCAAATAAATACAAAAACATTTGATTCACATTTGCAACAAATGTAGTAAGACTTAGAACTGCAAGTTGTAGTCACAACTAATTGAAAATACAGAGCTTTGAGTCTTTGTTCATTTGAGCATTAGTTTGCTAAAGAAATATTCTGATGTGGATGTCTCAGTCTTTCCCCTCCTTTTGAAATAATTTAATGTGTAAGTTTTCTTTTTCACTTTCACGTAAGTAATGTATCACACATATACAACAGTCTTTTAATGTTTTACAGTAATTTCTATATACAAGCTTTTCCTAACACATCTCAAAGAAGAACCTGAGTTAGAAACTAGACTGATGACAGGTTCAAGAATAATAAACAGTTAGAAAGTATTTCTTCACAACATTATGTCAAGGCTGAATGCAAAATTCACTGAGGAAAAAAAAAGAAGACATACCAAAGGAACTGCACATAATAAAAGGATTATACACATGTAAGTTGATCAAGATATAATGTATCAGCCTTCACCCTAACTACCACTTTTCTGAAATAACACTTCTACTGTGAAAATGAAAGTTCCAGTGAAATTACACAGCAAGGGAAAAATAACACTTAATTTTCACTTAGCACAAGAATCCTTTCTCTGGGCTCTGCCATACCATGTGTAAGCATATGGTTGGTAACTGGTATACTGCAATGTATTTTATTTCTAAGTAAAAAGCAACCATTTCACAGAAAGCCCTTCTGAAAGCCAGAATCATTTACAGACTAACTGCACAGATGTTTGAAAGTTACGAATTATAAGCTTCAAGGCAGCAAGTTTGCCTTCCACTGGGCACATTTCTTCAGTGGTTTGCTCTTTCAGATTCTTAATACAAGCACAAAAGAGAAACTATACATACTAAAGATATGCCAACAGCAATTTCTTTGTGCATAGATAATAACATTAAAATAATAGAGGGGAAATGAAATAGATGCTGGACAAACAATACACTGCAAGGTACATAACTGTGCTCAGCAGAAACGTTTTCAAAGTTACATCCCATGTAAAATGGATTTGTTTTAAAAGTCATGTTGAAAAGTCAAACATTAATGATGAGTCATCTTCAAAGAACTTGCCTCTGTTTGGGAGAAGTACCAGATGCTCAGCTCAAACCCCCGGCCAGCACTGTTTGTGAGGTTATGGTCCCATCCAGCACTGTACTGCAGGTTATCATTACATTGTATTAACTTCAACCCAAGTTATTCATACACCTTAAGTCTTATGCTGAGCAGAAACAGAATATAAGCTCTGTGCTCAGCTGAAGGTAAAGTTCACTCACACTTCAGCTATAGAAATCGTTCACAAACACCTGCAGCAGCATTTCTCCACAGCTTCTGGTGAGTAAGGTGTGTGCACACCTGGCACACACGCCTGGGCAGGCAGGGAGGAGGAGAGGAAGAACAAGCTGACACCTTCTGGGGTATGAGGATGGCCACAGCACAGCACAGGCCAGCAAACTCCATCTGGTCTACAAGTCTATGAGGGGAAAAATAGCAGCTGGTTGAGATTAAAGCAGCCCCAGGCTGATATAACACGTGTCAAGGGGCGTTGAGAGAACTGGAGAGAGGTAAGTGAATTCCAGACCACTCCACAATCTGCTTCATCAATTGCAAACTAAATTAAAATCTAAGGGTTTGAGTAACAGCTTTGATTTCCTATGGCTTGGTCTTCTTTTGTATTGTTAGTTAAGAACCAGCAATGATTTCATAGTGTAATATAACACAGTGGAAGTCTTCACCCAAACCTAGACACCATTTAACCCGTTCCCAGTATAACCCAGTGGGAAAGGGCAAGAGTGATCAGAAATCAGTAACTAGATGATTTTTGGTGATTCATCTATTAAGCATATATTCATTTTAATTCTTTTGGTTGCAGCAAAAGAACAGACATTATGGTACTTTTGAAGTGAGAGGGCTGAGTGGTTTGACAGTCTAGATGGCACTGCAAGCTTACAATAAAGATGGAAGAAGGCTACAATAGCCACGAAGTGAACAACTCAGTGGTGCATAAACACACACGTCCTGGTAGCAGCACACAGCTGGGGTTAGGGCCACCATTGACTTGCTAGCAGAAAGCTGAAGGAGCATGTTAGATCAGGAGGAAATGCAGTAGGAGTGAGGCCCTTCTGTGGTTATACAGATCTTCTAACAAAGCAAAGGCGGCTGCCAGTTTTGGGGGGAGCCTCGGTGCCTTCCCATTTTTCAAGCTTTACTGCTGACAAACTCTACCGTGTCAAGATGATCTTTTTGAGCAAAAAGCCCATTGCCTCATGCTGTCATAAACAAGGAATAAACTGTCATTTTCTTTTTATATCTCCATCAATCTTCTGTAAACTTTCCAGATTACCACCAAAACAGGATTTTAGAATAACTTGGCAAATTGGGTAATGACAGTTCTTACCTTTTGAAATGAGCAATATGGGTGTTTGGACTCTTTTGAGCCTGCAGGATCTGGTACAGAGATACTACTAATGCTTAAGCAACTACTTTTTCAGATTTTTATGGCATATTTCCTTCCAGACACAGGAATTTTAATTAGATCCCCTGTGAGTTGCTTCTAGTTTTAAAATGAAAAGCAATTAGTTTTTCTACTCAATTCAAGTCTTTTTAAAACAACAACAGGGAGAAAGGGAATTACTACTTTCCTTAAAATGTCTCAGTACTGATGCATCTGTGCTAGTTCAAAGTATTTTAATAAGAGAAGTTCTAGTGTGATGGTCTCATTCACCAAGGCTTTGTGAAACCCTGGTTTTTTGTTAGCAAAGGTAAATTCCCCTGTTGCTCAAGGGTTATAGTTAGCTACTACTGAACCTGAAACAACTCTTTCTCAAGGGAGGCTGTTACACAGAATGATTGTCCATTAGCTAAATCAACACAGTTACATGAACTTTAATAATTCAGGCATCAAGGTTTACATTTTTCGGACACAGGAAGATGCAGCCAAAGCATTTGTACATCCAGTATCTTCAACATACAAAAGCAGACCTGACTGGCAACAGATAGGTGAATGTCACAGCTATCACCTACAAACATATCATTCATTAGATAGGGAATGAGTTCAAAAACTCACACTAGAACCACTTTCTGAGACCAGCTTCTGGGATTTGTAAGAACAAATACAACAAAGTTGTTGTGGTTTTCTATGTAGAACATACTAACATTATTTGCTGAATAGTAACACTGGCAGCTAAAGGCCTTATTGCATGCTACAGAATTAGCTGCCTTCCAGTACACACAAATCTTAAAATGACCATCTGTCTCATTTCATGAGGCTGAACGTCAGATATTGTGTTTGGTGTTGGAGCCCTCACAACAAGAAAGACACTGAGATGCCGGAGGGTGTCCAGAGATAGGCAACAGAACCGGGGAAGAGTCTGGAGAATAAATCTTATGAGGAGTGGCTGAGGGACCTAGGGGTGTTTAAGTCTGGAGGAGGCTGAGGGGAGACATGATCACTCTCTACAACTACCTGACAGGAGGTTGTAGTAAGGTGGGGGTTGATCTCTTATCCCAAGTAATGAATTATTGGACAAGAGAAAACGGTCTCAAATTGCACCAGGGGAGGTTTAGATTGGAGATGAGGCAGAACTTTTTCACTGAGAGGGTTGTCAGACGCTGTTCCAGGCTGCCCAGGGAGGTGGTGGAGTCCTCTCCCTTGGAGATATTGCAAAGCCAATTAGATGAGAAGTTGAGGGTCACGGGTTAGAGATGGGCTTGGCAGTGTGAGGTGAGTGATTCAACTTTATGATCTTAAAGGTCTTTTCCAAACAAAATGATTCTATGATCTATAGAATGCCATGGTGCACCATCCGAGGAACACAAAATGCTGATGAATTACAGCTTTAATAAGCAGGATTTAGACTGGTATGTTACATATTCTACCCACTCTAAAAATAACTAATACAGAGATTCCTTAGTAACAGCCATTTTTTCTGCTGGAAGGTGGAACTTGCAGTGTAAGAAGAGAATTAATTTAATTCAGTACCACAGCATTGCCTGCGAGCAGCTTCCTCCACCTGCCATTACAGATGGGAGCAGGACAAAGGTCCCAGCAGTGACAAGTGTCTCCACTGGAAGCTGGCAAACAATTTGGCTACCTTACAGTTGTGGAAAGTCAGTTTTTAAATAGTCTGATCTTCAATTATCCAGCTGAACAAATCTCTCTTTACTATTGAATGCTAAAGCTGCCGTTGTTTCTTCGATTTTGAGCTTTTCCTTTTAAAATATCACATAATAGTAACTTAGGAATCAACCTCATGATGTAATCTCTCTGTAATTTTCAGATTTAAAAGAAAGCAATGCAAAGAAATACAAACAAATGTAAGGAACACACATGTATTCCTTTTGCCTCTAATTTTGAAAGAAAAAGAATTTAAAGGGAAACTTTTCAAACCTGTATTCCTAAAACTGAGCACTTGGAAGTTTGGGACACTAAACAAGCAAAGTGACTTCCCCACAGAGTTAACAAGCTGTAGCTCTCTATATCAAGATCCCAGCTCATTTACATGTTATTTCATGTAGTTTGAAAACTAAATTAGGATGCTTCAAATCCATTAGGTGTTCTTGAATCAGACATGATTTCATGGCAGAGCTACTATTGTTTAGATATACCTCCATCTCAAATACTCAGATTTCTTAAGTATTCCTTTTCCTCTACGTTTCTAGGATATGACATTGCCTGGCATCATATCTGGATGCTGCTTCAGACAGTATCTGCCTGGATCAGTATGCATTAGGAGGTGGGTTTGCCTGATGGACAGGCAGCTGTACTATATCACTCCCATTGACTTCTACAGTACATACAAAAGAATAATTCCTGAGGCTGGTCCCATACAGCAGCTGATTTCAGAGCAGTTTCTGAACAGCAACATTTTAGAAAACCTCCCTGATTTCTCTGCATGTTGCTGTTTCTTTGATTTGTCTGAGAGGTTCAGAATGGGTATTGAGAGCAACATGTTCAAGACAAAAGAGGCCAGGGAGAGGCTTCGGCATTTCCTAGTAACTCATCAGTGTATGTGCCTGAACAAACAGATTGATAGATTCTGTTCAAATACTAAATAAATATCACAGCCTGTTCTCAAAGTCACATCTCATATATGATATTTCTTAAGAAAATATTTGTGACTCTACTCTAAATTTCATCTACTTTTGTCTCTTGAATAAATTCTTTTTGCCAGGGAAGACTCTCAAATATAGTGCTGGTAGAGAACTCGAATTACAAGTAATTTGTCTTCCTACACTCTACTGGCTACTCTTGGAGGTCACAAAGGATGTCCCTTTAATTATTAGTTTTAAATCCCATATGCAACATCAGAACCAATGGCATACCACTGATTAGTTACTCTTATTTCTACTAGACACTCTCAAGCTTCTAATAACAGATAAGCTTATAAAGCCTGAGACAGCATCAAAACCACTAAAAGCTATTTTCCATTTCTGGAATAGAGAAAATGAAACTGAATTAAAAGAAAATAGAAATATTTCTAATGTGAACATTTCTGCATTTGTTTTCTGAGCAAAGATCACATCAACATCTTGTTGCAATCTGTGAATCAAGGACACTTCCTTCGTATTCTGAGGAGCACTCTTCTCTGTCACTTCAGTTAAAGGCATGTACAGCTAATTTAGAATCTGGTAAATCCAACACAGATATTGATTCTAACAATAAAGAGAACAATGTAACTAAGTGAAGAACCTCTACCAAGAAAAATGTCTTGTGGAAACCAAATTTTACAAAGCTACTACTATCATAATCACACATCATAGAACAAAGAGTTTGAAGTGAAAAGGAATTCCCCTATGCAAATTTTGGTCCTGCATTTTATCTGACATTCTGAGCCAAAAATAAAACTGGTTTTAATATAACACTCTCAAGATTTTGTTAACCCTGTAATTTGAAAATCATGGGTCATTTTAAAAAAAACAATGACATTAAAGTAACTTCCTAACCTTCCATGAGTGGGATTTATAGCATCCCTGGCAAGGGTGACAGATTTTTATGAAAACTCAGAGTGGCTGAAGCTTTCACAGGCATCCCTGAACAGTAACTTTGCTCCTCTTTTTCCCTTTATCAGGCTAGATGTCACCTCTCAAGATGCAATGCTCTGCAAACAGAAGCAGATGGCTCCTTCTAACTGAGCTACTATCAATTTGCTGTTCTTTCTCAGCATTTCCTTAGTTTCAATCTCAAGAAAGTATTTACAGAACATACTGCCACGTAGGAGGAGGAAAATCTGATTATAATGAAAACAACAGCCACTTGTCTTATATGCCACAGTGATGTGCTTCCTGACAGGCTGCACTGTGGATGATGTGTCACAAATGTCCAAGCTGTTACATCTACTAACTGGTGCCCATTAAGGCCATAATGGAAGTCCAGTCGTCTTCTCTTGGCATTCTGAAATATCAAAAGCAATGTAGTCCTACATCACCTACCTCCCTCAGCAATATAAACATCAAGTGAACATGCTGTTCAGGCAAGCTGTTGAATCTGCATGTGTGACCCTTTCTGCAAATCCAGTAGACTGAGCAGTCACTTTCTTCTTCTATAGAAAGAACATCCCCACACACTTCACCTCAATGACTAACAGGCAGTTGCTCATTTGTTCTGAAATGAGCATTTCTCTGCTGCTGCCATGGTAAAACTGGCAGTAATGTGAAAAAAGAAAAGAATCCTAAACATCTCATGTTGCTCTAAGTTGCAGATAGTGACCATACGATGGCACACTGCACAGCTGCTGGGGACACAGAGAAACAAGGAGGATGCTGCTTCCCATGAGAACTGCAGTTAAGCCACTGGTAAAACAAGATATTTACTTTAATGCATGTATTTCATTCAATTTTACTTTGTTCTCCATCTCTGGTTCTTTTGCAGGGTTTAAAAGGACCGAATCTCCCAGAATGAGTGGAGGATGGACATGGCAGTGAAGTTGAAAGTACAGAACAGAGAAGGACATATAACATTTATTCAGAAACTGTAGTGACCCTCTTAGAAGCTATAAAGGGTCAAAAACTATAGTCAGATTAAGTTTCAAAGAGCATATTTGGCTGTAGTGTATTGATATATTCAAAATCACTACAATGAACACTGATACTTTTCCTAATGATTCCCAGGTAGAGCTGCCTTAGGGAGTTACCTGCGTGTCCATGAAGAGGGGAATGTGGTCGTGGGAGAGTTGGAGAAGTGCTAGATGTTACAATCAAACTCTTTCTGTTGCTTGTCCGACAGCTGAAAGAGAGAGAGAGAAAGAAAACTATAAGGTACGGTCAAATGGACAAAAGCACCTGAAGACAGGCCCTGCAGACTGTCTTTCAGCTACAGAGGAATCTCTCAGAATTTAGGTCAGCATTTCCTCATGCTCTCAGTCTCAGTAGTGACCCTGCAAAAAGTAAACACACAAGATCGAAAGGTACTTTGTCAGGAACAAATGTTGTAATATGCTGCAAGCAATATATCTCATGCTGCACAGGTTGCTAGAGATAGCTGACAACAGAGTCTTGATTCAAAAAAAATGTGACCAGTTCTTGCTTTACAAATCACACGCAAAGCAGAAACTGTAATTCCAGAGTGCTTCTGGTATTCTTATCCAACAGTCAACCTAGCAAATAAATCTGTTAAAATTATTGGCTATTACTACAAGAATCCAGAGCATATTCCTTAGGACAGTTAAAATTATGAAGCGAGTTGTTAGCACAGTTCAGCAGACGAGCAGGATTATTCATGAAACTTAAAGCCTGAGATTCAAGAAGTTCTGCAAACACGTGCAGCAATACCAATAGAAAACTCTGCAAAGCAGGTTCCAGACAAGTACCCTCTGCTGAATCAGCTCCACTCACTGCTATGACTCTGCTCCAGCAAAGAAAGCCATGCTTCTATATGAAGGGGAGCTCAGATGTTTTGATTGCCCCACTGGCCTTTCGGAACTAAGCCAAATTAAGAGAATGACATATTCCTCCATTTGCTTCCCAGCCTATGCTTGCTAGTAGCAAACACTGAGCTAAAGATGATAGAAGTAATTGTAACAGGCTAGTGAAACACTTAAATTGTGGGAGCTGTGAACAACAACTAGATATTTAAACCTTTCTGATCACCACCTTTCCTGCTGTTTAAATGGAATTGACAGTCTAAGTTCAGAGGAAAATCTCACAACCAACCGAGTATTAAAGCCATGTATGTATAGATTCATTGTACCTCTAACCTCCATTCTAGAGGACAGAAACATTTCTGCTTACTTCAGCAGTTCTCAAAACAGGTAACTAAAATCATACTGGTCTTCACAGGGGGTGGGAGAATAGACAGGAATTGGGAAGGCTGAGCAGAAGCTGAACATGGAGCTTGCTGGCCCAGCTCTGGAGGTCTCCTGTGCAGCTCTGCATTGGGTTACCACAGACATATGCAATCCCTGTTTGCTTGCAGAGCTCCAAATGCTGATGTCTGCCTTAGTCCTTCCTGCATGGGCTGATCCCGCTGGAGCTGCCCAACACCAAACACACTCGGACTGCCAAGAACTACAACTTAATGCAAAATTATTTTGCTGCCACAGGATACAGAGCATTATTATTTGTAAGCTTTTTTTATTGCTGTTCTATAGGAAACCAGAGAACTCAATGCAGACAAAAAATACAACAGAGCTGCCAATTATAATAAACAATAATAAAGTTGAAGAACCATTAACTGCTATTCAGGCTCTTTAGTGGACTTAAAGCACTCCTCAGAATTACCCAACTGATTCCATACAATCTCCATTTACATTCATGTATTATTCAACGATGGTCCATCCAAAAACTGATTGCCATTGTGTACATCATATGGAAAAAAAACCCCTAACAGACTGATTTAAAGAAGCTTAAAAACTCAGTTCATGGATTTTTTAAAATATGTTTTCAGTTACTTTGTTCCAGCAACTGCTGGAAGAAGCAGAATGCTCAATTCCACCATCACCAGGTAATCAGTATGTTTATATTACTGGAAAAGAAGTCTTTCTCACAACATGAGTCCTGAGTAATCTAATCTAATATATATTACTATGTAAGAAATATCAAAATCCTGGATATTTTAATAGAAATTATAGTGTAAGAATTCAATATCTGGCTGAATATAAAGCACTAGCACAATGAAACAAACATAGCTCTGTCCCCTACGGTCATATCCCTTGGCTAAAAGAGAGACCCTAAAATACATTTTACCACAGCAATGCCTGGAGCTGGCTATGGAAACTTAGTATATTTAAATCTCAGCTTAATAGAGTACATGAACTGTCCAAAATTCTGAGCTTTTTAATTGCTTGCCTGCATTTGCCAAACTGAACTGTATTTGCAAAGATATGGAATTAGGAGGGAAAGGGTTAAGTGGCTGGAGAGCAAGCACAGATGAGACCCATTAAAATAGGTCAGGTTTCCTCAAATGGACCCAGAGGAGTGAAAGGCTAGCCTCAAGTTAGGAAAAAAAACCCCATATTTCTCTCTCTTCACCCTCAAAATGGGATAACTTTCAGTTTCCCTGTACCTCTAATCAGGGAATAGGGAACATCACTTAGGCCTGTTTAGCCACTTTTATGAACCATGTGTGTTGGCAATAAGGCAAAGCTTAAATACAGAGGCTAAAAACAGAATTTCTAATTTCTGAATCCATGTTACACAATGAGAACAATGTACAGACAAATAACAATCACACTCTCTACTGGTGGAAAAGAGCTTTCTGGATATATACACAAAACTTTAAATAGCTTTTGGAATCCCAGAGAAACTACAGAACAAGAGTGATGAAGTTCTGATAGTCACAAAAATACAACAAAAGGGGGGATGAGAGGAGGTAATATGAAGATTTCAGTTGGGCTGCCTCCCCCAGGAATTCACCATGACAGCATTTGAGCACCTCCTAAAGAAGTACAGCTAAATACAAAAGAAGGGAAGCTGGCTTTAAACAAGGCTTTGTGCCAAAGAAACTCAAACCAGCCAATTTAAGTGTTGGCAGAAACAGTTCCAGTGAAGAAAAAACTATTTCTTGGAAGATGTACTTCAGACAGACAGATGATACTGAGCTTAACACTGGCCACAAGGCTGGCAATTATGGGAACATGTTGTTAATCCTTTAAATTGCATTAATTCTTGTTTATTACTGTTCACAAATCCTCTGAGAAATATGTTTCCTTGGCCTAAATAATTCAATCTATAAAAGAAAACAGAGGTGGAAGGAGAAAGTAGCAAGGGGAAAGGTTGCCTATATAACTCTGAGTATTTTAACAAGAAAAAAAATACGGTTCTTAAACAGTCCAGAGAGATTCAAAGCATTATTATTCGTTTATTAGCCAAAGCTTTGTTATTGTCATTAAATGCAAGGCGAGCCTTCTCCTGACCCTCTGTTCCTCTCACAATTTGGTATGGGACTCATTAAACTTTTTTTTTCCCCCCCTCACATCTCACTTCATCATTTCAGAGAACAAATCCCCTCCAGGTCTTCCAATTTAAGCCAAATAGGATTTTAATAGTGCCGAGTTTCTGTACCACCAGAGTTGCAGAGCTCCAGGGAGCTCTGGTGTGCTCCGGAGGGTGGTCAACATGCAGACACCTCTCCTGCCACCCCCTGCCTCCTGTGCCACCAAGGCCACACACCCACGATGCCAAACCTGAGCCTCGAAACCTCTGGAGCGTGACAGCAACTTAATTCTCACCACACAAACAGAGCAAAACGGATAGTTTAAAATGTTTGAAACAATGCATTTGGCATCACTCAGGAAATAGAGCTTTTACTATTTCTAGAGTTAACTTCTCTGCCCGCAGTAAAAATATTTGTTACGTGTACCCAAGTGTTCCCAGTGCATTCTTGAAATTGAACACTGCAGGACATTGGACTTTGTCTGGTAACTGGACACTGGTTTTGGACCCACTGAAATGTGCCCTGGAGCCAGCACCCCAGGCCAGAGTTATTTATGAGAACATTTGGTAGTGTACCTGTGAGCTGCACACAGCCCGGGTGCTCCTCAGCTACACCCTTACAGACCTTCCCCAAAGCTTCCCCTGGGTGCCAACAGGCAATTCAATGTTGAGCCTCTAAAAGGAGCACCATTAGTACACCTTGTTTCATAGGCATTTTCAGTCTGAAAAAGATATCAATGTTTCAGTTTCAGCACAGATCAATAACTGTTTCTTTATTTTAGCAGTTTGCTCAGGGGACATCTCTAACTCGCTGAGCAAAACTGATTAAGGTCCATGAGGCATTCATGTAATGAAAGCAAAGGCCACAGAAAAACAAGTTATAGATAAATAACCAGTCACCACTACCAAGTAATTCATAGTGTTGCTAGTTATTAGAAACAAATAATGATAAGGAAGTTTTCAAAATCTATCTAAATTCACAGGTCTTGACAACTTTCTTGTAGTTGAAGCTACTGAGGATGCAAGTAGACAAGGTTAGCAGCGATTGCTTGAGTCTTCCCATAGCCTTTGATAGAGATCAGTTTGAACTTTTAAAATATACAGGAAAAGTATAGCTTAAATCACATATTGGTTAGTAATCATTAATGCATTTTACTCATATTACTGACAACTTACAGAAGTTTAGTTTTGTAAACCACCACAGGCTGTCAGAAGACCAGATTAACTTTTGTACCAATAACTCCTTTCAAACTAATATTTCACTAATCCAACATCACACTTGTTCCAGATTTGACATTTCCATCAGTGATCCCAAACCACTCCAAAATGAGATCCAAAATTCAGAGTGGTCATATTGCTAAAGTGTACTATCACCTACCCAAACTTCACTAGATTATCCTCTGATGTTACCAGAGTTTGGTTTCAGTTGATTTGCTTTACAAAGACTTCTTTATGAGAAACAGACATTTCCAAAATGAAAATAAGTATTTAAAATTTTTATTCACAATGGCAGAAAATTTACAAAATCCCAAATCTGCATGTCAATGAATGCACCAGCTGCACAGCAATGTTAACTAGATGGGGAAGTTATTGTGTTAATTATAGTAATTCAAAGATGGAAGCAATTTTGTAAGCTTTAGCACTACCAACAACAGGGATAATTAGTTCTCTAAAATAGATAAGAATAAGTAAGCATCTGGTTCAACTGATTATTTTTTTCCACATTCAGGAATAGTTTAAAAGTTATTCATCCTAGAATAACTGGGGGGGGGGGGGGGGGGGGGGGGGGGGGGAATTGTTGTTATTCATGGTGTTGGTTTGGTGGTTTGAACATTCCTACAATAAACACTTCACAGAATCACACAATCTTAAGGGTTGGAAGGGACCTCGAAAGATCATCCAGTCCAACCCCCCTGCCAGAGCAGGACCACCTACAGTAGGTCATACAGGGATACATTCAGGTGGGTTTTGAATGTGTCCAGAGAAGGAGACTCCACAACCCATCTAGGCAGCCTGTTCCAGTGCTCCCTCACCCACACAGTGAAGAACTTTTTCCCTATGGTTCTTTGGAACCTCTTGTCTTCCAGCTTGTACCCATTGTCTCTTGTCCTATCACTGGACATCACTGAGAAGAACCTGGCTCCATCCTCCTGACCCACTCTTTACATTACACTCACTTAAGATTTGAAGGTTGGAAGCACAAGCCCAAAAAGCAACATCTTAGATCACAGATTCTCCATCAGAAGAGATACAGAATGATTCTCTTCCCAGTGTGACCCTGAAAAACAGTGTATATTTCCTGTCATTAAGTTCCATGAGCAGGGAAACATTCTTAATTTGGATCCCATCCTGATTACTGTGTCCAGACTAACACTAAGGATTCTTTCCACAGTGCATCTCTAGACAGCCTTTAGCTGCCATCCATTCCTTTGTAAGATCAAACCCCAACCCCATGACCCTGAGGCTGGGTTTGAATGCCAGAACCTAAAGGAATTTGGCCTGAAAGGAAAACATCAATGAAAACCAATTGCATGAGCACAGGAACCTCTTCCACAAGGAGCTTGCATGGACTGATTACCACAACCACAGAAACAGATTCATGTTGTTCAACATGACAGGTTCTTCTCATATTTTGTTTTGAAGCTCATGAGAGGAAATAAACTGCACAATAAGTTTTTCCTAACTGGACACTTTGGTCCAAGTTTTCTGCCTTGCTGTGGGTGACAGTTGTACCAGGCTGCTGCTGATTCTTTCTGTCAAGGGTATTTGCTCCACGTGGGATGAAAAGCTTCAACTCCCTCTCTCCTTTTTTTTTTAAATGCTTATTTCTTGTTAACCTGGATATGTACAATGTAAGCGCTGCCTCAGAGGAGAAATTTTGCACAGTCTTCTATGAGGTATGAGAAAGACTCCTTGGAAAGTGAAGACAACTTCACTTTGCCATGAAACAAGAGAAAAGGTTGAAGCTTTTCCCTTATGTATTCAGTGAGATGTTAAGGTGTTCTCATGCCTCACACTGCTACCAGTAAAGTAGTCACTGTGAGGATGACTGTGGAAAGATGTGAATTCTGTGAGACAAGGAGCACAAACATAAAAGATGGTGTCAAATTGTGAACTTTGGGCTGCATTTCTGTACAGATAAACAAAGAGAGCACGAGAGGTGTAAAACATGAAGAATGTCGTCTTCCATAATGCCACACATTTCAGCATGCTAACAAAAACATTAACTGAACAAGGAATCAAGCAATGCAAGACTTACCAAGCATGCAGTTAGTTGGATGTAGACTTGAAGGAAAATTAACATTAAAAGGCCATTTTCCTTTCATCTAAACCAAGCTATATGTTAGATAAAGCCTTTCACATCATTTAGTGCACAAATTCAAGAAGCAGCATCACCTCAAGCTAAGAAATTACAAAAGCAAAGGCTAAAATTGCCAGTTAACACCAAATTTATGTCAAATTTGCCTAATTGAGGCTGGTGCACACCTGCTTACACCATGCTGTGTAGTCCTGATCTTTTGCATTATTAACAACAGAAGAAAAACTCTGCAAAGCCAAGCAAAATGGAATGTCACAACAAATTACAATGACTGGTACGGACATTCTCCACTAAATCAAGCCACTTTATTTTGAAAATACAGTCAATACAGTCCAAACCTAAGTTTGTTCTTACATGAAAAAAAATGCAGGAAAAAAATGTCTTTGATTATGGAAGAGATACTCCAGAGTAAATATAGACAGTATTTCATGGGAGAAAACACACAGTGACCTTCTCAAGCATCACTATCTTCTCCTTCAGTTGTGTCACACATTATAGTGTCATGAAGTTACACCGCAGAGTGTGAAAGGATGATTTAATGAAAACTAAGTATAACTGCACATTTTTATTTCCCATTTCCTCCAATTCTACTATTAAATGCTTCATGTAGCATAACTGTCTTTTAAATAACTCTCTACTCAGTAATGCTGGTGAAAGTTTATCACATTTTTTTCCCCTGCTAAAAAACCCAGCAAACAAATTCAAGAATGAAATGACAAAGTGATTTTATGCTGTTTCAATTCTTTTAACACCATAGCTTACAATGACTTATGGGTGTAGAATGTAACAGATTCTAAACACTCTTCCCAAAGATACACCAGAAACTAAGCATAGGAGAAGAAAATGAAAAGAAACAGTTTTCCAAAATTCAGGAGTGAGAAGGTTTAATATAAATCTTGCATAAAATGATGTGAAAAGTCATTCAGTTGATTTGTTACACACAATGTGAACAGTCCTCTTTGTTTTGTTTCAAAGTATTTTCTTAGCTTAAGGATCAAAAAATGTAACAAATTAGCTCTTTATTGCAGTTTCAAACCTCAGTGTGAGGATAAATCACATATCTAATTTAAAAGCTATTCTAACAATACATTATTTTAGAAATAATCTCCAAATCAGACCGTGGCAATGGATTTGCCTTTCCTGCACAAAGCACAGATATTCACACAGTCATACAGGAGAATAATGAGGGTGGGAGCACTATGACTGTAAATGAGACTAAGATATTTGTAACTGAATTATTTGTCATATTTTAAAAACACATATGTTGAAGGTCAGAGCAACAAAATCACATGGAAGATAAAATCTGCACTTTCCTTCTGTTGAATACTTAAATGGTAAACTTTTCTCTAAATAACAACATCCAGGATTCATTTTCTAGTGATGATTCACAGCCAAAAAACTTTCCAATAGATTATATAGAAGCTCATAAAAGACAACGTGCCAATGATACAATTTGCAACTACAAAGATTTTCACAACTGATGGAGTAAAAAAGCTATTCTTCTAGATCATCCAAATTGTTGCCAGGTCTGACTGGAATCTAAGAATTATGCTGGATAGGGAAAAGGCCAGTTCAGACACTACTCTAAGGAAACACTTGAACACACAGAGCATGGGAATACATATATATGAATTCTACCCTCCCTCTAAAAAAGGGAATGTAGAATTAGTCATGGTTCAGCAGCCACCAAGCTGAATAGGCTTAGTCTATAGGCAGAAAGCTAATTTCCTCATCTGTCAGCGAGCAGCACCATTGGTTTGCATCAAAGACTCCCTGCTGCTGGAACCAGCTATTCCCAAACTGTAGCCTGGAACTAGAGTTGCCTTCTGCTCTCCTCAGCTCCTCTGGAAAAGTTTTGCCTTGTTGGTGAGACTCATCTTCCCAGCTATGGAGATTAACAATAACTGAAGAGTTTCAGGTTTTGTGCCTGCTTGGCAGAATTTCATGCTCATGGTATGCTTTCACACTAGCTGGAACTACCGTCCTGCTTAGGCTTCTAGGCAGATTCTTAGGCTAATAAGTGCTGGGCCACACTTCCACCCCTGGTCTACTTCTATTTAGCAAATGAGCCTTACTCACTGCCATTCTCAGACCTCCAAGGGGCAAACTTTTTTTTTGTAGTGCCCCAAGACAGGACAAGAGGTGACAGACGTGAGCTGGAACACTGGAAGTTTCTCTTGAACACAAAAAGAAACTTCTTTATTGTGTGAGTGACAGAGCCCTGGCACAGGAGACCGAGACAGGTTGTGGAGTCTCCTCTGGAGGATTCCAAACCTGCCTGCATGCATTCCTGTGAAACCTGATTGAGGGGAACCTGTTTGAGCAGGAGACATTGGACTGGATGATCTCTAGAGATCCCTTCCAACCCCTACCATCCATGAAGACAGGCAACATCGACTTTCCCAAGAACAATCCGTCATATTTAACGTGCAAGCATTTTCCAGTCTGTTGCAGTATGGAGAAGTCTGAACAGAACATGGCACTCCATCTGGACAAACATGCCAGAAGTACAGAAACCAGGGAGAGTATGTTGGTAAACAAGAAATCTACTCCTCGAGTCCTTATCTACAACCAGTTACTCCCCATTTCAGGTAGATTTGGGTAAAATCAACATCCCTCAATTATTCAGTTCTACATGACTTTTGACAGAAAGGCTTCCTAGATATTTTGGATTATCTGAGAAATAAAAGGGACCAAAATATCTGACATTTACAAAAAACTGCCAGGGTAAGCTACAACTTATATTATCATGCTTTGCATCACTGATACTTCAGCTCCTTCACTACTCCTGCCTTTTTGACCCATGGGCCGCTCCAATTATGAGAACCACGTTCTCTCATCATGCTGAGACTGCAGCTCTCCTTTAATTTTGCAGAGTTTCAATATAAAAAAAAATAATAATTTATTGAATAGGAAAACAACTCACAAGCTTATCCTCTGTAGCAAAGCATAACAGATATTGATGCAGATCTAGGAAATCAGTCTCACTCTCAATCTGCCTACCTTATAATATTTTTGCTTCTATGCTAAAAGGTGCAAGTGTACTTTGTATTTTCATTATAAAAGATTCTCTCTTTCCTAAAGCAATCATGTTTTCCAACTCTTGATAGCTTCTTACAAAAGAAAAGGAAAAACCCCACCCAAAACCACCATCAATTTAGCAACAGTTCCTAATGAGACAGGTTACTTCTAAGGACAGTCCAATGAAGAAAGGTTCATTTTTTTCAGGAGGAGCAAACCCACTTTCCCGTGAAAAGAATAAAACCTGTGTATGCGTGCATACACAGAAAAACATTCAGCCTCCAAAGGCCTTCAAACAGAAGCACTGAAAACTATTTGCCATTCATTACGTTTCCACACACAAAGATGGGAGAAAAACCCTCAAAAATGTCTCTAAAAAACATAAGCAAAGCATGAGGGTGCTAAGGTAGGCTGATAACAGCCTAATGGACAGATTAGGAAAGTGTCCAGGCTTAACACAACTGTAATCTCAGGAAATAAGCAACAAAACTTTTGACATTTGTGCACCACTAAGCTGTCTTAGAAAGGAACACGCCATGCTTTGCTTGTCTGGACTCAACAGGAACTGAACAGAGCAGTTTCCTACCAAAGCAAGATAAAGGTGATATGTGTGTGCCAGAATGCTGCTCTAATCCAAAACACATATCAAGAGAGAATAGATATTGCTCAGTTTGTAGCCTCCAGTTTTGTGAAAAGGAATGCTGTTTAGGACCCTCTGACCAATACACTCACTGAATGGCACAGGGGAAAACGATACCTAGATAAGAGTTGGCTCTAAATGTCAAAGAAGTTGACAGAGAGGAGCTGGACTTTCGTGGACATTGAAAATGCTCAATGTAGCAAGTAAAACAGGTATAAATTCATTAGCAGGGGGATACACTACATGGATGCTACTCAAGTGTTGAGATATGTAGTCCTTACTTACAGGGACAGGTCTGTTGAAATATTGTCTCAAAACCAACAAACTAGAAAGACATGAAAAATTACTTATAAAACACATTAGATAACTATACTGCAGTGTAGGTCAGATCAAATAAGCTGCCTACTTAAAAATGATAAGAAAACACACCCGTAGAGGCATTTTAAGTTAATGGAGCAATGAAACCACAAAAGGCTGCAGAAGAAGGGGAGGCCCAGGGCTTGGATGCCACCCTGGCACAAAGATCAGCCCTTAGATCTCCAACAAGGGTAAGCTTCTGGAACAATGAAGCCTGATTACATGTTAAACCTCATTCTTTTCTGTAAAGCTTACTTGCTATCTGAGCCAAATGTTCATTATCCGATAGCAAACAATTTTTTATACTAGGATAGCTGTTCCAATTTAATAACCACACAAACACATACTACAAATAGATACATCCATGTACAGAGTTTTGAAGTTTCTGCAGCTCGAAGCTGAAGCAATCATTCAGAAAACTAAGCAGAAGGAAAACACAAACATTAAAAACCACAAGATGAGAGTCAGAGCTTGCTGCAGTACATGCTGAAGGGTAAGGCAGTTCTGGATGAGTATCCTTGCTTTTAAAAGCTATTCTACTTTAACCGGTTGAAGATGAAAATCAAAATCAATTCCATTTCCAGTAAGATGGTGGACAGCAGTAAGTACAAATATATGAACATACCAAAATTAAATGTGTGGTGGCAGTGATGACAAAAAGGAATCATTAAAATTAGGAAAAATCTAAATCCCAGTAAAATCATAGAGTCATAATTTGCATAGCTATTAAAAAGCAGATATTTAATAAATGTACTACTTCTAAAATTGTATCAGAACACAAATGAAGCAACTACTAAAAGCTTTTTTAATATTTTATGTACTTATTCATAATTAAAGGAATTAGAAACAGAGGAGTATTATTTTTACAAATGATGTGGAACAAACTTTAGCAGAAAAATTCACAAACATAGGCAAACTGGGTCCAAATTTTCTCTGAGACAGAAGTAGGGAAACACAGAACTGCTACATAAAATAAGCCTATTTCTGTGTAAATAAAAGATTGGTTTAGGACACATTCCTGGGAGTTGGGTATTGTCATATCCCAAGCGTTCCCAGCGTACCAGCTCTATTCCACCAGAAAGTCTGAAACCAGCATGAAACCAAATGTGACTCATGAAAACAGCAGAAAGAACAAGAAGGAAGACACAAAAAATTTACAGAAAGTCAGGTCTTCAAATTCCACAGCAATCATGCTTTATTTAAATTAAGTCTACTAATTGTAATGTGTTCATTTGCCATGCAATCAAGATTGGAATGAAATTAAAAGACAGGAAAACATACAATATACTGGAAATAAGTAATTTCAAATGCCACCCAAGGTTTCAAGCTAGTTTCTTTAGACATCAAAGATTCAGGGAAAGACTGTTCACCTATGGGCTTGAAAACATTTTAATCTATAGGGAGTCACATCTCTGAGTCCCAGTTGTCCTCCTACATGCTCACTAGCAGTGTCTTATGATAACAAAAGTAACTCCAACAGCATCAAATAAAACACATAAAGTGACGTTTACATCTTCTATTAATTCTGAAGTAGTTGAAGTGATACGCTTGGTACGACGTAAACACAGCAGGCAGTAATGGATATGGGAAGACTAATGCAAGCATCATACTGCTATATAAGCATAACACTTGCTTAGATATTCAAGACATGACTAAGCTTTGTCTTCATATAAAATATTGCAGTTGAATACCAGCTCCTCAAACTTGAGGCACTTTTAGTGGAAAAGACTACAATTTAGCAAGCTTACAATCTCAAAACATGCCCATTTTACTGCACAGCATTGCCTAAAGTGATAGCCAAGAGAGACTGGTATTAGGTGGCTTGAATTTCACATCTGGCACAAGGACTGCCCCTCACAGCACTTGTAAGCATTCCCCTTCTGAATCCTGGCTCTCTGGAGTCAGGATTCCTTTCACCTTTTATTACAGAATGGTAGTCCCAAAAGCAAGCACATCAGAATAGTCTTTAAAATTAAACTTTTAAGAGGCCTGGAATAAACTCTGAGCTTTCACTCCTGAAGTGCTTATTATTTTATCTACAAGTCTGCTGTAGAGAGTATTTAGGTATTACTCTGTAGTCCCCAAAATAATAGCAGAAAAAAAACCCAAAAACTGGGCTATGGACTGGGGAAAACTATTCAGGGAATATCTGATAAAAGGTGTTTCCCTTAGTGTTTTGAAAAAAAACATACACATTCTCAATGTGGTGCTTGAACCTGACCAAAAATCAAGTCGCTTGTCTCCAGGCTCGTGTGTGGTGATAGAAGGTGACGTGTCATACACCATCTCTCTGTTCCTTAAATAAGGTCTGCTTTTTATAAAAACCATTTTGCCCTAAGGTGTACAGTTCCTTGTTAACATCAGCATTCAGCTGTCATTAAAAGAATGAGAACCCCAAGTGCACCAGAGAACATCTCTCTGTTTGCTCCTCACCGTGATCCAGCCCCTTTGAAAGAACAACAAAGTGCAAAGAGTCACATCGTGCACAAGCAAAAGTTCTTCAGAACCAGAAAGATCTACAAGTCCATCTCAGAGCTTTAAGCTGATGGGTGTTCTGGATTTAAAAATCACTTGTTGGAGATAAACAACAGTTGAAATAAGCAGATGCACAGACTTTGTAAGGATTCCAAAACCAAAATGTGTCAACTTTAATTAAACACATGAACTGCACATTTCCAGGCCAAATGTACGCCAGTATCTACTGTCTTACTTTACATAGCAGCAGTGATCTGAGTGTCCTCTGCGAAGTTCAGAATCTCCCCTTTCCTCCTGCCTCTCCTGAAATCAGTTTCTTTCCCCAACATTTCATTTTGCTGCCTTAAAACATCAGTGTAAATTCTATATTCAGCAGCCTCCTTCATGAGACAGATCCAAACAATTCATGAAATCCTCCACGATTTGTGTTTGCTTAGTTTCCTCTTCACAAAAGTTCTGACCTGAAAAACTAGTTTGTCCTGGGCAATGGCCAAATGTTCATACAAAAGAGTTTCCACCTGAATAAAGAGCTTTCAAGGCTCAAAACTTCAGTGTTAACCCTGTAGGACACTTTGGGTTTTAGACTAGGAAGAAACAACCAATGGCCTTCAAAACTAGCTTGAAATCTGATTTACACAGATGGAATCCCCATCAAAATTGAAACTACAAACAATCCAAGTGTATTCCCTGAATCATTACACTTATTTTTGGATATTAGTGGAACTTTCCATTCATGATATATCAGTCTCTTTCACTAGGTTTAAGTAGCACAAATATCCCATAATGAAGAGTGTACTAGAGGCTCCCTAAAACTAAAGATGAAACTATCCATTACATTTATATGCAATCCAAAAGACTATTCTCATAGAGAGCTTTTCAGAAGATAAGGTCAATATTTTTTCTCCCCCCAAACAGTATTTTTATCCTAAGGCCACATAGAAATACTAGCAAAAGTAGGAGGCCATTTGATATGCTGGGCTAGGTAAAAAATGGAGCTAAATATTACCAAAAGCATCAGATTTCCGGGTCTTTCACATCCTTCCCAGCATAATGGGAACATTTCTTTATTCATTTGAGAAAGGACATGTACAGCAGGACAGCTACCACTTTAAAGTTAATTATAGTATAGATTCACATGTTTAAGATTACCTAGCATTACGTTACCACAAAGAAGTAATCATCCTGCTAGCGTCAAACATTGCTTTTCTGCAAAGTGACAACGCATATATGGAGGAGGTGGCATCCTTCTGACATACACAGCTTTTAATGTCAATCTGGATGAATCAGCATAAAAAAAAAAAAGACACTGAATACTTTTGAAGGGATATGTAAGGACTAACTATCTCACACAGTCCCATTATGGTAGCTTAAAAGTTAGCACAAATACATCAATGTATTGGAAAACACCATTTGTGTGCACTTGGCTGCTTCATTCTTTCCCAGCCACTTGTTTATCTCGCAGTGAAAGGTGGTTTCTCTTATTGTTTGTGAACATTTTAATAATGAAGAGCATTTTTCTTAGTTAGCAAGGAAATGTTTATAATGAAATACAATGATTTCCATAGAAGTACTGATTTTAGAGATGTCTTTCTACTTAAAGTTTGGTTTACGCTTTAAGGGTAGTTAATTCCTGTGATTGTAACAAATTACCAAAGAACTGCATCGCTGAGATCCTTCCATTGAAAGGAAAGAGGAAAGAGAATTAGAGCATCAGTGGCAGTTGTGGACACAAAACCAGACATCCTTCCTAACAGAATGCCACCTTTGTCGTCCCTCAGGTTATCTTTCAAGTCACCTCAATACACAAATCTCCCCTGTTTTTACTTTTCCAGAAACAAAGCCACTAAACAAAAGCGAAATCATTAAACTCCATAGTCACAGCCTGTTTCACCCAGACAGGATTAAAGCTGCTTAAAAAAAATGAGAAAACACTAAAAATCATCATTCTAAGTCAGTTATTCACAATCAAAACAAACATCCACTTGCACAATTCTACGCTGTTGTCAATAGTATCAAACTGTAAGCATATATTCAAGATATGCCCAAACTGCAAGGAAGCAAAAGGGAGACTTTTCATTTAAATACATCAGAACAATGCTTTATCTTTCCATAATCCAATTTCAATAGGTAATGGCTCAGTACAGCTGATGCTAGAATGTCAACCCCACTTGCCCTTTGAACCAAAGAATTCTCATATTTCTTCTATAGTCTAAAATCATAAATATTTATAGAGAAACAGTTTGACAGGTGAATCTGATTTATGTTTATGTCACCCCTCCCATGACAAACTCATGTATTTACAGTTTGCTCTTGACTTTCTCTACCCTTTCGGGAATATGCTCAAGGAGAAACAATCCAGCCACTTTGACCGGAGGAGCAGATGGTTCACTTTTACAGTACCATTAGCTGTGGCGAGAATCCCACCAGCTGCACAAGGGAGCTCATTTCAACAAAATGTACTAAGGAGAAAGAGGAGTCCTCCCCATTTGCCTCCTAATGTAGGAAAAGCCATATGGGAATGAAGCCCTTAAGGATTTTCAGTATGTATCAGAAGCTATCATTAGAGAGAAATATGCCATAGCATAGCAGTTAGGATACCACCAGTAACCAATTCTTGCAATGCAAAAACAAATTAAAAGCTAAGAGAAACTGAAGGTGGAGAAGCCCAGAATTAAGAGCACACAAGCTACAACAAATGCAGTAGGACTGTATAAAGAGTTTTACAAATACATCAGAAGAAAATGACACCAAATATTTGACACTGCAAAAAAATTCTCAGCTGATAAAAATGTCCAAGACTGCAATGTTACAACAGAAATCTAAATTGTGATCACAGCTGTTAAAATGAACAAGTTTACTAAGAAGTAAGCATCATGCTTTGAAAGGGGGCTAGTTAAGGGGAGCCAAGAGGCTAGATCCCATGATCCTGAGAACATTGAAACACAGAAACACCCAGGTCCCAACACTGCTACACACTAGATGTACAGTGACCACTTTCATAGCCTCTTGAGAGCAAAGTTACTGCATAGGTGTCCACACATGTCTACAGGACCGGTGCCCTGGCAAGAATCACAGTCTAACAGTGTGTTGTATGAACTAGTCGATTTATCACAATACATGTCAGACCAGCACAACCTGCCTACCCATTTCCCTCAAGACAGTAGGCAAAGAGCTGGCAGGCGGCCAGTGAAGGATGGCAGAAGGTGATATTCCCAGCAAACTGTCACACATGCTCAAATATTTCATTTCTAAGGCTGACTGAAGGCTGTGGTTTCAACGCTGCGCGAAATAAGATTTCCACCACCTGACTTCATGCAGCAGCTCTCTGCTACGAATCCTCACAGAGCTGTTTGATCATTTTGAAGTATCTAATACTCATTTATGTGATTCAATCAATACAAAGTCATCTCTCTCCCATTAAGATGTGCAGCAGATTTACAGATCCATTTCTCTCTTTTTGTACTTCAATTATTAACAAATAAATGAAGTTGTAAATTTTGAGTAGGTGTTCTCTGAGAAAATACTGCACCTGAAACCTTGTTAGTATCTCTCAAGTTGTTTCTGTCCTTGAAGTCTAATTTAAAATGGCACACTAACAAGGTATTGAAAAATAAAGATACTTTGTTTTTGTTAAAAGAAACACTGCAGGAGTCCACTCTGGATGGAAGTCCATGATTGTTGAATGTCCACAAAAGTACTACCTATGTATGTGCTGAATGGAATGAACTTTGAAAAACAAAGTTCTGCAAGCAGGAGCAATAAACAAATTGTTCCATAGGCTGCAGGTCTCACACAGGTTACCTTCCTATGAAACAGTGTCCTACTTCATCAAAGTCTCTCCTCCTTCACTTGCACTCACACAACTTTTTCACTCCTGCTGGCTCTGCCCATCTCACCTGGCTCTCACCGTGAGCCAAGTCTCATTACTCCATGCTGCTTCCACACTCACCATTTGGCAACCAAGAAGCACCTGAAAGCCAAGTCCTACCTACCTTATCTTCTGTAAACAGGGGCACTGGACAATAATTTGTCTCCTTTTCCTCTCCCCAGCCAAGCTGAGAAATCCATAGGGAAATACTGAGCTTTCTCTCTCCCGCTGCTGCAACCCCTCCGGATAAGTGTGAAAGTTACTGCTGGGAATGGAGAGACCAACACACAATCTAATCTCAAGGAGGTCTTTTCCTTAAAAACCCAAGCTAAAAACAACAAAAAATGTATTTGAAAATAATCACATCTCTAATGTGATTCTTTACAACTGAGATCTAAATTTATTCACAAAATCTCTCCTCCTCAACAGTAAAAATTTCTAAAGATCATTGTCAGCACAGAAGACAACTTTGATGAAATTTAAACCACAAACATGGAATGAGAGCAGGGAATAGAAAGCCCCTCCCAAATACAGTACTATATAGAAGCGACAATCCTTTAAAAGAGATTAGATAATTTCTGATAGCTGATGAACAAAATTCACCCTAAAACTCAAGTCAAAGCTTATATTCTGAGTCTCACATAGATTTCCATCTTTATCAACAGAGGAAACGCTGAGAAATTCTGATACTAGCTGCAACTGTTTACTCACAAACCCAAATATACTACTTGAGTTGGGATTTACTACCTACCACACTCACCAGTAAGTTTCCAGGCTACAAACGTTAAGCTCCACAGAGGACCTGATGAGCAATAATTACGTTGGTATTTCTCAGTCTTGAAGGGACACGACTGTGCTGCATCAAATCTGACACCATCTATTAGTTCCCACACTTCGATGTGATTTTATCAGAATCCAGAGAGCAGCGTGAATAGGAACACTCAGCCTGTAAACTACTACCTTAACATTTTTACATCTCCAAGGCAAAAAAAATGCTAAATGTATTAAGAATGACTTAAAATGTAAGGTTATGCATATCTCTGAGAAGACTACAAGTGCTGTAAGTCAAAATATTTGCGAGCCCTGCCTATAGCGCTGCCTATATCATCATTATACCGTTTAGCTACTTTGCATCCTAAAGCAGCTTGATCTCAGTAAAGCATCTATCTATCATTTTGAAGAAACAAACCCCTTATCACACTGACATACTGGGAGAAGGCACAATGCATTGAAATAAACACCTTAAAAAGAGAATGATCGGTGTATCTGCACAGTATGATTTTTTTACAATGAATACAATTACAAATCATTAAGAAATTAAGAAATCAAACCTATCGTACTAGGAGTATCATTTAAGCTGTTAAAAAATAATAAAACAGCAAGACAAAACAGTATGGAGACAAACAGCTTAGAAAAGCATCGTAAGAATTACTCACAAAATCCTTAGATTACCTTTTGGATCGTCTCAACATGCTGGTAGCAGGCAGAGAGAAATTGGACAGCACTGTCCAAAAGGAGTCAGACATGATCTTTAAAAGCTTTCATTGCTGGGAAAATACAGCACAATCAAGCCACTAGCAATAAATAAAGAACTAAATAATACCAGTGACAGAGCCAATGCAAATTCCCTGTAGACCTTGCAAGCTGTTCCATTAATGTGAGACAGGCAGGCAAGCGTACATATTGCTGCTGTTTCCACTGCCTCCGTTTTCTCCCGGCTCCATCCCTGCCTCCCTCCCTCCACCTTAGAAGGCAGTGCAAAATGAGATGCTTATTCCCTTCCTAATATATACCATTTAAAACTGGAGTTTGTTGTGCACACAGCATGCATGCTTTATGTACATCTCTCTGTGTTCATCCAATGAAAATCGGAAGATTTTCAAGCGAAAGCATAACCGGGCTGTGTTTGCAATCCTAAATAACACAACGGGATTTAAGCGGTGTCTGCACACAGAGCACCACTTACTGCCTAGTTTGTGCTTTCTGTTTTGAAATGGTGGCCCTTCTGCTTCCTAACTACAGCAGGCACACAGAAAATTTTGCTGCTTTTTTTAATTAATCTTCCATCCACCTTTTATCTTAAGTAACCCCAGTACACTTAAAAAAAACAAACCAGCTTACAATGCCACCTAAGAGCAGTTTAAAAACAGTAATCCATTCTCTCTTTGAAGTCAGCCACACTACACACACGTCAGTCACAGTAAACATGAACTCCTACACAGCACCTGGTGCCCACAAAACAACTCATCCGGCTGAATTCTGACAACAAAATGCAAGCAGCACTCATGCGTGATGCACATCAGAGGTTTCCCACACACCCCCTTGCACATCAGCCACAAGTTCACTTCTCCCCCTTTGTGCCTGCAGTAGCTCGTTGCCATATCTTTGTTTTTTCCAGGGTTTAAACAAAACCTCATTGTAGCTGCCTTTTTCTTTAATTTCAATATGGAATCTACTTTCTTTCTATTGTGGCTTTTTTAAGCACTTCTGACAGTAGGAAAGCTAATGACTTTCTCATATTTCAGCCTTCTTGAGTGGCTTTTTATCACAGACATGAGAAAGATGACAATCAACAGCTGGCACTGCCCTCCATGCACAATACAGCCCCTAAAAAACACACATATATGTCCAGGAGGGAGAAATCCCAGTAGGCTCCCCCTTTAGCTTTCCACAGAATCATGTGAAAGAATTGTATGGTCTTCGTAACTTTCCATTAAATAATGCCATGTTTTTAATCCGTACATTTATCAAGAATCACGTTATCTGAATCAGCAAAGGATGCCCTTCCATCTGAGCTTCAAAACAGGGAAATGGGATTTTGTGTGCTGTGGGAGCCAAATCTCTGCCCAGCACAACCATCTCTTCTACTGCTTTTAAACATTCGTATCAAATGAATCTAAATCACATTCTGGTTTGATTTCAAAGTTAATTTAGAGTACAAGCAGACAAAACTCTGCCACTCTCTGCTATTGATGAGAAAGAATAAATACATTCATTTTTGTGTCCACATAATAACATATAGCAATCAAGTGTAGATACTGAAGAATAGCCCTTTAGCATATTCACGGTGTTATGTGACCTTCCAATTTCCAATAAACCCTCGTTTTGAAAAGGTATGAAAATACTCAGATTTACTCTATCAGCTAAAACATAAACTGAAATTCCCAAACAGGGGGAGGGGGGAAGGGCTCAGTTAACTGACAAAATAAACCCATCACAATAAAAATAAATTCATGTCTGCTTATAGTTAGCAAATAAAATCACAGCCAGCTGAATTCCCTACAGTTATACTCATTGTGCTTTTTCCAAAAGTGATCGAAAATTCAGTAGTTGAAGACATCATTCATCACTGTACTCAGCACCAGCACTTTCACATCTCTTAGAGGAAGGACACACAAAGGAGAAGCCATTTTAGGAGAACACACTCCATGGGCATCACTGACTGACTGCTTGACAGCAGCATTAACCCAGTGAAAACCCTGTCCATCCTCCACTGCTCGAGGAAAACGGGGCACCTCAGGCAGGGCAAGGGAATGGGGTGTTTGCTATCACTGGAAATCTGTCCATCCACCTATTTTGCTGTTTAACATGGTACTGCAGAGCACTTACCCAAGAACTGCAAAAAGCACTTTGGGAATTACATAACCCTGGTTCAAAACGAGCAGAAATTTCTTTTAACACTTCACATTCCTGTTCCTCAAAACGCCTGTTCCATGTGCCAATAGCAAAATCTGATCTTGCAAAGCAGCATCTGCAAAGCACTTGTTTTGGAACTGTCCCAAAACGTTAACTACAGAGAAGCTCACAACACCCAAAACAATGTGAAGACACCATACTTGGAGATGTAGTGTTTTTGCTAGAAAAACACACCACCACAATGGAATCATCAAACAGCTTCTAAAAATATGTCATGTCTTCAAATACAGCCATGTCAACATTTGCAGAAGTTGCTTTTGTTGTAACAAATGCAGGAAGCATAAGGATTTGCTCATGTCTGCAACTCCAAATGAAATCCTTCTATGGAACCATATTACTGTGTCTGCACGATAACCAAAATATTTTGCAAAATTAGGACTAGAAACTATTCACAAGTTCAAAAATGCAGCCTTCTGCGTATCAGAAAATGTGTGCTGGCTTTGGCTGGGATAGAGTTAATTTTCTCAACAGCAGCACGTCAAGAAAAGCAGTGCACTCACACAAATAGGTTACAAGCTGAGTTTTCCATTTTATTGAACTCAAAACCATTAATATGGCTTTGTGAATCCTTGACCCTGAGCTATTCCCAGCCTGAAGAAATCTCTTTCCTTATCAAATTCTTCTCCTTGCCTTTCAAGATGTTCACTCTCCATCAATCTCCCTAATACACCTTCTCCACCTCATGCCTAACTTGTCCTCAGAAAAGACCACCTGCAGAACATTTCCTCAGTTCTCGTGATGATGGAGTATTTCTCTGCTGACCAAACGTGTAGTTTCCAGGGCACTAAATGACACCACATCCACTGGACAGTTATAAATAGCCAATGTCAACGACTTCCCTAATTTCTCCTCTCCACCATCGTCAACGGAGAGCATTAATTAAGCCTGACATTAAATGAGAATGCAATTAGGCAAACAGTCCACACAAAACCCATTACTTTCTGGACTTCATTCATAGCAGCTACATTTATCATTAAATAGATTTACTTGGTATAAGTCTATCTTCTTTTAAATAGGTAAGCTGAACTTCTTGAGAAGTTGGAAGTGGTACCAAGGAGATCATTGGGGTCATTTTGAAAAAGAATATCCAGAGGTCAAAACTCTTGGAACTAACTACATTTTAAGTTGATTATATAATGCAAAATGTCCCCACAAAATATTCTTGACTGTACTTTTTAAATATTTCAATAGTATGAAACATGGAGCAGTGCAATAGTTTTCAAGTGAAGGTAACTTTCCAGAGTCACACCACAGTAAAGGAAAACTTATAATGGAAACCAGCTGAAATACTAATTGGAAAAAACCTACCTCTTCCTAACTATTGGATTGCTTGAATGGTTACATTGTATTAAGTGTCACATAAATATATGATACTTTTTGTAATAGTCATATAATAGTTTTTAATATCCTGAAACCCACAAATTATTCACCAGGAATATCCAGAAACTAAAACTGTTTTACTAGCAAAGCTAAATCGTTTGGACAAGTCACAAAAGAAAAGATACACTCCTTCTCCATAAAGAAAATATCAAGTTTATTTTAAACTTTAAATGATGTACCCAACAAGCACAGAAAATTATTCTACCATCAATAAGAGTAAGTCAACACAGATGAACTGAAGAGATAGAGCTGCTCTAAATCACTAACAATACAGTTAAAACTGTGTAACATGTAAAACTCCAGCAGAAAACTTTGAAAAGACAAGGAAAGGAAAAAAGTTCTTCCTGTATGTTTCTAAAACAGAGTTCCTTTAAAAAAAAAAGTTACATGCAAGATGTGTGTTGAGCTATTTGGAGCATCATTATTATTTGAACAGTGACCTAAGCAAATGAAGAACAGACTATCTTAGGGCAGACTGCAGTCTCAAGACGTGTAAGTAACAGTCTGACAGAAAACATTAAGTTGAATATATCTTTAAGGTTCGTTTTTCTGTCATTACTTGCTAGGTTACACAATCTTAGATTTCTTCCTTTTTTTGGCAGAAATCACCTCACTTCCAGAAATCACCAAGCCAAGGCAGAACAGAGCTGTACTCTTCTACTACAGTGGTTCATGCAGATGTAAATTCCTATTCCTGTATAAAAGGGCTCCCAAAGACACATTTATCCAAGATTCAACTAAGACTTGATGGCCAAGTGTTTTGGGGGTGAAGAACAACTAAAATTCCCTCTGGTGTGCATTTCTCATGCAGGGAACATCCTAGTGACTGTACTAGTTAATGGCTCAAAGGACCAGAAGCATTCACTGAACTAGCTGTCAGGCATTATGCACACATACACCTGAAGAAAAGCTGCCAGCTTCTCATGTAACTTTAATTCAGCACAGTTACAGAGTTAACAGAGGTTGTCATCACAGTGCATAGCCTGAAATGCTACCTAATTCACTACAATACCACAGTACAGCTTGAGTATACGCAAGTGTTCTGATTTCATAGTCCTAAAACAGAAATGTACTCACTTAGACATAGATGATGTTAACTACAGCTCTAGTATTTTCTAATTTAAAGCAGTACCAAATAGTGATAAGAAGGAAGCACTAATAACACACAAAGTTAATTTTGCTCAAAATCCTATGAATATTTAATAAGAAAGCCTTTCTTGGCATTTCTATTTACCAAAATATCACCTCTTAGTATGCTAATATTGCACACAACAGTATTCTTTCCAAGTAACGCAAGAAAGATGTTTGTCAGCTTCAATATAACATTACTTCAGGCTCACAAAATTGATGATTGGGCTCAGATGCCATGGAAAGGTCAATTATCCCCTTTAAATAAGTTACTAGAACTCACATTCTTTCCCTAGCCTGTCTTCTTCATGTGCAACTCAAATGGCAGCTGTCTGATTTCATCAAACATGATCTCGGTATGAAATTCAAACACCATGGAAGATGAGAAAGTTATTTGAACAATAACAATACTGAACACCAGTTCTGAAAAATCCAACTTCACATGAATACAGAAATCTTCCATCATTTTATCCAAAATGTTCTTAAAAACACCCGGTAACACCTTCAAGAAACAGTATCACACGAGTGCTGCTATAACGTCGATATGCTCATCCAAAGTGTTTTCCCTCCTCTTCAACATTTATCTAGAGCAAAAGAGATTGAGCCTCCTGTTGCCACCATAACATTTCTTCATCTTTATCATGTATTAGTTATCATTATGCACTTTAAACTTTCTTTCTAACCCATAGCGTGGTGGTGGTAATTTCACTGTGCAACAGCAGCTGCAAACTGGAGGAGATTTTACTGTCTTCTCCCAGCACTCCAACCTGCATCAGTCTCTCCACAAAGTACAGCACTTCATGGGCTTCAGTTCTTTGGACAATTCTTCCATCTCTTGTTCCTTGTGCTAAATAACAAAACCAGGCTATTGCTAAATTCCTCTGTAACAAGGGGTTTATGTGCCAAAGAACTGTAACATGCAGTCCTTTATAGACATTGTCCATAACCCATTCCGACAAGACTGCTGAAGGAAAGCAGATTCAAAAAAGCAGGTGTTGTTATTCTGTTTTACAGGAAAACTACAGCACACAGCTTAGAAAAACAAAACAAGAGGAAAAGCAGCTGGCATGCTTTGTGTCTTTGCAGAGACTGAGGTATAAGTAAGAACTACCAGTGGATAGCACACAAGTAAAGAATAAAGAGAGGGAACAGACCTGTATTTAAGTGGGTAAATTAAAGGGCTTTTTGTTACTCAGATCACACCTACTGTCCTCGCAAAAGGGGTTCCATAATCTACACAAGACTGCAAACACTCATCTCACTCAGCAACCTGTACAGACACCGTGCCAAGGATCAATGTGATGCCTCCAGGCTCAGGGCTACCTGTAAGAACCAGCTAGTAGGGAGTGCTTTCACCTGCTTGATAGCGTATTACTCAGACCAAATCAAGCCTGAGCTCTAAAATGAGCTTTGACATCTCATTTGTCTCTAGGTAGAGCTCAGGCTGCTTGCTCTGACCTGAATCTCTAGTGCAGGACCTTCCACACCGCAGCTTGTTTCCCTATTTCTTGGCTAACACACTTGGGCTCAGCTGAAATGCTGAGGATATTGTAAATCCCTTGTATTTACCACAGCCTTTCCGAGACAAAAAGCTTATTTTGTAGGATGTTGGCTAAGAAGTGTTATTCTGGGAGAAAGGGGCATGCTAATGTAATGAACAAGACTAAGAAGATGAATTTTACATTTTCAAGCATAAATTCTTAATGAAGTTAGAGCACGGGATAAGAATAGATTTTACAAAATAAGCTGTGGTACAAAAGAGACACGAAAAATCAAAACCATGCTTGGGAAACATCACGAGTGCTGGTATACAGAAACAAAACAAACCAAAACGAAAAAGGATTAAAAATTCATCCAGTTTTTAAGGCAGAATTACATCCTAATTTGGCCATGAATTTTGAAAAGAAATTGGTCCTTATTTTAGTTATTCCTTTGGAACAGTATGAACCTTCACAGTAAAACCTTAACTTGTAAAGTCTGGGAAAGCCACGATAACAGATCATGAACCAAAAGATAAACAAACTCCTTAAGGTTGTGAGCCACCAAAAAAAGCCTCTATGTGCAAGAATGAACAATGGAACAAGCCCAGAACACTGATTTTTACGTAACTACGGACTGATACATCTCTATAAACTGTTCTACAGTAATTCTGGGAAACCCCCAAAGATGATGCATTCCAAAAGCCATGTTTCCTACAATATACATAATATCTGGAAGCTCTTCCACTGAAGGTATTTATTTCACATATGACTTCTAACACGTACCTCCAACTATATATAAGTAGGGACATACCTGTTGGGGATCTGGAACACAGATGCAGATTTAAGACAAATTGGGCCAAACTGAAATCTTTGCTTTGCTTTAGACAGACATGGTACTCAATTTTTTCTGCAGTGTCCTGAGAAAAATTTGTTTTTAATATACCAAAAACAAAATGTAGAGCTTTGTGACGTTAAGTCTTACTACACTCTACTGTAACACATTTAAAACGGCACAAATTAATCTTATACAGCTACAAACAATATATAACTGCTAGTTTTTTTAATTAAATGACTTACATGGCTCATCTCACCAACCATTCTTTTAAACCATCTCAGATATAAAGATGTTGTTACAAGAGAATATTCACTTTTCTTCCCAATTTCGATTAGTCAATCTAGCACTACGCTGATTTTACAGATTAGAGGAAGAAAGAAAACTATCCAAATTTAAGCAAAAGTTATGCAATTCTTTGAAAGTTCTCTACCAAAACTAACTTTAGGCTTCTGCACTACTTGTAAAAATGCAACTAGCAACAAAAGCTAATATTTCTAGCTTGTCGAATTATTTGGTACAACACACCGAGTACTAAACAAAGATAAGCCAAGACAGCATAGATCATGCATGCAAATGAACATCACCTGCGTGTCCGAAGGAACAGACTTTCTGCAGAAAGAAAAAGGTATGACCTGCAAAATTAATAACTAGTTTTCACAATATCAACCACTTACAACAACAGTATGTAAAAAACAGACTGTGGCGTCCTACAGCGTAGTCTGCAGCTGCCCTTATTTTTAATAAGAAGAGGAAAGCTGCAGAAGTGACAGGTCACAGCTTTATGATCCATCTTGATATGGGAGGAGGCTGCGCACACTGAGCCGTGGGGTGCAGGCTGAAACACGTCCCCATGGGCTGTTCCTCTATGTCAAAGATGAATGCAGCTGTGATCAACTCCATTTTGTTCAAATTCATTTCAAGTTGTCTGTGAGGGCAATGCAGACAGTCATGACTTAAAGGAACACTTCTGGTCAATATTTGTGTGCTGATTCATTTGGAAAATTGGACATTCAACGATTTAGGCATCTTCCACTTTCTCAGAAGCAGAACGGACAAACAGTTGCTTTCAAATCCAGTGTGGAGGAAAGCCAATAAGGATTTTTAAACAGATTTCTTTTGCTTGTACTTTTTGGCCTAAAAATTTGATGAGAATTATAATATGGCCTGTTTTGCTGTTAGATTTCTCATCTATTGACAAATAAAACTGAGAATCACAGCAACAAAAACACAAACAATGTAATAGAGGACACAAAGTAATAATACTCATCTTCTCAGGCAAGCTATAACCAAAACACACATTATCACTTATACTTGCACAGCAGGTTCTTCTAATACAATCAGAAGTGTTACTTACACAACTTTTTTTTATTTAGTGTTGATATAAATAAATGCCTCTCTCAGACCAGAGATGTGACAACACGATTCTCATTGCACAGCAAGTTTTTCCCAGATGGCTGGATCAATAACATCCCTGCTCTAAAGACCTGAATGTCTAAAGAAAAGAAAAGGCTGGGAAGACAGGAAGGAAAACAAAAGCACACAGAGAGCTCTTTCACCACAGCAAAGATTACTGTTTGAAGATTTTATTTTAGAACATTAATAATTCATAATGACAGTGTAATGTAAACTAGGTTAGAAGATTATGCTCTCAAGTACCACACCAGGGATTGAATGACAGAATAATGACCACTAGCCAAAGTAGCAAAATTTAGGAGATGAGAGGAAGAGAGAATCTGAAGGATTAGAATGAGCATATTTGAGATGAACAGGAGGAATCAAGAAAGATACTGAAGAAAAGGGGAGTACAGACACAGTCTGTAGAAAAGAGCACAAAAGGATACGGTTATAGAAGATGAAGCTCTGCTGCAGACCTTCTGCCACAGTACAGTTTTGAATATTCAAACAAGAACTTAAATTTGAGACAGAAGTTCAACATAGCTCAGGATAGTGAGACATGGCTGAAACAGGATACAATTTTGAAAACCAGTGCAAGGTTACCCTGAAATCTTCTCTCCTTCTTCACATTCTAAACTTTCCTTAAGCTTTCAGGTTACTAGTGATCCACTATAGTTAGCTATCTAAATTAGAAATTGCAACTCGTGGCTTCAAATAAGAAGAAAGATCTGAATGGAAACTCCTGCTCACAGACAGGAATAGTCCCTTGTTAAGGCAAGGAGCTGTGTCATCTAATCTCTGCTTTTCCCCAGCTCAAGGCTGTGAAGTTGACAAGGGGCACCCGCTATTCGATGCCTCTACTATTAGTGCTTCAGTGCAGTATGTTATCAGGCCCCGTTGCACACTCACTGATTTTACAAGTCAAAACTAAAAATACAATCTAGTTGCCTCATAGGACAATTAAAAACAAGTTCTGGACGATGCATGGGACTGTCTATCAATAATAACAGACACATGATTGCCTGGTTAAGAATATATATTTCTTTCCCAGAATGACTCTTGCGCCAGGAACCTTTCAGCACACGGGTTGTTTTCGAATTTGTATTCCAGATCAAAAGGTCTTTGAGGGGGAAACTATGTGGAAGGAAGAATTTTGTGCAGAACTGAGCATCCTACTATCTATCATTTAAGGAAATCATTGCTATGTGAGAATAAGGACAGAAAAAGAAAAGCTTCAGTATTTACTACAGTCCCTTAAGAATGTTCTGAGCTTTTTGTTCCTCACTGGAAGTTGGTAGCTTGTCCCAAACTCTTTCAATAGTGTGGGGATAGTTAATCAGTAAGCTCATACACAGGTGCAGCAGACTAGAGCCTAAAATATGATTATATAGAAAAACTTATAATGAAGCACTTGGTTTGTAAGTGAAATAGCTAGTAAACATTAAAGCCCTCCAACTTCTCAAGTCACAAGTACATACTCCCCTCTGAGAGCCTCCGATTTCCCAGGCCAACCACCAAGTCATGCTTTACAAGTGGTCCCAAAGAGTGCAGCCAAAGGGTGCCACAGGAATTCACACCTCAGGCTCCAAACCCCAGGGTTTAACTCTTCTGCTGCTGCAGGTCCCAGTAGGACACAGGGACTTCAGTATTTACATATTGCCTTCACATGAAAAAAAATATATCATCCAAGCTAACACATCTCATTATTTTAACTGTGTAGCAAGCAAATGAACAGTTTCCAATCAGTGTAAGAAAGACAAGAAGTTATCTGAGCCTGTCAAGTTTTAGGTTACACCAATAAATCCCTCCTCTGTAGTCTCCATCTCTTAAATGGGAAAAACTATTCCCAAGAATAGTAACTGCTACAAAAGAAAAGGAATAAAGAGAAAACTTTCCATTAAAAAAGAAATGAGTTCCAGGAAACTCATTCATTCATTCAATGTGAGATGTAGATTACAATTCAGTTGCCAAAAGATTGCCCACTCAAAAGTCACCACTTCACATTATGCATAATGATACATTCACAAAGCTGTTCTGTTACTCATTATACCTGGATTGCTTACCTACATTGTTTCCAAAAGTGATATTATACTGCCTTGCAGTCAACTCTGACCAATTATTTAGCACATTCAAGAAAGCAAAACCTGTACCATTTCGAGCACTAAGCCAAGAGGGTATCAGTTGCTGCAAAAACAGAACAATTTCCAAATGTCATTCGAGCTGAACAGAGCCCTCTTCATTAATCCTCTGACATTTGTCAAATAGGAAATTCTAACTAAAATAAACTCTTGAAAACTGTATCAAGGGACTTTAAACTAAAAGGAAATTTAAGTAGAGATAGGAAATTATCACCAACTGTTGAAAAGCCTTGACATATTTAAAAAAAAGAATATTAAGAACCTCAGGAAGTCTAAAGTCTGAAATGCTTTTTAACTTCTCTGAAAATATAGAACTTACAAACAGAAGTGTTGCCCTGCTGTTGTAAAATATGTGTAGTCTTCAAAACCCAAAACACAGGTGATCTGTGGATGTGTATGCCAAGAATAAATATACTACAGATGGATTTCTGCATCTGCCTTCAAGGACTGGAGTTACAAGACCCTCATCAAGACACAGCAACAATCCTGATACATAAGAAAAAGTTTAATAGGAGACTCCATCAGACAAGGTGGATGTCTTCATCCCCAATCCTAAAGGTGAGCTGCCTGGCGCTCGGCAACACCCAGGACACCGATCTGTTCACTACAAAAGAGCAGACTCATTGAGGATGCTGATCACACTCATGCACCCAAACAAGCCATAACTCTACAGGTTTCCCCTCATCCACTGCAACAGCTTATAGGAAAAATGTCTTCAGGTAAAGGCAGGCAGCTCTCCCAGTGTATTTGTTGAACGTCTATGTGCAACATACTCTTGTCTTTTACCCAGTTATTGATTAAATGCTTGTTTCCTAGGATAGGGGGTTTATATAAATAAATTAATATATTCTTAAATTACATCACAGATATCCATAAAATCCTAATTATATAAAACTCATAACACTGTAATTACACATTGATCAAGTAATTATGTACTGTACTAAGTGGTTTCCCATTTTGTTTCACTCAATTATGACAGCAAGGATCTGAGCACCATCACATTCAGAAATCAGGATCAGATTTTGTACAAGCTAGAGGAAAAAATCCATGAAACTATTCTGCAAAGCTATAAAAAATTAATAGTTATTATCAATGGATTTTATTAAGGCAGAACCTCTACGGAATACATTCTTATAAAAATAATTTTACCATATATGCCTCTAAGAACATGTTCCACAATTGACATAAATTCATGAAATCAAAATAGCATGAGAAAAAAAAACCCTTGAACAATTCAGATGAATCCAAAACTTCTCTTATTAGGCTAAAACAAATTTCCACTGAAGCTCTACCTCACCCTCAGCACTCGGTGGGGCCAAAAATACAGCACCTGAACACATCCACCCTTTTTACCACAAACATTTCTCCAAGTACTGAAACTAGCTTATATCTTGCTGAAGGTGACACACAGTGTAGCGTTTTCTTTTGAATGTGAGGAAATACACATTCTTTTAATCACAAAGCCCATTGCTTCTAAGTTACAACAATTAATTCATGGTATCTTTTAAGTAATTTGATATCAAGGAATGCTGTAAATATATATTTCTATTAAAGGACAAATACAGTGTATAAAGACTTGCCAACTCATAAAAGGGACCAACTGTGAAACATGGCCTCATATTTTTCTTTGGTAATTTGATTTCCCTGCTACCCCCAAAAGACTGCAAGCCAGATCCCAAATATGAGAGTCAATACTTCAGTTTCCTTTTGAACATCATTGTCTTTTCTTCCTAGAGATACATAACTTACTTCCAGCCCACATTTGCATCAACTATAGAGTCTTCTTTCATCTACTCTTCTTTCATCTGCTATCAATTTATTTTAATTGTAACCAAGCCTTTTCACATTTCCTCTTGTGAAACTGTTATTTTCCATTGTTCAAAGGCTTTACATAAGGTATTTTCACTTTTAATTGCATTAATTCTTTCAGAAGACATGAACTTCCATGCTAGCTGTAGAACACACCATGTCAGACATATCAACAGTTGTTCATCTATCCATGTAAAAATATCAACGACACCATGAAAAATAGGCAAGAAGTGGAAACTGATGAAGATACTTGCAAAGACAATATAGATGGTAGAAAAATGAGAAAGATCTGACTTTAAGGTATAGACTTTTCTAATTTTTTAGGGCTTTACCAGTTCCTAGTATCACTTGCACAGCCATGGAAATGAAACATAGCCTGGCTAACCTGAGAGTGTTAAGCTGAGTAGATCAATCATGGCAATAGCTTGCCAAGACGAACCTTTGCTCTAAGCAAGCTGGAATGGCTATCACTGGTACCGTAACCAAGTAAACAAAACTACAACAAAGAAAGGCAGGATAAAACAGGATCAAGAGCTGCACAGGTGAAAGCAACAAGGACAAAAATAAAAAGTTATTATAGTAGACCTAAGCTCTTACAGAGCTATGTATCTGTGAATCATCAACCACTCTGTATTTAAAGAGCAGATGGCTAGAAGGTCCCCATATGTGAAAAATATTATTATCACGAAGAGTCCACAGTAACAGTGGAATATAACTTGATATTAAGACTCTTATATGAGTTACTCTTTAAGAGAAAATTGTTCATTGTCCCATGTCAAAAGGCTGAGGATTGAAGGATTCTCAGAGAAAAAAAAAGGCAATAAGCACCAAATGTCTTTTGAAAATAATGGATAATCATTAGCTCTCCTCTCCAAAAAGAACAGTTCTCAGTTGACTTTAACAGTAATCTAATTTTGGTAATTAGTTACTATTTACAAATCTGTTAACTACCCCTAATGCTAAATTGTATTTAATAGCACTTAATCACCCTTGTAAAGGAACATTACCTAATATCAGCTTGTAAGTAACAAAACACAATTTAAAATTATACTGATGACAATGACACTGAAATGTTGAGATTCTTCTTTAGTCACTGCCCTTCCCTTCACTGCACATGCAGCCAAAATGTGCACCATGGTAAGAATTTTCACCAAGTGTTGCCTAACATGTGGGCAAAGCAGCAGGTATGGGGGCAACCACTTCATGGCAGTGCACAAAACACCAAGTACAGGCACATGCAACATCCTTTTCCTTTGCTGACAACCTGACTTCCACCCAACAGGTGGAATAGATGTTACTCTCCATTAGAGGGATAGATGCTTAAAATAGCTCAACTTCACATTTTCTTGTTACTCCTACCAGAGCTGGCCAGCAAGAGCAATCTCCCTGTGAAATAACAGTCTAGATTCAGGGGCTATTGCATTACCACCTGATGAGTAACTGAAATTTGACCAGCTACATCCACACTGCGGCATGTGAACTTCAAAACCAGCCCTCTGATGGCTCTGCTGGCTCAAGTTTTAAGTAGGTACCACCAAGCTCCGATTTCTTAACTGCACACACAAAGATCTCTCACTTGTGTTAGCCTTTGTCTGTGACTGTCTCACTGGGTGAGGTTTCCTCTTAGCAAAGAAGCTAAAGGTTTCCAACGAGGCTGATGATGGTCATGCACATGCCATAGTAGCATGACATAAAGAAAGAGCTAATCCTGAAGGAAAAACACATCAGCCAAGCTCTCAAGTGCTTCAGTAACAACTGTGCCAGCACAGTTTGGACTTTTTTTTTCAGTTTACAAACTCTTGTATCCTGTTTTGAAGCCTGCTAACAAGGTTGGTTTACTCATTATACTTAGTAGACCCTGTGTTTGGAGACCTAGGAAACTACTGTGGATTTCTGGTGAATTGAGTGCAATGCATTAGCACAGACTCTAATCTAGGCAAGGCTTTTTAAGTCCCTGATTGTAAGGATGCTTAGCTTTTAAGTTGGTTTTCCTGACATCAGCCATGCCTGTGAGGGGTCCTTTGCTGCATGGTGCAAGTTGGATTTGTACTGGTAAGCTCACAAGAATTCACATACACACACAGCTAGACAGGTTTCTGTTCCTTAATTCATCTTATCTTCTTCCTTACATAGGGCCTCAAACTGCACACGTGCTAGAAAAAGTAGTACCAACAAGCAACAGCAACTTGAACACTAAGAGGCTGTAAGTAAATTAGAACCACAGAGCTGCTCCCTTCCGTTGGATGTTATTCTCTGAAACTATAAAGCTCGTAAGTTCACACACGTAACACCAACACCAAACTGTTAGAAATTCCTAGTTGATACCTCTCCTTACCTCCACTGAAAAGGATGGCTGCAGCATGGACTAGATGGATTGCTCTGCGCTTGTGAGTTCAGGTAAAATACTAGAGGAGAAGTTACAAGTGCACAGTCAGCACTAAATGGGAATTTAAGATGCTGCAGACCTGGAGCAGACGTAGGAGAGAACATGTGCTGATGAACATCATTTCCTCGGCAGTGGGAGTACAAAGGAGAAGAGATTCTGACAAGGTACCACAGCAGAAAAAAAAAGAAGTAAATCAAGGTCAATATTACATCTTCTTTTTCAAGTTTTTAACAAAACCAAACAAAACGCCCACAAAAAAACCCCTTCCAAAATACAAGTTACATCTCCTCAGTTTAATGCATTTTTAAATGGTCAAAAGTCATCCTTCCAATTATCATCCAAACCAAAATGTCTTTTTCAGGCAATTTATTATCTATTTGACATTATTCTTCCCCTGTGAAAATTTTGTCAGCTGGAATTATCCAAATACTGATTGGTAGCAACTCCCAGGCTTTCTGGAACAGGCACCACTATCAATCCTTAATGTAAAACTTTTAATTGAGGAAAAAATAACAAATTGATAATGGCACCAGTAACAGACATGGACCATTTATATCACAGCCTTCACAGTTTGGAAGCCGTGGTTCCACGCCAGGGCTCCGGGAACAATAGAGATACGCAACTGTGAAGACATGAATTACACAAACCATTAACTAGAAAATGACATTTAGCACTGACAGTGTTTTAGAACACCAACTAATTAAGCCTGAAAGCAGCACTGCAAAATGGCTTGACTCTAATTTTAGCAATGGGGAAACTAAGGCACAAAAAGGTTAAGTGACTCGACCACAGCACATGTGTTGTAGCACCAGGATTAGAGCCGAGGACACCGATTTCCCAGCTCTGTGCTCAGTTCTGTACACTACACTGCTTTTGCAGGGTTAGCAGCCAACACACATTGGTATCCACAGAGAGCACAGAAAACTTCTCAAAGTAGCTGCTTTCCAAAAAGCTGCAAACAGACTTCTACGTAAGCATTACACAAAGAGGTTTTAACACCTACTTTATTGAACTATACACGATGAGATGTCCTTCACTAGAAATAAAGTAAAAGTTAACTTACAAATACTGGCATTATAAAAGTGAGCTTATGGATTAGAATACAAACTAGTGCCACTGTATTCTTAAAACTACAACTTTGGTTTTGATTGAGGGATTTTTAAAAGTGTTTGTTTATCACATTTAAACATAAAACTGAGCAACAGGGAAATCTAGGGCACGATTCAGTTTTGGTTAGAATTCAGACATTTGACACTGAAAGTCCAGAAGTCAACAATGTCTGTCAGTATCCCTTGCCTTATATTTCGTAATTAATCCAAACACTTTTCAGTAAGTAACCTTTATATATTGGAAATCCTCTCCACTAGCAATCTCTGGTGAAACAGCTGATGAGCTTTACAGTCCACAGACAGAAAAGGTTAAGCCTGCCTCTTACCATGCTCCTCTCTTCACTGACTACGTGACAGATTCATTTAACCCCCTCTACTTATAAACATAGTATTAAATATACAATTTCCTTAATTTTACCAAATTGAAGCAATAACTGTAGATAGGAACACCATAAATGGCTGTTTTCATTAGTAGATTTCAAAGCATTTATAAAGGATAGATGCATTAAAAAAATAACTGCCCATTTAAATTTCACTTGTAGAAATAGAGGTGGCAATGTAAAGCAAAAGATTTTCTGCTTAAGTTTCAATAGCATTCTCAATTGAAATAGCTAATAAAGGCAGCAAAGATGTCTGGAGATTTTAGCCCTGTGACAGACTTCTGGAAGACTGTTAAAAGTATTTTTTACATCTGAAGAGTCACCAAACTAGGAAGACAGTTACAAACATTCAGTTTACCACTGGTACAAAACCAAACCACAATGTACTCAATTAAAAGCATTTCAATATTGCTCTTTTTTGGCTATACTTTTATGGTAAATGTTGCACAAAAGTGACATGTTAAAGCTTCCAAATGAAATCTCGGGTACAGCACAAGAGATAAAGTCCTAACAAATAAAAGCACTGTCTATTGGCCACAGAATATTCTGGCTTGTTCTTCTTCATAGTTTCAATTTGAAATGTTTAAGTGCAATCTATTTTTCACAATAGTCCTTACTGGATCCGCAGAGACGGGGCTCCAAGCCTCTGTTTCCTCCGTTTCATCATTGTGCTGATACACTACGTTTCTTCCCAAAGTAAAAGGCTTAGAGCCAGGAAGGAGAGCCCATCGTTATCACTCCAACGCAGAGCACAGAACAATCAGTGCAATTCCAAGCTCTTCACGTACCCCAGTGTCACAGAGACCTCGGGACTTCAGTAATGGTCCAGATTAATCACACAGCTCATGTCAAAAACCTAAGTGATATTTTTTTAAATCTTCTACAAGTCTATTCATAGCATTCAGAGAAAGGAAACGAAGCCCACCAGTACGAAATGAAGGCGCAGAAAAGTCCAGGACACAAACTAGGCATCTGACCTGTCACGCAGCCAGCCAGCAGCCCTGACACATGCAGGCTGAGCCCACAGCAAATCGGTGACAAACTTCTCCCGGGGCTCCAAGGAGCAGGAACAGTCACTCTCACCAAATCAAAAGGAAAGTGTAAAGCCAAAAGGAGCGATGGCACAGTTGAAAGGACTCTGACAGATATCTTACACAGCAGCTTGAAATCTCACACTGCGGGAGGAACAGTCGCCGCTGCCACCCAAAGCCCTTGCGGAGTCCTCGGTGGTGCAAAGTGCAGCTGTTCTCCACCGCCGGGGGAACACGTGAACCAGCCCTGTTTCAGAAATCAATCCCCTTCAGAGCACGCACAACTTGAATCTTACAACACCTTCCTGTGACTCCCAAGGTCCCTTTCAGCTAGAAACTTTATGGATTCTAGCGCTGAAAACAGAGCAACAGCAACCGCAGCAGCCTGAGGAGCCAAATGCTGAAGGAGGGAGGGGGGAAGGACACATTTGCCAGGAGACAATGTTCCCTCCTACAATTCAAGTCTTGCAGATTTGTTTGCAAATGTCAATTTCAATCTGCTCAAAATCAATTTCAAACTATTAACAAAACTGCCCCAAAATAACATCCAATATATTTAAACGTGTGTTTGTAAGAAGGTAGTTTTTCCCCTCCCAAAACAATTCCAAATAAATATCTTTGATAGCCTTTAAAGTGTTAAAGATTGAATTTAGGCAGGTAAAGGCTGCTATTCTCAACTCCTCATCGAACAAGTTAAATTCCACATTGCAACTCCTATCTTCAGATCCTCCTATAACTCACATCACAGCAGGAGCGCCCCACGCTCCTCTCAACTTCTCACAGCTACGTCCCACCAGGAGAACAAACTGTCAGGTCTCAAAAGTAAGGGCCAGGGTGTACATTCCTTACACAACCAGAGCCTCTGCACCCCCTCATCATAGTTTCAGAGCAAGAAAGCACAACAAGCACCAAAGGGTACAAATTTGGTAAGTCATGCGTAATTTTATGTATTAAATGAGACTCTGGATTGGTACTGAAAACTTAATGATACAAATGGCCCAAAAAGACTTTTCTCACTTTTAAATTCTTGATGAAAACCTCCATAAATTAATTGTCTCTGAGATTACAGTACATACAGAACACTAAAATCCTTCTTATTCAGGAAATCTCTTCTTTTATAGAAACAATGCTCTCATATTATGTTAAAGCCTACAACACAAATAGCAACACTCCCATGCAGCCCTGCAGGAATAATTCGGCACGTTCCACCTCCAGAGCCAGCCCCACATATCGGCCTAAGAGCACCGAGTTATTTTTGATCTGCTGCTTTTGAGCTGCTTCTGTGAAGCTCAGAGGATGGAGTGGTTAGAAAATACCACCTCTTTCTCTCCCCATTTGTAAGAAGTATCACAAGCAGATAGCATTGAACGGAGGCATTATTTCTTACTGGCTTTGCAGATCTAAGACAGAACAGAGTGCAAAAGTAGCAAAACTCCTTCTTCCTTTTCAGCACCATTTTTTTTTCTCTCCATTTCCAGCACTTTGGCTTCTCCATGTTTGAGGCATAGCACTTGCTCCTGGCAGGGAAATGGCATCCATCGATCCCTAGCAGAAACACTTACCCGCCAAGAGGAACAGAAACAGAATGATTTACTCCATTTCTCTGCAGATACTGAGGAAATTCCCACAGCACCTGAGCATGGCAAGATAAAGACATAAACCACCACTAAAGGCCAGAAATTCTTTTCCCTGCCATCAGGTCTATTGTTGTTTCCACAGTCTAAGCATTAAAAAAAAATACAAGTAAAAGGTGATATACACTAGTATTCAGCATATCCTCCCAAACAAATTCCTTGGTGCATTTGTGTGTTATTTTACTGTCAGGAAGCTACAGGCAAGTTTAACAAATTATGAGGAAGACTTGTTTAATGAAAAACCCTATGAAATATCTATGTCTGTAGAGACTAAGAACCTTCAGAGGTTTATAAAGGAGAAAGAGGAGGGCAGAGAAGGAGGGAGAACAAGCCCCAGAGTGGACATAAATTGCCTTTAAAAGAGATTAGAAGGAATAAGGACTACCATAAAAGCCTTGCACACAACTTTAGCAAACACTATTATGCTGCTGAACACATTTCATAGAGATAGACATAAAAACTTGAGGTAACTAGTAGTATTTATCAGCATGGATCACTATCAAAACAGCAGCTTGTAACACTTCATTGATTTTTATATGTATTTTTACCAGATATATTCTGGATTACAATTCATTCTCACGTTTCTTATGCCTCCATCTTCTTTTTCCATTTGGACACAAACTTTAAAAGTAATTTGATACAGATGGTTGATAGCAGGAAAGAATTAACAAAAATAACTTGCATCTGAAATGTAAAACTGGTTTAGCAGGAAATTTCTTTTTTCAAGCTTAGCTATAACATGGGAAAGTAATATTTCCATTTCAGAAAATTTTACACTTAGTACAAAATTTAAAGCAACCCAGGCTAGTAACTCTGCCTAAGAAACCATGAGGATTTTTAAACCCACATAAAAAACCTGAACAGGTCAATAAAGTTCATGTTATAAATGACTGAATTTATTAAAAATGGAGTATTGAACAAAACCAAATGGCTCAAACGCAACTCCAACTTGATTTAGTGACTGCTGACTAGCCAAGGAGACAATCAGAAGAAACAGCTCCAGGCTGGTGCTGCCCATCCTGCAGACAATGGAAATCTACAGTTTGCAGCCTGGTCTTTTGGATGCTGAGCTGCTGTTACACACATGAACACTCCATCATGAGCCTCAAGTTGCTGCACAGTCGTCACCTTTGTCCTTTCGAGTCTGGAGCATCCCTAGTGCGCCTCACGTGCAGGTGCACATCCAAACCGTTCGAAAGCTGAAGTCAACAACACAAAAACAATCTCTGTAGATGCTGCAGCACCAATAGAACAGAACAGGGTAATGGCTGGAAATAATTAAACCACTTCCACTAATAGGATGGAAATCAAACTTTGGATGTATCACTTCATATTCACTAATTGAAATTAAATTCATGAGTGGTAACTACTTTTGGTGAACAAAGTATGAGAAAAAAACATAACCAATACATTTATATGCATAATTAACCAAAAACTTTGAACTCTGATTATTGAGCCACACCAGAGACAGAATGTAACTACTTCTTTCTGTTCTCATAACTGTATTCTTCAGTCTCTTAACAGCCTACATCTCAGTTGAGTATAATTTCCTTTAGTGTATTAAACATAACCCATCCTACAGAAACATACACTCTTTAAGCACATTAACAACAAAATGGTATCTAAATAGTCAGGCATTCCTCTTAATGTCACCCTGCATATAATTCCCCCAATCTGTTTTACATGGTTGCTCACTCTGTGCTGATTATATCAAGATTAGACTGCAAGATCTCCAAGGGCAAAGTCATCCTTTACGGTGCGCTTGTGCTCCTTTCTGCTAATATGGAAGTAAAGTCACTAATTAACAGACTCCACTGGCTCCATCCCACCATGCATTCTCTTCTTTAAGGAGAGCTTCTTTAGCTTACAAGATTTGTCATTCTCTCCTGCCAAAAGTACACAGACATCTAACTCCACTCCTTTTCCCTAGTACAAACATAGCAACTGCTGCTGTCCATGCTTACAATCAGTTCCTGCAGAAAAACAGAGGCTACTAATATTGACCCAGGCAAATATGAAGTAATGAGAGTCAAAAAAAAAGTTAGAAGCATCATTAAGAACAGCTCACCCTTCCGCATTCAACATTGACAAATACTCTAGCTAATCTCGAGTCTAAAACCTTTCTAACTCGATAATAAACCAAAGCAATCACCAATAATCAAATCTTCATTCTACTTCTGGCTGGCTGGAAAATGATGATTTCTCCCAGATATGATCTTTTTGCAGTAGTAAGTGCACCCCAACCTCCAGACTAGCACAGAGAAAAATGCTGAGTGGCTCTATATTTCTGTATAACACAATTGCTACTGAACTGCTACAAAGGCTGAAATTTGTGCAGAAAATGGATGCACCTCTTGAGGGTTTCTGGCACCAAGCCAGATACTTCATCCTTCTGTCAATTCCTGCTTCTGCTCCTGTCAGTGAACAAAAGTCAATGAATGACAGTCAATGAATCAGGACCTAGCTACATCCACAACTCTCCCTATTCAGCAGCTACAGCACAACAGCAGCTTTTCAGTAAGAGGAAAAAGTACTTTCAGAATTTATTTTTGCTAATGAGGTTCACTGTTGATTGGAGCAGAGAAAAAGCCTCCAGAAAACCTGAGAACTGCCTGCAGTCTGTAGTAAAACACACATCGTTAAGTCACCCTTGAAAACATTTACACATACTGCATGTACATTTTTAACATGTACACACACATTGTAAGTATTCTCTTTCTTGATATAAATTCCTTTAATTCTTGATTTGAAGACTAGCAGCAGATTTTTTTCAAGACTAAGCAAGAGCTATGATACTGGCATATGCAAATCATGTACTTCAGTTCCACGGGACCCTTTTCAGTGGGCATACATTGCCTAACAGTACAACACTGCCACAAACATACACAACCCACAATGGACTACTGACTTCATAAATAGTTAAACTTTCCAAACAACAAGAAATCAATTGGCAGAACTGACAATAGAAATCTGCAATTCCAGAAACCACAATCAAATAATCAACAAGATAACACAGGCAATTGACCAAAGACGTCTCAGTTCTTCATAGATTTCCAGTCTCACTAACAGCTGCAACCTTGTGCTTAAAATTTATGGTCTAGATCATCTTGACACGGGTTGATAAACTTCTTCACATAAGAATGGCTTCACTCACTTGTAGAAGAAAACTAAAGTGAAGTAATGAAAACTGAAGGTGTTAAGTCAATACAGAAACAAAACATTCAGCCATTGGGTTTAGTCACTACAAAATAAAACACTAGTCGTTTGAAGCAGCTCATTTGTATCTCAGATATTTCAAATGGAAATCTATGAATGGTTTTGCATCATACCCACCTCCACGCTTGAATGAGGAAAGGGTGTGCCTCTGGCATCCTCAATTTCAACTCCAAAAGTTTTGTACAAAAATATCTAAGTTACACTAAACAAAAAACTTACTGATAACCCATTGCTCCACCATTTGTTCAAAGAACTTTCACAGTCTTCCAATTACGAACACCACCTTTCATAAATTTCTACCAAATACAGATTATTCAGCCTTTAAGACATACTAGTTAAAGGAAAAAAACCATCCAGTGTCTCATGTTCTTTAAATAACTCACTGACTGTTCTACCACTGTCATATGAACTAAACAAAGAGGTCTGGTCATGCCCCATTTTTAAAAAAAGGTCTTTGATCCTCTGTATTGTTCAGCCCTGAATCACTGGCACTGCTCAGCATTTTCCAAACACTGTTTCTTATACAAAGAGGATAGCTTACACCAAAAGACTGAAAATCATTTCTCTCTCTAACCAGAAACCTGAGGAAGAAAGGTTATATGCTTTTGTGAGCTTCGTATCTGTGGTCTACAAAAGCTTTGGGAAACAAAGATAAATCACAATGCAACAGCAAGCAGTACAGAAGCTTTATCTTTTACATAACGCAATCAATAACAGAATTTCTTCAACTGTAAATCCATAAGCCTAGCAGAAGCCAAGCTCTCATAATGTCACTGAAACACAAGTTAGTTCACTGAAATTCTTTAAACATCGAAACATTTCCTTTAAATTGCTATTTATTTAAACCACATGCTTAAAATCCTGCTTTTCCCCACATTTGCTACTTTGTCGAAATAATTCTATTCCACTGAGTGATCCACAAACACCCGACCTGCACGGCCCAGGAGCTATGTACTCAGACTTCTGTCAACAGACTGTTTGAAGAGCAGTGATCAAAGCTGTCCATATCACATAAATAATCAGTGACTTCTGGAGTCACTTCAGTGATGTCAGTGCAAGCAACACTCAACACCACAGCTACTTCCATATCAGGATCGGCTCCAGCTGATAATTAGAAGTAAGCTTACACTACCAGCTTTTTCCTACTGTACTTAAGGAAATGAATAGAAGCTTCAGTCTCAGAGAAATGCAAGGTAGCTGTTTCCAAGTGCATGACAGATTGTTGAGAATGACAACAGAGAAAACAGAGTATCTGCCCATTTCAATGATTCCTGCAATTGAACAGCTATATATGTTCAAAACAAATCGAGTGATGAACAATGATACTTACAAGCTTCCTCTTCTGGGAAGACTGAGCTCCTTCTGGAAAAAAAGAGAATGAAAACCTTGAGTTAATTTTATTTATTATATATTGCTCATTTATTTATCAATACATGTCCAAGGCCAAATGAATAAAATCCTGACCATTTCCAAATGCATGTTCAGTGTAGAACTGTGCACAGCACTGCTGTGCCTAAGAGGTGACTCTGCACACGTTCAGAGCAGAGTAGAATGGGCCACAGAAGTGATGCATTTTGTCTGAATAATCATTGCCTTTGCAGTCACAAAATTGTAATCACTCAGAGCAAATCTAGCTTTGAAATTCAAGCCCAAACATAGATGAGGCAGTAATTAATTCTGTCCTACATATCCCATCAGCATCACAGCCAAACCTCTTCCAGCAGCGTGGTGCACAATATGCCCAGCATCTGCTGCACCTATGCTCTCACATTCTCACCAAAAGCAAAATGTTATGCGACAGACAGGCTTTTAGGGTGGAGTTTGTGGGTTCTTTTCCAAACATAGGCATTGCTGATGCTATATGTTATCACAAAAAGTCTGAGGCCAATGAGACACAACTCCCACTTGCACCAAAGCAGCAAAACCAAAATAAGCCCGGCAATGTTAATGTTTTTATTTAAGTAGATAGACCATGAACACCCAGACGGCACGGACGGGGATGGAGAACGAAACCATCGCACAGCCAGCAGCCGTCTTTGTGCTGTTCGTGCCGCCTCCACCCCAGCGCCCGCGGCCGCCGGGCCCTGCGCTCCCGCGGGGTGCCGCTAGATGGGAGACGGAGCCCGCCCGCCGCACGGGCCAAAAGGAAGAGGCTGCCCTGCTTTTCCCTTCACACTCCACGTAACACAAAGAAAACGCTAACAGATTTCCCTTCCGAGCTGGCGGGACTGGGGAAGGAGAGGGCAAGCGGGCAAGACCTGGGGAACGGCCCCGAGCTGGTCTGGGGCTGCTGCACTGCGGCTTTGGCACAAAAATGGGAAGGAACAGCAGAGCCAACTCCAACTTCTCCGTTTCAGAATACTCATCTAGGTGCTGTGGTTTTCATCCCCACTAAGGAAACAATGTCACTTCGATAAACCAAATCCATACAATCTGGTACCTTCTTTTCCACATTTAGTTACAGACTGTGTGTCGATTTAAATGATCAACAATGTTATTGACAACCTGCTCTGTGAAGTAACACGCTGGACATTGTAACACGAGGTTTTTCAAAGACACCAAAGAGCTACAGCTACTAGAACAACAGCAACAAAAATCATCAAATCTTAAATGTACTGTTATTATTTTCAAGTATGAGTTCTCTGCAATTTGAAATTTCATTACAGTTTAACTCCGCTGAGCAAATTTCACGTGTGAATTATCACAAGGCTGACAGCTTACAGCATCGAGAAATAAATTCCTGTCATCAGACAAACTTGTCAAGATCTAATCAAAACACTTCAAGTATGTAAGATAATAAATCATTAGCATCTATAACAGGTTGTGTGGTTTACATTCTAAAAAGGTATTTCTTCCACTCTCATTTGTTATAAAGAATTAAAGTCTCCAACTGTGAAGCCTACGTAGCAATGATAGTTTATTGCCACTACAAATGGATAAATGGCTAAGATACAGTTATTATATATATCATTCTGTTTGTGTATATGACTTATACATGCATATACATCCCTTGCATCACATGAGCAGATGTATTTAATTGATCCTCTTTAAAGAAGATCTGATATAACAAAGGTGCTGAGCAGAGGGTACGTTTCCCATTCACTCCAACATTGCCAAAGCCCCCAGAAATGTTCACAATGAATTCATAAAGCTCTGGAATTTCATGGTACTGGATGAAAACAGTGACCTTTCAATCTCTTTATCTACCTTCTAATTTTTGAGCTTTTAGGGTTCATGTTTGTAAGCTTTTCCTGGACATATACCATTGGAATCATGAGCCAGTAACAAGAGCAGACAAACCTTCTCCTTTCCTCTACTGTACACTTGTTTTCCCTCACACGATATTGCCTTTCAATACTTCCTATGATGTAGCTAATTCAGGATTAAATGCATGCAAGGTTAAAGGAAGGACTGACTTGGTCTTTGTTCCTGAAACTCTTTGAAATCTGTCATCGACTGAGTTTCCAAACAAGGAAGGAAAAAAGTACTAACAGATGACATCTCAATGCAACTGAAATATAATTCTATCCATGAAGCAATTGTTTTCATGCTGCACCTCCAGCTTGACAAACACAGCACAGCTGTGGAATCAATAGGCAACAGTTCAAATTTAACACCTCTGCGGTCTTGACAACAAAGAGCACAATCAAAGCAATCAATTTTTATACCTGTTGTTCCATTACGCTTCATTTCATGTTAGTCTTAAAAGCCCCTTCAAAAACTCTCTCAGCTGTGCACCAAGCCATGCCCTGGCTCCCGCAGCACTTCTCCCGTCCTTTGGAGAAATGCCAAACCTGAACCCTCCCAGTGATTCATCCTTCTCTGCTTCTCCAGAGCAGGGCTGTAACAACACTTCTTCTTCAGATCCTCCAAACCAGACCATGAACGGTGAGCCCAAAGCAAAAGCATCAGAGCTGAAAGTTACACAGCTGCGGGCAGCATCATTATCAGCTTTGCCTGTCCTGAGTCACCGCTGAGTTAGTACCTAAAAAAGTTACATACCAGAGAAGAAGAAAGAAAATGCCTGGAGATGGAAGTAAGGAGACAGCAAACTCCATAAATAAATGACGGTGTGTTTCAGGGCACCTGTTTGAGGATGGTCACTGACAGGAGAACTTTGCAGATCTTCAGGTATAGCACAGGCGATGAAAATGCCTATCAGAGATGGGGATACACTCACAGGGTGGAGACTCAGTTGGGTCTTAAGATGGCTTAACACTTTGATGTGTGCAATACTGAAACTATAAAGGTTAATGGTACCCTATAAAGGTGAAACTCTCCTCAAAATCAGTCCTGTAGCAAAGCTTAAATGTTTTAGGTAGTAAATGACGAGGGAGGTGGTTTGACTAACTCCACAAAGGAGTTTGGCATTATAATTTCTATGTATCTCAGAAAAAGGAATCACTTTTAACAGGTAAGATAACTGATAAAAGAATGCTGAGCTGTGACTACTTGGTCTGAAACAGTTTATAGGGTGTAGCTGTAATCTTTTAAGTAAATACAGTAGTTTACCTTAAAGGACATTTTTCATTTAAGACCACCCTTCTGATGAGAACAACACATGAACATGCAAGATTTCAAACTGCCTCTTCTGACAGCACATCTGCCTCCCTGAGCCCTTGTGCTGCCAGTACTTATATATATTACCATCATTATTTCAGCCAGCCTCCATGCCACCTGCTCTCTCAGTCATCAAAATAGATGCTTACATTTTATTTACATGAAGTGATAAATAGCATAAAGTATCTGAAAAGATTGTTGCACATTATTCACATGGAACTTTAAGTGGAAACAAGTAACTACTTTCACAAATCTTAAAAAATAAGAAGTGTATTAAATCCTGCAGTACCCAAATTACAGAACAGACTGTTCTGAAAGTTAATTTTTTGTATCAGTTCCATATTTCAAGGCATAATTATTAAACAGGCAGCACTACAAAAGGAGCAGCAGATTTTCAGATAACTAGTCAAAAATTAACCTTGGAAGAGAAATTCAGCATCATGGAATTTATAAAAGGCTGGTTTGAATACCTTCTCTCAAAACAGTTCCTTATATCTTAAGTTTTTATATCTGCATGATCTGAGATGAAATTCAGTTGGACACTGTAACATGCTATGGTTTAAGTTTCACAAAAGGTCTGGATGCTCCCTGGACCCAGCATTTTTTACTATTTTGAATATTTTAAGCATTATTATTCTGTTACTTAATATATTGTTTACAGGAAAGATACTGAAAATTAATTCTCTTGGGATCTTTTGTATACAAAAATTGTCCCTGGAAACAGGAATGTTTCAGGCAGCAGAAAGAGTGCTGGCTTGTTGTATACATATATGAACACAATATGAAACAGAATTAAAGTCTGGAAACCTATTTGTTCATTGACCCACCATACAACCCGTATCTCAAACAGATCTGTTATGTTATAAAAGTGTGAACAAAACAGGAGCCCATCACTCAAAATTGTCATTTTCTCTCAGTCTTGTAATTTGTCCTTGAATATGTAGCTGCACGTATGGCACAGACCCAGAGGCAAAGTTGGATGCTAGAAGCTGCACTGATGGCAGCTTAAATGTAGTCCTTTCAAATTAGAGCGAGAACCATCGCTACACTCAGGATGTTCCATATTTTTGCCAGAGCAGACAGCATGATTCCTGTGACTGCCTTTGACCTTGGCTTTCTTGCAAGGTAGCTCACTATCATAGCAGCTGGGACAATAGACAAATATTTTCACAGATATAACAGTAAATACTTTTCAGTTAATATTTCACAGATGATGAAATTCCTCCGACACTCATTGACCTGCTACCACGCACTCATGTTTTAATACTTTTCCTTTGCTGACTACATTTGCTTTAGGGTATAACTCCCAACCAGCAGGAGATAAATTAAATCTCTTTCTATACACAACCATTTGCATTGCAGAAATGATATAATGGCGGTTGGAATCTCCAGTTCTGATGGAAAATACAACCTGGCCACACAAGGGCAAACTGTAATCCATCCATCAGATTAACCAGAAGGATTTTTTTCATGGTGATTAGAAAAACCACCCCACACTAAGCTTCTCTTTCTCCCATCAGAATCTGTCAAGAAAAATAATTTCCTCCTTTTCACCACATCATTGTCAATGGTTATTAAAAACAGCACTTCTCAATTTCTCTCTCTAGAAATTATTGTTTCCCAAACTCATCAGCAAAGAATTTTAAACAGCAACACTAAAACCATATCTGTATTGAATGTCAGCAAAACCTATGGAATATGCTGCAGATATTTTCTCAAATTTACCAGCTTTTTAAGAAACTAAATTCAGGGTCATACTGTTAGATCATCTGCTTAGCTACAGAGATGCTTAAAACACAGAAAATGAATACCCAAGCTCTTCGTGCTATCGTTTAAAATACCGAGGGGACATCGAGTTTAATTCCTGGTCTTTTCTCTACACTGTACAAAATGTATGCCTGCAATCATGGATATCCTAAGATATCCATGGACAGCTTAATGCTAATGCATTCTCCCATATTCTCAGTACCAGCCAAACTGCCTGCAACCACCCTTTCCTAAGAAATCTCATCTCTGTGGTGACAGCGTGCCAGAGCCTTCAGGACAATGTGTGTGGCAGCAAAATGAATAACAGTATACCTGTTCATTCAGTGTTACCCTAAACACATCATAAGTTCAAAGCAAATTAAATCATAGAATCATAGAATGGTAGGGGTTGGAAGGGACCTTTAGAGATCATCTAGTCTACCCCCCCTGCAGAAGTCGCATAGGAACATGTCCAGGCGGGTCTTGAAGACCTCCAAAGAAGGAGACTCCACAATCCCTCTGGGCAGCCTGTTAAATGTATTTATTTGGATTCATTCTCTACCTCAACAGAAGTAACGTGTCAGTGAAAATGTTGTTTGCAAAGTATATTAACATATAAAACCAAATGAGGAAAAAACCCTCAGCTGTCTAACAGGTGACCTTATTTCTCTAAATAACTCGTCTACATTAGTCTTCAAACCCACAGGTCACACATAAGCCAATGAAGCATTTAAATGTTTTTAGTATCTTCCAGCCTTTCTCTCTTTTTTTCAGCTTGGAAATCTCTTATCAGACAGAAAAAGGGGAAAAAAAGGAAGAAAAAAGGAAGGAGAAGAAGAAAAGAAGCCTCTGGGTTTGTTTCAAATCACAGTTACTACAGAACAAAACCAAGCTAAGGGCCCTTTAAACACACAGTAAATTCTTTTCTCTCCCCCACTAGCCCTCCTGCCTTTGTTGGCAAAGCTAAGGATCCAGGTCACATCTGTGCATTAACCTGTCAAGAATATATGCCTCCAACAGTTGCCCACTAACCTCTCATATCACTTAACCTCAGGGCTTTCCAGGAGATTGAGATTTTCAGTTACTCGACCTAAATTAATTCCAGGATATATCTCAAAACAGACAAGAATTCCCACTTTCCTCAAGATTATTTTCAGTGCTCACTTCTTTATACATACATATATTTTAGTAAGCTGAAGTGTCTACTCCATATATTCTCCGTTACATCATGTTTTCAAGCCCAAAATACAACATTACATAGTACAGCAGGGTTGGGGCTAGACTGAACCTGCTCATGGTAACAAACATGACTGAAAACCACACATCACTGACAGTAAAAACAATGCATGCAAACCACATTCCCAAATGGGTGAATGAAGAGCTGCCCAACGCCAGGAATAACCCAGCTGCCACAGCTGAGCTACAGATGATGTGAGAAGTGTCTTCAGGCATGGTCAGGGTGGCAAGCACACACACCCCACTAGCCAGAGCGACGAGTGACTTTCAATTCCCCAGGTCTCCTTTCCCTCCACAGGATTCATTCCTATCTCTTATTTGGGACACAGGATCACTCTAATTTAATTCTGTCAGTCATGCAGCCATCTCTTTGTTTTCATACTAAAGAAAATGGCTTGTTTCATACTCCATCCCAAGCCTTTTGGCTGAGGTTAAACAGGCTTAATTTTTAAAGACAATCTCTGAGGCCCCTGGTCACCTCAGGAATAGCAGGTATGGTAACTCAGCTGCTCAATCCTTAGATGTCATCAAACTAATTTACTATCAACTCAATTGGTTTCCTCAAGACAAAAAAAAACCTGGAGCAGCAGCCCTTTTCAAACACACTTGCCAAACTTCTCTTTAAATGATACATGGCACATAAAAGATTATGTTCTGAAGATGTAATTTCATTAGCAGCAAAAAGTAAATTTAAAGACTACAGCTTGAATTTTGCAAGCTGATCCTAGATGTAGCACAGAAAAAACAGCATAGTACAAGAAAAAAACCCTGTAAATTTGGTCTCATAAGAGACAATCCATAAATTGCAACAGCTTCAGAAGACCACTATGATAATTTACTCCCCAAAATAAGCAGTAACAGCTAGTTAAAATGTATGTATGGATCAACAAAACAAAAAGCAAGATGCCTGGTAGTGCTTTGGTAAATAAAAGCCAGGTTATACTTAAACCTGAGAAATCAGACCCTTAATAAATGCTCCAAACCTTCCTTATATGCATTATATTTTTGCACAAATTAGCCTAAGGGAGACAGAATATTGAGAGGAATGAAGTGCAAAGCTTAGACACCTCATTAATCTCCCTCATTACTCAATTCTAGTTTTAGAAGACCATGGAGTAGATTCCTGATCCACCTTGTGTGTGGGAACAGCCTGCCTAGCACAAAAGAGCCATCTGAAATAATGGGAGTAACTGCTCAAAATTCTCTTTCATTTTGTCAGACCACACCAGTTTCAGAAACTTAAGTCAAGAGATCATGTTCTAAAAACTTCTGGAAAAGGCAGAAAAGAGTGTCATCTTGGGGACATAGGGGACTGCAGCTGTAATGCTATTGTTAGAAACTGCTTTTAAAATTACTCTGTCTTGACTTGCACCAAGAATTCCTTCAAGACTGGGCATGCAACGATCACAAGGAAACAGTCACAGCTGCTAAAAATGCCAGGACCATTACAAATAAACAAATCCAGTTTTCTTCTCTCCCTTGTTGGCTTGTACTAATATTAATCTATGATTAGGTCACCCATCATTTCTACCATACATGCATCTACTCCCTAAAAGGCTGTTTGTGAAAGAATTGACAGCTGACATCGAGGCTAACTGACCCTCAATTTTATTTATAAAACCCTTTAAACTTCCTTTATTGAACTTGAAACTGAACAATCAAGCCCAGCATAATTGTGAGTTTGGAGACCCTTATGGTTTATCCTACATAAAAGTTATACAACACATGAAAATTCATGGACCTGCTCACCAGCTCGTATCCATCTAGTGCACTGTTAATACAAACTGTGAACAAAGAAAATTATATTGAAATACAATGGCTGAGAGAATCTGCAGTACTGCAGTTGAACCAAGGAGAGACAGATGGTCAGCTCAGTATTAACATCAGCAGCAGGTATCCCCCAACAGTCCAAAAGGTTCTGTTTGTTCTGTCAGGTTGGTTTCTCATTGACTCCTCAGTTGTAAAGTATTTGGAAGCAGACAGGCAGAAATGAGGTTTTGTTGGTTTTTAAGAGGCATATCTCCAACTGCTTTGTTAATGTTAGGCTAAGACTTTTGACACATGAACAGAATTTTGCAGTCTCCCAAGATAGATGGACAGCTTGGCAATCCCTGAAATACAAACACATTTCCCAATAGTAAAGCTCTGGAGGAAGGTCCTAGGGGGGAGAAATGTTTCCATTCCTCAAAACACCTCAATAAAGGAGATGTCTCTTGCCATTCTTCCCTGAAGCTGCAGCAAGTCCATTCCACATAGACCACGTGAAAACACTCTCAGAAATTGAAAGCATAAACAATCAATTTTAAAGATATTTAGTAATTAGTTCTAAAAGGAATTCCAAGCATATAAAGCTTCCTTGCCTTCATCTAGCTTATGACTGATAGCATCTGTAACCTCATGAGGCATCCATTAAGTTCAGTAGTTAATTACATCTGCTCTGACTGGACATTATTTACAGAACAAGCAGATGTAATTCTTCATTGCTTTGCTAGTCTACGTGAGCCACTTCAGCTTACCTCTCTCAAATCACTACTGCTCAACAGAAGCAGGGAAGGAAGGACAGGCAAAGGATGCTCTGATCATTTCTTGCAAAGCTCATCATTCACTGAATGAAGAAATCCATGCACTGAGCACCAAGTCAAAATTTGGAATAACCAGATGCCAGACAACATTTAGATCTTTGTAAGCAGACAACACAATTTTAACTTCTCTTTTAGCCCTCAAAAGTGAACAGTCTCTCATGCTGAATGTTTATATCTGCTGGGCTCCAAACCACAGCCAAACTGGAACACAAAACCTTGACAAGAGTGATGAAAGAAAGGGCTCTGTTGGTTCATTCCCAGATCATAAATATTTTTAACAGCAAAAACAAATAGCTACAGAAGGTCTACATCTGTATTATGTGTATAGGAAGATATTCATCCCCTGGAAATACAAGGTGTTTATACACTTAGTATGACTCATGTCAGAGTTATAACAAAGTATTTCTACAACTACCTTTTTATAATTAGTTCCTGAAAACCACATTTTCAGTGAAAAACAAACATTAAGTTGAGACGTGCTTTCCTACCCTCTCTTTCACATCTACTTTCAAACAGATATTTTATCTGCTTAAGAATATTTAAATTAAACATAAAGACAAATTTTAAAAGGCAATTAAAACATCCTCTCTATTTTGGTGAGGTAGAACTGTAATAACCACTAAGTTTACCCTAATTTTCAAGTTTTACTCTCAAACTATCATAATTTCAAGGGAACAATGCAGCCTGTCACATTCACATGTGTCAGTGCTCCGAGGTGAAATATAATATGGAAAACTGTAAGTGGTGCTAGGCCAAACCCAAGGTTAAATTAAAGATCAAACCAAGTGTAGTGAAAGGCTTATACTGGTGTATGCAAGGCAATCTTCAGGCTTAGAGGAGGTGGAACATATCTCAGAAAGCAACATCTATTCCTTTCAAAAAGAAAGATGGCAGAGCTGGGAAGCATGGGCACTGACCGACCTCACCCCAGGGGTACACTTTTAAATAACCACATCCAGTCATCTCCTTCAGGTACATTAAAAAATGTGCAAACATCAAGTAAACTAAAGGTTTTGGATCACTGAGATTTCTCATATGAAAAAGCATGTCATACAACACCTTTCACAGATTTGTTTCTGAACAGCCTCACAGCTGGATAATTCAGGCTTACTTGGTGCCAAGAGATCTGTTTCAGAGTAAAGGAAAATTCACTCCCAATTAAGGGACTGGTAAAATACAGACACTCACTCCCAAAGCACAGATTTGAGAAACTGCAGACTGGGCATAATGACTTTTAGTTCTGATGGACGATTAGTGTGCTCTGTAATGGACTGACAGAAACAGCTGATTCTATTACAAGGACATGTTCTGGCTAGGATTTTCTTTCTGTTGCATTTAAATTATAAATACGAACTCTCTTGAAAATATATGAAGAAAAAAGACATTAATCAATCTCTAAGACTTCTGTCTTCTGTCCTTTACCATACTTTAAATTAGAACAAACACTGACTTCATCCCCAGGAAAAGCCACTCAGGTACCAAGGGCTGTCTGTACTGTCATTACTCTTCCACACTGTCAAGCACACAGTTCTCTTCATTCTCTATGTCTTTTGGGGGAAACTGCAAAGCTTTTTTAATATGGGTGTTGGCTTCAAAGGCAGGTTTTAAGGTATATTTCTGTTTGTACTTAAGGGTACAGAGGAAGTTTCTGAAGTCTTTGCAAGGGCTGCAAATTTACTAGAAATTGTCATTGAACAGTCCTCTAAAGAGGATTTGAGAAGGGGCTTCTCTTAAACCTGACAGGTCTCACAACAGCTAGTCTAAACAATGTCCATGTGCACCCTTCAGGTGCAATTCAATGGATAGTTCAAGCATTCAGCTTGCAATAGCTCCTGGGGATTCAGTCTTTAATACACAGGTTTTAACTCTTTAACTCAACATCAGGAGAACTAGAATACCAGAATCAAAGTCCCTGCTTCTCTGATACACATGGTACACTCTACTCAAAGCCCTACATACTTGAAAGAAAGAGCAGCCTGTAAACCATGTAACAGGTACATTTTTCGTATGTCAAAACAATTAAGTACAAAAGCAGTGCAAGCACCTAAAAACCAGCTGTATATCTCTGCACAAGCTTTCTCACTGTGTCTTTTCTGAAAGTTTTGTTGCAGTTTTCTTTTGCCTACCCCACAATGTCAACAGCTCCAATTCAATAGCTTTTCTCAAGTAGAAGTTACAATTTTTATGTGTTCCCCATGTATATTAGAAGACATTTTATACAAAGGATATTTGTTGTAGATGTGAAACTGCTCAATTTTTATGATGCCTGCTAACGAGAACAGAATTTTTATAAGATTTTTCATTGAACATTTTTGTTTGAGTGTCCAAACTCCAAAAAAAAAGCTAAAAAGATAAAAGTTTACTGAGCATCTGTGAAGAAATAACCTAAATAGCTTGCACAGACTCAAGATTTAACTTTCCAATAGCAACCTTCTGCCTACGTGTTCTTTAGCATAGTAAGTTGTCTTATCCATTAAGAAAATCCTTTACATGTTTAATTCGTTGGTCCCTATATAAACATTGATTTTCTCTCAGCCAGTGCTATCCCAAGATGTACTGGTGCTCACCAAATTCTCACAAGAGAAATATGACCTCAGCAGCCAAAACCAAGGATTATTAAAAGAATTGAAGTGACTCTACAAAATCATGCTTTCCACATGCAAAAAAACCAACTTAAGTTCCTTCATTCTCCTCTAAACTTAAATTCTGTGACAACTGATATTTCAATAAAACAATTTAGAAATTGATAAAATAGTTCCAACATATTCTGACTAAAACAGGATCAAAGCTCTTTTAATATATTGTTACTTTTTGATTTCTCATGAAGTAAAAGCTCAACAAAGAAAAGATTGTGATTCCCATTTGAATCCTATTCTTAAGGCCAAAACATTACACCAAACTCACCGCTGCATTTTAAGCGTTTCACTTCACTTAAGATGAAAAATACCTCCTTCAAACATGATATTTTGGGATTTAAGGGTTTCTTTTTAGTACAAACTTCTTATTTGTTGAATTCAGATTTTTAACATCAGAAAGCAAAACTACCATCCAGCTCAGAAATTACAGATGACAGGCTATAGGAGAAATTATATCATGTACATTAACCCAAAGCAACCCCAGTGCAGCTTCTTGGGTTCGTGCAGATTTACATATATGCTAAGTGACACTTTAGACTTAACATCTTCAATGATCTTTTCTCACTTACATGATTAAAAAAAGCAAATTACAGGTAACACTCTTGGGGTTTTTTTCCACTGTTATTAATTCCCCACTGCCTTCTTAAATAATTAATTAGACTGTGATTTTTTTTTCTGCCCATCATTTCTTTTTATTGAAGTATTTATCTTGGAAACAAATTAAAACATCAGCTTGATAGTTATCAAAAAAAAATACTGAGATGGCTCACACGGAGACAAGAACCACCAGAGATTTGACCAAAAACCCCATGAATCTTCAGAGGAAAAAGCAGCTTTTCAGATGTTCTAAGTCTTACTTAGATGAGCCCCTGGGAAAGTACATTGCTTTGTTAACATGGTGTTGGAATATTTTTCAGCTGGAGGTAAAGCAACTCTAATCACACTCCATCCCCCACCTGAAGCTGTAAGAAGCTAGCCAGCATTTATGCCAAGTCTGCTTAAACTGCAATGTACAACTTGCTTTAAAAAAGAAGTAAAATCAATAGACATTATGGCTACTTACTTAAAAATCAATAGACATTACAGATGAATAAAATATTCTTTTCATTTTCCCAATAATTCTAATTCAATATCTATAAGCCTCTGTACCCATTTAACATTAAATGCAGGTATGTAGTACTGTAAAATAAAGTAGAAAGTATTATTTGTAAAATAACTACTGAAAAGCACTAGACCTTATTCTCAGTCTTAATACTTCAGGTTTTGCTAATTTCAGTACACTTCAGTAGCATTCCACTGCCTGTTCAGTCCTAGAGAGATAAAGTGATAAATGACTGTCAAAAAGCTATTATTTTCAAAATTATATAGACACTTCACTGCAAAAATTTCCATTAATTCAAATGAGGAAAGTGAGAAACAAAGTTCATTATACTGTCTGAAAATCTGTATCTGTGGTTTCCTTCATACCTAACAGGCTTTTGCCTTCATAGATTCAGATATTCCCATCAAAGCAAATAAGCCTCTGAAGCTTGAGAAATGTAGGGAGGGAAAAAAAGGGCTCAAAGAGCCAACAGGCAAACAAAACAATATAATAGCAAGATACAGGAAAGGGAAATGAATCTGTCACGTGCAATATTGAGTGATGGAGCAAAGCAGAGCCTACAAATGACTGCATATTGGTTCTAGGAATCAAAAAAAAATAAAACAAAAGTATATTTGGCATCAACCAACCCCTGTGTGTAACAGCCATGCCACATATCTACCCACAGGAGGATAACCTATGCTATGGAGTTATCAGTGCCTGCTTTTCAGGAATGATGGATGATGATGTGTGGACAGGGAAGTGGCTCTGTACATGACGTTTACCAAGATAGAAATATTAAAGAAGAACAGCATCATGGAATTTCTTTGGGCAGGAACATGAGCCTGCAATAGCAAAATCCACAGTTCCAGGACTGTGCTATCAACTCTCAGATTTCAGTTGACAACAGAAAGAATATTTATTACGTAAGAAAATATTTGCTTCCTGTAAGACCAGTCTAAAGTACAAGAAGAGATGCTCTTTTGGATTTGTCTCCAGCCTTCTACATTGTAAATTTTTAGTACCCACAGCATAGTTCTGTCTTGGCTGAGATGCAGTACCCTGCAGTATGCCAGATGCCTGCAGTCCCAAAAGATTAATCAGCTCCCACTCCACCTAATCCCTTCTTTTTACTCCACTATGTCATCCACACACAGGGGCTGTCTACCAGTTCCCATGAATGGAGCTGGCAGGTATTACAGACAATGTTGTCACAGAAATCTTGTACTTCATTGTCCCACTTGGCAACCTGAAATTAGCTTCAAGAGTATCCCTCCTCAAACATCCTACATCAGAACTCCATTTAACTGCATTTACTAACAGTCTCTCCCGTTGTCACAACCAGCTTCTCCTTCTCCTTAGGGATCATTGCTGCAAGAGACTGCTCAGCACAGAAGAATACAGTGACAGCATCTAGGAGGCAGGTCTTGTCCATGCTTCACAGCAGGTTCCCCAAACCAAAAGCAGAGGCTGCCACAGTTAAGATGAGAGTACCCAATCATGTCTCTCTAATTTCAGTTACTTTCCTTTTAATAGAGTAAAACTGTTCTATTAGTGCTGTGAGCTGCTAGGAAGGTAGCACTGTACACACATACACATTAAAGGCCTGCTCCCTTACTGCATAATCATGTATTTTGCATTCTCTGCAGTAACCTCTCACTTACACAGTAGATTTTTACTTATATCTTGTGCTTTAAATGTGTTACTATTAGTTAAGCTTCTCCTTTAAATAAGTGATTAAGATTACTCTCTTCCCATCCTATTCTACTTGTATTAAGCAAATTAGGTGGGATATATCTAAAAGCATATTTGGTTTGTTGTTGGTTTCTTGGTGTGTGTTTTTTAATGTTAACTTGAGGCATTCTTTCCATCCAAGAATGACAAACTTTTTGTTGTCCCCTACTGACTGTACAAATTAGAAAATCCTGTAACTTTCACTCCTGCATCTCTGAATAGACCAGAAGTAAATTATTACAGCAAAATGTTAGGAGACCGTAAGGTTTTCCATTAATTCCCACATACAGTTAGTGGATAAAGCACAAAACCAAACATGTAGATTTTCTGTAAATCCCTGGCAGTGTGAAGAATTTATTAGGTGAGTGGTCAACACAATGCTAGAATCAATAGATTCACAACTAACTACTCATATACCCACGTAAGGCCAAACCAGCACTCATTTCAAAAAGGATAGAGAAGAAACTGTGAACACTTAACTGAAGACAATGTACAGCTGGAATCTGGAAAAAGAGGCAAACAAGCTGTTAGGCAGTGTCGAGAACATAATATGGATATTATTATAATGCCGTTAACGCAATCAGAAACACATCAGCAGCTATGATGCCATGTCTGGTTCTGGTCATGTCATTCACAAAGACAAATCCCAGACTCCTAGCAGACAGCCAGCTACTCTCCTTAAAATTCATTTTGCTATATAATAGATACTTGTGCCTGAAACTAGGAAAATAAACAGGCACCGACTTTAAGGAACAAGCTTTCAAAAGGCAGGAAATAACTTGTCCTTCTAACTCAAAGAAGAGACGTAGTTTCAAAGGTCTGCAGTGTGACAGCACAGGCATGAGTGGGACCTTCCATAGTTCATCAAGGAGCATCTCCAGTTCATCTAAAAGAAATGAATATTCAAACACTAGCAGCCACTATTTCAGCAAAAGAAGTCTTTGGCTGCAGTGAGGTTAGTCTCCTGGATTCACTGGGTAAAATCAAGTGAGAATTCCCATGGAAGTAAAGCTACTCAGAACAAAGGACAATGCTGGCACAAGAAATTATGCATACAAATGGGTGCATGTGAATGTGGTAGAAATGGACATTAAAAGTTTCTAGTTTTCAGAAGACCACACTTCTAAAACAGTATGAATACAGATTACAAAGTACCTACATTCTCCGTGGTCCTAAAGAGATACAACTGGGCAACGTATATATATTACTCCACACGTGTATACACACACAATTTCTATGAATACACACCCATACAAAGAAATGATCTCTTCCTGGGATAAATGGAAAGCTCACACATTTTCATTTGCACATATGCAAACTTCAAAGAAAACAGAAGAGCAAATTTTGGTGCAAGGCAGTGATGTAGCAGAGATTGTGGTATTACACCTTCTTTTCCAACTGAGTTTTCTTTGGAAAAACAAAAGGCTTAAAAAGCCACAGAATTCTGAAATGTGTTTTCTAGATGTGCAATTTATGGAAGCATTCAGAAAATAGCCTACTCTATATATATATATATCAGGCAAACTGCGAGAGCTTAGCACGAGAGGAATTTTCCTAATCTGCTTAAGGACAGGATTATTTTAGTGGCAACATGGCTGCTGCTTTCTGCCTGTGTTTCTCTGCACTAAGCCTGTTTGCTTTTTGTTTCCTGTTTAGTTTAATTCTATGGGGGGGATTAGTTGTTTTTTGCTTTTTCGCCCTCATGGTAGGATCGCTTTATTATCTGATTTTACGGCTGCCGTGGCCATTTTCTGTGGGGACACTTTTTTGTTTGTTTTGGGGCTCATCCTCGGTGAATCCTCTCTAGTTTCTTACATACAACCTTTTTGGCTTTACCCTCTGCTTCATTAATATGCTGTGCTACAGGTTACCTTCTAAGAGATCAGCTGCAAGACCATCAGTCCCAGTTTTCAGCAACTGAAGACTACAGAAGGATCTGCTTGCTGCTGATGCACTGAGGTCTGAGCTGAAATACTTCTTAAGCCACAACTGTGTTGTTTGGAATGAATGGAGCTAAATCACCACATCTCCACGAGTAGGAATCAAGCTTCTGAAGAAGGCAATGTGGATCAGGAATTCTTCCAGGAGAAGAAAGAGCTACCAAGAACCCAAAGGTTTTCTCATTTGCCTCTCATTCCACCAGCAACTATCATGAGCTGTTATTTCAGGTTTTGGCATCTCTAAACAATAATGGCTCTCACCACTGAAAAAGAATTACCAGCTTTATGTTAGTCAATGATAATATTTAATTTTGACTTGGTTATTAAATTTCATGTTACACACTTACAATATGGACTTTGAAAATGCATGGGCTTTGTAAATACATTAATACTACAGTAAAAGGAGAGTGGCAGGTGTCTCCTGATCAGTTTCTGAAGACCAAGATGCAAGCTTCATAAACTGAGAAAGAATTATTTCAGATCTAACACTGATTGCTGCCAATGTTGTTAATGCATCAGCATCTTGTATTATTTGTACTAATTCGGACTCTGTACTTTGGAGAAAGTGTTACTTTGTCCACCACTGGGGCACAAAGAGAGTCTGGCTAGTGAAAAGAATATTTCAAAGAATGCTAAAAGAGATTTGCTTGTTATAATGTCTTGTGTTTCAGAAGGTAAACTCCCATCTCCAAAAGTCAATTTCTTTTAAAATTATGTCACTGGTTGGCAGGTTTTCCCACTTTTGTCTTCTGCAATGGTTTTTTTCCTCTGTTGAGAGTTCAAATTGTGTTTAGCAAGTATTTCTATTTCATATTTTGCTGTCATTGGAGTTCTAAAGCACTTTAATGCCACCAGGAGTTACTATTGTAAACCCAGTGGTTTGTTGGCTGCCCTTACTAATTGCAATGAAGTTTTTCCCATTGTTTTGAGATTGTCATTGAGGGACACAAAATGGTCTCATTTCTCAAACTGCCTGCAAACCAGTCCATGGACTAACTGTTCCCATTGATCTGGTAAGGACAGGAAACAAAGCTCAGGTCAGATGTAGTAGCCAGCCACATGCACAGTTACAGGTCCATTATAAGCCTTACTTACATTATCTTCATCAACTTTCTTAACACTCGCCTGCTCTGGTGAATTCATCTGATGTTGAAAGCTGACCTCTGTTTCTATTTGTTCTGAGGGTGGAATTCCATCAGATTTGCAGCTATGTCTTTAATCATCCAGACCAAAATAGCATAGATGAATTTCTTACCTGGATCAAAAATAGGAGACCTTATTCACACTAGTAACATTAGCATCTTTCTTCTAACGCTAGTACTACTGCTTGTGGTTTTCTTGTTGAGCTAGTACTGTACATTGTCCCCTTACAACAGTTCTACTTTGTATATAGTCAGTCCTAGGGCATTATGTGTATTGTATGATATTCTATTTCTTGATACTCATACAATAGTGTATCATTTTCATGATCTGATCTCTGTGTTATGATTTTATATTTCCACAAGACTAGTCCTGTAGCTATTACATGAGCTCTTTAAACAATTATGTTTCACATTCTGATATCTCTTACACTACTTAATGTGTGAAAATAAATCATAGAGAAAAAGAATCCTTTTTAATGCAAAAGAATATCTGGACAGATATTGCACAAATCTGAAACACTCCTTGAAGATTTCCATTCCAAAGCAATTACCACTCCTGCAGAAGAAAGCAGTTGATGAAACAGGGGGCAGAAAAGATCAGTACTTAATCCATTATCACATCCCAGTAATGCTAATCTAGGTGTAAGATTAATTTGGACTTCAAACATATTAAAGCAGCAAAATAAGATTTGCTTCCAGGAATGTTCAAAAGACAGTATATCCATATGATCAGATTCAACATTTACTGCAACCTTTCGTCCATAACACACATTTGAAACCAGCTCTTTCAGGTTTTAATTTCTCACAAGTTTAGAAAAGATAATACAGCTCGACAGCTACTTGATAATTCAATTCTAAAAGCATCTGGTTTAGGCTGCCTGATATTAGCAGTTGAGTGTATTATTTCTGAAGTCATTTTTTTTCCCCAAACACAATAATTCAATAACCTATCACCTTATTTCACAGTGGTAACGGTGAACAACCTCTATGTATCTTACCTCTGTCACATCTGAAGTTAAATGGTTTCAAATTTGCTGTTTTTTCATTTTAGTTTCACTGGCTTTAACTTCTGCTCTGTTTGTAATGGCAAACACTGCTTAGCAAATTCTGACAGATGTCTTTTTTTTAATTTGTGATTTCCAACTGCTCAGTTTAACTACCATTGACCCAGAACTCATTTCACTGTAACAGGACTTAACATAACGTATACAGCACCGATGTGAACGCACTTCAAGACTCTGCTCTTCAATGTCCTTCTGAGCTCTTACTGTTTCTATAGTCTGCCTCATGACTTTCAGTATTCATCTTCCTGACTCTTGAATTTTCTCTCACTTAGCAGAGCTCTCATATCATCTGGCCAGTATTGAAATGTAAATTCAAACATATATTTTTGTAATGCTACATATATTTGATGATCAAAGTGTTGTTCACTATGCTCCATTTTAGAGTCACATACGCCAAAATCAAGGTCAAAATCTTTTGCTAATGTTTTGCTTGAGTTTGGTTTGCCTTCTGCTTGCAAAACAGAAATCACTTTTTAAAACTTCCAGTGTAAAGCAAGGTAATGTTTTGGGGGGGCTGGTTTGAGGTTGGGGCAAAGACTGCACCTTTTTGTGCCTAGTTGCCCTTAGTTAAACGTTTCAACATTCATTATTCTCCTATTACCTCATTTTTAATTAAAACAGGTTTCCTCCAAATTTGATTTAAGATTTTAACCTTTAAAAACTAATATCGTGTTTAAATGCTAGGAATGTTTATCTCTACCTCACTGGCCTCAGCTGTATTTCATGATCTTTAGAGTTACTTGGACTCTCTTTTCTACATTTTCCAGGTATGAGCCTTTAAGAAGACTTTTGTTTGGAAAAAAAAAAACTTTATTCAAGGAATTAAGCACAACTGTGTGCTTCAGCTTAAGCTACATCTACAGATATTTTTATCCTTTGCATCATTTTTCGTTTTCTGTTTCAATGTGGTTTTCCAGCTGCTATGAAGTATTTTAGGACTACGCAAATTAGCAACACCACAAATACCAAAGGGATGATTCACAGGGGGGAAAAAAGAAGGATAATAATTTAACAGTAAAATTTATGTTATTTCAAACAAATCAAAAAAGATACCTTGTCCAAATATATCTGTTTGTATGTTTGAAAGACAGGAAAAGAAAAACAAGATGGAACAGGCTGCCCAGAGGGGGTGTGGAGGCTCCTTCCTTGGAGGCCTTCAAGACCCACCTGGACATGTTCCTATGCAACCTGATCTAGGTGACCCTGCTTCTGCAGGGGGGTTGGGCTAGATGATCTCTAAAGGTCCCTTCCAACCCCTACCATTCTGTGATTCTACGACATGAAGTAAAAGCCTATTGTGATGCTCAGACTATTCCAAAATATTGTGCTTTACATTTCTAGTCCTAATACCAGGAATCACTATCTGTTACACTATTAAGAAGATTTTATTTCTGCTTTGTTAGAATGGATACACATCCAAGACTAAGTGTGGCAGAGAATGGCTGACATTTAGGAAAGAATGCCCATTCATTTCAAGAGTTACAGAAGGGTTTTCCCCCACATTTGTGCACCATAATACAGTCCCTAAACCTGCTTGTTATGCGAATGCTAAATAGGAATTTCATTTTTGGAGCATTCTGTTAGAACTGACTCGGCATCTCAAACTGAGTGAATGCAGCTTTCACATATAATTTGGGTCATCCATCCTTCTGCATCCCAACAGGAACTTCTCCCACAAGAAGACACTAAATTTATGCCAGTCATTCGTTCATGAAAACAAACAGCGTTCATTTCTTCCGTTTTATAAATAAATTAAAGCCAAATCAACCAATTCCATAAAAACACTTGGCAAAAAAACAAACGCTCAGCCTGCATACAAAGGCAGCCTGTATTTATTTTTACAGCTAAATATCTGGCTGTATTTCTTTCTTCTTCATGAGAGCAGGGGGGCTCTTGAAATACCAAAAGGAATTATTTTAATGCTTTCTCAAATCTGCCTCCTGGGAGTTTAGAAGCACTAATTATTCACCAACAATACTTGGGGAAAAAATTGAGTTGGCAAGCTGGGGAAAAAAAAAATACAACCTTTCCATTTAAAACATCGCTTCTCTCAAGTGGTCAGGTTTCATTTGCACAATGCACCCTGCTGCCATTAATTTGGCAGCCCTTTAATCAAGCTCACTTCCTGAAAAAGTAGAGAATTTGAAATGATAAACTCCAAAGTTTCCAGAAAAACAAAAGAAACTTAAGCATGGAGCCTCCTTTTGAGGCCCACGATACAGCATTCACAGTTGTGTGATGCCGTTTGTCTTCGCCTGCAGAAGAACTAGAATCTGCACCCAGCAGCTTAAGGACAAATAAGGAATAAGAAAAGGAGGCAAAGCTCTCTTGTGAGATGGTTTTGATTTGCCTACAAGGGTGAATTTTTGTCAACTCAAAAATCAAACAAAAATATGTAGTCATCTACTGTAATACTTTCACCTGAGAGTAGTGACCAGCACATAGAGAGACCAAAGAAATCAAGAGTTTTCAAGAACCCAAGACACAAATACTAGATTGTTCTGTTTTAAATATATCAGTGTCTATATTAAAGGTATTTAAGTTCATTTTACTTCAGGAAGAAACTAGGTCATCTGAGTATTAATGAATAAACGAATGAAAGCCAGACACCATCATCTTAAAAAATAAAACACAGTTGTTTCTGGTTAAAAGGTGAAGTTAGTAAAACTGTTTGTTACCATTATATCATCTGGCATAAAAATACAAGCAAGGAATGGAAATCATTTCATCCAGTAATTCGCTTAGTAATGACCAAGAGAACTATTATCCCTCAGAAAGAAGTTAAAAATAGACGTTTCATTCCCGACAGTAACTGAACTGACCTTCTCTGAAGTTATTGCAATTTTACATCAAATGTGATTTTTTAAAACAGAAAAAAAAAATGTTATCTTGTGGTATAGAAACACTACCAAAAAAAGAGATGAAGTTACTTGTGCAAGTAATGCAAGGCAAGTTGAAAGCTCTCCCATTCCACTGTATTCAGTTTTACAGAAGTTATGAGGGCTGACTTTCAAGAAATTGTTCTTTTTTTAAAGTATACATTAAGTACATGGAAAACTGGCAGTTCCCAGTACCTCTTGTCTTCCCATTCTGGCATGTAACTGGATTCTTTTTACCTGGATACATCCTATCAAAAAGAAGGAATTCCCTCACAGTACCATTTTTAGGTAACTCATTTCACCAAGACTGCTGCCATCCATACAACCAGGCAAGGTACAAGCTATTTCTCTTGATTCATGGTAAATCAATATTATATTTCCAGCACCACACAACTAAATTACATCTATTGCATCTGCTGCTGAAAGCTATGTGTAAGGGCATGGTTTTTCTTTAGTGTTTCATTTTTATCAGTCCCAATGGTACTACATTGCTTTCTATGTTATATTATGCCTTAACAGAAATGATTTTACTACATCACTTCATCATCTGTCTAAATTTAATCAAGCACAACATTGCTTTCTGAAAGTCTACAGTAGCCTCATGTCCCGAGGGGCTTTCTTCATGGTAGCCACTTTGGAAGAAAAATATCAGCTCAGCACTGTCAAACTATCAAAATTTACAAGGAGGCAGCCATCACACAGCAAAATTGTTCCAAATCATACAGTTGTTAAAAAGTTTTTACTACCTAGCCATTTCAATATAACAACTTTTGGGTGCTATTTCCTAAACAAACAATTTGAGAGATGAAGCGCAACAAAACTGCTAGGTTTAAATTTGTCTCACAGAGTAATAAAGTATGGCCTGCCAAAACAGTCCACAAGCTAAGAATGGCAAATGTGTATGACATTCACATTTAAGAGAAGATAAAAGCTAGAAAACAAATAGTAAATGACTGGAGACCATTAGAGAGAATAAACTCTCAGCCCAGAGCCTTTGTAACTCTCATATCAATGTGAAATGTAAAATCATTCATGTCCTCTTTTAAATCACCTCCAACTTTTATTTAGCTGGTGCCTCACCACAATCCATTCCCTTTGGCCTTAAACAATGAGGATAAGTTTAAAGATCCTAATCACCACCAAACAAGCACTCAACAATTCGACCCCACTGGGGAAACTCTCTTCTAGGCAGTACATTATAGGCATTTTTACTAAGAAGAAGGAGATTGCTACATACAGCTAAAGACAAAAAGCAACGTGATACTAGAAATACTTTATAACAGTCTGAGGGCCACATATTTGCTGAGGAGACAACCATGAGTTGGTCCTATTCTATTTCAAACCAATGTAGCCTAGAGTCATTACCAGCATGTACAAGCCACAGCTCACAGAACAAATGGAGCAGAAAGGACCTTACTCACGGACTCTACTAACCTACCCCAACAACATCTGATATGATTTCATTTTTTTGGCTGCCAATACAAGTGACATTTATTAGCCTATGCTGATATAAACCAAGTTATAACTGTCATAGTCAATTAATATTTTCATATTTTGATGAAAGCAATTTAAAAGTAATTATATCAGGTTACAGTTGTTTAAGCTATGCCATACAATAGGCAGTAATTATATTAATCCTCATTCCAAACATGATTTTATCACACTAATACCCAAGAGCATTTCGGAAAGAGAAACCTCCAACTACAAAAGCATCTGCTGTGCTAAAACAATCAAGTTTAAAAGGAGCATTGCCATTAGAAAGTGAGTCATTTGTAGATTTTGCTGAAGACAGATAAAAACCAAGTTGAACCATTTTCCATCCACAGATTTACTTGTTTGTATTCATAGAGAAAGTGCTGCCAGCTTCAAAATCATAATTTCAATGATACATATCTCATCTCCAAAGACAAATAAGAATCCAAAAACGTAAGTGCAATAGTTTATTGAGGAAAGGAGAAATTCATTAAAAGAATAGCAAGGACTATTTCAGGATATCCTGCATACAAAGCAGAAGAATTAAACTCCCTATTCGCTGTGTTATGAAAAGCCTGCAAGAAGTACACTTCAGCCAAATGGCCACAGCTGACATGTCAGAATGCATGGGAAAATGGACCTTATTACCTTCAGCCATATCAATAAAATTGACATGGAAGAATAGTTAAGGACAGTGAGTTGAATGTTAGAATAAAGACCATAAAAATCTGAAGCAACTTAATACTTTTCACTGGATATCCAAAAATAGGAACTTCAAAGTTTGAGCATATAGAATCATTTCTATAAAATGCCATGTATTATGTATTTATGCTATAGTATGCAATAATCAAATTCAAATTAGCTTTCTAGTATGGAATAAATAAGACTACCAAATTCAAATGAATAGATGCATAACCTGCCAGTCTCTCTTTTCAACTCAACCATAAAACTACAAAATCTGATTTGCAATAAACTTTCCAAATAGAGATAGCTATTTTAAAGCTCATAAGCTAAGTTTAAGGAACTCAGTGCTAAATTATTTATAGTGTAAATACAATGCTTTCACAAGAGAGAAGTGAAATGCACATTTCTAAAGCATATCTAGCTACATTAATTCAACCTAGTTTAATAATTTCCACATCATTTGAATTTCCTGTATTTCTAGGTGGCTTTTACTTTGTTTAGCACTATCCTTCAAACATGCCACTGATGACCAGGCCAGAAGTTATACTATTTAACTTGCATGATAAACAAGAAAAATCTCTAGCAAAAAGAAATACGAACACTCAGATAGTAAAATTTTAATAAGTCCACCAAAGCCAACTGCTTTTCTTCTATCCCTGAAAGCATATATAAACTTGTTTGTTCCCGTACTTTATAAACAGTTTGCTCCTGTGAGGAAAAAGTCTGCTAAATTATATACACAGATTTGAAAATTCAGAATATATCCACACAGTTGAACACAAACTACAAAGAATACCTGACACCTCTTAGCATGCTAAGAGAAAAGTAGTTGCATTTGCACACTGCTATGGTGAGGAAAATGACTCTGCTGCTTATGTAGCTGCTAAGTAATCCCAATACACATACTTAGCACAAGAATGAGGTATAGGTATCAAAGAAGTCTAGGGTATACAACTCTTAAAAATACACACCGTTTGAAGATTTACTTGAAGATTCCCTCGAAAGAGTAACACAAAAAATATAACAGACATTTTCCAGAGACATTTTGGTCTACAAATTACTCCATATTTTTTAACAGCCCATAGAGATTTAAGATCAACCAACCTTGAAAAACCTATCCTATTTTGATCCCAGAAATCATAGCCCTATACCTTCTAGAAATCACATAAATACTAATGGTTTAAGTAATGCAATTTAACACAAAGTAAGAGGAACAACTGATAAATTATTCTGAGAAATACTGTTAGATATTCACAACTGACTTGAAGTGCCTCCTGACATTTTAAAGAGTCTTCTCCAGATGTTCTTACTGCAACTTATATTTTTGTCATTTGACTAGTGGCTAGAATTTACAAATTTTCCAAATGCAAAGATACTTCATCTTTATCCCTTGAAAATGAGGGGACTACCTGACCCAAATCAATACAGATAGCATTGCAGAATTTGATTATAATTAGGTTTCCTTTCACAAAAAAACCCCATTATCTTTCAATGTATTAGAGAAACTGAAGGGGCAACCATAATCAGCAGAAGTGACAGGAAAATAAAAAGGTGCTCTAGCCAATTTCAACTTCTAGGCTGATGACATAAGCCTAGAAGCAAAATACATGCTGCCTCACTGCAAGACATTTCTTCTCATTAAAGAGGTAAGTGGGTCTGTGCAAGCAGTGAAGACTATTAAAGATAAGCAGATTAAACAATAGTCTTACAGCACAGTAGCAGCATGTTACGTTGCTAGGTTGGAGAATTGGGTTTTCTTCTCAGATTTAGGACTTCCAGCACTAAGCAAGTACAAAATGAAGTGATACTACACAAGTGAAGCACTCCAAGTGGCTAACGGCAAGGAAAAGAAACAAAAGCCACTCTCTGCACAGCAACCCCTGCAACTAGCAGGAGCAGCAACTGTTCATCAGTGCTCTCCTGGCAACGAGCAAGTCTATCAAGCAGATATTTTCAAGCTCAATGAAATGCCTGAAAAAGATATTACTGTTTATCTCTGGGAAGAGCTCCTTTGTCCAACATCTATGTAGACTCTGATGCACACACATAAAACCATTCTTTCATGCATGCAGTCATCTGCTAACAAAACCTTTCGTCCTGATATAGTAGAATTAATTACTGGCATTTTTATCTTCTCTCAGAGGCTGAAAACAAAAAATTCAGTTCAGCTATACGAGCATTCACAAAGTCCTACTGACAAACTGAAAGCACTTATTTAAGCATAACTATGGCAAATTATCAGACCAGTTCAACAATACCCTGAAGACAGCAGCTAAGTGCTCTCTTTTCTGCCTGAGCAAACCATTTAACCTTTTATCCTTGTCCATTTTTCAAGGACTTTTTATTCTGACAAGGTTTCACATTTTTCCTTTGGTATATTTTCTGATGTCTTCAACACGAATGCCAGAAGCATATGCTCCCCCTCCAAACTCCATTTCCTACTCCATTGCAAAGCATTGACAAGCATCAATCCTGAAAAATCAAACAAATGTGAAAACTCATGTGCCAGACAAATAATCACCAAAACTCAATAATGCTCAATATCTCTCTGAGCATGAACAATGAAATGTAGTATACTCGTATGCATCCATTTTCCTGTCTTACAACATATGGCATCCAAGCACAAAAGTATAACAAACACACATAATAAAACTTCATAATTTGTCTCCATAGATTGAATTTCATTAAAACAAGTTCCTTATGACTGATCTAGTTAATCTGTAGTCATAGAATGGTAGGGGTTGGAAGGGATCTGTAGAGATCATCTAGCCCAATTCCCCTGCAGAAGCAGGGTCACCTAGATCAGGTCGCACAGGAACATGCCCAGGCAGGTCCTGAAGCCCTCCAAGGAAGGAGTCTCCACAACCCCTCTGGGCAGCCTGTGCCAGGGCTCCCTCACCTGAACAGGGAAAGAGTTTCTTCTTATATTTAAGTGGAACTTTTTGTGTTCCAGCTTCATCCCATCTTCCCTTGTCCTATTGCTGGCTACTATAGAAAAACGAGATGTCCCAACCTCCTGACACCCACCCTTTAGATATTCATAAATAAGATCTCCCCTCAGTCTCCTCTTTTCTAGACTAAACAGCCCCAGTTCCCACAGCCTTTCCTTATATGAAAGATGTTCCAGTCCCCTGATCATCTTGGTAGCCCTGTGCTGGCCTCTCTCCAGAAGTTCCCTGTCCCTCTTGAGCTGAGGAGCCCAGAACTGGACACAGGACTCCAGATGAGGCCTCACCAGGGCAGAGTAGAGAGGGAGAAGAACCTCCCTTGACCTGCTGGCCACACTCTTCTTGATGCATCCCAGGCTGCCATTGGCTTCTTGGCCATGAGGGCACATTGCTGGCTCATGTGTAGCTTATTATCAATCAGCACTCCCAGGTCTCTCTCTGCAGAGCTGCTCCTCTAATCAGTGTGCCTCAATCCTTCTCCTCACTCAAGTCTCTGTGGACACTCCAGAAGACAGTGCACACTGTCCAACTAGTCTAGACACCAACAATTATCGACCAGTCAACCTATTTAGTATAGCTAGTTCACAGAAGCTGAAGAACTTACATGATCATATATCACCTCTAATATTAACTTTAAATAATTTCAGGTGTTGAAAATTCATTGGGAGAATGGGAACCAAGCCTGAGCATAAGATCTTGTTTCTTTTAGAAGTCAGCCTGACAATATGACATTTTTTAAACTATTTTTTTTTAAATAAACAGCATGCAATTTCTTACATCCTAAGATAAATCTACAATTTCAGTACCTGCATATTATTATTTATCTTCTCATATTACCACCTCTTCTTCAGATGTCAATATAACTGGTAACTGCCTACATCATCACTACTAGAAGCCCTTCAGCAAACACTCGATCTTGAGGATTTGGTTCTGTTCCTGGTAAATCTGTGAGTAGTCTAAGTCTTAATGCAAAGAATCTAAATTATTGAAGAAAATATTATTATATTCTGTGGGAAATTTGTTTTTTTCTTTGAAAGCTTTGAATTTTTCAAGTAACTATAATGACAAGTAACTACAGAAAACCACCCTAAGTTATTCCAGATATCAAATGTGAAAGTTTACATCCAAGTTTCCTATGTTATCTTCTAAAGGTAACCTTCTTAACTCAGAGAAATATCCACATTTTTTTCCAAACAGAATTTGAATAAAACTATCTTCTTTTCCTTTCTAAAAAACACTTAAGCCTGAGTTTTTAAATGAAACCTGCCAGCTTTGATTTGCTGTAAACATAACAGCTATTCTTCTGTTGTCTCAAGAACAGAGCAAAGCCCTTATTCCATGTATATATGACAACACTACTGGTAATTACAAGAATCCAGTATATGCACCAGTGTTTAGCTTGATTAGGAGAAATATTATCCAATTTATACTGCTTATTATTCAAAAATTCTGGAAGAATGCTATTTAAAACAATCTCTTTAATGATTACAAGGAAAAGGGCTCAAACTTTTTAATAGTGATTTGCAAGGGTTTTTTGCCTTTGTTTCTCTTAAACACACAATAGGTATCCCACAAGGATACAGATCTTGAGAATGGGAGTGGAACTAATCTCCTTCAAAACTTGAACATTTTCTTTTGTTTCAGCATATTTTCCATCATCTCCCACTAAGTCTCAAGCACAAAGAAAACTATATAGGCTGAGTCAAACCCCAAACCAAGGCAAACAAGATCCCTGGCCAGGCCAAGTTTTGTTTGTGGAACACTGAAGTGAGGATCTGGGGGAGTGGAGGAAGTTTTAAGCGGGGTTTATATTAGCTAAAAGTTATCAGATGGCTTGCATAGCTCACCATAGCACTAGAAAACATCTAAGTCACAAAAAATGTACCAGAGGAATGAAAGTTGTAACTGTAAGAGTAATCTATATAATTTTACAAAGCAAATAAAAGTCAAAATTCAAATTTCAAACACAAAGCTAGATTTCTCCAGGAAGGAGGTGTCAATATTTCCTATAACAGGATATTGTTGCAGAAACTCAAACCCAATAGGATCACAGAATCACAGAACAGTAGGGGTTGGAAGGGACTGCAAGATATCATCTAGTCCAACTCACCTGCTAAAGCAGGACCACCTAAATCAGGTCACAAGTAACTTCATAATGATATATGAATGTACATACGCATTTTCATACTAAATTTGAAGTTAATCATTTAAAATACACATATTAGCCTTTCTGTTAAATATTTCAAAAGTTTTTTTAAAAGCAGAGCAAAAAAACCCGAATTTTGAGTCTCAATCACTCTCCCTTCACCATGAACAGCTTTTTTTTTCATTTACAGAGTACAATTTCTATGTTTTTTAAATAAAAACACTTTAAAAAGCAACATTCTTACTAACTGCATGCTTTACTACATCTTGTAGCCAACTCCATAACCAGTAAAAAATGTTTCCAGTAATTAGGAAAGACACTCTTAAGGAAACAAAACTGAAGTGCATTTCAGTTTTTGAGGTCTCCAAATTATGTCCACAGTCGTCCCAGAGAAGGTTTACATGACATAGAAAACTGAACAGTACACTAAGCCTTCTCTTGTTAAATATATTGAAGCTTAGAATTTCTGTAACCACTGATTCCCTTTCCTCATAAAACAAAATAAAAAAGTGCTGAGTCCATTGGGTAAAATAAACTCAAAAATAAATCCACCACATATTCGGAGATTATATTCCCTGTGCCTAATTCCCACCCACCCCAGGAGGGAAATGGAAGATTTATCTTTAGAATTAAGGAATTATTCCACTAGGGATCTTTAATATCATATATACATATATATATATACACACACACACATATTTTAGCCAAAAATGCTGTGTAGTAGAAAACACTAGCCAAGATAAACACATTCAAGAACTGTGATGCAGTTTCTGTTTCACTTCTGCACTGAAACCAGCACAAAAAAGGTCCAACAACCTAGTTGAACTCAGCTCAAATTTCTGCAGAAAATAAAAAGGGGGCTAGGACTCTGCAGGAAGACGTGGATACAGAGAACTGCAGTGATGATCATGTCCTGCCTACCCCATCTGAACACTGCTCAAATACCACAAATGCAGAATATAAGCTCCATGGTAAGTGTCTGAAATTTAGAATATCATGCTCTCCATTACTTTTCTTACTTGCACGTACTTGTAAGGATTTTGGGGATAGATATTCCCATTTCTTGCATTGCTTATGTGAGAAAAGTAAATGCATACGTGCAGCAGCTAATGCAATGCAACAAAAAACCAAATCACAAATTTCTAGTGCAAGAAGATATTCAAAATATAAGCTCATATTCACAGGGTCTCACTAGGTACTACTACTTTTCACTGTATAAAAATGCCAGCAACAAGAAGTGACACACACATACGGGGAAACAATAACAAACCTAGGTAGCCACCTATCAATTGTGGCTGACATCATCATGTATTTTAACATCAAGACAAATAGATCCCCGCCCAATGCAGCAGAAGCAGCTCCACCACCTGCACTAGGCACTTGCCCCTAGGCAGTTATTTATGTCAATAGTCCAAGTTCATTACCTAAACTCAAAGCTCAGAAATTAAAAGAATATCCCTTTATTAGAAGCACTTTCTCAGCCTTCTGTCAATAGTGCTGCACAGTTACATCAGATTGTGAACATGTTATGTGTGTGTGCCCAGGTGTATATATTTATATGTGCATATATTTCTACATACAGAGATAATCTGATTTGCCTCAGCTGGATCTTCACTTCCACATATTTCACTATCACAAGTTTATAGACCAAATTTGTGACACCAAAGAGGATGTAACAAAACCAGAGTGAGTAAATAAAGAAGGTGATATCTTGCCTGTAGGAACAATTTTTAGGTTCTTTTAGGTTATCTGCCTCCACTACTGCATGGCTACTTACAGCAGGGATAGCAGAGGAAGAGAGCTCCCAGAGAAGATAGAAAACAATAGCAATATCATGTATATTTCAGGTAATGGAGGTAATTAGAAGCAGAAGGAAAACATTTGCATGTATTTTTCCAAGGAAAAAAGTAAAAAAAGGAAACCTGCAAATCATGCAACTCAGGCCCTTGAACGGGCAACCACTGAAAATAAGAAAGGAATAGAACAACAGTACTTCCAAAGTAGTACTTCCAAAGTACTTTTCCAAGTGGAAGAAATTCCAGAAAGACTAGAGAAAATGAGGTTGAACCAGTAACAGATTACAGATCTCTGTTGGTATGAACAAAGTGTGGAGAGCTGAAAAAGCACCTGGAAATTCAGATCACTGCCTTAAAGGTGGTGCTCTCTGTAGAGACAGAAAAAAGAAAACAACTTTAAAAATCAGTTTGCTTTTGTTAGCAGGAATAACATACAAAAAGAAAGAGCTATGTTCATTGTCATTATCACAGCTCTGTTACAGGAAGCAATGGAGGGAAAGGCAGAAGAGAAGAACAACTGAAACATCACTGACAGTAAGAAGGATTCCACCATAATGCCCATATATGGGCACCAATAACCATATATGCCCAATAAGCAGGATGAAAACAAATAAAGACAAAGCCCCTAAAACACAGCAGCCTCAGCAAAGCCACTGCAGTACAAGTCTGAAACAATTGTGTTAAAAACAGCCACAATTTTTTGTTTTAAAGCAGAGGTTATCAATATAAAACCAAAACCCTGGTCAGGGGAAAAAAACAAAACCCCAAACCTAAAATAATCCATTTGTTCATCTCCATCAATCTTCAGTAGCCCATTTGCAAATATCACATGAAATAGTACAAATAAGTTCTGGAAAGTGTTCTGTAATACCAAAATACAAAGGAAACAATGTTTTTGTAGTATAAGTGATTAAGTACAAGAACAGCTGCCAAGAAAGGCTGCAAAATCTCCATCCCTAGAAATACTCAAAACTAGCCTGGACAAGACCTTCAGTAACCTGATCTAATTTTGGAATTAGCCCTGCTTTGAGTGGAGAGGTTGGATTAAAGGACCTAATTTAGGCTGTGCTGGTCATTTTAAAAGCCATCAACATCCAGTTTGTACTAGGAAAATAACTTCTTTTCATCAGTGCCTTTCCAAACTCACCCAGCTCCTGAGAAATGTAATTTAAACATGTTGTCTTTGTAGTGCCAACAGGAACCGACAGCTTTTTTATTTTTCCTGATTGTTAAACTTGAAGTTATCTATAAAATGGTCATTTCTCTGAGCCACAGTTTCTTCTAAAGGGTCTCCTCCAAAATATAGGAAAAAAAATCCAGCATTAACTTCCTTTTGGACTTACACATCTGCCTTAACTTCCTCATGTTCTTTTAGCATTTTTTTCTTAGGCCCCGAGGCATTTTTGATGAAGATATTAATTACTCCTATATATATGTATATGTATTTATACATACCTACTCAAGTGCTTACAGATACAACACCAATCACCAAACTCCATTCTCACTCTCAGCAGATCTTCTGCTGACATTAGTAGACCTTTGGGATCCTTCAGACTTCTTTTTTTTCCCCTAGATCTTTGGGATCCTCCAAACTCCATTTTTCTCCCAATACTCTCCTGAAGCATCATGACAAAAGCCACTCCCTCATCCATCAAACAGACACAACATCCCAGAGAAATTCAAGGTGCAGAAAAGCTCTAGACAATCACCATCCAGGGCTTGAGAAATTTTAGTTATCTGTGGTCAGAAACAATTTCCTTGGTTGTGAATTTCCAACCAGTTAAATACATTGACAAGAAATATTATCAAAACCCAAAATCTGATTTATTCATATATACTCAGGGGGTTTTTTTTCAGAAATTAAAAACCAGAAGATAGTTTTATGATGAGCAAATGCACTGCCAGAGCACACTGTCACCACATTATACACAGCAGCACACTGTTGAGCTGTTTCAATAATATTCATAGCTGGCACAAAGAACAAAAACATCCAAATACACACAGAATATAAAAGGGTGAGACACAGAACATGTTCTGAAAATGCTACAGTAATTCTGTAATTGCCTCAAAGCATCGGTAAGGTATGAGTGGTAGTGTGTTAAAATGGTAAATTTATTTTCCTCAAAGGAAGTTAAATTAACCATGCCTGTCCTATTGTTTAATAGGCAAGGTTCATGGTCTATAAACAATTACTTATGTTAGCAAGTATGTAATAGGCTATATCCCATTACCATGCAAAAAAAGGAACACGGTGCTTCCAAGCAAATGTCTATTCCATGCCCAGCTTGCAGAAGACTTTGGAACTCACTCACTTCCAGCTGTTTTACTCCCCGAGAATCACAGCTCAGTGGTCATACGCCATTGACACTAACACACATCACCATATTTGTCATGCTATTACAATTGAATACAACTTCCACAGCACCACTACAAAATAAAACTTCCCTAGTATGTTAAAGTTGCAAATAAACCGCAGGAGTATTGATTTCAACTCAATGATAGCTGTTGAAATTAAATAATTTGCATTGTGGGGTTACATTCTGGTTTGGGATTACTGTGCATTTGAAGTAACAGCAGCGTAGCTCTGAAGTAAATTAGGATATTCAGTCTGATTTGACATCAAACTTCTACATAATGCTCAAGTAAAATGGTTACTGCAAGGCAAGACTGAAAAGTCACTTAACAGATTTCTTTAAGTATAAAAGTGAAGTTTCAATAATAAGGTAAGCCCCATAGTTTCAACTTCTTTTGTTTCCATAGGACTAGTCACAAGATTGTTGGATATAAATCGAAAAATTAAACTGTATTTTTTTAACTTTATAGAAAATCCTAATTTCAATTAATGAAATATAGACTAGGTGACAACAGAAGGGCTAAAATTCTAGCATCTCTGTTCGGTACTGCATCAACTTAATTTACCTCACAAGACTGTCAGCATTTTTATGAGACTGTTGACACTGCAAGCAGAAAAAAGTAAACTGGAATTACACTTACCTGCAGCCCTCTTCTTCGAAGAATACTTGAATCATCCATATTTTGACTCTGCTGATCACGAATTCCTGCTAAAGCTCACTTGCTTCTGGCTAGCTTTGCTCTCTAACTGCTAAAGAAGTCCATTATTTTCAAACTTTTCTCCCCCTCCCATCCTCCCTCCGTCCACTCACTAAAAATAGAACGTGGTCTTTCACTTGCCTGTCATGCAGAACTGCAGCCACGGTCTCTGACTATCTGTACATAATTTTGCCTGCCTCTCTCGTGGCAGATTCAGTAGGTCACATTGCAAAAAAAATCTGTTTGACTTTCCTAAATCTTCTCAAGGTTGGATGTCTTGTTCCCCTCATATACACAACTGTCTAGAAATAGGTAATAATCCACAAGTCCACGCACATAAGGCCAAAGAGTGGAAATTAATTCAGATCCCACACATACATGTTCTTGTCTTATTTCAATTTACTTGAGTTGTTTTAAGGGATCAGTAAACTACAGCAGCTGCCTTCATTTAGTGTTTATAATAAGCTCACAAAATCCGGGTCACATTTCCTTTAAAAAACACGCTGTCACACTTCACTAAAAACTCAGCTCTGTAAACACACAGGATTCAGCACTACTTAAAGTACTGAAAAATCTCACAATGAAAAACCAGAAATTTTATTTTTCCAAATTTTGAAGGATTCCTTGACTTCTCTGTGAGACAAAGCCAATGTCAGATTCTTCAAATACTGTCGCACATTCTTTTGTTTCTGCTATCTCTGAGGTATGCTGATCTCCTTCTCGTATGCAGCAGACACGGCACATTCTTTAGTTCATTGCTGAGATCTTCCGACTCTTATGTGCTGAAGGGTCTGGAACACATGTTGCAAGTTCGGAACGTTTAAGAATTCATTCATCTATTCATCACTGACAGAGCTGTCTTAAGAAGCCCTTCCCTCATCCGTGGAAAAATGAGGGGAAAAAAAGCACAGTTCAGTTGAGTCTTTTTCAGTCTGTCCTGCAGTAGCTGTTTTCCAGCTACTTTCACACAGATAACTCCAGCAAGGTCAAAATAGGCTTTGCTCCTTTATGTACGTTATCCCAATCCCATTTTAAAATAGGAGCATACAGTCTGGGTTTAAAAATAAGCAACAATGATGCTTCCAGCTATACCAAACACCATTTCAAGGAAAATTAAAATGTGGGTATACTCATCCCAGTATGATTCAAATTACTGAGCACGTCAAGGAGCTTTTGTCCTACACGTGCCCTTCCTATACTAGAAAGGCAAAAATAAAATATTGCAAATATAATGAACCTACTGCTGCAGTGAACCTTCAATTTTAGCAGAAAGCTAAAGCAACAGATTTCATTTCCCGATAACAGCTTAGGAAGAACCTATTTATAACTTCTGCATATAAATACTGTATTTAAAAAGAACCTAAGTTCAGTCCCTGAATGACTTCACAAGATACATAAAAGAAATCAAACTTCATCTAGAGCTGTGTTTATGAGGGGATTTCAGCCAGACATCCTCAAGTGTGCAAATGCAACAACGGGAGCCCAGACCGTAGGCTGCCTACCACAGCTTGATGAAGTGTTCCTGTTCCCACAGTTATGACAGCTGCAAACCAAAAAAAGTCTCAATACAAGCACACAGGTTGATGGTGCTTAAAGGAATATATATTTACATGGAAATCTTTAGCTGATCTTCATGCTAAATGACCAAGTCACATGAGCTAAACACATCATTGTAAAGTCAGCTGAAAGCAGATACAACTCAATCCCATTCACCAGGCTGTTTCTGATCCTCTGCGAAGCGAGTGTGGTCTTTTATTGTGAGCAGCTAATAAATCCTCATCTTGCCGATACCTCCTTCCATCTGCCGTTTTAAACAACTGAATGCTGAATTAGGTCTGCAGAGTCTTTGTGAGCTCCCCACCAGGGCAGGCAGCCGCACAGAGGCAGAGCAGGCAGCTCATTTGCATGGAGTATACTGTACCATGAAAAAGCAGCGAGCTAGTTAAAAACAACTCCAGCAGTCACTTGATTTTAAAGGAACAGCGTCTTCTTTTGCAAATATCACTGGCAAACATCAGGCCATGCCCAAAATTCTGCATGAGAACTTAAGAACATATCACCAAGGAGAACAGCAACATAAAAATGCAGAGAAAGCTCTGTTTAAAAGCAGACCGAAACCTAAGATGTGATCTTCTCTGTGATAGTATTTATGGAAGATTTCAGCATGACTTCATGCATTTTGCCATCAAATAAGCTGTCTCAGAAAAACATACCAAGGACTACAGTGTCGGACAAATTCTACTTCTGCTTTAAAAATCCTATAGAAACAAAACATTTAGTCATGTATACTCGAAACATTACATGCATTCTGCAGCATGTTTTAGTCTGTAATACATTTTAGGAAAACTTATATTAGACCATGCACTATCTTACCTCTTTTGGCTAAGGCTCTGCCAGCATTAAAGTATCTACTGTGGAAGGAATCAAGGAATCTTATCGATTATCCAATACCATTCACAGTGTATTTTCCTCCTAAATCAGCTACTAAATGAACAAGTTTAAGCCTGATTACAATAGTACATAGCCTCACATATTTCTGTATCATAACTAAAAACATTCTCATTAGCATATATACATCTAATCCTTTCTAAATTATTTACCTTAATACTCAGACACTGACAAATCTGAAAATGTCTTCACAAGTGAGTTATAATTGATTGAGGCTGGCACGAGTCTCAAAATACCATGAGAATCATCTGTTCTTTTCCAAATTGCAAGCTTTCTTGGGGAGAATGCTTGGAAATTGGCTGCCTGCCACACTTACCCAGTTTCTGGAATAGAGAAGCCAATCAGGACTGCTGTAAAAAAGCAGGCATGGTTTTTCCTCTATACTGCCTCTCCCTTTCCCTTCCTCACAGCAAACAATTGATATTTAAATATCAGATGAAAAACCACCACCAAGAAGATCCCAAATGTGATGACCATATTTTCTTCCCTCCTATTATACTGTTAACACTCATCCACTCTCCCTTTTTATTCTTTCTACAAAATCTACCACAGGAAAACAATGATGAAAGAGGGTGGGAGAGAATACTTGGCACCAAACTAAATCAAGCAAAGGCCAAATGCAATTTAAAAGACACTCTGATGTGGAAAATTTTGCTTACAAATTATTACCTTTAGAAATTTCTCTGTCTCTTGATGAAATGATTATGCCATCATTAGATATTCATTTTAACATCATAAAAGATCTGTAGATAAGTCTCCAATGAAAGATGTGAATGTGTTTGTATAAGACACTTCACTAAGAGACATTATTACTGAAAGATATTCAAGAAACTGATGTACACAAAATATAATTTTATCAATTATATTAATAGAAAACCACATTTATCAGTTTTCAGATGCAGGCAGCATTTAGAAAGGGTCTAATAAAATATCTGTTTATCAGAAGAAAATGTCAAAATAAGGTAATGTAGTATTTTAATCTTTTCAGACTTAGAGTATCTATCTACCTTAGCAGTCATCTTCATTAAAAAAATAGGAAGGAGAAGAAAAACAGGGATTCAAAGTTTGTCCACCAATAACTTCTGTAAGCTCCTAATTCAATTCTTCCTTCCTACATCAAATTAACAAATCTGAGGGGAATTCTGCTTTGCTCTGCAGCAATGAGAAAAGAGAAAGGGTAGTATGGTACTGGGATCATTTGGACATAATCCAACCAATTCCTGTTTGGCTGCAGCTCTCTCTCTGAAAAAGCTATTAAATTTTGATTTGAAGACATCAAGAAATGGAAAGAGCCATGAACTCCTGGTAAGTGTGTTCCTGTAATGATTAGTCTAGTAAGAAGGACAACTTATCAGCTTGTCAATACTGGGATGAATTAAATAAGGCTAAGAGCAAGTTCCAAACAAATAAAACAAGGTACTGGCAAATTAAACAAGGTAGTCACGTTGGGTTATTTCTTGCTGCAAAAGGCTGAAGAAAATAAATAAATAAGCCAAGAGCACGGCTAAAAGCTTTTGGACAAATTCATTGAAGAATCTGCCAAGAACTCTTCAAGAGAGCAAAACACACTGAAGATGACCCAGAGCCACAAACAGCTGCAAGAGATTGGGAAACAGACCCTGCCCTAGACACCTACCATCACCTGCCCTGAGAAATACTCTAATGGGCCCACTTGGTATAATCATCCTATTGAGGTGAAAAGTACAAAGGTAATGCTTGCTGAAGACAAGTGACTTGCATCCTACAAGGCACCAGTTCCAGAAAGGAAATAGGGGTAACTAAAACTGTATACTGAAAAATAATTTTAGAAATAGTGTGATGGCTGTGACAGTTCCTGAAAGCACTAAACAAACTGAAAGAACTTACACGCCATTTATCACATGGTATTGTCGCTGTATATGATGAGACCATTATGGAAAATCACGTCTGTTACTTATTATTTGGAATATTAATAATCCAAAATAAATGTTCTCTGGGTTATAAAAGATCAAAGTTAAAAGACTCCAGGAATTGAAACTCCTTTAATTATGGGAAAGTTCACAAGTATGACAAGACATTCAAGAACAATATGAGGAATTTTGCTGGAATTTTACTCCTTCCAGGCACTCCCTACAGCACCCAACCCTACCTCTCAGAGCAAAACTCTAGGAGAGATCTAAGTGTAGATTTCAGTTGGTATTTTAACTTCTGTTGACAAGAAGAAATCTCTTCTGAACCATGACGTTTCAGATCTCATTCCACTGCCTCCTACCAAAATCTATTATGCTTCTGTCTCGCAGAAGAAAAACTCTCTGAAGATAACTTGAGTTTTCTATCCCTTAGCTTCAGTACACTCAAAGCAACAGTTCTTTCAGTTGTTTTGCAGCCTGCAGGTTTTGAAATAGCATCAGTGGAAGATGACCAAAGGCATACCAACTTCACAGTCAGGAAAGCAATGGCCACGGGAAGTCGCTATGAAGTAGTGTCATTGTTCCTATGTACAACTCATCTTACCAAAAAAAAATAACTGAGCAACTGTGAATAAGCTATTGTCCTATTACTTACATTTTCCAGTCACCAAAGCAACTGTAAAAGAGGATAAATAAGAAAGGAGTCTGTATCTGCTGTATTAGAGTGTGCATATACATACACATAGAGATGCTTCTGGGCAGAACCTTGACCTGGGTGCAGTTTGTTGTACTGTCTATGCTGAATATAAGATGCTTTCTACATGTTTTCAAGTGTAATTGAAATTTGAGGCATATTTCAAGAATCACTCAACATTCATTGAAGAAGTTGTATCCAATTCATCAGAATTAACTAGGATATGAAGAGGAGAGCAATTCACTTTGCTATAACCTTCTAATTCTTTCAGCTTCTTGGTACTGCATCCTGCCATCCTTTGTGGTCTACTCCATCACATCAGAATGGAAACCTATCATTACCATAAAAGCAGAGCCAGTAAATGTTATCTCAGCAATCAAATCATTACATTGGGGATCAAAAATTTGTGTACTCTCTGGTACAGCTTAAGTGAATCCAATAGCTGCACAACTTAGACTTGTAACACTGGAAACTGAAGTCCACATACAGTGACAATTTAGAAGAGGTATTAAGCCACTTGTGGTATTTAGAACTGACTACAGAAACACTGGAAAGCCTCTCAGCACAACTGGGACTCCATCATGGGAGATATGGTGTGAAGTACATCCACACTACACAATAGGATGATCCAATGATAAAGACCCATCTGTGCTTTGACATACAAAAAGACTATTCAAATCCAAATATCAGTCTTAAAAAAAAAAAAACAGCTTTTCAGTTGCCTGCAAGAAGATATAATGCTTTTTATTACATACGTCCATTCCCAATGCACTTTTCAGAACAATTCCCTGGTCTAAAACACTGAAATTCCAAATTCATTCTATTTCTTACTCTCTTTAGTCAAAACTAAAAGCAACAGAACATCAAGCTGTGGCAAACCATAAAGATATAACATTTCCTTACAGAACATATTGTCTGCTGGTAAAAAAGAACACTTTCTGAAAGATTATTGGCTGAGAATTTCAGCGGAATTTTTTCAAGTCTTTAGTAACATTTGTCTGTGCAACCAAAATGAGCCAAATGTTTCATTGTCAATCTGAAACTCAAGTGTTTGGGGTTGGTTTGGTTTTTTTATTTATTTTGATCAAGCTCTGTTTATCTGGAGATTTAGAAGCGTGTCCCTTTGAGATAAACTGACAGACTATTGAAACAAGGAAGGTTGATGAGGTAACTCATTTTAAAAAAAACCTAATAAATACTTGGCAGTCACTGTAAGAAAACTTGCCTGACAGCTTGTCTGAATTTCTTCTGGATTTCCTGCCTATTTACAAGATTCAGTTTGATACACTAAGAGCTTCGGAACAAGGCTGTGCATTAACAATGAACCATAGCAGGATCTCATTCTGACCCACAACAAACTCCGCTTCTGAGGCTTGGTCCTCGGGAGAAGAAATACTGAAAATAATGTCTAAAATCCTCAAGGTTTATGCAGTAATCAGGCTTTCACAGTGCCTTTTCTGTCTCCAGGTTGTTAGGTTTAGATTACTGGACAAGACTGCCCCATCCCCCACCTTCAGTACATTATAAAAGGCGGCACACCCACTCATCTTCCATACAAATGTAAATTTGCTGTCGTCGAGGGTGGAGGAAAGAGTTCATTCATCTACAGAACAACTGTTTTCATACTGTACCCTAGAAGGCATATTCAGAAGAGACACCAGCTTCCCGGCAGAAACAAGTTTCTTGGCTCAAGCCCCTTTGACAGCTAACATCTTTGGCAAGAATCTTCAATTAAACTTTAATATTTACAGAAGATGCTGAATTCACTATGCAAACGTTCTTGTTCTGAACTTTGACTGGCATCGGAACAGGATGGAAACGGTCTTCTCTGGTGCTACGTTTCAAACATGCCATTTTCAAAACAAAAGCTTCTCCGAATTTTTGCAGAGATTGCACTTCCTTTTCAGAGTTAAAAGTAAGGACAAGAACTTGCACTGTATTTTCCTCTTCCTTGTATCTAAAAGATATTTGTCATTTTGGACACAATTCTTCAAAACAAACACTTGATGCTTCACAAAACAAGCAATCACTTCTATTACACTAGCATAACATTCAAAAACCATGAGTTAAGACAAACACACTCACAAAAAGAAGCCATGAAAGTTAACAACTGATTCCTCTTTAATTATTCTGCTCAGAACAGAGTGTGCAACACTAAATATGTTTCCAAATTAATCCACTTGTAATTCATTCCAATATAGCTTGAATTTTACCTTGGATTCCAGCTGACATTAAAGTGCTTGGACAAGTCTCCAAAGACCATAATATTTCACCTGCTTAAGTAAGATATGATATATTCAAATATTGCCTTTGAAATAAGCACTTGGAAAATAAGCCAAAACATTTGGAGTTAGAGGGTTTTACTCTCCCCTGTCTTTGTCTATACTAGACTAGGTGTCTGGATATCTAGGGAGTTGTCTCTCAGCAGCTTTTTTTGCTGATGGATTCTGACAGATTTTTATTCTTCCTTGTCTGATCTCAGACAAAATTTTGCTATTCATTTCTCACAATTTTGTCATTCCCTAAAAATGCTAGACAAGTTAAAAGCTGTTCATTTTTTTTATAGACGTTCCTTTTCCCAACATTTATCCACCAAACTAGAACAAAAACCGAAAGAAAGATAAAAGAAGAAATTAATTCAGCATTTAAAAGATTTACAGTGAAATGACAAATAATTTTTTCAGTTCACCCTCTCCTCCAGGATCTGTGTCACACATTCCATTTTTATGAGCTCTCCTGTGGTTTTTTTCATCTTTGAAAGCTATTTTTCCTCAAAAAAAACCACAGATGCATAATAATAATCTGGCAAACTCTCCAGCTTTTTGGTTTTGTTTAACAGAACCTATTACATTTAGTCAAAAGAGAAGAAACAAAAGACAGTTAGAAATGTTGACCTCAAAGAATATTTCTCAGATGAAAAGTGTGACATTCGTTGTTTTTATAGTCACGTGAAGATAACTTCTTTCCATACCATTAGCAGGTAGAAAAATGCTTGAATATCAAAAAGAAAAATAAATGTTTACATTTCTTGACAGTTATATTTACATTTTACTCCAAATTCAATTCAAACACGCAATTCTTATGCATCCCACTGCAATACTGCCACGTTCAGCAACAAACATCTCATAAAGCCAAACATGCTTCAGTGCAGCAGCAATACATTTACAATATATGTTCTTTGAAGTGCATTACTAACATAACATTGGAGTGTAACAGTTGAAATCTTCTGTATTAAAAAAAAAGACAAAAATTTAAGCTTATCATTAAAAAAAAAGAAATACGATTTTCATGCATCATCTGAATTATCACCTGGGCTTTTGTCTCAAGAACCAACAGAGAATATCAATGTGTTAATTGAAACAAGCAGTATGTAATCCACAGGACGTCTTTAGCATATGTTCCCCTCCAAGGGCGAACAAGAGCTTTCTTGGATTTTTCAGCACTGAAGAATAATGATTCCCTTTTCAAGCTAAAAATATCAACAAAAATCTTACACCTTTACATAAACATGTATATTTCCAACAGTATCTTTCCACAGGCATAAGACAGCAGTATATCTGTTTTCAGACCTCAAAAAAGAAAATGGAAGAATGGTAACATTGGCACAGGAGTGTTGAAAACATCATCTTTAAAGCTACATTTCTCTTCATTATTTAAAAGGCCTAGAAAAATAAATTTAATCAGAAACCTAGCTCCATGATGGAACATTCTTACTGATGAAGGAGAATGAGGCAGTGGATGTAACAAGGCAAAGCTCAATACTCAAAGCTATCATAATTTAAAATTAGACATAATTATCCTTAACAAAACCAGGCACTGTGGAAAGGGGCTTTAGAACAGCTGCTCCTCTTCAATTTAAATGCTCATTTGTTTTACATTGACCTAGAAATCAGTATCCTCCTAACCAAAAGCCAATTAGATAATAGTCTCTCAAGCTTATGGAATACTAATTTTTTTAATGTCTTTAGTAGTGAAAAGCAAAGAAATAAGCTGCAGATGATGCCACAAGTATGCTTTGCTCCAATATGCACAACCAAAATGTGAGGGGGTTCCCTCCTCCTCTTTCTGAAAGGTCAGATATACTGTCCAGGAAAGACACCAATCACTTCCTCGTGATGACCCTTCAGAGCAGTCTTAGCTTGGGACAGCTGCAAACTGCTGCAAAGGCAGCATGTGGAAAGATCTTCAGTTTACTGGAGCAGCATCTCAACATTCTTTCAAAAGCTGTCCTTCCAAACTTGCCTAGAGTTAGGTCACCAAGAGAAAGGTTTCCAGAAACAGAAAGACTTCAGATTCAGTACTGCAATATAAACAAGCTGCTTCCCAAGCAACAGAATTTAAGACACTCTGTTTCCTACAGAATGGAGTTTGGGTTTCTGTCATCTTGCTCCCTCACATAGTCCTTACAGGGGTAACTCTGGCTCTCCTGCTTCTCCTCTCAACTTGGAGACTGCATTTTCCCCATCTAATCGAGAGCTGTCATACTTGAGTGGCAACCAGTGCTGTCAAGCCACAATAAACAATGTACCCTCTCTGATAGAATGTGAGGGGGTGGCTCCTACTCAGTTCCATTTCTTACAAAATTGCAATTGCAATTATTTTTTACATTTCTTCTTTTCAGGCCTCGATGAAATTAGCCAATAGCTTTGGATGCTACCAGGAAAGATGGAACACCTGCAGAAACTCTGATTCCCTACCACTGACCAATATTTCCAGCAATCATGATCATTTACGGCATTACTTTCAATTTTGGTTAAAGCCAATGCCAAAAAAACATATTACTCTACAGATGTGTTCCAGATATAAAAAGATAAAATTAGGATGAGTGCAAGTTTGATTACATTCAAATACAAAGCCATAAGATTTCTTACTCTTCTGAGTCTTGGCATGATCCCTAGAGAAAATTCTTTCCATAAAAGAAGTAAAGCCTTTCCTGATTGCAGAAACAAAAGAAGCTTCTCAGAAGAGTGGTATCCTACTGAGTCTGACAGGATCCAGATAGAAACTAATTAATGCAGGAAACTACATTAGAAAACAGAGAATTCAATTCTACCAAAACGTTGGGTCTCCACAGAAGAAAAAAACACTGGCAATCAGGAGTAGCAATACACAGCTCCATCCCAAAAAATAATCAGCTAATAGAAATGGTGGGTGTTATTAAAACTGCTGAAGTTGTGAAGTAAACAAGCCTATATTGACAGAATGATCTCATAGCAGAACACAAATCTGTACAGTCCAGGTGGAATTCAAGGGAAGAAGTTCTTTCCAGAATAGGTAATGAAGCTGAAGAAACTTCTGTCTCCTAAGGTTTCCTCATGAAATCACTGAAGTAGAAAGCATCTAAATGGAAGTTTGAGCTGCCATGAGCAAAACACAAACATGACGACTGCAGCATGATTCTAAATGTACCTCAAAGTTATCAGACATCAACATTATTGGTTTATTGTTGCAGTTTGCTCTGTTCTGTGCTCCTTAATTTCTAACTCTGTCAGTCCCCTTTTCTTCTCAGCACTGCCTTTTGCAAACTGAAGCACAAGTCAAAGAAAAGTCCATTTCTACCCAGCCAAATAAGAGTCAAGGAGTACGCAGACTATCCAGGTGGTTTCAGAGCAGCTAAGATGATGTCAATCCCAGGCAAAATTATTCCTTTAATCCTGTAGCAGCTTTTCCAATTAAAGAAAAGGTAGAAGTAACATCAGTTGGGATTTTTATGGAAAAATAAAGTTAAAAAAAAATCACTGCAGTTTCCAAGAAGAGTTCTTAGGTGCTTTTGGATGGTGGAGGTGGGGGTCAGAGTGTTTAAATTACTGCATCTGCAGATAAAGACAACATGTAAACATCAGACTTAGAATTGTTTAGACCTTTTACCTTGCCTGCAAACTATATTTCTTAAGAAATGTATCTCTAGGACAGCAAACTTTCTGGGTTAAGAACATGGCTAACAACTGAATTTTTAAAAGTAGCTGTCAAGAAGAACTGCTACTGAATTTGGCTGTTCTGTGTCAACAGAACAGCCATGCACATAACATTATTCAGCATTATAACTGATGACCTAGAAATAAATATAAAACCACTGATGACAAAGGTACTGTAATAGCAGAGTATAAACAGTGAGGTCAGCATTGTCAGGGTTATGTGAATGACTTGGTAATGCTTCTCTATTCAAATAATGCAACCAAATGATAAATGACACTCATAGGAATTAGGATTCTGGCAACTATAGCAAGAAGGAAACATCTGCAATTCTGTAACTCTGCAGATCTCTCCTGAAGCCCTTTTTTTAAACATACATACCACATTTGCCAGTTTCCAGTCCTCAACTGCTGAAACTATGTTATGAAATTGGCTATACAGCACAGATAGTAGTTCACAGATTTCATCCTTGAATTGTTTAAAAGTTGTGTCATTATCTCCTTTTACTCACTGAACTAACAACCTCCTTTATCCTGTTTTTAAACCCTCCACTTCCCTTTTACCCATTTTTATTTCCTACTCAGGGGCAGGAAGAACACTACAATTCTCAGCACTGAAGAAGAGGTCCTTAACTCAGTTCCATAAAAGCTATAAAGATGCAGGTCTCTTTGCTGATGTTCCTTGCTCTTCAATAAGCTTTCTTTCTAAATCAGCTTATCTTTTTGAAACTGAAATCAACTTAAGCAAGTTTTTTTACTATTTTTTAGCTCTGCATACATATATTTTAGTTTCAGCCTTTAGGGTGGCTTTTTGAATTAAACTGGTACTGTATCCAGTTCTGGACTCCACCGTTTTAGAGAGGCAGGGAATTTCTAGAGAGAGTCTAGTGCAGGGCCACCAAGATGATGAGGGGACTGGAACATCTCTCTTACAAGGAAAGGCTGAGAGACCTGGAGCTGTTTAGCCTGCAGAAGGGAAGTCTGAAAGGGGATCTTATCAGTGCTTATAAATACCTAAAGGGCAGGTGTCGAGAGGATAAGGCCAGTCTTTTTTCTGTTGTGCTGTCACTGGGCACCAGGGGTAACAGGTAGAAGCTGGAACACAGGAAGCGCTGTTTGAACACAAGGAGAATGTTCTTTGCTGTTGACGCGAGGGAGCCCTGGTCCAGGCTGCCCAGGAAGGGTGTGGAGGCTCCTTCTCTGGAGGTTTCCAGACCCACCTGGACACATTCTTGTGTGACCTGATGGAAGGGAACCTGCTTTAGCTGGGGGTTGGGCAAGATCATCTCTAGAGGTCCTTTCTATGTTCTACCATTCTATGATTCTGATTTTGAACCAGAACTGAGCACTGCTAAGGATAAATGCAATGGTGTCGCTTCTCCCATGGGCTCTTTGCTAGAGTTTAATCTGTCTTAAGCAGCAGTCACTGAACATGTAAAGTCTACTGACATTCAAGACCCACCTGGATAAGTTCCTGTGTGACCTACTCTACGTAGTTCTGCTCTGGCAGAAGGGTTGGACTAGATGATCTTCCAAGGTTCCTTCCAACCCTTGAGATTCTGTGATTGTGTCCAGGTGGGGCACATATCCAGTCTACATACAGTTAACTGAAGTCTCCCATTAACATTTCATTCTACCATGTCAGACCTCATCACACCACAGTCAGCATCACCTATCTTCATCTTACGGTGGGTAACATAGGCCTCAGATTACTACTTCTTAATTAGATCCAGTGCTTAGATGTTCTGTGCTACTCCCTCATGCTTTGCCCATTTCAAATATGGGTGTGGAGGAGGGTGTTTAAATATGCAGCACCACTCAGACACAGCCCCAACCTCTTTAACCTGTCTACCTTGGGGACACAATACTGGGACACAGAACTGTATGTAAATGAGACAGCCAGTCCTTGGTACAGCCATGTCAGAATTGAGCATTTTATGGGATTAATTATCTGTAAAACCTACAGTAGAAAATGTAATAATTATATATATACGTAGTGAACATTATTATACAGTTTCCACTGCTCTGACCTGAGGGATTCAATACAGAACAGAAGCTTATAATAAAAAGGGTAAGATCAATTATGTAGCTTAGGTGAAATGGATTTAAATCTTTATCCACTTTACTTAACACAAAGTGGAGTTTAAACAACCTTTCACTGCTTGCTCCAGCATGTGAAACTATGATTACCTACTTTCGAATCCCTAAACTACTAGAGAAGTTTCCTAAAGTGCAAGGAAAAATGGAGCTAGCAACTACTAAAGGTTGTCTATGACTATTCTCAGGTGGAGATTTCATACAGTAGAGGCAAAATTTGATGATAAAAGCCTTGTTAATTATGGGACCAAAAAAAAAAAAAAGAGATCAGATAGCAGATGGAAGGACATGCATCATTAATATACCTCACTGAAAAAGTTAGGCACCACAATAGCTTTCCCTTGAAATTACTCTAATTTCTAGTAAACCAGGGGAAAGAGCAGCAGTTTACTTTTGCTTATGGAAAAATAGAAGGTTTCAGCAATTAGAATGGTAAGGGATATCTATCACATCATCAAAGAGCCGAGTTCAATGGCCAGATAAACCCACCAGTTAAATGGGTTTTTAATCTGTTCTTGACCCTTTCCCAGGGAAGTTGATACCCCAGATTTGTCTGACAATAATCCACACTTAACAGGATCCCCCAAGATTTTCAATATCTCTCATTTATACAAAGGTTTGCTCTCATTTTCTTCTTAAATCTACTGTATGTGGTACTGATTTCTAAAAAACATTTAGCATAAAGAAAACTGTGGAAAAAAAAAGAAGATAAACATTTCATTCAATTTATTAGAGGGCTCTCTTGGAATTAAGTTGGTTTGCTTCAGCTGCTTTGTTTCTAGATTTTCCCTGATATTCATACATGTTCATTTAAGCCATAATCTTATTAACAAATATCTGAATGGTGGGTGTCAGGAGGTTGGGGCATCCCTTTTTTCTATGGTATCTAGCAACAAGAAAAGAGGTAATGGGATGATGCTGGAACACATTTAAACATAAGAAAAAACTATTTCACTGTGAGGGTGAGGGAGCCCTGGCACAGGCTGCCCAGGGAGGGTGTGGAGTCTCCTTCCATGGAGGTCTTCAAGACCCACCTGGACATGTTCCTGTGTGACCTGATCTAGGTGAACCTGCTTCTGCAGGGGGGTTGGGCTAGATGATCACTAAAGGTCCCTTCCAACCCCCACCATTCTGTGATTCTGTGATAAGATTTTCTTTATACTCTGGTATAATTCAACTGTTTCTCAGTCAGCAACATCTTAAACACAGTATGTAAATTATACTGAGGAAAAATGTGTCAGTAGGCAAGTAATCATATAGAAAATAAAAAGAAGTCATTGTCAAATGGACCATGTTAAACAGCTGCCAGTTTAATCAGGATTGATGCTAATGCCTGATCAATATAATTTGACAATGTTAACCTGTTACGTTTCCTCTCAATTCAGACAGCTCTGCATGCACATCTGTTTATCTTGCCAAACTTCTCCAGTTTTTTCATTAGCCTGTTTTATTCTAATCAGATTCAAGATTTCTTTGATATGTGCATGTGCTTCAAATTTGTAACACTACCGTTTTTAACTTAATTTTAAGGCAAAACAACAAAACCCGACCTAACACTAAACAAAGAGTTAATAATAGATTTACTAATACCCACAAACTCGATTTACGTCGCATACCATCAGTTAAGCAGCTTGTCAATCGAAAGCCCACGATTCAGAACAATGTTCATTTAGCAAGGAGACACTACAGAAATAAAAGTTGTGCCAGAACTATTAAGTGTATGCTAAGAAAGAGATGTGCCATTTTTCAGGGACAGTAAAACTATGATACAAGACAAAACTGCGTAGCTATCACTAAGATTCCCAGACCAATAGTCCACAGCCCAAAGAATTTACAGTGCAGAAGGATTAAGGAGGTCACACAATAAGTATGCTTGTGCACAAAGCAGTCTGAACTTGCAACTTTTATGGCTATAGTCAAATAATTGTTAGTGTGGGAAGCTTTTCCTCCTGTTCCCTGTGAGGGACACCACAGAGAAAAACAAACACTTCTAGGAGAACACAGGAGAAAAAGGAGAGCTTAGGAACATCAGAACAGGCAGGAGGGATCGTAAAAGGGAACTAAGTCACATCAGAGACAGTATAATATGCAAAGCTGCAAACAGGCAACCAAGGTTCACAGCACTGATGAAATGCAAGCAGTAATGAACATTCTGACCTTTGTCTTCAACCCCTGGATTCTTGACACTGTGATAAGCACACTAGGTATTTTCCTTGGCAACAGCTCATCCATTAAATTTATTCAATTATCAATATTTAGAAAATTTTAGATGCAACTTTGCCAAAAGGAACCCCACAGATTAACTACTTGAAACAAATACATAAAGTATCTAACTACAAGTCTTTGTGTGAAAAATGTAGTGCATGCACTGTAACTTTCTTCATGTAAACAAGTCCCATAGCAGCATTCTCCACAGTAAAGGTATGCAAATATTTACTTCTCTTTTTGAGTAAAGATAAATACAGAAACCATGTTAGACCTGAAGTTTCATGTTTTATTTAAACTCCGAGGCAGAGAATTTTAATTCCAAGTTTCACATAATAATTTGTTTTCATGGACAAATTATGAACCCTGACATATGAGTTCATCCTATAACTACTTTTACTGTCACTATACCACATGACTGCATTAAAATAATGAGGTTTGAACTTTCATACCTTCAATTAGAGCTTTGTGGCTTCAAGCACTTAAAGAACAAATGCTGCCATTAACCTAGACCTTACCCTCAAGTATGCACCAAATATATTAACAATGTTACTGAATCATGAGGTCATTGCGAAAATGTCACTCTCAGTAGATTCCATCACAAAGCAAAACCTTGAGGATTTTAATAGGATGTTATTTAAGGTACAAAATTAAAATCTCTCATTAAGTTATCTCAACAGCTCATTTAATTTATCAGGCTCAAAAAATATTTTAAAGGTTATTTTAGGTTAATTACATTTCACATCCTTTCATGACAGATCTGAAACCCTGCACATCTTTGAATCCTCTATTATAAACATCTCCCCCTTGCCAATAACTTAAAGTTCACATTGACTTTTTCTGCATGTTTTTGCATACTTGAAATACAGTCTCAACAGTCAGTGTTTTATATTCAAGATGTACACAGAATATACTTTTTTATACAGAAAGTTGGTTATTGCAATAAACAACAAAAGCAAGAAGCACCTCAGCCAGTTGTTACACACTATTTGCTAACAAAATTGCTTAGGTAAGCTGGTTTTGTTTGAACACATGAAGTTACACTCTCAGCAAATTTTGCACTATACATACTTAGTTGTCCACAACTGCTTTCAGTGAAAAACATTCTGATCAATTCAAAATGCCACAATACAAGATTTCTCCTCATCTATTCCTATAATAAACAAAGCTTTGCAAAAAAAACCCAAACCAGCCTGGCCATTATTTATCCTAGTCTCTGTTCACAAAGGGAAGAACTACAGATATTGACTCTAGAGCAAGCTTGCTAGTCTAATGGTTATTCTGACTTCATAGCTCTTTTTCTCATAGCACAAAGACTTTGCAGTTCTCACCAGGGAAGAGTTTAAAACTCGCAATTCCTACAGAAATGCTTGGGTTAGCAATAATAATATAGCAAAGCGAGGTAAGAGAACAAGGTATTCCTTGTCTTTTGAACAATTGACTTGAAAATCTACATTACACAATCAAAAATAAGAGTGACACGGTGACACTATACACAGCAACTGTAGGAATATTTCATAGCACTGTCCATTTGAGCTTCAAACACTTGCCAAGCACTCACAAACTGAGCTTTACAGGAAGTCTATGAGGTATGAAGCACTCCCAGCTGATGATCAAATGGCTTAACCTCTCTGTACTTTAGCTTATCAAAGTTCAGATATCAGGATTGTTGCATAAGTCTCAGGCTTTAGTACTGTGTTTCTCCTATAAGGCTACACTTAGCCCTGCCAAGAGATTTCACCTCTCCCCCTCCAGTAATCTCAAGGCAATAAAGACTTTAAATTAACTGTTGGAAAAGATCCTGAGTTGCAGCTGTTCAGAGGTGAAGCACATCTTTATTTCCCTCCAAGTGGTAAAATAAACATCACTGTGTCTCTGGAGCTGAAACTGTTTGGATGGCTGGAAAAACACATTGCATGGCTTGGATAAACCAAACTGATACAGTGTAGGAAAACACACCAAACAAAAAAATGGCAGTTAAGCATGGAGGACTTGGCTACTTATTTCTAGAGCATCTCCAAAGCTTTTCTTTAGTCAAAGAGTTACAGGGGATTTTTAATAGATGTCCTAAAGCTCAACAGTTTTCATTACTGGAAGGAAGTAGTTTAAAACTCAGGCAAACAAACTAGTACAAGTTTAAAGACAGATCCATCTATTATCACATCCTAGGAACCAGTTGCCAGAAGCATTACCAGACACAGAAGGTTGCCGTGTTAAAATATTGAACACAGACATCTCACACTGCCTTTATATGGAAATACTTGACAAAAATCAGGTAAATGCACTTTCCTGGGTGAAAAATTGGTGAGATGGTCAAGTCCAAAGAGTCCTTGTTAGTGGAGTTAAATCCAGTTGGTGGCCAGTTGTGAGTGCTGTCCCCCAGGACTCAGTGCTGGGGCCACTGTTTTAACATTTTTATTAATGATCTGGATTAGTGGATAGAGTGCACCCTTAGCAAGTTGGTAGATGACACCAAGCTAGGTGGAAGTGTTGATCTACTTGAGGGTAAGGGAGCGTTACAGAGAGATCTAGATAGGCTGGATTGCTGGGCCAAGGCCAATGCCGTGAGTTTCAATAAGGCCAAGTGCCAGGTCCTGCACTTGGGCCACAACAACCCCCAGCAGTGCTACAGGCTTGGGGGGGAGTGGATGGAAAGCTACCAGGCAGAGAGGGATCTAGGAGTGTTGGTTGACAGCCAGCTGAACATGAACCAACAGTGTGCCCAGGTAGCCAAGAAGGGCAATGGCATCCTGGCCTGTGTCAGAAACAGTGCTGTCAGCAGGAGCAGGGAGCTGATCATTCCCCTGGACTCAGCTTTGGTGAGGCTGCACCTCGAATACTGTGTCCAGTTTTGGGCCTCTACAAGAAGGATATTGAGGTGCTGGAGAGGATCCAGAGGTTGGCTGCCAAGCTAGGAAAGGATTTGGAGCACATCTCAGATGAGGAACAGCTGAGAGATCTGGGGCTGTTTAGCCTGGAGAAGGCTCAGAGGAGACCTTCTTGCTCCCTACAACTACCTGAAAGGAAGTTGTAACGAGGTGGGAGTTGGTCTGTTTTCCCTGGTAACAAGCAACAGAACAAGAGGAAATGGCCTCAAGTTGTGCCAGGGCAGGTTCAGGCTGGGTATAAGGAGGAACTTCTTTCCTGCAAGGGTTGTCAGGCATTGGAACGGGCTGCACAGGGAGATGCTGGAGTCACCATCCCTGCAGGTGCTTAAGAGAAGGTTGGATGTTGCAATTAGGGAAACAGTCTAGTGGTTGATAGGGCTGGGACAAAGGCTGGACTCAATGAGCTTAAAGGTCTCTTCCAGCTGAAACGATTCTATGATTCTATCAAATCATAAAAACAACCAATTTTTACTATTTTAAATTAAAACCCAGACTTTTTATAATCTGCATTGGTAGGTCCAATGAACATAAGCTGGAATACAAAAAGTTCCACTTAAACACAAGGTAAAATTTCTTTGCTGTTGAGGTGAGGGAGCCCTGGCTCAGGCTGCCCAGGGAGGGTGTGAAGTCTCCTTCTCAGGAGGTTTCCAAACCCACCTGGACATGTTCCTGTGTGATCTGATTGAGCTTTAGCAGGGAGTTGTACTGGATGATCTCTACTGGTCCCTTCCAACCTCTACCATTCTATGAGTCTATGTTTTTTATATAGAGGTCAATAAGAACCACAGAACAACACTATTATGGAACCAAGCCTCACTCAGTTACAGTTACAATCTAGGTTCAAGACAGTCTGAATAATTATTTATATGTTATCTCTTAAGTTCCCCACAGTTGCCCTAGCAAAAAAAAAGCTAATTTTCCATGCACATTACAACAGTTTCTCACTTTACAGCTACAATAGTTTTGCTGTCAGGAACAGAACTGACTGCATGTGCCAAAAATCAGTTCAACATATTCACAGACAAAAGAAAAAAATAACACAAAGCATCTGAAGATAGTGTGAACCGCAATCATTCAAACTGACAGTCTAATGCCTAACAATTATCACAAGGCAAGCTCTATGAATTCCTATTTCCTATGATGACAAGCCTCAGGTTACACAGAAGGGTGTTCAAATTTTCTTTCAAGTATGAAAGTCTCCTTTGAACCAATGAGACCACTCCAAAACGGTGAAGCGAGTAAAAAGGTGCTGACTATGTTTAAGTAACATGCTGAAGTTTCTTTGGAACAAGATGCTGACTGTGTTTAAAGGATATACACTATTTATTTACAATAACCTCAATACAGATTTTATCACAGTTATTTACTGTTCTTTACACAGATACACTCTAGTTAGAATCATAGAATGGTAGGGGTTGGAAGGGACCTTTAGAGATCATCTAGTCCAACCCCCCTGCAGAAGCAGGTTCACCTAGATCAGGTCACATAGGAATGTGTCCAGGTGGGTCTTGAAGAACTCCCAGGAAGGAGCCTCCACAACCCCTCTGGGCAGCCTGTGCCAGGGCTCCCTCACCCTCACAGTGAATTCAGAATAAGTTTTCTAGTGAAAAATATGTCAAGACTATCAGTTTTGAATACCACTATGAAGCATGTGTCCCGAATCTATCATGAAAACACACAGAATATTAACACATACGTTTAGTTTCCCTACCAGAAACACCTTAAATCTGTTACAAAGTCTCTATGAGCACTCAACACTGTCCAATGCTTAGAATTTTGTGCAGAATACTTATACATTCAAAGAAGCACTTCTGCTGTTTGCTTACAGTATCATTTACTTATTTCCAAAATCTGTATGCTACTCTGTTCTGCATTACCAGATCTATAGTCCTTTGTTCTTACTTTCGTGTTGTATCATACACCTCACACTGATATGTGTAACTCTCTGTTAAGTAGTTGCTCCTTACCTTTTCCTCAAACCCAGTCCTTTAGAAACAAGTGCAAGTCTGGATAATGCTTTAGTCCTTCAAGCAACACTCATCTTCTATCTGTCTTTTTATAGCCACATCTTCCAATATTGATAATTTACTCAAGCTCTACAAGATTTATCCAGACTCTTTAGCAGAAGTAAATGCAAATTTTTAATTAAATAAACTTAGACTTCACATGGTCTCAATTTGGCAATCCACTTATCTCAGGTTATTACAAGTGCCATTTTAAAATGCAATTTCCATGAGTTCATACAGTAATAAAATTCACTCAGTCATACAACCACAGTTTCTGTAATGTTCTGTTTTACTAACAATATAAAAATGTGAAATTCTGCTTGTACAGTCAAGTATTGAAAGCTCTCTACTCCCTAAAACAATGTACCATCTCCACTGAATATAACTTTAGGGATTATTCTTAGATAAAAATATTTTCAGTTGTACTGGGAAACATTTAAATAGCCAACATGTTACTACCAAAAATATAAACTAAAAGTAAGATTATCTATTACAAAACATTTTGGGAAAGGAGCAGCTGTGTGTTTCAGAACACACAAATGTAAATGAAGTTCTCTCATCAGATTCAACTGTCTGCTTCTGTAGTAAGTACCCAATAAAGCAGCAGGAGGTAGCTCAATGCACAACTGGCTTTAATGATTGTCCCCCAACTAGTATTGTACTTTTCAATTAAAAGACAGAAATTACATCTAATTCTTTTGTGAGGAGGAAGAACTCTCAGCTCTGTGCCCTCACCTCACTGCCAGCATGTATCTCAGGCAGAACGTGGAGAGCGCAGTGGAAGATCAGCTACTGTGCTTTGCAAACAAACTAATTTGCTAGTCAGATATCTGCTAGTCTACTCCTCCCAAGATCTCATCATTGTGAGACTAACAACCACTACTCAAATGCCTGCATGAAGTGGAGATGCTAAATAATGAACATTAAATCCATGAAAGCACTAGGGACTAAGTAGGAGACCCAGAGATCGAGTTTTCTTTTATAATTAGGAGGAGTTTTGAAGCAGAGTATAAAGAAGCTTGAATTCCTAGTTCCACTGCACTTCATCAAGCCTTTTGAATTATTAATTTCTGCACTGAATTGACAATCAACATAGAATTAAGGTACCCTTTATTGGCAGTCTACAGGAAAACACCTCTAGCTCTCCTTTAGGTTGGCCCTTTCGCAATGGCATCATTTTGTGTTGAAAACACAATTTATAATCCTGAGACCTCCAGTACTCCAGCACCACCTAGCAGGCCACAGACCAAAACACAATTAGGAAACGCAGCTTCTGACCCAAAAATTGTGAACACTGATTATATAATCAGCTCGAAATAATACCTTCTTTTTTTAACACGTAAATCTTTATTTTTATTCATAGCTGTCCAACCATCGTCTCTGTTACCAGACCGTTGCAAATCACAGTAGAGCATTAAAATATGAAGCTAATTCATACTCCAGCTAAAAACAAAAGAAAGGGCCGGGTTATTAGCAAGTAATTTCTGTGGAACACGACCCCAGAAATAACATGCGTGTGCTGTAAAATCACTCTCGGTCACTGCGATCTCTACAAAGGCTTTACAAAGGCTTCCTTGTCCCTTGCCACAGGCCCGCCCGCAGAGGGCAGACCTGCACCATCAACCTCAGTCGCCTTCCCAAGAACAGCATTTGCCTTCAGCTTTCATAGGGATTGCACGGGAATTACCCCAATGATCACCCTGAAACCCCAACCTGTAGCCAACTAGTCGCTCTTCCAAGTAGCCAGGAACGATACAGATTTAAAGTACATCCTTTTGTAATGAAAAACAAGCTGCACAGGGGAAATTGTGTATATTAGGTACAATTGATTCTATTCCTAATATTTCTAAAATGAAATTATAAAGCAAAGAAGTAAAATCTAGAAAAATAAACAGTAAATATTCTCTCCTACACCTAAAAAGCATGCCCTATCCTTAACACCAAAATAACACACCACAGTGTGAAGTGCAGCTCAGTCACCAGGTTTGCAATACACACTTCCTTGCAGGGCCAAGGACCTGCCATCACAAGGACAAACATTTTCCCCATTCTGCTCAGTATTGCCTAATCCACACAGCATCAGGGAACTAAACTGTCAGAATAAATCAGGCTGAACAGGCAGCATCATTGGCCCAGTGTTAATTCAACACAAGAAGTTCTTCGGCTGGTTAGTAATTCCAAGTCTTTGCATTTGAGCCTTTCTATCTTCCAGGTCATTATTCAAAATCTGAGAAGTGTTAGTTTTTCCTAACCCCTTCTTCTAGAACAAGACCAGGGGAAGGTGAACTATCTGGCACTCTCTGCAACAGCAAAGAATCCACAGTTGTCTTACTTTGTAAGGTAGTGGCTAAAAACAAAATGAATGTAAAACTATAGGTTGTTTGAAATTCTTCTCTGAAGATGAGACTGACCCTACAAAGAAAATCTTGCCTATTTGGCATCAGATGATTAAAAAAGCACCAACTGCTTAATCAGCAGACTTCATCTCTGGAGATGAAGAAATGGCTTAAAACAGAAATGTTCTGTACCATGTGGTACATAATATAAGGAACAGAACTGCCACCACCCAGCTAGAATCCTAAACTTCATTTTCAAAATAACATTCAGTTTTTCAGTTCAAGGATTAGAGTGAGTTTCAGTTCATCTCCCTCCACCAAATGTAAACACATATTCCATATTAGCATAGTGCTCCAGTTGAGTAACCTGTCCTTAACAATAAACATGAGGGGAAAATCATCCCTTGCCCACCCATAAATGTTCCAGTCCCAGAATATTAACACAGAACAGCATTGTTTCTGGCTGTCAATTTCACCCAGCTTGAGTTCTGTCAAAAATATTTGCAAGAAAGACACTTGTAATCTACTTCCTCTACAGTAATCAAAACCTTCTCTTCACAAGCTCTTTTTGCTTTCTAAAATTAACAAACTCTGATGCTTTTCATGCCCTTCCTCTTAAAGAGGATGCGTTCGTATTCCCAACCATTCACATCAGATGCCTTCAAAACACAAGTCCAAGTTTTGACTTCTTTCACAGGAAGATCAAGATTTCAGATAAATAAAGCCCCAAACTAAGTCATAAGATATTTTTCACATGATTATCCTTTTGTTTCTTATAGACATGTTATATACACACCTTGTGCCCCTAGTTTTTACTATATTTGAGTCTTGAGAGCAGAAAACACCACTCAGATATCCACAATGATGCTTTATGGTTTTTTCTCTCTGATTACCTCCTCGGATATTTTAGAGATTTAAAAGTCTTAAATAGGATGCTCCCAAACAGAACTCAATCTTCTAGGATCAGAGCCATTAGCATCTTAAGAGTAGGTGATCAGCTGAAGGTCATCCCCTTGAAATCCTCACATATATTTAGAAGGTGCACAGATCAGATCAACAGCTATCGTTCCACGATGACAGCACTTAGCATTCAGTCTACCCTGGCTTCTTTCTCAAGTCAAGGATTTACTGGCAACTACCACAGAGACATATTAATCCAGACCATAGCACAAGTATGAGTGGAAAGATTGTCTAACAATAAATTGTGCTTATGTAGTTTAGCATGTTGGAATTTGCTGTATTTCCAGTCCTTGAGTTGTTGCTAATAAGTAGTCTAGCTATCAGTCTTGTTTTAGAAGCTGAAAACTAATTTCCATACTTGCAAAGCAAAAAGATAAAGTTGAAAAGAATGCAATTTAAGCACTGCAAACAATCTGTACTATTAGCAGTGGTTAGAAAGTAAAAAACCATATTACTGAATGCCAGCAAAGCAATTTAGCAAAGGAAAATCCACTGATACCTTCAGTGCCAAAAAAAGTGCCAAGAAACAATGCACACAGCTTTGAGTATTCTGGCTTTCCCATACCATACTCCTACTTCTCTCTAGCTATCCCTCTATTGTATTACAACAAATAATAAAATAATTAAATGCTCTAGCAATCAAGGCTGGCATATTAAAATGACACTCTGCATTACTGAACCTGCTCATCTCCTAATAGAGCTATTCTTTAAAGGAGATTAATTATACTGGCAAGAGGCCTTTTGCTATTTTAATTTGTGAAATGTATTTCAATACCACAGGCATATTAAACCAGCTGCAAACATGGAACTAGTTCCAAGATCCCAAGACTCACTGCGTTTCATTGGTGTTCATCTTGTGAGCAGCTCTTTAGTCTTTGCTTTAGAGGCCCAGTTCATATAAAAATTCTTAATTTGTAGGCTTAATTAAATGCACCTGTAATTAACATACAGCCCACCAAAAATATATAGAGGCAGGACAGTGACCATGTACCTAACACCATCATAGACAGATAGATACTAGATTTCTAGCTGAATTTCTCTGCTTTATTTAGAAAGCAGAGAATTTTAAATTATTTTAGAAGAAGTTACTGGCGTTGCATTTCACATCCGAATATTTGATAGCACAAACATCACCCTGAGAAAATGGAAATGCATCATATCAGTAACATGCAGAATTGTTACACAAACACATCTGCAACTCACTGACTTGTACACCACTGTTAAGCAAAGAACTAGTATCCCAAATTAAATCTCCGAGAACTAATGCTTCATTTTAAACCATAGTTAGTTTCTTAAGTTTCAAGGTATTTCCGTGCCTCTGGACAACAAGATTGTACTTTAACATATTAGTTTTTTTAATCCTCAACAGATAAACACTCAGATGTCAAGTTTATATCAGCATTTTTCCTTTATGTTGACATAGTTGAATTGTAACCACTGCTAAGAATATAAATTTACAGCTAGCACTGAACAGGCACCAAACCAAGACACAACACAAATCAAATTAGAAGAATTTCAATATAGTAGCACGTGTGAAAATGCTACAACTACCAACAGGCCATTGTGAAACCAAAATTAGTGGTAACACAAATGCATGGGGTTTTAACTTTGAAGTTTTAAGCTATTTTCATGGCCTGGTGGTGCTAAACTGTATATGATCCCCTCCAAAAACTCTAAGGGCTATATCCAACGTACATCTTTCTACTTAAGGGGTCATTGCTTCTCATCAGTCTTAAAATGTAATATGCATTTACCCAGTTACTTGCAGCTCTATAGAGTGGTGCACATCAAAATTTCCTCATGTCAGTAAAACCTGTTGTACAGGCAACTCTACGAAAGTTCAGCAAAGTATTGCTTTTAGCCTACTATTTAGCAACAATTTCTGCTGCATACATGACTGCTCACAAATAACTCTTTTCCTGCTGTTGTATTTTTCTTCTCCTTGCACTTCAGTGATTTCAGATATTTAGGGTTAATAAGGGACATCTACAAACAAAACATATGTTACTTTTGATTTGCAATTCAGTCTTGACTATAGCCATCTGAGTTTTCTCCCCAGTACAGAATACTCTCTTCTTATAAAATGATGATTCAACAGACACAATGTTCTTCAAAAATTCATTCCCTTTACCAAAACCTCTTGACAGAAACCACACAGAAGAGCAGAGGTTAGTTCCAGCTCTCAGTTCCTTGGACAGTTATCCCGTTCAGCTTTACCACCCCAGCTGTTCTCTAGGGAAAGCTGTTTCCTGATTAAACTAGTTTGAAATGGTCAAATTTCCATGGTCACATCTCCCTAGACTTTAAGTGATATTTGCTTTCAGATACCAGGCAGTTTAAGGAGCATTAACAAGAAGCATCCCCAAAAAGAAATTATTCTTCTCATGCACATTTTTTTTCCTGCTTTTTGTCAAAAGCAGGATGAACATATTCTCTTCCTAATTCACCTTCTACCCTAAAAAGGGCCCAGAGGAACCAAATACTGCATTCACTGAGCAAGAGCAGGGAAAGCAAGGTAAAAATTAACACATGAGATCATAACACTTTTTATTTATAGCACAAAATCATCATGAGTATCCCCAGACTCACCAAACCAGCCGTAAGTGAAGGAGCAGATTGTCCTAGAGACTGATTTCTCATGCGGACCAGGTTTGAGGTATCTCCAGGTGGCTGCCATATCGTCTGTCCCACTCCACTGTGGACACTATTCGATAGGGGAAGTAGCTGTTTTCCTTCAAAAACAAAACCAAAATACTGTCAGCTTGTTTTTATACAAGTTTTAGAGGTCAAAATACAATGCTGAAAATAAATACCGCATGTGGAAAAAAAGCACTTAATAAAAAAGGCAATTTAAAGGTTTTGGTAGGTTAGAACTTGAATTCACAACTAGTGTGTTCTTACATTATGTTTGGTACGTATTTCCAAAAGATCTATTTTACATTTTGAGGTAATGGGTAAATCCAAAACCTTGCAGAAACAGACTTCTACAACTTTATACCCTTCTATACTTCACAGAGCTTAAAAACAGTATTTGCTGTCAATTCAAAAACTGTTTTGCCCTAGAGAAGAACAATATTAATGCTGCAAATAAGTATCATTTTCAAACTGTTATGAAAATGCATTCATAACTGTTAAATAATACCTCTTCTAAATAGCTTAGCCATCTAGATATCCCACATTCTCCTGCCACTGGAACACTGAGCAGTAGATTTCATGCAGCTGTGAGGAGAACACAGCGTATGTTTAAATATCATTTTGCTTTGTCTAAAAAAAGTCACTCTTCAACAATACCATATTATCTTAAAAGCAAAACATTCTGTAGCTTTCCCAGGCTCCCTTGCATCTGATTGATTAGTGTAGATGCTAATCTCCAATGCTATATTTATTAGTAGTGAGAAGAGTAGCTCCTATCTCAACAAGTTCTCACCACTGTACTTCACTGCAGGAAATACAGTAGCCATTTAAAAGGATCTGCTCAATACATTTTGGTTTCTAGTCAATATATCACTCCTTTTTGAAAAATGTCAAGCAGTAAATTACCACAATGTGAAAGAACCAAAGTCAAAGTAGGTCATATTTTGACTCCACTCCATGAAGCTTGACAGTTTACTCGTATGTACAATGTCATTTACAAAAGAGAGAGATGAAAGATAGTCGTGTGGTTAAAAACACGTGAATGAAAAGGTCTGTAAATCTGGCTTCCACTATTAGCTTCCAGATGACTTTCTAACTTTGGCCAGTCAACCTCTGTACTTCAGTTTCACCATGTGCAAAACGGGAGTGAACACTATCTCTTTTGGACTGCAAGACCAAATTTCACACATCCCCTTCCAAGCACAGTGAAGGCAGTTGCAGTCAGCAGGCTATTACATGCTCTGATACTATAACAGGATTCACAGAGGACTAAGGGTTTTGTTGCATTAAGTAGCAGGGGGAAGTCTACATCTTCAAATCATATACACTGTAGAAAAAAATACTTTTTCTCTCAGAGGCAGTCAACTATTTTACAAATTCAACTTCACCTTTCATTTAGATCAGAAAGATTTCCTTCACTGAATAAAAGCAGCTACAGTATTTGAAAGACTGTCATATAATGCAATTAGCCAGGATGCTGGAGGGGCTGAGAGAGGCCTTTGGTTTTTTAACTTTTGGTTTTTTAAAACTTATTTTAAGTTAACTTTCTGTGAAAGTGACAAGCAATGGGCCAAAAGCACATTAACAGAATGAGGCAAAGTCTGTGAGAGATGAGAAGGCTCCGTTTTGGCTAGCAGAGAAACAGCATATTAGTACCTTTTTCCCAGACCCACTCAAACTGCTTACAGCCATGGACATGATTTTCATGGTTTGCTCATTTTCAAGATTATATGGAAATAAAACAACTCCTCTGCACAGATCTAAAACTACAGAAACATATGTTGCTGGCTTTATCTGAGTAAAGCACGAACAAAAATATCCTATAACAGCAATTCAAATCATATCATTATCTAACAGTCCAAAATGCCAGTGCTTAGGAGCAAGAATGACATCATTTAAATTTCCATAGGATACAAGTTTTTTTGTGGCCTTTTAGTGACACAAAAGCTGAATGCAGGTCAAGAGTCAAACAGTTAAGCCAATCAGTTTGCATGCACAACCATTTACACTTTTTAAACTTACTTGCTTCTGTTGTAAAAATAAGGTGGGGAAAAAAATTCATACAAACTGAAAAAATATCTAGTTAGTAAGCAAAATTTTTACTTTGAATCACAAATATCTACAGTGCTCTTGAAGCCAAAAGGAAACGGAGTAACTTGAACCTCATACAAAAGCCAGCTCCCCAGTAAGAAACAATATGGCAAAGTTGGCAAGCTTACAGTCACTGCTGACCTTAAAAGTAACAAGGGTTAAGAACGTATCACTATGCTGCCTAAAGTTCCACAGCTCCAAAGTTTTTACTCCGGGCAATATACAGAATTTCACTCCAAATCCAGTCTCTTTTTTACTCTTTTCTAACATTTCTTTTTGCGTCTTTCTCTTACATAAAATTTCCATGCCATCCCAACAAGGTCATCTCTAGTTTTAAATGACTTACCAATATCTTTCATTGCAACTGTTATGCCAACAAGTAATACTGCATCTTTAATAACAATGAATTGTCCCGTAGTCTTTAAGAAATGGCATACCTGACAGAGAACTTGCCAAACTACCTCTTCGTAGCTTGCAGTCATCTTGACTTAGCTGACGATGGAGCTTGGTTTTCCCAGCAGATGAAAAGATGTCAGGATTGCTGAGCTTCCTGCAGCGTAGTGGAGTGGACTCTGTTATCATCTCCTGTAGAAAGAAAAACAAGCAGAAGATTGTTAATGACAGCTAAGTATCTGCTTTCTGAAACTCACCATCTCCAAAGCATAAACAAGACTGTTTAAAGAACAAAAAATCCACACATACACACCATCAACACGCTCCCTCCAAAAAAGCTCAATACTTTAAACTCTCCCTCTTTTGTGCCACATATCTATGCAGAAAGCACATCACAAGATCCCAGACAAATATGGTCCTTGAACATTATGGTACAGTAGTTATTTGTTGTAGGTGTGCTGAAAGAGACTACTGAAAAATCGGGTTCTCCTCTGATTCGAACTATTTCCTGCTAAAGCAAGGAGTATTCTCTCTGAATTTCTTGACTATTTCATCTACCCTATGAGTAATATATCTATAAACTGTTGCAATGTCTAATTGCAACCCAGAACTGCTATTAAAAGTTACAGCTCTACTACAAGATCATATGTGTCACTATATAATAATTGGGATAGAGATCATTCTTTGTGTAATGTCTGTCTTATTACTATAAACAAAATTAGACATTTGTCAGAAACACTCCCACACACATACAATCTTTTCACAGCAAACTTTCAATCAAAACAGCAGTAGGTAGAATAGTGGCAAGCACAACCAGACTCCTTTCTTCATGCACTGAATTGCTCTGGAAGCATCAAGCTCTCATTTCACATCAGAAAGAGATTTACAAGCATAGCTATCATACCCAGAGGGGTTGTGGAGGCTCCTTCCTTGGAGGTCTTCAAGACCCACCTGGACATGTTCCTATGTGACCTGATCTAGGTGAACCTGCTTCTGCAGGGGGGTTGGACTAGATGATCTGTAAAGGTCCCTTCCAATCCCTACCATTCTATGATTCCATGGATTTGAAGATAACGTGACACTTTCTATTATAGCCTGTAAGATGGATGCACAAATTCTCCCTTCTCTGCAGTACTGCAATCCATTCCACATCTCAATGCATTGCTCCATCTTATTTCAAATGCCTCTCATTAGGTATATAGCACTTCAACCCATGCTTATCTTCCTAAAATCTCATCTGAGGCAGAAAATAAACTGAAAGGAACATTTTCACTGCATGATATATCACCACATGGTTTAAGGTACTTTTAATCACATTTAAATCAAAAGTTAACCTACCAGCAGTGGATTTTAATTAAAATGTGCAGATTCCAGTCAAAATCTATTTCTGAAGTCATTAATTAAAATCTCTTCTACTTCAATAATAATTGGGGGAGGGGGAGAGGAAGGAAGGGCATGAATGAGGGGTTTTACATTTAAAAACAAATATCGGATTTTAAATGGGATCTTCACTTAGCTCTGAGTCATTCTCAGCTTTTCTTGGACCCCATCTCCTTTTAATCATGAAATATTTGGCAGCTCATAATAGCAAATAATTTCATTATTTGTTTGAGGGACAGGAATTTGCTTTGGTGCATTTCTGCTTTAGTGCTGCACCTTTCACAGGTGGAGAGGTACTGTGCTGATACATTTTCTTCCTCTTATGGTTAGACATTCAGTCATGGCACTGTATAAACCAAATCAAGAGAGAGAGCTGGGTAACTTAAAGTAGGCCAGCTCACTTATCCAGTTCATCACACAGCTGCAAGCTGTTGTGTTGGTGCAAGAGTGGGGAGAGGCACAAAAATAAGTGACTTGGTAGAGGAAACCACTTGAGCTGAAAACTGCTTTAATCTTCAGGTTCCTCATGTGCATCTTGGAGCAAAGTAGCTCACATTTTCATTTGCTTCTGAACTTTTCCACAACGGTACCAAAGACCTTCATTTCCAGCAGCCTGTACTTCTGGGTCTCTGACATTTGAAGAGCTGAAAAGCCACCTATGACATTTTCTGTTTGCACTTAGAAGTAAATGAAGTAATTTTCAATTGTGATGTCAGCAGTCCCCCAGCATGTCTCTGAATGCTGCAGAGGACAAGGGCAGAAAGTCTCTGCTGTTTCTACTTGGAATAGCAGAACATTGTTACATATGTACAGATATGGAAGTAGACATCCAGAAATACACACAGAGACTTCTAATATGGGCTGTCCTAAATGCCTATACCATCTAAAATCTGCCTTGTGTTTCCTAACTGCAAAAGTCCAAAATTACCATACCTCAGGAAAAAGCACAGACACAGTTAAAAATCTCATCCAGCCTACCCTCTCACACTCCTTATGCTTCAATTATAAATGTTCCCAGCATCCTTCAGTATCTAGCTACTCCCTGAAACTAATCATAACCCTGATGAAAAGCCCAATGCACAAGATACTAAAGGTCATCCCTGCAGCCCACATACTATCTGCTTACATCAATCCCTAGAAAAGCCAGCTTTTTCCACCTTCACTCTGCACAGGCCATTGTCATTATTGTCTTGCCTTCACCAGTGCACTTAGGTTCCTTTAAGAAGGGGAAGCAGAGTCCTGTTTGTTAGGTTGATGCAGCAACTGTAGTTGCTCTTCCACTGTGTTCAGCTGAGTTGAGGCAGGGGAAGGAAGAGGGCAGGCAGAGGATACACATAAGATAGCACCAGTAGAAACACCAGCCTGTCTGCCTGACAAATACATCTGTGCCCAAGATAGAAACAGAATACACCCCTTAAACTGCAGCTTTGGGGTACCCCCTTTACATTCTGTTCCTCCCACCCAACACAAATGCCAGAAAAGAGAATTTGAGGAAGGGGACACAGAAAAGAGCATCAGGGAACAGGGATAAAGCTACATGGAATTTTCTCAGCTAGTTCTTTGCTGTTACTTCCCTTTCATAAACTTCTCACACAATGATGGTTCAGTGTGACATCCTTAGCTTGAAAGGTACAGTTTCCCTCACTAACAAATCCAACAAATCTAGTAATTTCACACTAATTCAATGATTAATTTAACACCCAGAGCAACAAAAAGAACAAAAATCAGGACATGCAAGAAAAGAAGACTTTCTATTCATTTGAGCAAGATAAACAATGTATTCTTTTGTCTGAGCAACAAAAGAAGAATCAGCAGAACAATAACATACAAAATCAATTTTGAGATGATTGTATTAATAAGAATACCCATCAGTTTTTTCTAATTGAGACTTCTTTGTTTTTTCAAGGTTTTGGGGTTCTCCAGTGTATGTTTCGGTTTTTTGGAGTTTTGTTGGTTTGGTTTGGTTTTTTTTCTCCTCTCAGGTGCACATTCACTTCTCCTCCAGCACATACACACACACCTCACCCATCTGTCTCAGTGAACTGCAACTAAAAAACAACGTTCATTTATTTACAGCATCAAAGTAAGGAAAGGCAGTAAAGTCAGAAACTGAGTACACTAACTCGTGTTAAAAGCAATTTCTTTTATTCCACCCAATATACAGACACTCACATACCCAAAACAGCCAAAGAATGTGCCCACTTCCTTGCCCTTCCCCCTTCCCTTCTATGCAGGGTCTCTTCTTTTGGGTAAAACCAATTACAAATTCTTAATATTTCTTCTTGAGTTACAGTACACAAGCTTTTAGAACTGATAGTATCTAAATCAAAAGTACCCAACTGAAGGATCACATGGAGCATCAACTACTTCTCTCACAATACCTGCTCAGCCATGACATCCTGCCTACACACACCCTTCAGGCCAGCCCACGGGATATGGTTTAATTTAGTGATGGGTCTGGCAGTGTGAGGTTAGCTGTTCAATTTGATGATCTTAAAGGTCTTTTCCAACTGTAATGATTCTGTGAGTGCTACTTCTCAACATATCATTCCATATGCAGTTCTTCAAAAGCTGTCCCCAGTTTAAGCAATTCCTTCCCACCAGGACTTGTGCTACAAAGATATGAAAGGGATTAGTGAAAAGATAACACCCTCCTACACTCACCAAAGACTCTGTCTTCCACAAGAGGTAGGCTTTAGTACATCTTACATATGGAAAATCTTCATGAGCCCTTTTTTGTTACCCACGTTAAACACTTGAGCAATACTCAGAAGACAGACTACATAGCTGTTAAAATGTTTTGAAGGGACTCCAATCACACTCTGCAGGTTTATGTACTGTTAAACTCACTTTTCAAACAGTAAAAAACCCATGAGCGTACTGTTGTGAGACAGCCTGCTCTGTTCTACAAAGTGCCAAGTACAACGTGACCAGTTTCAGATTTTATTTCCTAAGAGCTATGCCTTTATTATGTCAGCAAAACAATGAAGACGGGAAAGTTTTAACTTGACAACAATACAGTTGTCTTCCACCAAAACCCAGCTTTAATATTGCAGTTCATAGACAAACTACATGGAAATAGCAGTGCTTTAGGTTACCACTCATAAACAAAGAAAGAAAGGAAAAAAACAACACTATAGGAAGAGATCTTTCCTCCTCCTTGCCCCAGAGCAAGACATATATACGTACAAAGGACAACAAGAAAATAATCTTACACAACACTCCAAAGAAACTCTTTGTAGTGACAGAGTAACATTTTGCTCACGTGCTTTCAAACTACTAAATAAGACTACGAGAGAGCAAGTGGTTCAAGAACAGATTACGTAGCACAGAACACCATAATTTCAAGGACTCCACTTCCACTTCTGAAGAGAAAAACCTCTTGTGGCTTTAGAAATGAAAGTATTAGTAAGCACATAAGAGAAACACTTTGCTCACTCAGCATGAAAAGGACTGTAAATCTCCTTTAATTTCTTAAATGTGTTACGAAAAAAACCTTCATAACTTACTTGGGCCTTATGTCTTTTGCCACAAGCTAAAGATCAGGCTCAAACAGCCAGCTGAATCCTGCAAAGCTTAGGGCTCGAGATAAAAGTCTCACACAAATAATCTTGACTTACCAGGCAAAATTATTCCTATCAGTCTCTCCAAAGGTACACAAAAATTTCCTGATATGATTTGAAACAGCAGGATATGAAGAATGGAAAAAGGTTTCCCTGAATAGTGAGGGGCTTTGAATTTTTCAGCTCAGTCACTTAGCCCACTCACACACAACAGTATAAATAGTTGTGGCACTGGAAATACATACAAGTGTTCCTCTTGTCTGATATCTCACATAGGAGTTATTATACTCAGGAAGATGGAGAACCAGGCAAAAAGACAAGAAACCAGGCATGCTTCCCGAGTGTAAAATTACACTAATATCCCCCACTAAAGTCCTGAGCTGATCATTCCAGAAAAAAAGCTACAAGAAACCTTCTCAGTCACCTTTTCCATTCCACAGAAGTCTCCCAAGCAATTCAAGCAAGAAATATAAGAAAAATAAGCAAATATACCACTGCAATGATTTTCAGCAGCTTTTTTTTTCATTATTCATTTAATGGTGCTGCAAGACAGAAACACTGTTCAGATCCCTAATCTACAAATGGCACATGAATATTGAAAGCATGAATGTGTATCAAAGTACTTCCTCAAGCTGCCGGATGAAGTACTGTACAGTTACCGAGATTGATCAACAACAGATGAATGTTAGGGGGAAAAAAACCCTCTTAAGACCTGTCTCCATGGCTCACATTTAAGTACTTCCTTACACATAACTGTGAGTTAAAACCAACAGGTCAAAACATGTTAAACCGTGGGGAGGCTCGGGCAGAATCTACCAGAATCTATCCAGTTTTTTATGAACAGATCATCCATTAACAAGAAAAATGATATTTTTTTTGGTTAAGCCTAATGAGCACAACCACCTAAGGTTATCTGGAAGTAAATTCTAACAAACTGTTGGAAGGAAGAAAAGAAAAATGAACATTTACATAAAATGACAAAGAATAATATTAGCCTACTCTGTAAGGAAGATAACCAATGAGTAATGCAACTCAAGATAACTTGACACTTTCTAAATTGTTTTAAAGCAATAAAAATAGTCAGTGTTGAAAGTTGCATTTTATACCTTTTTTCATACAGTACCATTTGTCCTGTTGTGTCTCAGCTTTCCTCATGGTTTTAAATAATGTGTGTACAAACCCTTAACAAAAAATGAATCTGATCCTGTCATTAGCTCAGCTCTAATACACTTCAAAATACACTGAAAAAGAAAATAAAGGCCAGGAGAACAGAGCACAAACTAAATATCTATCTGTAGAAGTGGTGATTAATGCAATAGAATGATAGTATTTATGCTTCACTATATAGCACTGAAATTTGCCTTAGGTTTCTGGCTTGTACATGACATACTGAGGGAAGAGGGCCAGTAGTTTACCAGGAAGCTGAGGTGAGCCCAAATGTGACCAAAATCGGAGGCTGAATTAGAACTTGCAACTAAGGCTCTTCTTAACTGTATCTGCTCAACTCCTGTACTTGCCAGCAGCATCCTGAAAAATGTCAGGCAATAGAATCAACAAAATCAACATTGCCTCTTAGAGGCCATAATATATTGCTTTACCAGAACAAGAAAGAAAAGCTTCACAGAATAAATTCTGAGGAAAGGCTGCAGGAACTGGGGCTGTTTAGTCTGGAGGAGATTGAGGGGAGATCTCATTGACATTTGCAAATACCTAAATGGTGGGTGTCAGGAGGTGGAACATCCCTTTTTTCTATTGTAGCTAGTGACAGGACAAGGGGTGATGGGATGAAGCTGGATCACAAAAAGGTCAACTTAAACATAAGAAAAACCTGTTTCCTTGTGAGGGTGAGGGAGCCCTGGCACAGGCTGCCCAGAGGGGTTGTGGAGGCTCCTTCCTGGGAGTTCTTCAAGACCTGCCTGGACACGTTCCTATATGACCTGATCTAGGTGAACCTGCTTCTGCAGGGGGGTTGGACTAGATGATCTCTAAAGGCCTCTTCCAACCCCTACCATTCTATGATATAAAAGTGTTTTAAAGAGAGAAAATAGCATAACAATATTTTGCTCTGTAATGGATTTATTTGGAAAACTTTGCAATAAATATCAACATTCCCACAAAGGTAAATATATAAACTTAACAGTGTCAGTATTAAGTTATTTAAATGACTGGAAAGCTAAGCATTATTGTCCCAGTGATGTTTTCCATAAAGTTAAAAACACATGCACACATTTCACATTCTGCATAGCTATAGCTTCCCTCACACACTCATCTGCAGTTACTACAGAAATGGCAGAAAATTTTCAGATTTAAATATTTCTGTAGAAAAAAAACCAAATCCCACAGTTAAAAACAAACAAACAAGAAAAAAAAAAAAAGAGAATATTTTCTGGAAAGCACAGTATGAGAAACCTGTACTATGAGACACATCCTCCTCATCTTGCTCTGCCAATAAGATTTTTTTTCTCTTCAGGAAACTCCAAGGCGTGTGTGATTAGAACTAATGAATTAGAAGATTTAATGTTGTTTCACCAGGGAAGTTCAAGTTCTTAACTTTGTTGCCAAGTGTTCCCAGCTGCAGGAATGCATTAAAAAGCTTGTTAAGAAGAAAAGTAAATATTTACAACTGTGTACATTATTACCCCCTTTCTGAGGATCATTGAGATGCAGAATCATTTTATTCCTAATGGAACCACAGTCTAGAAGATAAGGTAATTTGTGATTAAATGGTATCAGCTCGAATGTTTGGGCCTTATATGAAAATACAAATAACACCACAATGGTTTAAATGAGCAAATATTTGATCCTACTTCAGGACTTCCCTACTAAGAGACAAAAGGGCAGTGTAATTCCTGAATTCAGCTTGTAAACACCTCAGGCAAAAAGAATTTCATCTAGGGAAGAAAGAGCAACTGAGCCTCTACTAAAGTCTGTTTCAAACTTTACAGAAGCTCAAAGAAATTGCTACCAATATACCAAGATGTGCTCACTAGTTACATTGAAAACAAAGCCAGTCTGAACAAAGATGCTGCACATTAAAGGCCACATCATCCCTTTATCATTGATATTCTAGCATAAGCATTTCAAACATAAAAAGGTTGTACAGAGCAGGGAAATTAACTCCTGGCCAGACAAAAAAAAGACATGAACAACTCTACAATTCATCACTTGTACATTAGAATCTTGTCTGGTATAAGGATTAAAAGAATTACGAAGAAAAAAGTGATTTGTAATCAAACTTGGCGTTATGAGACATCAATAACACCCTCCCTCTGAAGATTTTCCTTCATAAAACTCAGAAGATGTGCCAAGCATGTGATGTGTCCCAACATTTCTGACTAGCATTACTGCAAGTTCTCATTAGCATCAAATGTGCTATCAAATACTCCTTTATCTTCCATATTCTTGCCTATTAGATTTTATAGAGATGTATGTTTAGATTTGCTAAAGACTATAATCCACAGCATCAACACACCAAAACTTCTCTTGTTTGCCAGTTTCTTATGATTTATTCAGATATTGCTCAGAAAACACTGAATTTGACACCTTTTATTACAATTATGCTGTAAGAAACACTAGAGTGGCTAGAATACTAGGATTCCTGCTTAAGGAATGAGGCAAGCAGAAGGTACACAGCTGCATCTTAAGCGTAAGGAAACCTAAGATTTCACACTGGCTATAGAAAGGAGGAGAATTAGCAGAACATTCTGCAGGGTACCTCGATTCCCTGCAACACCAATGCTAACTTATTTTTGATGTTCAGTGAGTGACTCTCAGATCTTTATTTTTGTTCACAATACAAACACTGTCTCATTGGCAGAGAAAGACCAAAACACCTTAAAATATCTACTTATACCTGTGTAAATTCTGTTACATTCTAATAAACACAATCAAATCATTTTCACCGGGAATGTAAATTGCCTCTGTTTTTTTTTACAGAGGCAAACAAGACCTAGTGATAGGTTACAAGTTCATTCAATTTCCATAAACAAACAATTGCTTTGTAACTCTAGGACTTGGAAGAGAGTTTCATGGTATTTTATATATTACAGACAGGAAGCTCTGAGTCACATTTCAAAAACTGATAAGTTACTCTATTAATACTTTATTCTCAGCCCAAAACAATATAGAATTTTCTCTATCTAAAGCAGAATATATTTAAAATTTAAATACCAGCTAAAAATACAATTTTTGGAACAGTACAATAATGTATTCAAACATGCATGCTGTATTAAAATTACTTTTTTTTTAATAGTGTAGAATTCCAAACTTCTCTTGAAAAATGCATATTCCAAAGAAAAATCTTAAAAGTCATTAAGTTTGAAGTAGAGTCTCAAATAAGTTCTTGTTGGTCCAGTATGAAATACAGCCCTTAAATATCTGTCCCAAGACTAAAGGAGCTAGAAGAGATAAATCCATGCCCAACTGCTGTTCCAAAGCTTGTTTCAAATGAAGCTGCCTACAAAGAAGAGAAAAAGGTAACTTATGAACTGAAATGTGGCAGCAGAACTACTCAAGTGATTTAAAGGGGCTTTTCTAATTAGCCAGTCAAACACTACTTAGGTGTATAACACAGTTTTAAGACTTGATCTGAATCTATAAAGCTCACTTGAATAGCACACACTGCACGAAGTATGAAACCAGAAAGCACTACAGAAATCCTCTTTAACCTTGCTATTTTTGTTTTTGCCCAGGATGGCTTTATATCTTGCAGCTGGGACCTCAATAGCAGTAGTAGTGGAATCATCTGTAGTTAACACAAAGATTAGCAGCAGAATAAAATCTAACATGGCACAACGGTCTGCTAAGAGTTAGAACACTGTTTCTATCCATGCCAGACTATGATACATTTTAATCTGGAGTTATCATCACTGGAGCAGATTGTTCTTTGCAGCATAAAAACCATAATATTTTTGGTTTTGTGACAGTGAAAGTTTCAATTCTCTGGCATCAATATTTTTGTCTCCATGAGCACAGGGACAAGCACATCAATGCACAGCAAAAATAAGAAGCACTCATGTGAAGTTTTCCTGAGAACCTGTTTTCCCTCAAACTCAACAGCAGATCTGAACAAATTTTTCTTACAAGGAAGTAGAAGCTTGAGTGACCATTGACTTAGTTTCTTCCTCCAAAGTGCAGCATTTTCACCAGGTTTCAAGAGTACTACATCACTACAAAAAGACAGTAACCACAGCACATCTTTGTTTGATGTGGAAATGAAATGTTATGACTCTACATACCTCATCTACTTAGCTACTGTGGTTCTTGAGGAACAAGGTCTTCATGGGTGATAAAGCTTTTTGGTTTAGTCTCAAATAGTTCACTAGCCTGCTGGCCTTCACTGCTTCCTTAGCTTCAGATGACTTCAGTTGCCATGAATAAGAATTAAATGAGAGAAAGAATCTTTCATTTTAAATAAATGCCTATCATTGTATCTATAATAACACATTGCATTTCTTATAAGTACCAAAGTTATATGGACAGCAGGCTGCTCAGGCAATAAAAATAAACAGATAACAAGAAAGAATTGCCTCTTATAGAGGTTTTAAGGACTACCTCAACAGGCAGGACATTTACATTCTTTGTGCTTCAAGAAGGCACATGAGCTTGCTCAAGAAGTCAGTCACTTTTCAGGTATGAAGTCACTAACGTACATCCCATCCTCCACCACAGTACACACTGATATTGCTTGGCTTCCCAAAGCACAGTCATGAGTATATTCACAGCATTGCTACAGCCTTTGTAGATGCCTAATCCTAGCCTTGGACAGCACTCCATTGCTATCTGTAAGTGCTCTGTAACAAATACTTAAGTAGCAGCAGCTTTTCCCTTCAAGCTTTTAATTGATTATGACTATAAAAACAATTGGTCCCACAACAAATCCAGACAATTCTGATAGAAGACTCCTTTTGACTCCTTCACTTCTATACGCCTTTTGGACAAATACATGGTGCTGAAGAACCCAGATGCAAATCATTAGCAACATGAACATCTGTATATTCATAATCTTTTCACTGCCTGCTTAATAATTCTAATAAACACTATACCAGATTTATGTGGCTAACACAATATTTGCTCTTATCCTTCACTTGGAGCAGGAAATTGAAATCTCACGCAGGCGAGCTGAATCATCTAAGCTGCTGATGCAATGCCTACCCACTTATTGATTTACACAAATCAATGTAGACAAGTTATGTTTGTCCATTAATATTCAGCTTTGAGGGAGGTTATGTTTTTATTATATCAGGCCAGGGAAATGCCATATGCTCTTTGGTTCTATTTTACTATTATCTCACAAGCCCATGGCACAATTGGCCATTCGACTCTACGTTCCTTTTGTCTGATTCTACATGAGTCTTTCGGCTCAGTTCTGTTATTATCTAACAAGCACATAGTGATCACTTGTCTCCATTCCCTTTTGCCCGCTTTTAGACCACTCTTTTCTTCAATCACTTTTCCCTGCCCCCCCTACATTAGTATGAACACACAAATTAACAACACTGCCAACAGCTGTCACTGCTGCCTGGTCAAAATACAGCAAGAAAACCATGGCTAACAAAGAAGCCAACCAGCAGTAGCTTTGGCATCAGCAAGTCACCTTATGGAAGGCAGTAAGACATACCTACAGGACACTGAGAGATTTGTTCTTTCTGGCTTTTTGTCTTGCCTCCTCAGGAAATGGACAGAGAAAGAAAACAGACACACATCATAGGAAGCAACTCCTTCCATAACTATGCTCTGGCTTCTTCACTACCTTTATTTCACCATAAAGAAAGGCATAAGATTAAGTAATTAAACTCTGACGATGAATAAGAATGCCTGCCAGCCAACCATACATTCCAGACTCTGGTTCATCATATTAGAAGCTCTACAGGTTAGAACTTGGCATCTTCTTATACAGAAAAAAGAAAAAGTACCACTTATTTTTTTTCTCTCTCTATCTAAAATGAGGGAGACAAAAAGATAGTCAGCAAAGACAGATGGGAAAAGGAAGTCTGGGGTCTACAAATAGTAGTTTCTAACAATAAGTCACATCCACAGCACAGTCCTTAAGACTTTCTTTAGCTCCTTTCTTTAGCTCCAGGCACAGGACAGAATTGCCCTAAAATCAGCCCTAAACTGCAACACTATCCCTAAACAGGTAGCTGTAAGCATTTTTGTAAACAGATGGTTCCTGATCTTCTAGAATTCAGCAGCACTCTGACTCTCCTCTGAGAAGAAGAGGCAATGATACTTGTAGAACATGTTTGGCTATGTTTAATCTATATTTGCTTTTATGGAATTTGTAATGGGAATATTAAAAGCTACACTTTATTGGAAATGCAACCTGCATTGCTAGTTGTGTGTCCATTTGATTATGTTTATTTGCTTGAATTTTGGAAATAAACTTCCATCTTCTTCAAGTGAAGCTCCATTAAGGGTCCATGGTTAGAGGAGCAGAACAAGCGCTGCAACAGAGCTCAGATCAACAGTCTGAAAAACAGAGGTGTAGAGAAAGCTCAGAAGCAAAACACCACAGAACTCCAAAAGCTTCTTTCTTCACCTATCAAACAAAAGGGAAGACTCATGGTATAAACAACCAAAGAACATCAAACTGTTACGTAGTCTATCGTCACAATAGAGGTACTGCCTTTAATAGCCCTGATGGCACCTACAAGGGGGAATAAAAAGAAAAAGAGAACACACTTATGGTATTCGAAGCACAAAAGTTCCAATTAGGAGAAAAAGAAAGATCTCTTCAATTTCCAGGCTTACCACGCAGCAAGAGCAGTGTGGTAGCAGCTTCTTTGCAGCTGTGGAGGCAAAACAAATCTGACTAGCACTCTGGGGTTTGGCCAGTTTCTCCCTGCTGGTCACTGACTGCTTTCAAAAAAAAACCCTGAAACAAACCCCAAACAGTGTGAGAAGTCAATGGAAAAGATCCTTTGCCATCCCTTCCTCCCCATCCCACAAAAAAAACCTAAGAAACAAAACCCTCACACATACAAAAAAATTACAAACCACAAAATATAAAACTCTGCCAGAACAGAAGTGGGGAAAAGCTTTCTAAGCAGCCTCAGACTGGTTTGCACCATGTCCCGGACACACGGAGTAGAAACATCCACATAGGAATAATATTACAAAACTCTCCTTTACAGGACACACCCAACTGTGGCAAAGCAGCCCTTGAAAATGTAAAAAGACAAGTATCAAACACTAGTGGGGATGTAACCTTACCTGTGACCAGGCTGCTCCCAGCTGCTGACAGAATACTACCTATTTTTGATGTACACACTCTAAGAACAATTGGGTGAAAAAGGACAAAGTGCAAAAGAACCCAAGTGTCTTCTGTTCCAATTGAAGCTTAGATTTTATGTTTCAAATACTTATATATGGAAAAGATATCAGATAGTAGAGAAATTTTACAGCCTGTGCTAGCATAGGCATATTACACAGACAAAAGTTGGACATCAGACAAAACAAGCCTTGAAATAAGATGTGGTTTAGTTTCCTAACTGCAGGAATAATTAAACATTGGCAGAGCTTTCCAGAAGAGGTGACAGACACACCATGATCTAAGACTAAGATAAGATCAATTTCTAAGAGAGATGTTTTAATTTATCTTTGAGGAAAGCTGCACAGCCTGCACATGTGGGGAAATGAAGCTGGATAACCACAGTAATCCATTTTGGCTTGGAGACATACAGATCTACAAAGTTTCAAAGACAGGTGAAGCAATACTTTTGCCACTCTCAGAAAGCTTGTAGCACTACAATTCCAAATGACTGCAATAATTAAATGATTTAAGTCAGTTACTTTGTTCAAAGCTCAGGAAATACTTACTATCAAGGACTGTCTGGGAAATGCACAGTTTCTCCTTTCTTCAGGCCTATCAAAATTTACAGCTGGAGATAGTATACTGCACTGACAGTCCTATAGAAAATGCTCCCCCCAACACAAAGCTGTCCAGCACTAAGAAAGTTTTCCTTCTTTCTCAATGTTGTGTATGCAGCATTCCTCCTGCCATTTGCTGGACATTTCCCACACGTCCCAAAGAACATACTCCCATACAATGAACACACATGCAGTAAGGGGATGCTCCAAGTATAGCAATGTTTCAGTCAAATCCTTCACCAGTTGCAGCCAAGGTAAACTTTACACAAGACAAAAGCTCCATCTAACACAAAATCCCACCCCTACAATTTGCAGTCCTTCTACCAGCCACTTCAATTGCCTGTTGAGATTCTGATGTTGTATTCCTCTCCATCTCTTTATTGTCATACAAAATCACCAAGTCATAGAATCTGCTCATAAATCCGCTCCTGGCTTGGCCACCCAGAGCCAGATGAGAGGGAAGTTTGGCAGAAGTGAGGGTACAATGCTGAAAACTATGGAATCTGTTTCTGTTCCCTCACCCTGTCACATCTTTGAGTAAAGCACCACTGGGCAGCACCCACCAGTCCTCTGGATGCCTTCAGAGCAGAGAATGCTGTTCAGTGGTGCTCAATGTCCTCCACTTTTACTCTTTTGACCCTCAACCTCCGTCCTCCTAGTAGTCCACAATACTTCAGCTTTCCTCATATCTGTTTATTCTACCCCTTTCAGAGGATGTCAGGATTTAGACTTGCTAAAGGCTGGCTAATACTCATAGTGGAAAAAACTATACAAAGACATTCCCTACAGATAATTGAAGGGAACATCAATGCATTTGTCTCATTCTAATCTTCTCCTAGACAGCAGTTCATTTCAGTTGTGTTCCTCAGGTGCATGCAGTCTGCCTATTAAACAACCTTCACTAGACCCCTCTGTCTCCAAATGCTTTTGTATCCACTACATCCTTTGTCCAAAAAAGCAAATCATGCCTGCATTACCTTGTGCATGAAGATTCAGCTCTCTTTAAGACTGACTCCTAGCTCAACACTTTGCTACCTACCTTCTGCACATCAACCATGGTCTTGCATACTTCCATCATATCACACTTCAGTCTATCTTCCAGACACTGAAGAATCCTTTATATGAGAACTTTGACCTTGACTTATACTTGAAGTAGTAAATGCTAATAAAACCACCTCTGACAAATACTGGCTACAATCCATATGAGATCTGTCACAATAAACATCATGATGTCTCCAACTAATTATGTAAGTATGATATGGAAACAATCTAACAATTAGAACACGCCTCTGGATGAGGGTGACCATCAACTTTCACCTCAACTTCCCATTTTTCTCCTTCAACGTGGCCAGAAAACAGACAACAACTAAACTGATAATGTCATGGAAATCCAAGTTGTCTGTGTTTTACAAATATGCCCTCACTCAACAAAACTAAACCATCACTGGGTAAGAAGGACAATTCAACTACAAATTAATGACTGATTTACAAACAGGAAATAAGAAGTTAGAACATTTAGCCTTTTTCCTCTAAAAAAAAAGCATCACCAGTCCCTCAAAGATCTGTTCTAGGATCAATATCTTTGACATTTTAAAGTAAATCTAGCAAATAAGCTTAACACTTACGTGACAGTTTGCTGACAATGCTTCGAGTTTTTCAAGGTTGCAAAAGCGATGGTCAAAGATCTGAAGATGACTTTAATGACACTGTTTAAGTGGATTGTAAAACAGCAGATAAGATGACATGCAGATAAATGTCAAGTGACATCGTGTAAAACAGAAAGCCTAAACTGACATACCAGTGTTAATTTCTGAAATAGCTACTGCCACTTAAAAGAGTGACTGTGGAGTTATGACAGTTCCACGGAAACTGTCGAGTTAATGCTTAAAGATCATCAAGAAGGAAGAAGATTAAAGAATAAAACATAATATGCTATATAAGTTTACAGAGTGTCATATGCTGAAATACTGTAGTCAGTCCTGGTTATTGTTCCCCAGTTCTGTTCCTCTGATCTGTGCATTGCTATCTCCAAACAAAACAGCAAGGACGACGAGAAGGACTGAGTCACTTCTTTCTAAAACACTTCTGGAAGCGTCACAAGAAAGAGATGGGGAATAAAACATCAAGCCATAAGCCACAGAGAAGAACATGGATTCTCTTTTCCATCACCTCTTCCAATATAAGAATTAACCAACAAGGCATTAAACAAGCATGTTCAAAAACAAACAAAAAGAAGTGTTTTTTCCACGCAAAAAGTGTTTAAACCTTCCAACACTCAGCCACAGGATGTTGTGGATGCTGCAAGCATACCTGGCTTCAAATACTGATTGGACAAATTCATAGAAGAAAAAACCCACCTGGGGCACTAAAAACAAATATCACCTCTAGTTCCGGAAACCTGTAAGCCACAAATTACCGGAGGCCGGGAGAGGTATTTCCTTAATATACACTATACTCTTCTCCAAGCATCTACTTTTGGCAGCTCAGAAAGGCAGGATACTGAGCTAGAGGGATCTCTAATGTGACCAAGTGCAATCACTTTTACAGTCTTACATAACTCATCAAAAACTGAGAACATTAATCGTATGTACATGTCAGAACCACGAGCCCAGCACGTTGAAGGACCCAATTTTCAAAGGCCTAAAGGTCAGCACAGTGATTAACTACTATGGTCACAGTCTGATAAGTACTTTTTCCAGCATTAAAGTAGCTTAGTCTCCCCCAACCACAAACTGCTGCAACTCTATGGCAAACAAACTGTGAAATCTGAATTTAACTCAGAAGGGTTTCCTGCAGCTGTGCTCACTGCTGCATTGGTACAGCTGAAGGCACACCACAGGCTTGGAAACAACAGGGCTACTTAAATCAGAAGTGGCCCCAAAGGAAATATTTGTCAAGCTACTAGCTGCATCAGTGGAACTGGAGTATCACACTGTTTTTTACATCTCAGAAGGCCTTTTCCACCACATCCACACTACCAATTCCTCATGTGTAAAGAAATACTGGATTATTTATATTAAAGGCAGAAACTCTGTGACTAGGTTTATTTTGCCTGTTTATTAAACATGACGATTTATTTCCAGTTGCTTACCACATTTACAAAACATCCACCACTTCAAACGTAAGACAAAAGGGAAGAAGGGATAGAAGGTTCTCATTTGAAGTTTGAGGGGCCCCTCACACAACCTGAGTAGAAGTTCTCGTAATTTTAGCTGAAAAACTCCTCAAAGAATCCATCACATTGAATAGTTGCCAGCACATAAAGACCTGTTCTTACAAGTCATATCAGGTCTTAGTCAGAGCACCTGAGCTATAAACAAACTGGCACTATCTCCTATTAAAAAGCCTACTGCATCTCAAAAACTGACATTTCTAAATCTGCAGCCTTTCCTGTTTTGCAATGTTAATGTTGTGTTGGTGAAACTTTCTGAGTGTTCAACACATTAGATGGTGTACTGCAGGTTCTGCATGTGATTGTAAAAACGTTTCATTCACAACTACCAAGGAATGGAAATAACTTGTTAATTTCCATGTCAATCTCATACACAATGTGTCAAAACAGTAAAACAATGGCCTTGCTACTGCATTCCACAGCCCAAAGAATCACTATGTTCATGGAGAGTTGGGAAGAGACTAAGTTCTGTCTTCTGCTTCTAGATTTTTTTTTGCCTGAGTAAAGGTATTGGTGGTGTTTAATTATTTCACGAAGTGATAAGCATCAAAGGCAGCAGCACCTCTTAACCACTTGGCTTAACAATGTACTGCAGAATAAAACAACATCCAAAAAACCAGAGCTCTCTTCTTCCAGGGCCTAGTCTGAAAAATCCACATTCAGGAGATATCCACAAGTGAAAGCCAAAATACAAGTCCTCTATAATTAAAGGCAACTTAACGAAGCTCTTGAAGAAAAAAACCCTTATAAATTATTAAAAAGAAATAAATAAAGTCAATTTGTCCATCTGCAACAACGACGTAATTTTAAGGCAACTTTTTGACATGAAAAGTCAAGGACTTTGGTCCTAAAAATGGCAAAACAAAGCAATAAATTACTGGATCCTGGAAGTCTTCATACTGGTGATACTTTCTCCTTCTCTTCAAAAAAAAACCCCAAAAGGATTAGTTGCCATCTACACTTTTAACCTGCTAAGTCTCAAGTCCCATTTTTCTCTCTCATAAAAGCAGAAATATTAAAACATATCAAAATAAAGACCTCTTGGCTCTCTCATCTCTGTAACACTGAAGAGCAATCAGTACATCCCTTTTTAGTGGGGATGAAAGCCGTAGCAGTGGAAGCGCTGAACTTGCGCACTCTCACTTTTACCAAGACTGGCTTTTCCAATATCTGCAAAGGTATGATTCCTACATAAACTACACCTTGCATTGCGAATCAAGACCTAAAACATGTCAGAAAATGCATTATAATTAACGGCACAGTTAGCAGTGACCTACAGAAGGTTACTCGAAAAAAGTATTCGCTCATCATTAATACCAGCTGGCATATAACACAAACTAGATTTCACTGCATCCTCCAATCGCTTCTTCATCGGCATGCAGGCAGGACTTCTGGCAACGCGACGACTCCTCCACCACTCAGTCCACACTACACCACGCCGCTGGAACATCGACACACCAGCACCCCCGTTGTGACCACCAAATCTATCCTGTCCTCTCCTAGGGACACCTACCTGAAGGCGCGCACGGAGCGCAGAGGATGCTTGGGGTTCGCCGCCTCCCCCCCGGGCCGAGCGCAGCACTCCACCTCTCCCTGACCCCGGCCTACAGCCGCCCCCCGCGACTCTCTCCCCCGCGCCGGAGCCCCGGCAGCTCCCGCCCGGTCCGGGCGCACCCCTGCCCGGCGACTGCGGCAGCCGCAGCCCGGGCGGGCTCGGAGGGCGGCACCGCCGGGCGCCCCCGCCCGCCGCGGTCCCCCGCCACGCGGGGCGCGCGTCGCCATGCCAACGGCCGCCGCCGGCCCGAGCCGCCCCCCCCCGCCCCGGCCCCACGCCCCGGCTTTACCCTCTCCAGCGCCTCCCGGCAAGGCGCCCCCACGGCCCTGGCGTCCTCCGGCTCCTTCCTGCCGCCGCCCCCCAGCAGGGTGGCTCTCCGCTCCGCCGCGCTGCCGGCCACCGCCCGCCCGGGCTCTCTCCTCGGCGGCGGTGGCGGCGCCGCCGCCGCCGCTTTGTCCCCCCGGGAGCGGCCCTTCCTCATCGCGGCGGCTTCTGCTCAGCGGCGGGCGCGGCACGAGTCGGGCTGCCGCGGCGCGGAGCCGGCCATGGCTGGCGGGAGTCACGGAGAGCCGGGGCGGCGCCGCCGCCACCGTGGCCGCCACCACCTGCGCGCGGGGCGGAGGGACATTCCCGCCCGCCGCCGCCTGTCAGCGAGCGCGAGCGCAGCGCCCGCCGCGGCGCCGCCCCCCCGCCCCCCGCGCCCGCCGGCCGCCGCCTATCGCGAGAGCACCGGCCGCGCGGCGGGGAAGAGGCGCGAGACTTGGCCGGGGCGGGGAGCGTGCGGGGGCAGGGAAGGAGGGGCGGGGGGAGGTGCGAGGCGGGAGAGGGAACGCGGCCCGGCCCCGCACGGACGGAAGGGAAGGACGGTCCAGCACCCTGGCTCTCAGGAGGTTATGCAGATGCTCTGCTTCCGTCCCGGGAGAGGAGAGACGGGGCTGCCACGTTGTGGTCACAAAAGGAGGCTGAGGGGTGTAGCCTGAGGATGCCCGATGCAGTAGTGCGTCCTAGGGAGCGAGGGCAGCATTCCTGCCCCCAGCGTCACGATCTGAGACCAGCTCAGGGGCTCAGCAGCAACGAGCTTCCACCTCAAGAATTTTTTAATTGCCTCTGAAAACACAAGGTGAGCGCAGGATCTTTCCTGTGGAGTCACCAGATGTGGAGAGCATTTGGGAAGCAGCCCCACGTGGTTTCAAGAGGCCCATCAGCTCCTCCAACGTGATGCGGTGGGAACGAAGCCCTGCCCCCACCTCCCCCCAAGTGCTGGGGTGTCAGGAGCCTCCACGGGCAGCCCCCAGCTCTCTACAGGAAGACCAAATGTTTACCAGCTATGCCACCAAGAGCTGCAGCCCGCTTCTCCATGGAGAGTGAGATGGCATCATGGTGCAGATAAAGATGCAGTTCACTGTCTCCTGGGTTGAAAAGACAAACCTACAGAGATTCATTACCTCAAGGAGTAATCAGAGCATATATCATCATCTTGTGTTTCATCTCAATAATTCACACCCTCTCAGCATTTTTGTCTTTGCAAATTATTTCCCTAGGGTATAAGTTACCAGCTTCTGCATTCATTTTTCACAAAAGCAACTTCAAAGTTGTCCATTTTTCTCACTAGTACATAGCCAGGAACATTGCTGCTGCAAAAGAATCAATTCTTTCTCCCTTTTTACCAAGATGAAAAGGCTCAGAATTCTTCAACCAGGAGTCTGACTCGTTGTAGGCATCCAGAAGATCTCGGGTTGCAACGCGAGAGGTGGAGGGTACAGAAGAGATGGGCACAGGGTGGAGTGAAAGGAGGTACTTGTGTTAGCAGATAAAAGCACATGGTGTAAACAATTAGTTGGAATAAAGCATCATCCATCCTGAGTGTGCAGTGATCTTGTCCCCTCAGCAGGGGCGGCCTGGTGATGTTGCTGGTAGCGGCAATTTGTTTATTAATTTTGTACAAAGACAACAAAACCACACTTTCAACTGATTTACTTACCTAGACAAGTGGGAGCATTTCAAAATAATTGTCAAAAAAAACCCTCAAATTCTTGCTGGAAACTATTTCAGGATGCTGGATTAGTCACAGAGCTCTTTCTCCATTGTCATTGTATATGATAGAGATGGACAGCCATGTGGAATTTCCCAGATGGGAATCTTGCCCTAACTAAATGTAAATAATGCACATTTATGGAATCCTGGCACCTGTGATAATGTGAGTCTATGAGGATGGCACAGTGCCTTGTCATAATTTGGCTGGATCTTTGCCCCATTGCAACACAGACGCCAATTAGTTATCTGTTGGTTATGGCCTGTGGGCCACCCTGCACTGGCTCATACCTGTTTGCTTCATGTACCAAAACAGAATTCATGAATATGGGAAGATAAGTCACTGTAAGAATTTGAATCACACTACCTGCCTTTGAAACACGTTAAAAACCAACCTTCAGTTGTTATTTTTAGGTAGAATTGCAAATAATTGCCTTCTGGTTCAGTGTTTTACTCAAAACAATGTAAAAACCCTTTTTATTACTCTGAATCGAAAAGCTGTTTGGGGAGCGAACTGCACGTTTTACTTGTGAAAATACGGTGTTTGGTTTGCTTCTGGATTATCTCCTTCTCTCTTTAATCCCTGTTTAATATTTTGGACTCGAGATGTCTTTCTGATATTTTTGAAACAAAATAACCAGTGAGGTTTTATGTCGAAGGAATAGGAAAAACACTCCTCGTTTTACTGATTCTCCTGTATTTTTTTCCATTTAAACTCGTCACTGAACATGACCTGAATCTGCAGACCAATCTGAGTGACCTGATTTTTTCTTTTCCATGTGAGCTATTTTTCTGAAGTCTTTTTTCTTTTTTTTTCCCCAGCCTTAAATAAAAGTGAACAAGTCATGAGAGGCTTGGCAGGAAAAAGGGGTACAGATGAATGAGGCAGAGCGTGGTGTGATGCCACGCCTATGCTCACTGTGTTTGTGTCCAGAAATAATCCTGTCACATCCACAAAAGGCAGAAGAATAATTAATAAAGCCTTACAAAGGAGCTGATTGTTACATTACCCAGACTTACTAACACAAAGCAAAAGCCTCACAAAGTGAGCCTATATGGCTCACTCACTGAGACTCATCTAATACTCAGTTCATTCCGTTTCTCTTTTCGGTTCCAGATACTTCTTTTCCCTGGCTTCCAGCTTCCATTCGCTCTGTATAAAGAAGGTCTCAGCATGTCCTTCTGATTCAGAAGATAGCTGGAAGGATGTTATCCAGGAAGAGTTCCCTTCCATTCTTCTCTAGCCGGTTTAAAGGGTCTTTGGTAAGGCAGAACACAAGAGTCTAGTCCAGCTTATTCCGTAACGTTTTCTGAAACGACATAAATACATCTGCAGCACTTCTATGACTGCTGAGCACACAGCTCCAGGAATAATTCCTGGAGCTGGAATAGAAATATACAGCTTGAAGCTGTGAGGTTAAAACTCCTTTACTCCAAACAGAATAGAAAATGTGACATAGTAGACGTTATTAGGGTGCTGCTGAGCAAGAGAATTTCCTCTAAAAAAGGAAATACTTAATCATTGGAATTCCTATTAAATTTGAACATTTAGCAAAACCAGTGCCACATAAAACCCAGCTGATCACCTATTTGCAGTGTTTCCAAGGCTGAACTGCATCACTAACACCATCAAACAAGTATATCACCAAGGCCTGTCATTTGTCATTCTGCTCACACTATACACATAATCTTCACTCTCAGTATTTCTGCTCTGTACAAGAAGGAGATGGCTTCAGTTATTCTGCATGTTCAGCTGCCATGCACCTTCTGTCAGTGACCCAGTTCTAATGGTATTCACAGAGAAGTTTTGGTCTTTACACCGGAATACTAATGTTTGGCAACTGGCAATTCGCAGCCAGCCCGGAAGACAGCACAATACTTTGGGACGTTGTACTAGAGCTGCGTAGAATGTCACTAATGACAAGTGTTATACAGGCTGCCTGACATCACTGTGACTCCTGGCTGTTTCCCTAATTTCACCCCTATGACAGCATTCTTTTTACAAGATTCATTAAGAAATAAGCCAGTGTGATTCAACAAAAGAACACCAGTTATAAGCAAAATTAAAAATAAGGGTAAAAAAGTAGTTACATGACATGCAGGAAGAGTGAGATTTGCTAGGAAAAGCTTTGACTAAGATTAACCAACTAGTCTTTAAAGAATGATGCATCATTCTGTTCAGCAAAAAGCAAGGCATCAACCCTAGCTCTGCCAGACTAGTCAAGCAATGTGTGCTGCCTGCCCAGCTAAGAACTGCAGCTGCAGAGTACAGCTCCCCACCACCACCCCAAGCTCCAGGGAAAGGGCAAGAAATACAGGACTTTCCAGAAGAACGCAAGAAAGCTAGTAAATCTGTGACCTTGACACAATCCAAGCACAATTTACTCATGACCTCAATGTAGTGAGGTCTGCTATTTCCAAAATTCTGCATTAGACTTTTGTGGAGTTAAAAAAAATACTTATAGTTACATGAGGGCTTTTCACGGGAAGGAGATAAGCATGTTTCAAAGCACAAGCTTATCATTGAATTAAGGAGTATTAGGAAGAAATTCCTTACAGAGAGGTTATTCCATGAAAGTATGTAATATATTATAGTATATAATATTATGTGACATCTACTAGAAATATAGTGTATATATAACGTATTATATTATCTGTAGTATAGTGTACTCCAGTGCATCTTCACTGAAAACTGCTACTATGAGTCAGTCTTAAGGACAGAATAATGAACTAAACCAACTGACAACCTGGTCCAGGATGGCAATTTCTAGATCTAGATATAACAGAAGTCTAGTCCTAACTGGATATGATTTGCTTTCCAATTGTTATTTTCCTCCTGTATGTATCATGAAGGACACACATCCTTGCTAGCAGTGATGCAGTATGTCAAACTGACAGCTTTGCACTGCTGTAACCTTGGTCTCAATATCATATTTAGACCTGATAAGGAGATAGAAGCTGTAAATATGCAAATACATATCAGGAGTTGAAAGTACAGCTGTGAGGGTTAGGGAGGCTTAGTGCAATAGCTAAGGTAACAGCACTTCCTAGCAACAAAAGCTCATCAAACATTATAGCTTTAAAGAGACAAAGAAACCACTGAATATGGTGCTTTCACTGTCAGCTTGGACTTGATTGTACAGCAATTGTCACAGTTGAGCTGTTACCCCAGGTATTGAGTACAAATTACATATGCATATGAACATGTATATTTGTGTTTGTTTCTGAAAGGTCCAGAAAGGGAAGCCTGTAGAGAATGGAGAGACGCTGTCCAGCAGGAGCAGCACCAGACCCTAACTGTTGGCACCCTCTCTTTGGGGACCCAGACAAAGATGACTTTTAAGAAGGGACAGGGGAGGATTACACATAGTTCTGCTGTTACTTATGGAAATGCCTCCCAAACAGATGACAGAAACAAGAAAGCAAGTCTAGCAGGGGTACAGTGGAGGCTGGCATCCAGATACTTCAGAAACATAATGTGTCTCCAAATAGAAAAGGCACAGATGAACTGAGAAAGGAGTTGGAAGTAGTTTTTGAGTGATACAACAGGAAGGGAGCTATTTGAGGGATTCAAAGAAAGAGGAGACAATGGGGAAAAAATTCATTTTCCATGAGTGTTGTGGATGATTTTCTAACCACAGATTCATCACAGGACAATGAGTGAAGCTATCTAAAACTAATGACACGTATGGGAATCATTCCACAGAGGTGTCTGCAGAGATGTCACATGGACCTCAACTGCGTCCTCCTCAACATTCATCCCTGCTGTGATACTAACAGGAAAAGCTCAGCTGTGATTAATATGGTGGTTTCCAGTCACTACCTTTTAATATGTTGACCAGTGTGATCTCACTGTTACCTTGTGCTTGCATTGTTTTCTTTATACACCTGTCAACTCCTACTTTTGATCACAAGGTGTTCAACATAACAATAAACAACCCAGAATGCTAACATAATAGAGCTTAGAGGTTGACAGTTCTGACTTAAAAGTACAGACAGTCCTACTCTTTGCTGCTGGTCTCTCTCACAGTGATATACTACTCTCTTTTTCACAGCAATACAACCCTATCACAGCTGTAATATAAACTGAATGTGGACACTGGTTTGATTAGAAACATTGAGGATGGGGAGAAGTGCTGGATTTCATTTTGCTGGATCAGTTCTCGCACCACGTTGGGTGCAAAACTCCACCTTGAGTTATGCCAGAACAGTGGAGGGAAGGTCAGGATAGGATGTGGGCAGAAAGGGAGCTGTGGGATGTGGCCATCCATAATACAGTACTGGCACAGTATTTTATTACCCATAATAAAAGTACAAAATCAAAACATAGTATTCATACACTCCTAAGAAGAAATTCATCCTTCATAAGTTAGAATATTCAATCAACTATTAATGGTCTAAATTAGAAACAAGACTGAGTCAATCAACTGGAGTATTTGTCAAGCTGGACCCAGATTTTCTTTGTCACTTGTGAGCACCCACATCACACCACACAGTCAGTAGCTCTCCAAACCAAAGCTCATTCTTTGTAGAAAAAAATAACAATTGTTAGTGGTTCAAGGAACCTCAGAGTAACAGACTAGCAGAATGTGAAAGGCAAATGAAAGACTAGGGCAAAGGAAGAGCAGTCAGTTATGCTTTCAAGAAGTGCTTTCAACTCAGTAATAAGCTAAAATAAGTAGGGTTTCATCCCCTTTAATTTTGCAAAATCTAACATAGGGCTTAAAATAACATTTTTACAATGATAATTTTGTTGTCTGGGCTGTGATTGCTTTTTAAACCTACTATTTATTAAAATATCTGCTTCCCCCCCCCTCCCACTGACTCAGTCTCTTGGTTACATAAAATTACTGGTGCTTTTGTGATGCCTGTGCCCTGCTGGAGAATGAGCTCAGCAACATTTGTGTACCCAAATAAAGCAAGGAAGCCTTACTTTGTGCTGTGATGTATTCCTTACACAGACAAAATAAAAGGAGAAATCCCAGCCCCATCAAAGTGGAAGGGAAACAAATCACACCTTAAATTCAGTAGCGTTAAGTTCTGACCTCAGCCTTTTTTTCCAGAGTCGGGAGTGCCAGACTGAGTCCATCTGGAGTGTCTCCTTTGGCATTCAGCTTGACTTGTGACGTGATACGTTCAGCAGAGAGACTTGTGAATACAAACTCTTGGTTCTGAAGTCTAACAGAATGGAAGTTGAGGATATATACCTAACTCATCATCAAATAATGTGGCCTTGTTGCAACTTTAAATGCAGGTCTGCAAAGAAGCTTCAGGGCTGACACTAAATTAGATATCAACCTGTGCTCCTAATTATATTTCTTGTTACAGTTAACGAGAAAAACACTTCCAACTTCTGAGCATACAGGCTCACACTGAGATATAAGGAACAAACAGATTAATTTCATTAGCACACATTGCCATCTATAATAAAGCTGTAACAGGCTAAATACTCTAATTTATGCTCCTGAAACTCTGTCTCCCTTTGGTCACACTGTTGTTACACTTTCAGGATGCCAAGAAGGGAAATGGATCTGGCAATTGTCACTGAATGGAAACGCAATTTTTCCCTTAACCACATCGGCTTTGCAGAGTTACCAAGAATATGAAACTGTAAAAGCTTACTTGAGTCATTAAAGGGATCTGACTCACAAAAAAGGAATTGCTCTGTTGAGTTAGGAGATACCAGTTGACATAGTTATTAAACTGATGGCCAGAAGCTGGAAAGTTAGCAACTAGCTTTATTTTTTCAACATTTTTTCCCTAATTTTCTGCTAACGGCTCTTGCCAGAAGGAAGTTGCTCAGGTAGATGGCTCTGGAGACCTAGTATAGCAGTGTTTGTGGGTTTGGAACACATACTTTTGCTAGCATCATAGGCCACTATCGGTTAGACCATCAGAGGATAATCATTTAATGTTGTGGTGCCTGAATCACTGACTGTGGCAGTACCTGAACATCATCCATGCTTTAGCTCTTGAAAAGATTAATAGAAATTGCAGGACACTGATACTGAAGTTAAAATGAAATGGCAGTAGGGTCTTAAAAATACAAGAACATCACTGAGTACTTGAAAATAGGTTCAGTTTTAACAAATAAAGAGAAATGACCCATTCAAGTATGGGAATGTGTAAGAAACTTCCTTTAACAAATTTCTCAGTATATGCATTACACAAAATAACTAGTCTCATCCCACAGAATAACAAGAATACTTTATGGAAATAAAAAATCAAAATTCCCTTCTCAGGTGAGGAAGATGTATAGCTGAGATCTCTAAAAGCTTCTTAGCTTGAGCCTGCTTACATGTATTGCTAACCAAAGCCAAGTCTGAGAAATCACAAACATATGACAGTTTTCCCTCCTGCTGCTAGAAACTCTGCCTAATCTCCCAGCAAGTGGTCCCATTTGGCTCATACTCAAAGCCTGAAAGAGATCCCAGTTTCCTATAGCTTAATATAATTTGTATGTCAGTTCAGTGAACAGAGGCACTACAAGAAACCTCCTGGCATGCTCACACCTTTACAAGCCTACATAGATTTTAAGCAAAGCAAGCAGTAATGCACAGAGCAGGTGATATTTCTGTGCTTTTTACCAGGCTGGCTAGCCCAGCCATTCATCACAGTGTTGGAAGTGAGTGTTCTTATTATACAGTGGTCTTTTCTTTTGTATGAACACACAGATCCAGGTGCCGGGCAGTGTGTACAAATCCTTTATAGCAAGGAGCTCTATGAATTTCAGCCAACACTAGATCAAGCCACGTGAGGTGAAGACATGTGTAGTAAGCCATTAGATTTACTACAGTTTCTCCTGTAGTTACTTTACGCCTTTTTAAACTTACCTTAATTAAACTCATTCTTTAAACTTGCCTTAATTAAATTCATTCTGGAACACCAAATCACTCAGTCTCCACTGATCTGGAACTGGCTCTTTTTAGGCCAGCATGACTTTTGCCTCGAGGCATTTACCAGAGCTAGGATATGAGTCAGTGCTTAGAGCTTATAGAAATTGTTTTATTATCATGCCCAGCGAGTTTGCTCAATAAGCATCATACCACACTTCCACTCTGCCAATGTTTGTTTTTTCAAGCAAAAAAGGTTTGTAAATAATGGCCCCAGAGTATTATCTGACAAACCAGTGTTCTCTTTTAAACACAAAACTAACAGATGCTACTTCTCTTAGGCATCTAAATAATTGCAAGATACTGAGTGGTACTGCTTTTTTACAGTACTCAGTGACATTTGATTTATGAAAGTAAGTGCAACTATTTGTAATCGCCACGTCTACCTTACACAGTGGTTTATGTTCAGATGAAGAATCCTCTTTGCAGAAAGCAGATCTCACAAGGAAATCCCACCAGCAATCACTACCAGTGATACAAGCAACACCTTTTTTGTAGTGCTTGTGCCACTGGCTGGAGAGTATGTATGAGGAAGGTAGAGCAACCAGAGTGAACAGCAGCAGGCTTTAAAGGGATCTTGAGAAGACAGAGCAAAGATTGGAGAATCAAGTGATGTGGATTCTCTCCCAGGGGCTGTGGTACAATTCCTCTGCAAGCAAAGGCAAACCATTATATTTATAGACAACGTGAAGCCAGTCAGGCTGAAATATGAAGCACTGGTTTCAACGTCTCTAATTCAGTGAAGTCCTAATTTGGGACAAGAGCCCCATGAAATTGTTGCACAAACTAACCTAATGAGTAATAATACAAAGAATCATTAAAAAATCAGGGCAGAGGGATTAGTTGTATTTGGTAAACAGGAGAGCTGCCATTTTTTTCTAATTTTAACCTGTGTTTGTACTTTCTTCTATCCCATCGATATTTACAAGAAATAAAAGGGCATTATGTACCGGTCATTGCATCTGCCTTCAAGATAAATCTGTGTTAACATTCCAAAGGGTCAAGGAACCCTTCCAGGGCAAACAAATTCTGGAGCACCGATGCCAGATGGTGTGTATATAAAGTGGAAAATGAGAAAAGCCATTTACTGTGTTCCTGTTCCAGGGAGAATTATCACCCAGAAGGACAGCAGAAGAGGTGAGAAACTCCTAAGAAACTAGAGAGACTGTTTTGTCTTTTGTAACATGTTTTCTTTATACCTGAAAAGTCTAGGTACAGCAGTCCTTATTTAGGAAAAATCATTTTAAAAAAAAGATAACAGGAATATTTAACTAAAGAATGGTTACATTCATAGAATGTGTAAACAATTATGTATTGATTTACTCATCAGCTTCGAGGTTTATCTGTATAGCTCAGTAATGTCCTCTGTATTTAGAGAAATTTTAGGCTCACAAAATGTTTTTTATCTTGTATTTTTTACCAAACTTTACGAAAAAAGGCAGAGAATAATGGATCAGATTCTTAAATATAAATTAGCATAGCCTCACCAAAGGCCAATTATCAATGTTATTCATCCAGCTCAGGTGCTGACCGTTACTAGCTCACTTGCAGATATATTAAATGTGTCATTTCCAAAACAACTCTGCAAGTTTTAGAACTAATCGATCTTTTCTCCAAATATCCTGAAGCAGAGCAACATCTCTTGGAAGGGTTCAAAGATAAATTAAGGTCTGTGTAAGAGATTTAAAATAGGGTTTTTTAAATACTGAAAATAACATGTCTTCATAAAAAGTCTGAACTATCGATGGCTTTTATCACTTGCCACCAAACCTCACAAACATGTAGCAGAAATGTGAGTATTCAGATACAAGCAAATAGAAAGGAAGAATATGTGTCTTAATACTTATGTGTGCATCTTTGCTGAACATATTCTATTTGGTAATATGTATAGCTTTTTTAAAGCAGCCCTTTCTTTTGAAGTTAAGGCTTCTCCTGGAAATAAAGGATATAAATCAAGACTTCTCTCTATACAGGAAAAAGACTCCAACAACAATGCTGAGGTTTGCTGTCATCCTCTTTGCTGTCACAATGTCATCTACCTGCCAAAAATATGGATGTCTGGAAGGAGACACCCACAAACCGAAGCCAAGTCCTGAGCCAAATATGCATGAATGCAGTCTGTACTCTAAATGTAAGAGAGGATGTTGCATTGGATGAACTTCCTTCCTTGGCACTTTGCTGCAAGCAAACCAAGAATGAGATTCTGGTTCTGAAAAAAGTCAACAGCAAAACTCTCATTAACTTAATTTACTTCCTTTAAAAGATTCTGATGCTGTCTACTTTTCTTGCAGCTCCACTGCTTAAAAAAAAGTCTACAGCAAGGATTAATCTGGTTTATTGTGATTAAGCATAAAATTAATTAATTGCAGCAGACACCAAATGAAAAAGGTCAATCGACAATCTATAGTGAGCAAAGTATAGCACTTATTACATTTCTTCAACTCTCTTTTTCTGTTAGATAGCCTTCAAAGTTAGCATCCCTTGGGATTTAACATCTAGCAGAGCAGTAGTAAAATTCTTGGGGCTCGCTGGGCACATGTTGACAAAGTCCTGTTGATGCCAGCCCACCTCCCTTAGCATTTGCACTGCTACTTCCAAAACCAAAACCGTTGGAGCTTGAGTAAATCTTCTAGTTAATACTGAGAGACTTTGTTGTGTTATGGACCAAAACAGATTCATCTTACATTTTGAGTCTTCCAAACACACTGTTAAAGAAAATCTTTATTGCATTATTTCTGTTTCATTCCTAACAGCTTCCTGTTGCTATGCAGACTTCACAGAGCAACTGGCTTCTTCTCCGGTAATTAAAGTAAACAACAGCTACTGGAACAGATGTGGGCAGCTCAGTAAATCGTAAGTCAGCTTTGATGTTTTCTGTGTTAGAGTTCAATAGATCTCTGTGCTGTAGCAGCCACACAGCTAATGGTAACTCCCCTTGGAGCTGCTGATGGGCAGTTCCTAGGTTGCCCTACAGATTGGACCAATGGGACAAGGGGCAATGGCTTCAAACTAAAAGGAGGTAGATCTAGATTAATTCTAAGGAAGAAGTTCCTCCCTGTGAGGGCGGTGAGGCACTGGAAGAGGTTGCCCAGAGAGGCTGGAGATGCCCCATCCCTGGATGTGTTCAAGGCCAGCTTGGATGGGGAATTTACGAACCTAGTCTAGTGGAAGGTGTCCCCTCCGACGGCAGGGGTATTGAAACTAGATGATCTTTAAGGTCCCTTCCAAACCACACCACTCTGTGATTCTGTAATTCTGCTACCCAGCCTGGTTCCCATCATCTCTATACCAGACTAACATCAGACTCTTCTGTCACAACAGCCTGTGAATCCCTAAGTACATACTATTTTGTGCAGAAGGACTTACACCCGTTTCCTTTCCGTATAGAACCAGATCTAGCAATGTAAAACAGTCATAAACCCAGCAGGTAACAACCATCCCTCCATAGCCCTTGGAAGCAACCACCACATATCAGTGAGTGTGACCCCTAGTCAATATAGACCAGGCTTCTTCCTTTGTTTAGAAAGCAGATCAATTAGATTATTAAATCTTGCAAACAAAATGCACAAGAGTCAAGAAATTAAACTTTTGAATATTTAGAATAAAAATTCCTGTTGTCCTGTGGGTTTTGTAACCATGAAGAATGTCTTCATAATTAAGATTTTTAGTACACCCATTAGATGTTAGAGCTGTGAAACATTGCAAGTTACAGAAATAAAAGAATGAAAGTATAAGACAATTCAGCAAAAACAGATGTGCAAAAGCGACAGCTATTGCCTGCCCCTTCCAGAAGAGCAGCAACAGTATGTATGCATCTTTAAGTAACTTCAGCTGGGCTGTGGGAAAATCTGAAGATTATTGAAACCATGAGACTACAGCATAGAAGAAGTTTTGTACTATAGTTTTAAACTATATTTATTACTGCCTGGAACCATTCTTGCCAGGAAAACTCAAGGCCTCAAAAGTTTACAAAAAGCTTACACAAATAGGGCTGAAATATGCATGGAAACATTTGTGCACTCTTTAGCTGGCTATGGTCATTGCACGGTCAGAGGCTGTACACAATGCCAAAGGAATGAGTTTGGAACCTTGACACCAACAGGGTGAAAGGATGCTTTTCTATGTTTCTCTTCTAATCTGTAGTAATGCATCTGCATCAAAGCAGGCCTAGAAAACAGAGGCTATAGCCTTGATGCTAAGAAACAAGCTTATTTGTGGCTCTTCTCACCCACCACAGCTGTGAAGATTTCACAAAGAAAATTGAGTGCTTTTACCGCTGTTCTCCTCATGCTGCTCACTGGATCGATTCCAACGACACTGCTGCTGTTCAGTCTGTTCCACTGTGCCAAAGCTTTTGTGATGACTGGTAGGTTCTGCTTTTTACCAAAGTATTTTTATTTAGCTTTAATATATCTGTGTTATTAGAGTGTTACGCAGCATGGGTGGATGAAGCACAGATATCCTAGTTGAATGGCACTAAGATTTGATAGTGTTGCATCCCCTTTATGCCTTTTCTCTTGTTCTCCTCTTCATTTCTTGTTTGCCATCTCTACTTTTTCCTATGCTAAGCTACTACTCCCAAAATAATAATGTTCCAGGCTGAACGCAGGATGGAGTGACTCAGGGACAGCACAGCCCTCTTCTGTGAGGATACAGTGTAGTGGTATTAGAATCGCCTGATGTGCCAGAGGAGGTCTCACATGTGCACAGGCACGACCAGCAGTGTGGGACTGCCTGCCCTTTGAAAAGTCCAGGCCTGAGAGTTAGCATTTATACAGTTAGCATTTTAAGTCTAAATACTTGATCACAACATGATACAGTTCTTTTATATGTATAAAATGCACTAGGAAGTTGTGAAAGCAGCCACTTTCTGTATGTTTTCAATTAATTCATATAACAAATTACCTTAATTCCTTAATTTTTCACCCTTGGTTATTTTTCTTTGTTTACATCATCCTTCTCTCTAAAATAACTTCTAAAAGCTTGAATCTCAGTGAAACTTGCAGCTGAGTAATGCTAAAAATATCAGTAACAATGAACAAGCATAATAACATTTAATTTCATTTCCCAAACTACAGCATCAGGGAATCATAATATTTTTTGAGTTCAAGACATGTAGTGGGACAACCTAGCACCCAGCTGACCTACCTTGGGATAGGAGCATTATACCCACGTGGAGTACTACATTTTTTTTCGGTGGTCAGTATCTCTCTCTCCCTTTCTTCCTGTTATGAGACAGTGAATCTTAAATAATGTCATCATGTGAGATATAAGTCTCTGTCATCACCATATTCGTGTTGTGCCTAGTAACTACAGTAACCTGTTTGTATGGCTAAATTGGTGTGAAGCGTAGTACAAACAGCACAGACATTGTTCACCCTATGTGACTGTAACTGCTAGCATCCCTTGAAAGGAATGAACTGTGAATGTCTGAATCGCTTAGGCTGCTCTGACAATCACAGAAAAATCCTTTGGTACTTCTAAAAATGCTATAAAAGAGCTTTTGATGGAAGCACAGAAAATACAGAACACACAGTAGTGCCCAGTCAGGTTCTCTTGTGCTGCACTGTGGTGCTTTCCCAACTTGAAAATTATTGGCACATTGATCCATTTTCACTCTCGTCTCTCCAAGGGTGAAGCCGTATATGCAGTGAAGGATTTGGGTAGGACTTGTCTTTAAATATATCTCTATTATTTTGTGCCAGAGAAGGAAATAAGAAGCATGTCTTGGATTTTAATGGAAGACGGCAAGAAGGGCTGATGTATTTCTTAGCTTCCCTGGAATTTCCTTTGGTGATGAATTTTGTTTCTGTGCTAGGAAACTCCATGTGCCTCAGGAACATATTTGTCATGTCCAGTCCTTCAAATTTTTTTGTAATCTTCTAAACTGAATTCAAATTATCGACCTCCTTTAAAGACTGAGATCTTGAACTTGCCTCAGCGCTCAGAATCTCAAAGTTCAGAACCAAGTATTACCAAAACCTAAAAGTCTTCAGACATCAAAGCATCAGAGTTGCCAGTGAGCTTTAGAATTGATCTAACAGGCAAAGCACTAGAATACCAGTACCTAAACCACATATATCTCAAAATAAGTAGCACACAAATCATTGCCAAACGGCTATATCCAGTGGAAGTGTAAAGATGAAAGAAAATTGGCCCTGTAAGTTTAGTTTGCATCTATGAACTGGTTTAAGCCAGCCTCAGCATATGTGGTATTTATACCAAAGTATATATGGTGGGACATAGGAAGACCCTCAGTGGCCCCTGAGTATTGCCAGAACCCCCAGGTAAACAGCATTTTTAACTTATCTCCTTGGAAAGCATAAGGGCTGTGATTGAGAGCTGCTACACCGGAAAAACTGATTCTTTTCCAGCATAGTGTCTCCTGGCAGAGAGCAGACTCGACTCTAAAGAAATCCTGAGCAAAGATCTGTTGCCCCTGTTGGCGTCATAGATGCCCGTCCTGAATCAAAAACGCAGTGATGATCCATTACCATGCATGCTGGCCTGCGTGCCTGCCTAATGCCAATGGAACGCTCAAACCCATTCCCTCACCCTGCTTAAGGCCTGAGGCTAGAAAAGAGCCTGCACAGAATTCCCATTCTTTCTAGTGATTTAAAGTAACATTTTTTCATGTTCTATTCACTGGAGCTCCTTTAGCATGCTGTAGCACTGCTAGTGGTGTGACCTACTTTCTCTACATGCCGTTGAGTGTGCCTGCTGCACGCTGTATGTCTTTGTGGGCAGAAATGTGCAGAGGATTCTGAATGAGCAGTGACTTCATTTAAAAGAAATTCATCTGACTAGCTTGAGGCCTTCCTTTTCTTCCTATTGTCTTAGGATTCCTTGCATCCACTAATTTTTAAAGTACTGCTTCTGAAAGAGCCCAGTGTACAAGCCACTTTCTGATCCACCTGTGAAAGGGTCATGTCCTTTAAAGAGAAAGAGCTAACTATCAAAAATGAGGGGGCAAAAAAGCTTTGAAATAAAAATATCCTGCCCATTGTGCACAGGGAACTAGTATGTTCAGGGAGGATCTTTTAAGTATTTCTATTTCTCACAGGGTTTAGTTTATGTTTGAAGAAACTATTTATGGGTTTCTAGACAGCAGAAATCAGACCTTTCATAAATCAGGACCTTTCATAAATTTAGCTTCACAATTAGTTCCACTGGGATAAAGAAAAACTCATAACAATGGAGTTATGCCTTGCTACCTGCTTATATAACAGACAACACAGGCAATAACTACAAAATTTCATCTGACAATTCAATAAATGGTAGTGAATAAGAATTCCTGAGGAAACCAGACCCATAGCATGAATGCCTCAGTTCAGTAAAACTCTGAAATACATACTTATAATTTGAAAAGTAGAACTGAAGGTAACATTAATTTCATAAGAAGCAGTTCTGCCTTTTTTTCAGGCTGCTCATTCTTTCCTCTATCCTATCTCCACCCATGTGTCAGCAGCACTGACTGAAAGGCCATGAAGCAGCCCTGCTCTGGGAATCCAGCAGGCTGAAAAATACTTAGCCAATTAAAAAAAGAAACAAAAAAAAAGAAGACTGTGGGAAGGGCACAACTGCTTTAAGTGGAAGTGCTAGAATTAGGCAGATGAGAGCAGATATTGAACAAATTTGCTAGAAAGCAACAAACTGAAGGGCATGCCTAAAGGACATGCCTAGATGGCTTGAAGAATCCAGGGCTAATTGTTGAATCTAGTGCTGGTAGGTGGAGAGTTCATAGATGGTGATTCATGAGAACTTTGCACTGATGTTCTCAGCTTGCATGCCTTCAAGCAGGCAAAGTGAATAGCATCAGAGAAATAGCTGTCCCTGCGGAGTTACTTCTGCATGCGTTTCTCAGTCAGGGTACACACAGCTAAGAAACACCACACCAATTACTCTTACAGCCCCTAGTCCCAAACCCAATCATGGCACAAACAACTGCCTATTATTGTCATATTATATTAACTTTTCAAATTGCAGCCTGTGTTTCCAGCAGAGCCCCTACCTCTGGTAGCAGATTCATGGATGAACACATTGGAGATTATATGTCTCCTGCCCCAGTCCTGTTTGGTTCAGGCCCTGATTGCCCTTCATCTGTTTTTGCTCTTTGTCCCTCCAAAAAGCCCAGAAAACCTATGTGAAGGTTCTGCAGACGTTTTTGCATGTGCAAATATACTGCAATGTCCAATTCCCGTAGTTCTGTGACCACATGGCAACCTCATATTTCATCTAAAAATGTACATCTGCAGCCCTCGTGACGTTGAAATAGTTTTGGAAACATCACCCTGAAGATTAAAAATTACAAACAGAAAAGATATCCAAAGGCATGAATTATAAATACCATACTGAACAATGCTAACTTTCGATAGCTGTGCCTCACGATTTTGGCACTCTCAGTTACTGCTGTGAAAAGCCCACCTCAAACCACTGAGACTACATTTAAGTAGATGTTAACTGATTTGCAGAAAGTGATCCTTAAGAAAGTTAAAAGCCAAGAAGACATAAAAAGAAGTAGAAGAGAGGAAATCATGTAGGATAATGGTAAGTTGTGAGAACTCTCATCACATGGACTAGCCAGTTGCATACCATAGTTGTTCCAGGCCATTTATAGGCACTTTTTACATTACAGTTTACAAGTTAAAAATAGCTTAAAATTAAAAATTTTAGACCTATACCCTACCCCTCTCATCTTTCCTCCTTCAAGTTTAATTTCTTTGAAAATGTTATTCTGAGGCTGACAGCCTATTAGTTTATATGATTTTGTTTGTGGATTTTCCTTATTTTAGTGCACATTCCTCATAGCAACCCCCTGCTCAGGAAATACCATTCTTCTTTTCCCATCTGAATTCAAAACAAACTCTTCCCACATTTCCCCCAAGTGTCCGTTCACTCTTACCATACCTGTGCTGTCACAACATCAGCATTCACAAAACTCCCTCGCACACAGTAACACCAGCAAACATAACCAAAGCAGAAAACACTGCAGAAATGACTGTTGCTCCTCAGAACATGAGCCCTTCACTTAAGTCTGTGAGTAAAATGTAGTGGGTGAATTGTTTAGTTTTTATTGGGATTTAGGTCTTCCTGGCCAGCTCACAGTTTATGTTCATGTAAAACTAAGATAATGTGCACAGTTCTTGAAGATCTGTTGCTAAGCTGCACCATGCAACCATACCACATTACTAGCATAGCACACAAAGAGTTTTTGAGTCCACTAAAAAAAAAAAGTGAGAGAAATAACTGTATTTTCTGCTCTCATCTCCATGAAGGTATGAAGCCTGCAAAGATGATTCCATATGTGTTCGTAACTGGCTGACAGACTGGGAATGGGATAAAAGTGGAAAAAACCACTGTAAGAATGAATGTATTCCATACAGTGAGGTAAGAAAACCTGATCCATTGGAGCAGAAAAAAATGGCATTAAGAGTTCTTTTTCTTTTTTCCCCTAATATAAGTGTAAAATGCAACAGGTGAATTATTTTCACTTCAGCAGTTTCAAACCATACGTACATCAGACTTTTGTATACATTTTAAACTATTTCTGTTTATGGAGACTGCTTCTTCTATGTATGTACATGTTGAAATAATCACTGTTCATACCACTTGTGAAACAAAAGTAAAAGTTCAAGCAGCACCAATATTTTAACCACAGTGGGGTTTAGAAAGTAAAAAGTAAATTAACTTTGTTTGTACAACAGAGACACTGAGATGCATTTAGAAAGTTCCTTACATAATGTGGGACTTTACACACTTCTGTGTTTTTAAGTTGGGATCTAAGTTCCCAAATCACTGAGGGATTTTTAAGGTTTTGTTGCCTCTTAGGTATCTTTGACATTTTCTCTATTTGATCTTGCTGTGTTCAAGTCCTTCTCCACTCCTTAAGTCCTGACATTCTTCCAGTTGTCTCCCTTTGGTTCTTGCAGACATAACTCTGAAGGGGGCTCTCCATTGCACCTGCCATGGTGAAGGAGCAGCACTGACAAAATTTCTGAGAGCTCATCCCATCTTTCCGAGAATGTTTAATGGTTGGGATAACTAATTATATGAGCAAAAGTGTATAAAATGAGAACTAACAGGACTTATAGGATCAAGGTTGCCTGGAACCTGATCTACAAACCTCTCAAGTGTCAGGTAGGATTTTTTCTAGTGAGTCAAGTAAGTTTAGCATCAGGAGAATGTAACACAACTCAAACCTGCCATACTTATTTGAGTACTTTTAATAACTGAACTTCATTGTGTTCATAAAAAACATCCAAATTGCAGAAGCAAACTGAATTTGAGTGTAGTGCTTAGAGACTGGTAGTAAGGCTTACAGAGATCTCAGATTCATTCTTCTGAATTCAATTCAAGTGCATGTATTTCCAGAAGCCAGTTCAGCATCTGATACAAGCAGAAGTCACAGTCCAGTTACTGGAGGATTGCTGCCTGCCTTGCAAAAGTGACACTAATCAGTAGGCTCAGGAAGGTGGCCAAAAAACAGATGGGCTGTGGAAAGTTACAGCTTAGTTTCCCAGATATGCTAAATCATCAGTAGTTCCAGATGAAGTGAAAAACAAAATGATAATCTCCATAAATAATCTCCAGTCCCTGTTCAAACTATCCCTGGCCCAGAGATAGGAGTTTTTAACCTTGAATTCCCTTGTACTTATTTCTTAAAGAAAATATACCATTGCAAGGAAAAACATGCAGCAAATCCAGAGGTCTTATCACTCGAAGCCAGGCGCAGCTATTCCTAAATTAAAGGGAACCACACCCTAAACTACCCATGTTTTTCACCAAAAATAAGCTTGAGTGGTAAGTAAGAATAAAGATGAAGTTTCTTCAACAAAATTTTTAAAAAGTACATCTCCCATATGAAAATTACATGATATACAAACACTAGACTTGCTTGGTTTGGACTCAACTCATGGAAAAGAAAGTTACTGTTACCCAGAAGCAGAAAGGGCTCTCCAATGTCAGGACACTGTGGACAGACGCTTACTTTCTTCTGATGCCTTCAGCACATATGGAGTAGCGATCAGCAGCCCCTATATTTGACATATGCAAGTGCTTGTAAGGACTATTTGGAACAAATGCTGAGTATTAAGAATGCACAATGGATCATAGCCAGTTTTAGCTTGTTTAAAATGAGCCATGTTGTGTCATCATTCTCCCAGCTGAGTGCTCCCCAAGCAATGTTAATGCACACACTAGAACATTTTCCAGAAGCTGAAGAATCAGGGACTTTTACAGTAATTTAGAGACAACTTTGGTAAATGAACTGTGTGTGCTATTTCTTTCCCGTAGCATTCTGGCTATGTTCTGATCTTTAGGCAGAGTTAGGAGGAAGGTCAAAATAAAATTACCAATTCTGCGAGTAGAAGAGCATAAATACAGGTTACAGAACCTGTGGGACACAAGATGTAGCCATGTCTCTTGCACACAGTCCCAAGAAAGCTTCATGACAGCTGTTAACAATTTCTAGAATGATTAGCTAAAAGCAGGTAGAAATCCAAGAACTGTACAGGAGCTGGAGGAAAATGTCTAATGCTACTTAAAAGCACAGGAATGGTGGGAAAGAAACAGATAAGAACTGATGGCCTGGAGAAAACTAGATGCAGCAACTTTTCCAATTCTGACCCTGCACTGCTCCCAGCACACTAGCCAACCTCCACACTGCTCCAACAACTACAGCACCCATGAAGTGAGTCCTGGGAGAGATTATGTGAACTGAGAAGGTATTTTACAGACTACAGAGTCTTTTTGGCTATTTGGAACGGACCCTGTATTATTCACAAAGGATATATTTTGAAGGCAAAAGTGATGATTCTTTCGTCTCATCTGCCTTCCCACACAGCATAGGTCAATGTAGTTTTGCATGTGGGGAGATAGAGACATCTCATAAGAATGACTTGTATAAAATAGGTGGAGCAGAAGAAGCTACAGATGTCCAGTCCCACTTCCACATAATAGATTTAAATCCGCAGTCATTAATTTTTCACACAAAGAGCAGCTTCCATGCAGAAAGTCCCCAAACACAAAGACAGGGAACCTCCTCTGAGATTGAAGTGACAGATCTAGATATGAGCTGTTGAAGATGGTAAGCCAATACACCATCTAGAAATCACAGCACTAAGAAAAATGCTGTAGGATTAAAGAATCAGTATCAGGACTACTTGTACTACTACAGAAGAAACACAGCTTCCTTCAGAGAGATGCTGGTGATGTGGTCAAGATGAAACAGTCAGCAATGGAGCCCAGCAGTCTCACTGCCTGGCCCAGTACTTCAGTCACTCTCACTCCTTAATTCCTAAAGCTTCTACTCCTGCCATCACCTTTACCCCCAACTTAATTCTTAGCTTTGCTTCTGAGAGTACCTAAAGCTTCCTTTACAGAAACAGAAAAGATTGAACTTTAACCACAAACACGAGGGAAACACAGGCAAGATGAAGTGTATATCCTGCCTCCTTTGTGGCTGGACGTGATAAGTCTAAAGCCAATACTCTCTAGGCAAACTCAAGCCAGGTGGACAGAAGGTTGTCACAATGTGAGCTTGGCAAAGCAAGAAACATCTTTGTTGTGTGATCGTACAGGTCCTATGACACAGGCTTTACAAAATGATGTAGTGTGGAGAGCAGGACAGATTCACTTAAAGAGACTACAAGAAGCTACAGTTTACATTTTCTTGATCCAGAAAGGCCATTGCATCACTGGGCACAGCACTTAGTTTCTCTTTGTCTGTGATGTCCTGCAGGGTCACAATGTGCATTGCAGCAGGCACAACGAAATCCCATATGCTGTGAGTCCACTGGGCCCTCTCTAGCCTGTAGATATAGACTGTCACATTCAAAGCACTGACTGGTGCTGTCAGCACTGCCCAGATCCAGAGATGTGTCAGACTGTCCTGATATGCTACGAGTTGTACAGCCTCTCACACAGACCCAGAAAACTATCTGGTCTATCAGCCTCGGGGTGGAAACAAAGAGCTGGCTGTTGATCACTTTGTGCTTGCTCTCACAACAGGCAAATCTCTCTTGCCAGTTGTGGGACTGGATAACATTTTAAGATATCTCAGAAGTCATGAAGTATGGCACATAGCAAGACAGTGAACGACTGCAAACTGGTTTTTGTATACTCTAGTAATGATTTTTTAAAAGTGATAAATGTTTATCTATTTGATACAAACTGATTTTAACTCAATTCTTTTTAAATGTAATTGATGCATTTCTCATTTGACACACAGATGTATGTAGATGGAACTGACATGTGCGAGACCATGTGGGGAGAGTCATTTAAGGTGAGCGAATCCTCCTGCCTCTGCTTGCAAATGAACAAGAAGGACACGATGGCAATCAAGTATATCCTCTCCGAAAGCTCAGAGGAAAGCTCCAGTATCAGCAGCAGTGAGGAGCGTGCCTGCCAAAAGAAACTCCTGAAGTTTGAGAAACTAGAGGGAGAGGAGAGGGAACAGATAAGATAAATGCTGATGGATGTATGTTAGGACAAAAGAAATCATCGTGGAGGCTGGGCTTAGGGCACCACACCAGCCTGTCTTATCCCTTACTTCCTAGAACATAATAAATCAATGGCTTGTTACATTAATCTTTCTCTGATGTTTTTGCATCTGCATCACAAAGCTCCCAGACACAGACAGGTTAGCACAGGTGTAATCTTGTGACTTAACAGCTAGAAGTCTGAAGGTAACATCTAGGAGTTGACTGAATTTCAAAGAGGAGGTACAGGCAGCTCCTGCTGATTTAAGGTGGAACAGTGAGAACAAGAGACCTGTGGAAGGCCACACCAGTAACGACCAAATCTTCAACCCAAACCCTTCATTGGTGTGAGCACACAGCACTCCTGTTATGAGTTCCCGTGTGCCTGGCTCAGCTCAGATAAAGAAGAAACGCTGCAGGCACAAACAGGTCTGTGAGTCTGGCTACTGAACCCTGAAAATGTATTTCTTTTGTATCTCGAAAATATTCTTGCAAACCAGGGGATTATGGTGTAGTAGATAAATCCCTGGATCCATATATTGCCAGTAAACAGTATGCATGGTCTGTTGCACTGGGCTTTTACCTTAAACAACAGTACAGAAGTCTCCTACAATATGAATTTGAGGCATATTTTTGAGTGCAATTAATCTCACTGAATGATGCCAATAGAATGATTTCTGACAAACAGAAGTGCCAGGGAGGGCCCCAATCAGGTTTTACCCACCAGTGATTCTGCTTCCCAGCATCACTGTTACAGTCAAAGTAAAACCCAAATCTGCTCATCGGGTAAGGATGAATGAAATCCTGCTTTCAATTATGTATTCATGCTCCCTCTGGCATCACTGTAGAGTGGAAAAGTCTATGCCATTCTGTACGGCCTTTCATAGTGATATCACCAGGGAAACCATGACAAGGATTTATTTTGGGAGGGTCAGATTGTCAACTTGTAAAATCAGAATCACCTGAGTGCTTGTTATGGAGCTAGGCAGCTTATGGCATTTCAGGATCTGGTCCACAATGACTTAGCACATCCAGTTAAACCAGGAGAATCTTTAAAAACCAGCATACTTTCTTCACAGGGATGTTTATTTATTGGAATGGTTTCACACAGCTGCAATAGTAATGCTAAACCCATTAGGTCACACTCTGCTTCCAACCAGCTACTCAGTACATTTAACAATGGACTAACTCCTACCAGCACTGAATTGTTTTTAGAATAATACTTTGACACATCTGTATTTCGTGCTAACCCAATTTGTCAGCTCTACTGTTTGAAAAGAAAGAACAAGAATTTGGTCTTCTGTAAAGTTCTGACAGTCCTTTTGCCCCTTATTTCACTAATTCCGTTCTTTTCTGTCCTTCTTTATTGTACTTGAATCAGAGCAGAAATTTTCCTGCTTTTTATTTTCCTCAAAATTTAGGAATTAACTATCCCCTCTCAGTGCCAGAACAGCAACTTTTTCTGTATCACTATGACCAAAGATTTCCTTCATGTCTTTTCTTAAGTAGAGTACAATTGTTTCTGCCTGTTTCTCTGCTGTCTTTCTTCCCATTCCACTTCGTTATCTTTTCTCTGGCTAAGTTATTATTGAAACCACTCTCAACAAACAATTCTTCCATGTTTAGTTTCAGGATGATCTGTGAATCTGGTTATTGCATGCTCTTGAACAGAAAGGGCCTTACTTCAGCTAAGGGACCAAGACCAGCTAGCTCCTACTCCTAACTTTCCCACTGACTCATGATGTACCCAAAGCAAACCATTTAACTCTTTTGTCACCCCAATAACGCTGCAGAGCTGCCATATTTCCTCAATGGAATCTCTTTTTCAAGTCAGAAAGTCAAAAACTACTCAGTTGTCCCTAGCATAGAAATCATCCTACACCTCTTGATCATTCTTTCATTGAACCAGATATGCTTTATTCAAATACAAGTTATCATCCAGAAAGACTTTTAGTCTTGATTTTGAACTCCAGATAATGGAGAATTGCCCAATGCACCTGAGAATTTGTATCCTTGGTGTTAAAAATTATCCCTAATTTAACATTTGTTGTTCCAGACTTCAGACACTGTTTTTTGCTAAAGCCCGTTGCATTAAAGAGTCCTTAAATATTCCACGTTGCCATTCTGCTCAGCAGTATATACACCAGATTAAACTGGTTCTCAGCAATCAGTTCTATCTTAGCTCTGTTTAGTTTATATATGGCATTGGAAGACATTCTCTCTCTCCTTAAATCGTAGTTATAGTTTCTGTACCTTCTCCAGTCATTAATATCCTCTCTAAATGGTACAAATCAAAGCCATGCTCCATGGCAGCAGTAAGGGTGACCTACAGAGAGAGGATCACGTCCCTGCCTCTCCACACACTTCTCCCTAGTTGCACTGTCCATGTCTACAAGAGCATCCTTCTGATTCTTTACATGCTTCCAGTGGCTGGCTATGTGTTACAATTCCTCATTTTTTCTTGGTATTGCTCTTTTCCAGTACACAGCTCCCTGGTCCCAGAGGTGTGAACTGCAATCTTATTTTTAAGTGTATTGCTTTGAACTTGGTTGTATTACAAAGCCTTCATGTGAATATACCTACCTTCCCAAGCTAGTGTTTGCTGTCTAGCTGCTTTATGCTCACCGTAACTTACAGGTTAGACAATCTCAGTGTCATTCAGAAATGCTGTCAGCACTGATTTTACATTTCCAGAAAGACTAGGATAACTCAGGTAAAGCCAAACTAAAAACAATACAAACCACCAAAAATCAGACTCCAACGATACACTGTGCAGGCAAACAATAGAAAAAGAAAGATCCAAGTTACTGATGATTGCAGACCTCTCCAGCTAATGCTGACCTGATTTGGTTAAGTGCCTGCTCTGCCTCCCAGCTCTAAAGCACATGCCCTGCTGCTGGACTCATGTTGGCCTAGACAACGGAAACGTTGCTGTATTTAGAGATCTTTATCAAAATGTCACAATGGTAGGTGAAACGCTCTGTGAAATATGTTGCAAAATATGTTCCTACACTATTCTGTAGAACACAAACTTACAGCCTTTATCAATAAATTAAATTGGATATATCAACAAGACAATGTTGATAAAAATTATTGCCAATTATTGACTTATTTACAACCTGGCTATGGATCAGCTTTTGTACTGGGCTACTTGGAACTGGTGTCACATTAACCATAACAGAGCTCACTGGGTCATTCTGCTCACTCTATTTAATTTTCTTTCCTTAAACATTGGCAAAATACTATGAGTCTTCTGAAATGTCACTGAATTGGCAGTTTTTACAAATGAGATCCTGACGGTGCTGTTAGAGCTCTTTAGTATAGGTTATCTGAGCCTGCTGCTTTAAAATTATTAACGTTACCTATGGTAATGAACCTCATCTTTAATTACTTGCAGACTGAAAAGGATCCTGTAATACAAATACTTCATTCTGCATATATTTCAATACCAAGAATTATTAACAAAACCTGCCTACTGTATCTTGTGCAATCTCAAGGCTTCCTTTGTCAGGTTATTCTGTTGTTTTCACCTTCAGTTTAGTTGTGCCAGCCACAATTTCCTGTACTACCTTTTAGGGTCCTCACTATATAGTCCATAATTGTCCATGGATATTGATTGTGATACAGCTTCCTTTTAAAAAAATAATAAGCAACAGTAATTATAAAATTCTCAACTTCTGTTGCATTTTTCATGTGCAGGTTTCACTCAGAGCATTGTATAGATATTCACTAATCTTCAAAATATACCTGAGAGGAAAATAAATAGTGAGTGAGAAGAAAACTGAGTCAGTAACAGACTTATCTGATCATCATGAGTATTACAGAACTAGGACTAGCACAGACAAGTTCTGTTTCAGAGCCTTATTTCACACTGCAAATGGAGTTGTGCTGTGTAAGGTGATCCTTGGACAAAAGCTATTTTGCAAAAAATATAAAAGAGATTTTGTAAAATAAAATATTGCAAAGACCTGAGTGTCAAAAAATCCATTTCCATGTACCTTGAGGGATCGTGATAAAAGTACTAGTTAGATTATTTAAGACAAATTAATGTCAAAACAGGCTATTTTTCCTTGCTGAGAGACAGCCAACCTGCAGAGAAAGGGAAAGCTGTAGATGAGGAGTGGCTTCTTAAGGGTTTTAATAACATTTGATGTAACATTCTGACATGCAAGCTGAGAAAACCAAAGTGGAAACAAAATCACCATAACACAGGAGCACAACCGGTTAAAAAATATATTAAAATATTACTGTGTGTTGTCCTTAAACTGAAGCAAATCTTCTGTTAGGAATCCCAAAGAGTCTATTCTCATTCTAGTCAACATTTTTGTTTACTCAGATAGTGTAAGCAGAGCTATTGCAAGCACTTTGAAGGACAAGATTAGAATAAAAACAATCTTTCTAACCAGACAACTCATCCAGGCCTTCAAAGATGAAATTCTGAACGGGAAGATAAAAAATGCTTGCACTGAGGAAAGTAAATCAAGGGAAAAAATGCATCCAGGGAAATACATGGCAAAGAGAAGGGCAGAGTAGCCAAGGAGCCACCTATGGCATTTCCAGTTGAAATGTTACACAGTGGAAGCTTTAATCTTCTAAAGGTTCAGTGCGTGTAGAGCCCTGGAAGTCCTGACTCACAAGGCAAGCAGACACAGGACCTGCAGACATCCTACTAGTAGTTACTGAGAGTTCATGACGTATGTGGCATTCCACGGAGGCACTGCTTCTGCAGTGAGCCCACTGCACACACAGGCTGTGGAATGTGGTGGAGATCAGGCAGTTTAACTCTATACATCTTCTGAATTAAACCAGCTCACGGGCTGTCAGTGAAAGTGCTCACCTTCTAGGGGAGTAAATATGCTCCTGGTGTATATCTAATGACTACATAAAATAAAGATAATTAAATTATCTGAATTTATGCACATTTTCTGGTTATTCTACATCCTTTTTTCTGTTCAAAAGGTTTGTATAACCTGAGAGTTATTTTTTTTAATTCCACACGCTCCAGACATCTCATAGGTCTGGTGTGTGTTTGCTCTACTTTATTATCCAAGGGAACATGGTGATTTAGACAAGAAGACTTATGTAAAGAGTCCAAAAAGCATTAGGATTTGGATTACAATTTGAAACATTGCCATACTTTACTAATGGCAAGACTGAAGTCCCACGTGCCTGAAGACTGACAATTCTCAAGCACAACTCATTTTTCCTTTTGACAAAAAAAGACCTGCATCTTTGATAAAGTCACCTTAGTAAGCAAGTTTAATACCATATTCAGCTGTAGGACAACTCTAGACAACAGTGAAAAAAGAGCTAAGCTATGAAATCAATCATCTCCTTCAAATAAGTGTGAGGACACAGTTAGGATTAGACCCCAACAATCTGGCAGCTTTCAACATCTCCAAGAAAAAGTTGCAGCCATCCCCTACTACTGAGACTTAACTTCTCAGAAAAATGAAGGAGAAACTCTCTCTGCTGCATGGTTTTGCTTCCCTTTCACTTACCAAAAGCCTATCTTTCTTGCCTCTGTTTTGATCACCCACTGCTTAGTGTTCTTTTGGCCTCCTTCCTTGGAAATGCAGTGAACTCTCAGTGGAGTTTGCCTTGATTCCCCTCTCAGACAGCTGTGATTAATTCAATGTTCAAGCTCTTGAGTTAATTCTCTCATTAGATCACTTTCCTTCTTCATGGAATGATTATTCCCACAGGAGAAATGAGAAAGACTAAAACAATATTGTGCTAGTATCTGACACACTGCATCCAGGATGTTTACTTTAAATCAAATTGCCTGGAATTGCTCCAGATCTATGGCTTAAACACAAGAATCTTCTAACTGGTGGGGAACTGTAGCCACACAGCTTGCGCAACACTCACAGTTTCACTTGAATTCTTCCAAACTTCCTGCTAGGTGAGTGTACCCAGAACACAAACCTCTCCACACAAGCAGGTCAGATGACACAATCCTTTCACTGCTAGGACATACTTAAGACTGAAAAGGGGTTTTTTTCCTTTCTTTATTATTTTTTATCATGCACCAATCACCTTACTACCCAGTGCTATTGTGCAGGTGAAGCCTGGAGCACAGAGCAGAGAAATATTGCCAGTGCTCCTGAAATCACAAACAATTTTCTGTGCATTACTGGCTGAGAATGTCATATTCCCTCTGTAACCTCTTGCAGCTCAGACATGCTCCCCACTTTTGCTGCCTGCCAAAGGGCTCCCCAGGGTACAGCTGGTTGTTGGAGGGCGTCACCTCACTCAAATGAACTCTAGTACAGCTTGGCCCTCTGTACCTTGGGTGCAAGGAAAGTTTCTCAATACCCAGTTCAAGAATGCTATACCTGTCTGCACTGAAAACCCTGATATCAGGCAGTTATCTTAGTGTCACCTTTACCTGAAGCCATATTGCAGTGTAAGTAATAAAAATACTCAATTACCAATTACAAAATAGATTTTTTTAAAGTTCACAACAGTTTCTAAAGGTGAAATGAAAAGAGAGGAAAATCATAGAATCGTAGAAGTCGGAAGAGATCATCTAGTCCAATCCCCTTGCTAAAGCAGGACTTTAATAGTTCAGCTGAGAAGTGGATAGAGCTGTGGCTGGTGATGTAAGTATGAAAACTCACTGGTAGTATGAGAACTTTTATCACACAAGCCTTATATTCTAGGGCTGCCTGTGCAGAAAGACTAGTTTTGGGGACCCCTCTTGCTCTCCATCTTTGGGTCAATTCCAGTTCAGGTCTCTACCATGTGCACACACACATAATCATGGAGATTTATTAACTGTTACAGAAATGAAGATAATAGCTCTTGAGCCTGGCCCTATCTTGCCAAGAGAGAGTGTCCTTGTGCCTGGCTTAAGTCTGGAAAATGTGTTACCTTACTGTGAAACATGCCTTTACCTCTGATATGGGAAACACTCAGACCCTGAAGGGAAGCTTTGTCATCAATTAAAGCTTATGTTATCACAGAAAAACATAAGCTGACAACAGGTTTATGTAGATTTCTAATTAGAATCCAGTGCCTGTAGCTCACTAGATGCTTTTGACAGAGTAGATGACATGGGTTAACCACCACTGTCTTTGAGAATATCTTGAAGGTAGCCAGAGAGCCTCTTCCTTCCTCCCACCTTGTGTGTGAACTCCATCAGCCTCTCTCATCTTATCCCTCCCAAGGGCTTGCAGATTCATCATGCACCTAACACCACCACTCCACTAAACTGTGCATCAACAGAGACTGATGATCTGCATCATTGCCTTGGGCACGAATGGCATCCAGAGTAAATAGGACACTGGGGAAAACTTAGGTCTTAACAGAGAGAAGGTGTCTTGGAAGTGTAAGATGTTGTTTAGTGCACTACAGATATTTCTGGTTCTTATAAACTCTTGGTGGCTCTGTACTTCTGCAATTTTGGCTTCCCTAGGAGAAGTTTGAGTTCAAGTCCTTACAAAAGTTAGGGAAATGGAGGAAAAATGGTTGTATCCCGTGAAGGTTTTGTGACCTGGACATCAAAACCCAAAGCAAGGTCCTTTCCATTTTGGTGAGGCTGTCCAACACTTCCCCTCTGATGGGTTAAGTGTATTAAATACAAATAAGTAATAATTAAAACTGCCTGTACTATTGAAAGGTTATAGCAGATGCCTCAGCATAGGGGACAAAGTGCAGAGATACACTGCAGTTTGGAATGAGAAATGAAGTTTTCACATCCATTGAAACTGGGGGAGGAATTTGACCTGTCACATTCTCATTGATTTTCATGGGAAGTGCCTTCCTATCTCAAAACATCTCACAGGGTTTGTGACACCTACAAATAGCCACAGAGTCACAGAATCTCAAGGGCTGGAAGGGATCTTGAAAGGTCATCCAGCCCAATCCCCCAGCTAGAACAGGACCACCTAGAGCAGGTCACACAGGAACTCATCCAGGTGGGTTTTGAATGTCTCCAGAGGAGACTCCACAATCCATCTGGACAGCCCAGTTCCCAGTTCAAGTGCTCCCTCACCCCCACAGTGAAGAAGTTTCTCCTTGTGTTTCTTTGGAACCTCTTATCTTCCAGCTTGTACCTGTTGCCCCTTGTCCTATCATTGGCCATCACTGAGAACAGCCTGGCTCCATCCTCCTGACACCTGCCCCTTATGTATTTGTAAACATTAACAAGGTCATCCCTCAGTCTCCTCTCCTCCAAGTTAAAGAGCCCCAGCTCCCTCAGACTTTCATCAGAAGAGAGATGCTCCACTCCCTTGACATCTTTGTGGCCCTGCGCTGAAATCTCTCCAGCAGCTCCCTATCCTTCCTGAACTGAGGGACCCAGCACTGTACTCAGGCCTGAGTTTCTTGTCTCCCCTGCAAGAGAGAATTTTGGCAGCCAAATATTGTAAGGATATACTTCCATACTAAAGAATACTAGGTCAAAATGATCTCCAAAACTATAGGTGTAATGGACAGGCTTCTTACTAGAGTCAGACAAGTATAACTCCACTTTCAAGACAATTATTTTTCCTTTTTTTTTTTTGAGACTAAAAGCCCTCCATCTTCATGGAGTTCAGGGAAAAAACTCAAAAAACAACAAAAAACCCCACAACAAACAAAGCGAAAGAAAACAACTTAGATCTAGCAAAGATCTTCCCATAGCACAAGAGAACTACAACACCCACACATGCAATAAATTTTAGCCACCCCATTTTTGTTGCCTGTTCAAAAACGTACCATCCCGTAGTAACACCACCATCTGCAGGCTTGAGAGAGGGAGCAGAGACACCTTCCTCAGCACAGAACATATTCCAGGCATCTGGAAAGGATCTCCTGAGAAGTCTTCAGACAGGGAAATCTGAGCAGCCACGGACCTCTGTGGAAGAACACAGGGAGGTGTTCTTCCTGTGCAATGATTCATGGCCCTTGGGCACACCACAGTATTTTTTTCACGAGAAAGCCCAAGATTCTACTCACTGACAAGGTTTAGTACTGTGACAGCAGCACTTCTGTGCAGGCATGAGCTGTGGATCACACAAGGCATGCCTTTTTTTGTTACCTGCTGTATATGTGAGTCAGCATTCAACTGGCATATTGACAAATACCATGTTAGGGACCTATAAAATTAAAGTGTAAGACAATTTTAATTCCTTCACTGCAATGACTGTCATTCTTTGTGTTAGTTAAGGCTCCTCATTACATAGTGCAATTTCACACTGTCGGTTGTACTTTCAGACTTATTCCTGAAAGTCCACAGCTTGTTTTGAGAGATGCACAATATTATATGGGAGTCTCAGCTCCATCTTGTACAGCTTCTGTGGGGTTGCAGAAGAAACGCGCTGAAGCAGTGCCCTCTTCTGGAGGCAGAAGCACTCAACCACATGGATACAGGACAGGACGAGCCTTCGGGGCAAAATTAGCAGTCTCAGCAACGCTATTTTGTGTCTGTAAATTTGGCGTTATGGTGTGAAATCCTAGTACTGGCCAAGCGTCTAACAGCTGACACCAGCCAGCGACTGAGCCACTGGCATTTAGGAGAATTCTAAGCCTTTTACTCACAGGCCACTTCCGATGAACAAAATATCAGCCAGTGCAAGAGGGGTCTGGTTTCTTTTACTGATTCATCAATGAAAAATCTCAATGCATTTATTAGCCTGGCTTAAGATTTACACTGGATTATAACAGCGTGCATCCAACTGCCTTGTGCTTGCAGAAATATGATTTTTCTATCTAGATCTATATTTTATATGGGTGATTTTTTAAGACCAACTTGAAAGGTAATTTTACCACCCTGCTATCAAGAATGTAATGCTGATGAACAGAGAAACCAACAATTCCTCGGGAGTCCCACAATTCCAGTTTCTTCTGGAAGCACATTTAAAAGTTATTACAACAAAACACAGTATCATGAGAAAAGCTTGAGGGGCCATGACCACTGTAACTGTAGGCAGATATGTTTTTCTTTCCCACTGTCACAGTAAATAGATATGGAAGCATTCCAGGAGGCTCTCTGACTGCTTTTTGCTTTGGTTGCTTGTCATGCTGTTTGAACAGTTGTGGAAAACTCAGGAGGGATGCTTTTCTTTCAGAATCAGTGCCAGCTCTGTTGAACCCAGTGACCATGTGCATGTAACTCATGCATGTCATGCCCGCTCCTCTGTCAGTGCTCAGGCATTCAGTGACTCATTGAATTCAACAGGCTAAGATGGAAGCATGCTCTGCCTCAGGATCAGTGCTGACCCCAGCAGCCCACAAGGTACGGCCACAGGACACTGGGATGAAACATCCATGCTGGAGTGAAGAGGCAGACCCAAATGTGGAATGACACTCCTGAGAATGGGGGTGAATGAGCTGGCACTGCCTTAGGTCAGTGTTGGTTCTGATGCTGTCGACTAAGAACAAGCAGTTCCCCCTCCCTGCCTCCCACTTCTGGGATTCTCCCCGGCAGATGGTAGCTGTTTTCTCCCCAACACTTCCATGTTTCTCTCTCACAAGCACAGATTAAGGTGTCTAGGAATCCAGATTGCAAAAGCATGCCTGAAGGGACAGAGATTGCAAAGGCAGTGAATAAAGTGACAGTACATCTGCTATTCCCCAGTTACCTCAGCACCAGGCACGGTGAGTGAACCTATCAAGGGACCAGCTTTAACCACACAAGCTCCTCACAGAGCAGGCTCCTCACAGGAGCCCATGGTGCAGTGGCCAGAAACCTCCGTGGAGGCGAACAGACTCCACAGGACCAAGTGACCAGGCAAGCACACAGACAAAGGATCAGATAGACGTACCACAAACAGGGCAGATCCGCTGAGGGAGAAGGCTGCTCAGCACTCAGGCCACCCAGCAGGCCCTCTTTCACGACGCCCACCACCGCCGGCCATTGCCCGCCTCAGCGAGGCGAGCGCGCTCTCCCGCCCATGGCCCGCCCGTCCCTCACCGCGCATGCGCCGCGGGAGAGCGGAGCCGCGCATGCGCAGCGCTGCCCCTCAGGGCGGCAGGGGCCAGGAGGGCGGGCCGCCGCTGAGGGGACGTTATGGCGTGCGCCGGGGCGGCGAAGGGCGCCGCGAATTCCTTCTCCGACCGGCACGCCCGCCTCCTCCTAGCCCAGATCAACCGGCTGCGGGCAGGGCAGAGCTTCTGCGACGTGCAGCTGGAGGTGGGCCCGCAGGCGTTTGCCGTGCACCGCCTGGTGCTGGCGGCCAGCAGCCCTTACTTCGCGGCGCTCTTCGCGGGCGGCATGAAGGAGTCCAGCCGCGATGTGGTGAGGATCGCGGGCGTCGAGGCGGACACTTTCCACACGCTCCTAGACTTCATCTACACAGGTAATGAGGGACGGTGGGGACGGTTGCCCGACGGTCAGGCTGGGATGGTGGTTGCCCAGGGGTCAGGCCAGGCTGACAGTTGCCCGACAGCCAGGCTGGGATGGTGGTTGTCCAGCGGCCACAGCCTCGAGCGGAGCCCCAGTGTCATATTTGTGTCCACAGGAGTGGTAAACATCGCGGAGCACAACGTTCAGGAGCTGATCGTCGCCGCTGACATGCTGCAGCTCACTGAGGTGGTGGAGCTCTGCTGCGAGTTCCTGAAGGGGCAGATCGACCCCACGAACTGCATCGGCTTCTACCAGTTCTCTGAGCAGATCGCCTGTCACGACTTGATGGAGTTCACCGAGAGCTACATCCACACGCACTTCCTGGAGGTGCAGAGCGGGGAAGAGTTCCTGGTGCTGACAAAAGAGCAGCTGATTAAGATCTTGCGAAGCGAGGACCTAAGCATTGAGGATGAGTACCAGGTTTTCATGGCAGCGATGCAATGGATTTTGAAAGACATTGGAAAAAGGAAGAAATATGTTGTAGAAGTACTGGAGCCTGTTCGATTCCCTCTGCTACCAGCACAAAGGCTATTAAAATATATAGAAAGTAAGTGAAAGAAGGAAAGAAAATGTTTGTATTTGAACAAACCAAGTGTTGTTCAGTGTTACTGCATCTTGAGGGACTTTTTTTTAAGATTAATAGCACGATGAGTGAGAAGTAAACAAGTGTACTCTGTAGCAAACAAGTTCTATTTTTTTAACACCTGAGCACAGCTTACTTCAAAAACACAGTTTTTAACAAGTCTTATAAAAGTAGGCAAGTTTGGGTTGTCCTTTTAGAAGAAGCTAGTAACTTTTCTACAACTGAGTTACTTATTGTCTGTAATTTTTCACCGTGCCTTTTTTATTCTGCATATTTCCTCAAGGTATTCCAGATTTCAGCCTTCGGGTGGCCCTGCAAACTCTGTTGAAAGAATATTGTGAAGTCTCTAAATCTCCCAAAGAGAACAAGGTCAGCAGCTTTCTGCAAGCTTCTAAAAGTCGTCCCCGGAGGAAGGCCAGGAAGTACCTTTATGCAGTAGGTTAGAATGTGGCTGTTTGAACCTTGTAAACACATTGTGAAGTAGTATCTTGTGCTGCAGTACTGAAGGAGATACTGGATTAGATTTGTTTTTAATCAGAAGATAGAAAAATAGCAAAAATGCTTAATCTGGCTGAGTTACCATGTTAGTTGCTTTCTGCTTAGAACTGCAGAGGGACAGCATTCATATTTCATGCCATTATGATGTGGCATTCAAGCCTGGATTTGCCTTTTAGAAATCATTTGCACGGGGTAGAAATCTGCAAATTAGCAAGGGATTTGCCCAGGGTTCACTGCTGGAATGGTGTGTGCAAATTCACTGCACTTCTTGTTCTTTTGAAAGTTGAAGTTTTCTCTGTCCAGGGTACTTTGTTTCATCTGATAAGATACTTGAAAGTGCAAGTTTTCAGCAAAGCTGCAGCTTTGTATTGGAAGGGAATGTTCTTGTTTCACCCATGTGGGAAGTAACACCAACTTACAATAGCAAAGGCTGTTTTAAGGCTGGTCTCTGTGTTTCAATAAGAACATGAATGGTAATATTTGTAATGTTGTAGTGAAGAGGTCAGCTCAGGCACAAGTTACACGACCCTCAAGGCAACCATTCTTCCTGGGATGGTGGAGAAACAGTGCTAATTGAAGAAGTCTTAATTCCTGATACAAGTGGCTGATGGCTGTTACTGTAATTTTTTCACTGGGTTTAGATGTAGGAGCATGGGGATGAGCAGGAAGCTCTTACTCAGCGACAATCTTTCCACTTCCTTTGTAGGTGGGTACACCCGCCTGCAAGGAGGACGCTGGAGTGACAGTAGAGCCCTCAGCTGTGTGGAGCGATTTGACACCTTCAGTCACTACTGGACCACAGTGTCCTCTCTCCACCAGGCTCGGAGTGGGCTGGGGGTGGCTGTGGTGGGAGGAATGGTCTATGCCATTGGAGGTAAGAGCTGAAAGATGCTTGCTTTATTATGTGGACACTAGAGAACTGGAGAGCCCAATAGTATACAGTAAAACTCTTAGATAAAATAGCACTTTTAATTGGAGTTCCTTGGTTGTCTACCATCACTGCTTTGTGAAGGCCTATTTGGGCTCCTGTGTAGCCACAGGTATTGCAGCTCATATGGACATGTGCAGAAATATCCAGAGATGCTGGATATTCTGTGGACCTTGTGTATCACCATTAATAACATTTCTTTTCTCACTTGTAGTCTAGCAGAAGCCCGTAGCATAAAAGGCAGTAGTACAGGGCAGGCCACTTGTGCTCTGCTTATCTGGAAAGGCTTGTTACATATGTTTGCACAAGGATGTGATGAGTAGTTCTACCAGCCCATCATTAAAGAATATCTGTCTTGAACACATTATTTGGTCTTGAAAACTCCTGTCAGTGGTGCTGCAGAGTAAAAAATGTGTAGCACTGTGGTTGTTCATCCCTCTGATGTTTTCAGTAATGTTTCAGAGAACTGTTGATGAAAGCTGTTCCTAGCGATGATTCAGTTCTAGTTATAAACAAAGCTTTTTCTACTTTGGCCATTTGGCTAGCTAAAAGAAAGATTCAAATGTTGTCTGTCCTGGAAGGAGTTGAAGAATGCTTCTATATCCACAGTGCAAAACATGGTGTTTTCCCTGTGTCCGTTCTTGCTCTTTTTATGCAGGTGAGAAGGATTCGATGATTTTTGACTGTACTGAATGTTACGATCCTGTTACTAAGCAGTGGACCACTGTGGCTTCCATGAACCATCCCCGTTGTGGACTAGGAGTGTGCACATGCTATGGTGCTATCTATGCTTTTGGTAAGTTTGGGAGTTTTTCTACCCCCAAATTTCTTTTTAAAGCTGTTAATTCATGGAACTTGTAACTTGATTTGATCTGATATATTACGCCTTGGTGCTGCAAATTTGCAAACTTGAGTTTTGAAAAGCAGCTGGTTTTATATGACCATTAGTATACCAAATCTTTGTGGATTAGTTATTGTTCAGTTATAACTTATCTCCATTGTAGATTGCATGCTGCTTTCAGAATTAGTCTGCCCTGGAGGAGTACACTCTTATGTCTAAAAATGTAGCTAATGCACAGTTTTTAATGGCATTAAATTATTTCCTGTGTTTGCTGCTTACAGGAGGTTGGGTTGGAGCAGAGATTGGCAACACAATTGAAAGATTTGATCCTGAAGAAAACAGCTGGGACGTGGTGGGAAGCATGGCTATGCCCCGTTACTACTTTGGGTGTTGTGAAATGCAAGGTGATCATTAAGTTTGTATCTATAAGCAGTTCCAAGAGCCATGAGATTTTGAAGCTTTGTTTCAGTCATGAATTTTTACCTTTCATTGTACTGTGCTCTCAGTTGCACAAGCTTGTTCACAACTCTCCTATTTGTCCTTCTAGTATCATATTTTCAGTTATAAAGAACTCAAAAGACTAAAGTTCTCTCTATCTCCTGCTTTTTACCTCATAAAACCAGTTTTTATGTGACCAGTATCGTTATCCAGCTACTCTTTAACAGTTGATTGTCTTTCCTGATACTGCTTTCATTTAGCTGGATATTTGGGTTTGTGTTTTTGTGACAATCTAAAGAGACACCACAGGTTATTTTAAGACAGACTTGTCTAAAGACTTGATCTGTAAATGTGCTTATTAAGTATTTAATATGGGCCTGGTGTAGTAGTTGCAGCCTTCTGAATTCTCTCCCCTGTCCTTGATTAATTAGTTCTCTTTCATGAAAACTTCTAGTACCTGAACCTCAGGTTACTCATTTGCAAGCTTTATGTGTGCAGCTACTGGATAAATGGAGGACTTTTATCTGGCATTCTTAAACCATCTTCAAGTCAAACTGAAATCCTTTCTACTATGAAACCTAACAGAGTAAAAACTCTTTGTTTCTACAGGTTTGATTTATGTTGTTGGTGGTATCAGCAATGAAGGGGTAGAGCTACGTTCTGTTGACGTCTATGACCCAATATCTAAACGCTGGTCTGAGCTCGCTCCAATGGGCACTCGAAGAGCATATCTTGGTGTAGCTGCTCTCAACGATTGTATTTATGCTGTGGGAGGCTGGAATGAATCTCAGGATGCACTTGCTACAGTAGAAAGATACTCCTTTGAAGAGGTATGGAAGAGTCCCTTTCTGAAGTGTAGATTAAATCAGCTTTGGGTAAGATGCTATAGAGGTAGCCTGCTTCCTTTCTTTAAAGAGGAAAAGGTTGGGAACTCCATTTCCCTTTCACTACTGGCTGATAATCCAAGTGAAACAAAGCTTCAGTGATCTCAGGGCTTGTCTGTCCTAACCAACCTGTAGAATGTTGCTCTCTGACTTGGTGGGGTGTTTACAAAGACTGTATGCGTGCCTTTAGGAAACACAAAGTTAACCAGTACTGATGACGCACAGATAAACTGTAGTTTGGTAAATACTTGATAGGCTTCAGATGTGAGGATAGATTCTCCCTGTGCAATAGAATGGTCAATAATCTAATGAGAAGGCAAAAAAAAATCCCTGAAAAAGTAGGAGTTGCCCTTCATGGCAAAAGTTGAGGATCTTTCTTCAGCATCAAAATGTAGTACTATTTCAGCATGACTTCAGAAATGGCTTTGAACATTTAAACTTTTGAATAAGAAATTATTCGTGTTATTGGTCATGTTTCTGTTTGGAAGAGCAACTAGTGTTAAAAGGGGAGCATAATCCAGTGTGCCATTCTGTTCTGCTTTTGGAATTGAATCTAGTTTTTCCTTCTTCCCCACTGCAAACTCTGTATCATTCTCTATTTTGGAGACTGATTGCATTTTGCAGTAACTGAAGAAAGGGAGAGCTGTTGTGTATAGACAGTATGGGTTCTGTTATTTAGTTACTAGCACTTCTGAAAGTGTTGTCCCTCCAGTCTTGATAATCCTCTTGATACCATAGACATACCATATCTGAACCTGTGAAGTGTCTGCTTAGTGTTCTTTGTGTATGTTTCAGTCTTTAAGCTTTTAAAGTTACTTTCATCAAAATCAAGGCTCACCCTGAAACTACTTGTTGACTCTCTCACCTTCTCATTAGGAAAAATGGGTTGAAGTTGCATCAATGAAGATACCAAGGGCTGGTGTCTGTGTTGTGGCTGTGAATGGATTTCTTTATGCCTTGGGAGGCCGAGCTCCCAGTCATGATTTTGCTGCTCCGGTAACCTCTGACTCTGTTGAAGTTTATAACCCTCATATGGACAGTTGGACTGAAATTGCCAACATGATCACCAGCCGCTGCGAAGGAAGTGTAGCTGTGCTATGAAACACAATGAAAGCTCACTCAAGGAATGAATAAATCTATTTCTAGATTTCCAGTTTAACTGGCCAGAAACCCTTCTAACACAGGAGCTTCAGTAGAGACAGAGGAGAATTAGATCAGAGGGATTTTCCTGAGCAAAAGGAAATATTAAAATTCTTGCCCTTCAGACTGGCTTATCCAATGTCTGTGGCAGGAAGTGTTCTGTTAAGAGTGGGTATGCCCCTTATGACTGGATTTAGCTCACTGAAGTAAATGGCAAATTTGCCCTTTAAAAATCTGAAGAAATCTTTATCAGGTTGTTACCTCTCTGAGGTGCACCAAAACCAGCACCTTTAACTGGCCTTACAATCTGATAGGAGGTAAACTATAGATTTGTAGGAGTTACCTCTAGATAAGAGCAGAGGGGCTGCTTAGTCAGCGTTGTCCTTCTCTGGTGGAAAACAAAGAAGAGAAGGCAACAGATGGGGAAGACTTGGTACCTCTACTTATGACCTTCATGCAGTTGAGCCTCTGCTGCTGCTGGACGTGATGGGTATTAAATAAGAATTGGATATTTACCCTCTGGCCACTCCACTAACTTGGCTGGTGAGTGGCTGAGAATGTCCTGTTCTGGAAGATTATCCTCACAGTTCTAATATCATTTCACTTTAGGCTTTTTTTCTCTGTGGCAACCGTGATGACTGAGCTCCTTTTTGTTCAAGCTCTGATGAATTTTAAATGGAAGTGCTATTCATTAGATCAGCTGTTCTGTTTAGGACTGCTCTGAGTATAAAAATACAGGGAAAGGCTTTTGCCCTTTTTATTTTTTCCTTAGTTAAATGTGTTTTATCCTGTGGACACATGCTGAGACTTGGCATTGGAATACATGCAAGAAACCCTTGCTACATCTTGTATCCCACCTCTTCCAAATTTGAGCAGAGTATTTTGTGATAGAATTACCTGCATCTGCCATTAAAGCAATGCTAGTAATGTGTTTTGTCTTAAGGCGTTTGAGTTTATCTTGGATACACAAAGCAGAACAGTACTTCTAGGAGTTTGGAGTTATTTCTCAATTCATTTAAGTAACATACTTGAAGTTGCTTTTTGCACAGAATGGTTGCATTTTCTGCACAGCTGTGGCTGATTTGGATAGAGTCAGAAATAAGGCTGCTGGAACTGACAAACTATGCTACTCTAGAGCACAAAACCACAACTGGAATGTCACAGAACAGGAGGCCTGCCCTGCATAGACAAAGGGACATTCATGCTGTCTAGGTCAGTATCCTCTCTGTTAAAATTAGCAAATTAATACATGAGTAAAATCCTCCAAGGTGAGGGTTTCAGGTACCTTTAAGAATCCATTATTTTCTACCATAGGGCTGGGAGATTGCCAGGCCCAAACATGCTGAATGCTGGAGCATTTGTTTCTCTGATCCTTCTATAATCTCGTGTTCTTACTTCCAAAGGATTTCTTATGTGTGTGAACTAATGTTTATTCTGTCAGTTCTTTTCCCCACAAGCTTGAACTTGTTTTAAACAGATTTTCTTAATAAAATGCATTTTCAGAACTGTGGAATGCTCTTGAATTGGGTGCTTTCCTGTCATGAACTATATCACTGCCACTTTAATGTAATACCTTTGTTGAGGTTTTTTTAAACAAGAAATCCTATTTCCCAACAGGACACTACAAAATACTGGTTCTAAGTGTTAACTATCTGAAAGATGCAAGTAATGTATTTCTGTAGTAAAAGGGACATGTACTTTTCAGTGTAAAAAAAAAAAAACCACTCAAGTGGTTGCCTTGCTGGCTCTGTGCAGCCCCCCGTGGGATCAAATCATAGGAAATATTTCTTAAGCTTTCCTCTTTACATTTCAGGATCCCTTGAGAACTACTTGAGAAGCATTACATTCGCTCTATTTTATTAGTTTGGGAACTACACATTCACTCCTGATCCATATCTGTCAATTTTCTGGTTTAGGGGAGCTAAAAGCAGGAGTCTAATGCTGTTTGAAGTTGCCTTCTCCAGTTTTTGTAGTTGACGCCATCATGTTTGAAAGAAACTTTGAAGGCAGTTGATTATGGTCTCTGATACTCAGCACCTCTTTCCCTGAATCAAGCCAAAGGCAGTAGTTTTCTCTGGACCCATCTTAAAAGACACCATGTCTAGGTAAGAAAGAATAAAAGAAGTGTTTTCATTCACTAATTCCATTTTACTTCCTCTATGTTCAGAGAGCACTGAAATACATCACTGTTTCAGAGGTATGATGATGTTAACATGAAAAGGTTTACAGGTTACAGAAGTTAGAGGCTCGTGTACCTAGTTGCTGTTTCAGCCATACCCTCTAATGAGGTGGCTCTGTCTTCAGGATGGACAGGTTTCTTAAAGATCTGTTGTTTGCAGAATGAACAGATGACAAATTTTCAGGGACAGTATGTGCTTTATTCTGATTGGAACAATGAATAGTGCTTTAAGAGAACTACTAGGATTTTCTAAGTTGGCCCCAAGACTGTATGGTTGTCACTTTTCAGGTTTCTTCTTGTATTTTGTACTGTACTTAAAGAATACTTAAGATAAAAAGACTGCAGCAAATATACTCACATCCAATTTCATAGAGTACTTGAGGTATTTGAGGCTAGAAAAGAAAAGCCATGTTATTTAGCTTGTATCTTCTTCCCCTAAATGATGTGTTAGGACGATCTAAGTACACAGAGCATGTGCTTCTGCGGTGTTTTCAGTAATTGGCCCAGCAGGGCGGGTTTACAGGCTGCAAGTCCATTTGTATGAGCACCAGGCACTCAAATCAAATTTTGAGGGGCGAGAAGACAGAGCCTACTTTCAATCCCATTATTTGATCCCTTGGTGCCAGAAACTGAGTCCTTGTATCACACCATCTGTTGACAGTACTTTAATTTAGGAATATGACAGATCTTCATGGCTATGTTGCCTGCAGCTTCCTGGACTAGGCAGCCCTAAGTCACACGGAATCACAGAATGGTAGGGGCTGGAAAGAACCTAGTCCAACCCCCCTGCTAAAACAGGTTCCAAACGCAACCTAGGAACAGATGGGCCAGGTAGTAAGCCTGAGTAGGAAAGTAACCTACTGTCTCTTGTGGCACCTTGTCAGAAGACCAAAAGCTCCCTTCCTAACACCATAGCAGCTGGATGACGCATTTTAGACAAGTGCTGACCTTGGCTTGCCACTGAATACAAGCCTTGCCTATCCTTTCTTACCTGACTGGCACATAACCACGTAGCATTTTCAGCACCTTCTCAGTTGAAATAAGAGTTTTGTTCCACAACATAGGAATTGAATATCTATGTACTTTTTACACAATTCTCTGCTGCTTGTTTAAACTAGAGGAATCACTTTCACCTTGCTGCTGATCCTGACTGCACCGTCATTCTCCCATCACAGAACGTGATCACGCGTTACAGTTAAACCAAGTACTTTAATAAATTCAGCACAGATCAACTCATACCCATGTCAGGAGCCTCTCTGTTTTAAATTCACACGACAGTAACCTCTCATCCAAGAATGATGCTTTGTTCTACGGATGAGGCCAGACTCGCCCCTGCCTTGGAAGCCATTGCTATTTACAATCCTCTCCTAAACTAATGGTGTTGTTTGTTTCAAGAATAAGCATCTTGACCCCTGCCATTTTATGCCTTCTAAGCACAAATAAGTCTTTATTTCCTCTGGAACTCAATACAAATACCTTATTGGCAGATAAGTAGCTCTTCCCTGTTGATTTATTTTGTGTTCTGCCATTTGTTTGTGCTGTTACTTTGCTCCATCTCTGAAATAGTCTTCAACAGTGCAGTAGCCAACAGTGAGAACACCATCACCAGCGTTCCCACTACCCTCAGTACTTTAAACCACCTAGGGTAAGTAGGAAGAAGAGCAAGGTCATAATGTAGTGCTACCCCTAATGCCATTACTAGCATTACTGCACCAGAAGTGATATCTTTAAAAAGCAAGGCTTGCCAGGCAAATAGAAGAGGAATTGTACTGTTAGCCAGGTTCAGCCAGTCTGGCTTGGCTGGGCTGTCTTCTGGGAGAGCAAACCCCCACCTCATTCCTCCCAGGAACGAGACTGTGGCAGCACCGTACGTAACCTGAGCAAAAGCCAGCTCTGGGTGGTAAGTCCCTTGGATGGCCATTAACAGTGGCACTGAAACAAATGGAATTAGCCCTGCAAGGCTTAAGTAAAGGGCTGGCTTGGGAGAATCTTTCAGTGCTTGCATACTTCGTCGCAAGACGCCCGAGTTCTTGGACTCTGATTCTTTGGAGGTTTTCTTCTTGAAGAAGGGAAGAGAGGTGTGAAAACCCTGGAGTCTGGTTGCATGTAAAGATACTGGGTTGAGGCTTGGAGATCTTGAGAGGGGACATATATCTTTCTGCAGCCACAGCCTGAGGGAGGACCAAGTTGTCTTATTCTTTCCATACAGCAGTAGTTGGGGACCGGTTAACTTCTGGAGCTGCAAGTATAAAACTTGGGATTACAGATCTACAGTTCCCAGAACTACGTCTCTGAAATACTGTACCAAGTCAGGTCAGTTGCCAGCTGCCCTTCCTCTTGGTTTTCAGGTGATTTTAACTTAACTAATTAAGCTAACTGACAGAGTTTACATAAGTAAGCTGGTGAAGAGGAACTAGACTTTTCACAGTAAGCGAACCTTACTCCCTACAAGAGATTCGTACATTCACCTACCCCTCCCCCCACACATGCATTTTTTAAGCATTTTTAAGTTAAGATGTATTAGTCCTTTTCAGAGTAGAATAAGAAACAATTACAGAAGTAGGATAAGGTCACCCCAGAAACTAGCTACTATCCCCTCCTTACTACTCTACCAAAAAAAGGAGAAAAAAAAGGCCTTTAGACAATAAAATTTCATTGTATTAAAGAAGTACCTTAGCTTTGGCTAAAAGCTGCAGTAGAAACTAGGAATTCTCTCAGAAAAGCTGAGTAGTAAACATGTGGCTGCTCCAACCTAAGTCACTTCTTTTTCCCAATGCTCCAGTCCTACCTTTTGCTATTTTAAAGAGAAATAGACAAGCAAAAAAAAAAGGCTTCAGAAACTTACTTTGAAAGGTGTGCAGAAGTAGCATCGCTGTATGAGAGGAAACATATTTGCTTTACAGAGGCCCTAAAACATAAAAAAAAGAGGTCTGAAACTGAGGGATGGCTGAGTTTGTCTTATGTCAAACTTAAGTTAGACTTCTGTATCAGCTGTGAGGCTCTCATGGACGCATAGATATTATTTACCCACTACGGGGCATTTCGTTTCAGGTAATTCTGAAGTTGCCGTAACTATCAGAAGAACAATGGTGATGGCTTCCCGTTCATGGATCATCTCTTTTTCACAGGATAAATGGCAGCATGCAGTCGATAAACGATCAGTTCCACCCAGGCGGGAAAAAAACCAGATCCTTTACCATAAAGGAGCGGAAATTTCCCCACACAAGCTGCTGCAGGCGGGACAAAACTAACCGCGAAGGGTGAGCAGCTGGCCGGCGGAGCTGAGTCCTCAGCCGACGATCCCGCTACTCCGGGAAGGGGGCGGCCCCGCGTACCCAAAGCGCGGCTCACGCGGAAAGGGCAGAGGCGCGGAGAGCACGGCGGTCCCACGGGCCCGAGGCGGTCACGCCGGGCTGGCACGGGGGGGGGCTGCGCTGCCGAGCGGAGAAGGCGCGGGCCGTGCCCGCCACTCGTGCCCGAGGCGGCGGTCCCCACCGGCTGCGGCCCGCGGCCTGCCCGCTGGCGCAGCCCCGAGCCTCCGCGCTGACGCGGCTTCCGGTACCACCGGAAGTTCTGCAGCGAGGGCTGAAGCTCAGCCGCGCCAGTCCGGGCGGGAACAGGCGCGATCCGCGCCGTTCCTCCGCGCCACGGAAGCGCAGAGATGTGCGTGGCACCCAACAAAGCCGCCGGTCCCGGTGCCTGAGACCGGAGACAGCAGTGATGAGAGGGCTCGTTCCTTTCGCTGCTGCCGCGGCGGCCGCCGGGCTGGCAGAGGGGCGACAAGGGCCTCTGCTGCCCCCGGGGTCGCGGGGCGGCGGTGCCGCTCTCGCTTTCTAGGTTCCGGGATCTCAGCTGAGGGCGAGGCTCTTACGCGTCGAGGAAAGGCGGGCTGGGGGAGAGGGACGCGGACTACGAATCCCAGCCTGCCCCGCCGCGCGTGGCCGGCCGATCGGCGCGGCGGGCGGGCGCGGGGCCTTCTGGGACGCGCAGTGTCCGGTGGCGCAGGACGGGCGCCGAGGGCGGTGCACGGCGCCGCTCTGATTGGCGGGGCGGGGGGGGGGGGGGGAAGCCCCTCCGCGTGGCCGCTGGGGAAGCCGGGGGCGTGTCCCTTCCGCCCTTGGCCCCGCCCCGCGCCCTCGCTGGCCCCGCCCCCTCCGGCCCCCGGCCGGGCAGGGCCGAGCAGCCATTTTGGGCAGAGCTTTGTTATGGTTCTGAGGCCGCAGGAGGCAGCGAGAGGGGCCTGGCCGGTGAGTGCGGCTCCCACACCCCTCCTCCCGGCGCCTCGACGCGTCTCCCCGCGCGCTCCCTTCGCTCGCTGCCACGGGACCCGGCCCGCCGTTGCCCTCGCCGGTTTTGCGGCCTCGGAGCGGCCCGGGATCGGCCTCCCGCCAGGCCGGGACCCCGTTGGCGGCGGCGGCGGAGGGCGGTGCGGCCGCCGCGGAGGCTCCCTCCGCTCTCGGCCCCGCTGCGCGCCCACCTCCCGTTCCTTAGGCACGGGGGGAGGCCCGCGAGGAACCCGCTCCCGAAGGCGGCAGCGAGGACTCCCGCCGGGGCAGGGCCGCCAGGCCGGGCCGGGGGAGGGCGGTTGGGGCCGCGGCTCCTCGTTTATTGTTTCCTGTTTAGCAGGAAAGTTCCCAGCGCTTGACACGGCTCGGGCGCTGCGGCGGCCGCTCTGGCGCTCGCTCGGAGTTCAGCCTTGTCCTGTCATCAGGCTGCCCGGGCGGGTGCGGGCGGAGGGGGGGGAGGCGGGGGAGGACAGGCCGGAACGCCGCGTTCCGCCGGGGCGGCGGGGTGAAGTCCTCGGGGGGCTGGGCCAGGTGCGGAGCTTTCTGCGCGGCGGCCCCGGGGCGGGCGGATCGCCGGCCACGGGGTTGATTCCGCTGCCCTCTGTTTTGATTGCGAGCTGGAAAGGAAACTGGGTGAGCCCGTGTTTGGCCCGGGCCGTTTCCCTTCGCCTCCGTGGGACTGACGGCCGCTCTTTCCGGCAGCCCCCGGCGGGAAGAGGCGGTCGGCACGGAGCGGTGACACGTGTGCTGCGGCCGGCGCAGCCCGAGCTTCCCCAGCCCCGCTCAGCCGGCCGGCTGCGGGAAACGGGGCAGCCGGGGGTTGGGGAGCTTGTCAGGTGCCGCTCGTTATCGCCTCGCAGGAAAACGGCGCTTGGCGTCAGCGTGAGGTGGCTTTTCTTTTTTTTTTTTTTCCTGTAACGAAAGTTATTTCTGCGCGTCCGATGTGTTTTTATGCCGTGTTGGCCTATGGTCTTGCGTGGTTTAAGTTAAATGGTTGTATCTGGACTTGATCGGAACAGCTGTGTTCACACCTAGCATTTCAAATGTGCATTTGAAGACATTGAATTGAACTCAGATTAGTAATGAGCCTGTTTATAACGATTTTAGAGCAGTTAGTGGGTGTCTGTGCAAGTTAGGAGTTTTTAAAACAGTTTTAGAGGAACAGTCGCTATTTAAATCCTTGCAAGTAATGGTACAGTCGTTTAAGAGCGCTGCTTAAAAACTCTTTTTATGCTAATATGACCAGGTAAGTCAGCGTTCCTTTCCCCACCCCCGAGGTCCGAGTGACACAAGTGTTAGTAATGTTGATAATACTCTGAAGCGTTGCAAGTGACTGAGCAAAGCATGGAAACGGCAAAGGGGAGTATGCAGGTGAGAAAACAACTGAGATCGTTGAGGAGCCATCAAAGCTGAGCTTACTGTAGCCTTGACATTACTTCTATAAAAATGTTAGATGGTTATGAAAAACATTTGTTTATGCAAATGTTACTTCATGAATGAACGTGGCTGGTACTTCAGTGAAACGTCCTTGCACTCATCCAGTTGGAGATCAGTATTTCAAACTACCTAGTCTTTGACCTAGGAAGGAAATAGGTGTAGAGCAGTGGTAGGAAGAAATAAAATCATCAGCTTTAACAAGAGCAGGTTTTCCTCTTGTATTCTTTCTAGATCATTTCTAGAGGAAAGTACCTTAAGAAGAACTTTTTGAAGCTTTCTATTTAGAATAGAAAAGCTTCAAGGGATACTTCCCCCTTTTTTTTATTTGTTGTTTGGGGTTTTTTTTTTTTTACAACTGTTTGTAGGGAAGTGCAGCCTCTGCATTTTATATTCATCTGTTTTGCAGTCTTAATCCTATATGACACAGAAGTTTCCACTGCAGATATCAATACTGGGACTTTAAAGCGAAAATATGTAGGGAACAGATGGCATTTTACTTTTTTTTTTAAGTCCTGTTTTTTCTGCAGATGTCTCAGAAGTAAAGAGGACCAGAATACAGATGTGATACCTAACAAATCAAGTGGAAGTGCACAATTGCTGAATAGTTAGGAGAAATACTTTCCTTTGAGAACATTTTATGGGGAATGGTGGCCTTGTCTCACAGATGTGACTGCTTTCTATGTGGTGTTACTGCCTCTCGAAATTCCTGTTTTAAATTAGGAAATTAAGTCACTGCAGGAAAATAATCTTCACTAGCATTTTCATGAAATGTAAAAAAATACTTCCAGAGCTGTGGAATACTTATTTTTAATACAGAAAAATACTGCGGTTGGATCTGTGCATTTTTTCAAAGTGTGAGGTGTCAGATAACATATTTCTTGTCTTTACTAAGTGAACACAAACTACTGACTCCAGAGTTAAAGTTGCTTTTTCAAAGTTTAATTTCAATGTTACAAGAGGTTTGAAGTTAGTTGTTCAGCTGCTGAATTGATTTAGTTGTGAAGTGTACTTCAGGGCGTGCTTTATTCATTTGTATGAGCAGGCTGGAAAAGGGCTGATTATGTTCAGTACAGCTAAAACATAAAGCACCTCTCTTCACTGAAGTGCTGCTTTCTCCTGCACAGATACAGACTTTTCTTGGGGCTTCCTAAAAACACCGCCATGGGATGAGTGTTGGTGTAACTTTTACAGGGAAAGGTCATAGTTCTTGCATTTTGCAGTTGGTGAGGTAGTGTGGGTACCAGGAAGTTTGTTTGGGATATTTAAGTTTTCTGTTAATTTATTTGTAGAGGTGGGAGTGGATTAGATTTTGTTCTACTAACACAACAATGTAAGCAGACATTTTGTTGTCACTTACATAGTGACCAGGATATCAACCAAATCAAATGTGGTTTTTTGTTTCAGTAAGAGTAACTGAAGTACGTGTTCTCTTTACTTGTCAGATTTGATGTAAAGCAGTGAAGTTGGCAGAAACATGGCCCTGCTTAGAAGACTTCACAAATGTCAGGATGTTGTTTAACTTGTGAAAATGTGCCAAACTTTAAGGAGTTACTTTATGGTCAGAAGATAAATTTGTATTTTGGGGAGTGAATGTAGGTAGAGATTGGTAGTGAAGTGTCCTCTGCCTCGTGTGGATGTGCAAACACTGTGCAGACCTAAAAGTTCTAGGTTACACGAGGCCATTAGCATGCCAGTAAGTGGGAAGGGAAGCACACTGGTTAAATTAATCATACCTATTAGCAATCGAGCTGTATCACTCGGACTGGAATTTCTTGATTAAAGTGTGCTTAACTATTTCAGTTCCTGCCTTCTCTATCTGGCCTTCAGAAACCTCAGCAGAATTTCAACACTGTATTCTTAGACCTTTCTGTAATTAAACAGCAAAAAATCTTTGCAAAGTGTTGGTGTAGCCACTTCCATAAAATGACTAATCTGAAACAGTTACACTTCCAAGGTCTGGCTGAACAAAAAATGCTTTGAACCAGTGCATCCAAATATAACCGAGCTCAGAAACAAGTATTTTGCAGTGTATGACCTTGTGGCTCAGGGACTGTTGTATGCTAGAGGGTTCACTAAGAGCCTCTGAAGATGTAGGATTTACAGTCATTCTAGTAAAAATGCCAATGTCTTGGGTTTTTTTCCCCCTTTTTTGCTCCTTGAATCTTGTGGCCACTTCCAGTTTGGTGTTTTCACAGTCTTACCCTCCACCCTGGAAGGAGAATTGCAACTTCATAGTGTGATGTTGGTGGCTTTTAAGAAGTGAGGGGTTATGTGTGTGTATAACGTTGCCTAAATGCCACGTCCTTGAGTTTAGGAATCTCCCTTTTCCAATACAGGAAGAAGTGAAGAATTTTACATCCATTTCCCATGGAGCAGTTTTATTTTCAGCATTTGTGCTAGGTTCAGGTAGATAGTAAGTGTCAGGGTAGATAGTGGTGTAGCCAAGAACGACTGGCAGTGGGGATATAGATGGTATCTGGGTGACCCCCATAGCATAGTTGCAACATACAGAGCACATGGCAGTGATCGTCACTCTCTTGGAATCTCTGTAATCTTCAGTTGGTGATGAACAATTAACTTGCTATGGAGGTATATGGTATTATTCTGGGCAGGGGAGTTATTGGTATTCACAAAGTTGCTGGTGAATTTGTATTACAAATTACAAAGATTACAATGGGTCTGCAGCCTTTCAGCAGAAACAAGTGTTTTGCTGGTGTGCCGACACCTCATCCATTCTGTAATTGATGTGAGGTGGTCTGAAAAAACCTTTGATGGCAACTTTAAAAAAAACCCAACAACTCAGCAAGGAAACTCTCACCCTGAAAATGTTGAATGTGTTACCATCTTGCCTCATATTTAGGAAAGATGTCTTTTTTTCTACTTTGATCTCTAGTTAGAGAAGCAGGTTCGTGACGACTGTAATGTCTTCAGGTTGGATGGGCGTTATGAAATGTATCCTACGGTACTTAGGGATGAGAAAGCTTGTGAGGATGAGAGAAGTTCCAGAATACTGAAAAAAGTTGAGGAGCGCTTTTACTTGCAACATCTAGAAACAGGCAGGACTTGGGGGAGTTCAAGGGAAGAGTGTTCATGTCACGAAGACTGTCCTAGGTCACACTGTTTGGTGTTTTCGCTGCTCTGTGTTGAAATAATATTGCTGCTGAACACAAGGATGGGATGATCTTGACAAATTTAAGAAATGGTCCAAAATCAATAGCATTGATTTCAACCATTTTGATGTAGATGGGTTCAAATTACTGTGTCTAGGAATATTACTTTATGCAGACAAGTAACAGCTGGTTAGGCAGCGGTTCAGTGGGAGGGTATCTAGGGGCTAAATTATCTGGAGTCAGCCACATCACTGTCATAAACATTTACTTGTCATACTGGGACATGTCAAAGAGCATTATAAATAAGGTAATTAAGCAGGTTTTCAGTTCTGCAGCAGAATGATAGGTCTTCAGCTAAAGTGTCTCATTCAGTTTGTGATACTATCCTACTTTGGGAAAGTTATGACTGGGTAGCAAGATCTGTAAAGAAGATAACAAAGTCTGTAAAATAGAGAACCTCTGAGTGAGGACTAGAAGAGGGAAAAAAAAGCTTGTTTATCTCTAGAATTATTTTATACAATGTGTGTTTCATCAGACATCAGCAGGTGATCTGCAAAGCAGCTTTAAAAAGTTACCTGCAGGTATAACTGTGAGCCAGCTCTGACATCTTGTCACTGCCTGCAAGCTGTCATGCCTGGTATAGGTGGGTCACATCATTTTTTTTTCATCATCAGGGCTTTGAACTTAAAAGCGTGTAGCTTCAACAATAAAATTGGGAGTGGTTGAAGGGGGTTGGGGGGGGGTGTTTTTTAAAAACATTACTTTGTTTGATCCCAGAATATGTTACTACATCCTTTTTCTGCTGCCAAAACCAGTGAAGGGATACAGGGTCTGTGGGACTTCCCCCCAAAAAAACCCTGCCACCTGTTAAGGTTGGCATTCAGTCAGGGAATACTGAAGTACTGGTCTTGAGAAAAGATGTCTTGAAAGATATCTGCAAAGAGAAGTCAGCTTGATGTTTACATCATGAATCAAACAAGTAGTTTAGGGTTGAAACTGCAGCAGAGTATGTTTAGGTTAGACTGTAGGTACAGGTCTGCCTTTCAAGCTCTAAGAATAACCAAAACAGATCGTAGAGATACACTGGAGGATGCTAGTATGCTAATCACTTTTGATTTACAGCTCCCAAAAAAATACTCCAGTGGAGGTATGAATAGCTGTATAATGAATTCCAGTCTGCTGATAGCAAACTCATCTTTCGGATACTTTGAGACATCTTAGGATTATTTCTGCACCCTTGCAACTCTGCAGCATGAAGATCACTGTACAAATTGGCGGAGGGGAGCTTTGCTTAGTTTATTTTCACAGACATCTGATAGGAGAGGGTAGGGCTAAAGTCTTTTAAATCTCAGGAGAAGCAGGTAAACTGTGCAACCTCTGAAGATTTCCCCTCCTCCCCAAAGATGTTGTTGTGGTACTGCCTAGTTTATTGTAGGACACCAGGATAAAAGAACAATGGTGGTTAACTCTTGGCTGACACAGTGTACCTGCAGAACAACAGCACAGTAATTCTCTGTAAGATTTAAAGACAAAGCTGAAACCTGCTGGATAACACCTTGTCCATATCTCCTTGCTTTATTCTATTTGTAAGAGTTTCACAGAGGAAGCTCCAGCAGAACCATGTGAATAGCCAAAGAGGATCTATCTACCAGCTGCAGCAAACCATCAGCTCACAGGATTAGGGGTCACTTGTTCCTTAGGGGCTTTTCTTGAAACTGAGACCAAACAAATGGAATATTTCTTACTTCTGCAATTTATTTTACGTGTGTAGGATTTGTTTTAAACTAAATTGTTTTCAATGACTGTTCTGCACTGAAGTTTTGTCGTACTTCCATAATTAGGGAAAGTGCTGTCAATGATAAGCTAGTGGAATGAAAAACATAGCAGCATAAACTTCACAAACTGCAATGCACAATGTAAACTTCACAAACTGTAATGCAAGTGGTGTACACATGCTGAAAAGTGCTGAGTGAGCATATCTTCATCATGTCCTAGTCACAGGCAAATAAACGGGGAGTTTGTTCATATTGTCCTGGTTCTTGAGGTAAAATGGTTTGGAAATAATCCTCGTGGAGGGAGAGGTGCAGAGGGTAGGATTAGTCCCTTGGTCCTGGCCTGTCATCTTGGGTGAGAAGTACTTTATAACTGGGATGTACTGCTCTTCCCAGTTTGTAGTGGTGGCCTTGTAGGGCTGAGGTAATGGTATCAAGAGGAAGAATAACTACACTGTTGTTTAGGAGAACAGTCTTTTATTTCTGAATGTCCTGTTTATTTTGTTGATTCTTGATTTTCTTTCCTCTTTGCAAATGACATGCCTTCTGCTCTCTTATCCTTCATCTGGAATGCAGATCAATACTTCCCTCTACTTGATTTACAGTCTCTCTTGCCGTGACACAAGTATTTGATAAATAGTCTGGTTGCATTTGATGCTCTTTTCCAAAGGAAATATGTTTTTCTCGGCTCCAAACAGAATGTATTTAAATATAAATGTGTCACAGTAGTGATAGTAACCCTGGTAAAATACTGTGTTATAAAATACCCTTTGTGGGAAACAGCCTTCCTTCTTTTTGTTTTTTTTTTTAAAGGTACAGAACTACTTACTACACTCCTGCTTAGGCTCAGGCTACATCTCTGAAGACAGGTAGGCAGGAGGTATGCAGTATGAAACAGGGTTAAGATAGTAATTACATATTTGCAATTCTTTCCTTATGATGGGAAACATTATCCTGGTGTATGCTCCTGAGCAGCAGAAGTGACTTTGTTCATTAATGCTTTGGGCAGACCATACAGATGGGCACTTCGTTGCTATTTCACTCATTCAATTATGAAATTTTTGGGGAGGATAGTGGTAGCTTTAAAGGCAGCCATGACAAGGTGTTGTGTTTGGTAAGGTCAGGGCAGAACAGAGCCTTATCTTGACTTCAGATACTTTCAAAAGGGCTGTAGGTCAAAGTGCGCTACAAAATAGGTGTTTGATTTTGTTCTTTTCAAGAGCTAAAAAGACCTTTGGATTTGATGAAAATTAGCTGAATGCTTTAGCCAGATTTAAAAGACATTCTTTAATAAAATGCTAAGCTGGTTGAAAAGTTCAAAACATTATTCACATTTCAAGCCTAATACTACTTTAAATATGTTCCTTTGGTTCCTTCCTCACAGAGGCCCATCCAATCCCTGGAACCTTACTCCCTGCAGTAGGACAGAGCAGTGAGCAGGTTTTATCATTTCAGGTCAATACCAGGATTCTCTAACATAAACAGTACTAAGACTGTTAAAGGGATATTAGAGGGAAGCGGAATCTTAAGTGACACGGGAGAGAGACATAAGGGATGACAGTATTGCCAGTGGCTGTAGATTATAAAACATCCAGGAATAAATGTTGATAGGTATAATATCTAGAAAGTCTGTGCTGACCCAATTTGATATGTGTAAGGAGATGAACCTTTTAGATTTTACATGTTTAAAATTTTCTTATCTCGCTACTAAGAGTAAACTCATCAAAACCCACAGGAACATTTCAGTTGCAACGTCTCACGCTTGCTGGCTGAGGTTCAGAGCCTTATCGTGTTACACAGGCATCTGAATGGGTTCCCCAGACTTCTTTTCCAAAATTTGCTTTGGGCTTTTCTGTTAAACACAGCTTGCTTTCCAAAACAAGCCTGTTGGCCGGGGAGTCTGTGGTCTCCTCAGTGCACCCTGTACTGTTTACCCTGTAGTGATGATGTGGTAGCCTTGCTGGCAGAAACCTGGATCCGCTGAGGCTGGAAGGGCAGGCATCAGTCAATCAATGTTTTTGTCAATGGTATTTTTTTTTTTGGTTAAGAATCTTTCCTAGAAGTCCTAGCACAGTCCTAGAAGTCACTTTTCTCTGTGATTTATGTTACTCTTGTTTGCTCTGGTATTTTTTGATTGCTGTTAAGAAGTGGAAAAAAAAGTCTTCTCACCCCCTGCATTTTAGACATGACTCTGAACTCACAAGACAAAGCTGGTAAGGTGTTGCAGGGCATGTGATTGTGTGGGTGCATATATTTGTGTCAGAAAGTTTGAGGGAGGTAGCATTTGGTTAGTGTAACCTTAGAGAAATGGAAAGTAAGCAGGTAAATGGACAGGATGTTTGTAAAGCAGTACTGTACAAGGTGACAGTGGGAGGACTTCAACAGAGGAAAAGGGTTTGGGGCATGTAGATGTGTCAGTATCGACCTTTCCTAACCTATTTGCAGCTAATTTGAGTTAGTCTTCTGGTCAAGTACTCAGATGCATAAGTCAATACGATGTTTCCCCCAACCTATTATTCTGGAAAACCTTTTGTATAGACAAGCTTCTGGCAGGTTTTCACCTTGGAATATATAGATCTGCAGTGTTGTTTCTAGAACACAAAACAGCGTTGATGATTCTGCAAGGTAGATTGGTTTTCTTTAAACTTGAAAAACAAGGTGTTAATCTTTCAGTAACAGCTTGTTTTCATAAGAAGTTTTAATATCTGTATTTAGGAATATTTTGGGTTGGTGCATGATTAACATTTTAATCCATCATTTAGTGTTTAATGGGCTCATGTTTCTGTAGTTCTAGAACATCTGGTATGAGTGATGCTTTGTACTTTTAGATGTTAATTTTTTTTTCATCGACCAGATACCATTTAAACAATGTTTTCTGCAGCATTTGTGATTTAACAGAACTGTCCTTTCTATTATAGTAACCATTTTGAGGGTCTGTCTTTGTGGTACAGTGGAAAGAAGCAGGTAATGATGGTAGATCTGTATGATAGTTATTCTTACACGTAATACCTCAGGTGTATGAGTACTACCAGTTGTACATGCCATTCTGGAACATCGACATTTGTCCTCTCAAAAGGTAGCCACATTGCAGTTTTCTAGACAGACTGAAGGTGTGTCTAGACATTTGTATTATGGAAACTGAAAGCAAAATGTTAGTTAGTTTGTTTTGTAGATACTTTATGTAGGTGAACTGCAAAAAAAAACATCTCAACTTGAGAAGAGGTAGCTCACCAGTTGTTATGACAACTGTTGAAGTAGTAATGCTGCACTTGTGTCTTTTATAGTAAGGCCTAATAAGACGTGCAAGGTTGAAGCAGGACTTCTAATTACATTATTTTAAAAGGGCTATGCACTCAAATATGATTATCTTATTCAATAAAGTGTTTCTAATAATAGTAAAACCCAACCATGTTCTGCTTTTTTGGAAAACAGGATGATGCAGTTTCGCGTGCAGCTCTTTGATATCCTTAAGGAAATGAGTGGCATACTTTTGACTCCTCCTAAGCTGAGCTCCAGGCTGTGAATCCCCGTTTCTGTGAATGTGCTGGATGAATTAAAATTGATTAGGAGGATACCATATTTTGTCAATGCATATGGTATTAATTCTTTGTCATAGACTAACATACACCTAACATATTCTGAAGAGTAGCTAAGTGGAAAGGTCTGTTGTGTATGTTTAGACATATCTGCTTGATTAAACAACATGGAAAGAGCCGCACAGAAAGAAAACTGATGAGGAAAGTAAATTCTTTTCTGCCTTATGCATCCATTAAATTGTTCACTAGTTTTTCTGAATGCTTTTGCAGCCCAGCTGACATCTGATCTTTAGGAACATTACCGAAACCCTGACTTGACCAACTAGAAAAACAAATCTTTACTTCTTTTTAAGTAAACATGTTCTATTTAGAGTAATATGTAGAAATACAGTGAAGCAAACTGAAATTGTGGCAGGATTAGACAGATGTTGTCCCTGTGACCTTTTACAGCTATTATCTGGATCAATAAATGTATAATGAAGGGTAAAAGTGTACTTTTATCCCGATTGTCTGCTGGAGTTTCCATATCTTTGTGATTTAATGTTTCAGGAAAGGAGAAATGGAAGTAGCGACTGTAATGAATAAGAGTCTAGGTAGACAGCAGAGTTGAAGGGACCTGAGGTACAATGCAGGGTACAAAGAAGCAGTAAAAGCATCCAGTAAAACCTGTCCATTTCAGAAGTGTGTGCTGCAGCACGTGATGTGGGTAAAGGTTAGAAGCTCTGGTTCCAGGTATTCACAGAGAGGCTGAGTGTTAGAACAGCACAGCAGACCAGACCAGAGTGTGACTCAGCAGATTTTGCTTCACAGTTTTGTAGGCCGAGGCAGAAGATGGAAGGGGAAGTAAATGGAAAAATGCACTGCTGATAATTTATGCACTTTCTTAGGAATTCTGAAACCTCTTGATCCATTTGCAGTGAGTGGTTTCATAGCTCAATGACTACCTTTAGCTTGTCACTCTAGTGTGGTGTTCTGTTCAGTATAGTTCTTCACATAGTGAATACTTTCTTGGTTCCTGCTGTTAGGTACACCTGGAAAACTCAGCTTGAGAATCAAAGCTTTAGAAGCTCTCAGATTTATAGATTAATCCTAATCAAGTCTATGTTAGGAGTAGCAATGAAAGTTAACAGAAGGATCAGAACAACTGGGCAACTATATTCAATTGTAACACAGCAGAAGCACTTAATGAATGGTGTATTGGAGAACAGGGATTTCGTCTTGGCCTATGTGCTGTTTTTCATGCCTCTTCTGAAAATTGAATATGCTTGTACATTCCTCTCATTTTCATATAAATATTTTAATATTGGTTTAAATAAATACACCATAAAATCTGGTAATACAGAAGAGCATTTTTAACTTGTTTATTTCACTCAGTGATAAATATCACTTCTTCCACTTGCATGTTAAATGACATGGTGAAGGATATTTAGATGTTAAACTTAAACACTTACCAAGGGGAATAAAATACTTTTATAACAACAAAACCTTGTGAAAAGAGGCTGCTATGAAATAGCAGTTAAAACATTTCTAATGCTACATGTAATAATTGATAAATGTTTTTTGTAAGGTTAATTAGAGCTGTTAACCAGTGGAACCCAGGTGCTGATACAGAGCTTTAATTTTTTATGTACATACGTTCCTTGCCAAAGTGAAACAATATTTTGTGATAGTTGACCAAAACCTTTTTGTCTTCACCAAAACTCATTACTGCAAATTTCATTGTTCTAAAAGGAGGGATGTCTTTATAGAACGTTTCATTTAGTGGTATTATTTTCTCTTTTTCTGATTTATATTTTCATAAATGACTCAACATTGAACTTCTTAAAAAAGAGAGAGAAATAATTAAATTTGCATTGACAAGCACTCTTGTTTGATTTTTTTTTTTTTTTTTCCTTGAAATTGAAATTGGGAGTGGCTACTGGGGATGATCTTTGTCCTTGCCATTTTCTATAGTGAAGCAGAGACCAATTGACTTGAACTGTAAATGCAATATAAGAAGAACTGGGAGCTTTGCCTTCAGGGAATGGATGAGTGTTTGTTCCACACACATCTTCATGTACATGACCAGAGGAATGCAGACCCCACCTGTACTTCGAGGAATCTCTTCACTGTATACATTATTGAGTAGTTGGCAATGGTCACTTCAGTTCCATGTAGTAATAAAAGAAAAAATGAAACAATGTTAGCTATTAGGAAGAAAAGGTAAAAATGCACAATTTTGCCACTGTGTAAATTGCTCATGTTCCTACACCCTGAATACTGTGTGACATTGTGTTTTAAAGACACAGTAAAGGCTAGTAAGGATGATTATGTGTGTTCAGAAAGCTTCCACATACAGACTGACTTTACTTGGAAGAGGAATGACTTGATGAGTACATATGTGATGTATGAATTCATGACTGTCATGAAAAAATGTGGTTGGACTCCTTGGTAGCACAAGAAAAGGTCCAGTTGAGTTGAAGCTGACATTTCTATAACCACAAATTACCTTTTTCACAAAGCGTAAGTTAACTGTGCCCCCTTTCATTCAGAAGGTAAAAATGTATAAATATGTCTAAAACCAAAACAAATCATCAGATTTACATGGAAGCACTGACTGGTAATAAACTGTAATACAGACTGGCTTAAAAGGCTGAGACAGTATCCTGGGAGCCTTGCTGTTATTTGCTCTTGTTCTTGCACTTTTTTCCCTTAATTTATTGTAGGTTGCTGTCAGAGAAGGTAATTGAGAGTCTTTGTGTCTTGCCCATTGTGATTTTGTGATGGTGCTGATGTCAGTAGTAAGGTACATTGTGGAAGTGATCTTAGGTACATGGAAAGTGTAACGTTGGACAGAATTTAGAGTGTGAGGAGACTGTAAAACCTAGCACATGGGTTCATCCTGGAGACTGAGGGTTTCAGTAGTAGTGTAATTCACAACATTCCATCTAACAGCAAGTTTTTTGCTTTAGCAAAAGAAGTACTGTGTTTTCATGTCATACACCTTGTTCTTTCTGTGCTAACGTGTGCACAGGAAGGCGGTAACTGAAAAGCAGCATATATGCCTATTGAAATCTAGAGCCAGCTGCAGGCTCTGTCAGTATTGGCATATAGCCTTCAGCAGTTTGCTCATGCCAGGAAACATAACTTTGGAAGGGCTCAAGAAATTACGCTGAATCTACTATCTGAAGTGTGTGAAGTGAGTGGAGATTAAGCCTCTTGCTTTAATTTACTGCAATCTCAATGCAGAGCCTCCTGGTAACTGACACCAACAAGTGAGATCATTTCAGAATAAAGGTTATAGAGGTATCAAAATACTTGCTAGAAGGTTTGATATGATGTGATCGTCGTTCCTTTTACACCGTGAAGTTTTCTGTTTCGCAGTGCCTAATTTGGGCTAATTGTGCAACTGTGATGTTTGCAAGTCTTGGACAAAATGTCATGTCTAGGAGTTGCACTAGACTGTCTAGGTGAGATACTGCTCTGTAACAAACCACCCTGGTCACTGATACTAACAATGATATCAAAATAGCAAGTTAGGAGACTTGAATCTTCTGCAAGATCTTTTCTAAATTGATGTCTGGAGTTTTGCAGAGTTTCACCTTGGTTTTGATTGTGTTGAAATATAAAAAGAAGTCTTGCAGCTTTCAGCCAACTGTTGATGTGTTTTTCTATTTCTTTTTCCAAAGGGATTGGGAACCTGCTTTGTGAAGTGGAAACTGGGTATTGTACTTCTGTGGTGTTTTAATTTTTGTTGTGTGCTCACACCTGGTTCCTGCTTCAAAACCCTAATTGTGTGATGTATAGATAGCCTTAAGTTCGGTATGGGTTTTGCTCTCTAGTTCCATTTTTCACATCACTGAATTGTTCTCAAGGTTCATTAAATCAGCTTCTTAAGTTATATCACTTCTGTCAATAGTTTGGCATGGCTTAATTGCTATATAGTTTGTTCTGAAAAGCATATTTATTCAGAAGATAATGAATCTTGTTTAAATATAGTCAACTGCATTGACTTTGTCTCTGTTTTATCTTCTACTTACTACTCAGACGTTTGGTAGCAACCTCAGAAGATCACATCTAAAGGAGTTTGCTACCTATGCTGAGTTCACTGTGATGGGAAGACTGTTTTGTCTGCAGCAGATGTTCTAGCACATCCCTATACACACTGAAAATTACCCCTTAATGTAAAAGCAGGTCTTGATAGGTTAGCCCTTCTCTTGTTTGCAGTGTGTGACACTTAGGAGTTAGTAGTATGGGATGGGATGCTTAGAAAGTTCGCAAGTCAGTATTGTGTGTGGACATGTCCACTCTGGTTTTGCCTCATCTTGGTTGGTAGTTTGTAGGGGTCGTGATGCTGCTTGTTGTTATTCTGCCTCCAGAAATGTGATCGTGGCTCACAGTGTAGGTGCAAAATAACATCTAGTTCCAGAAAGAAAAAAAAAGATATGAAAATAAAGGGGAGGTTATTAAAGGGAAGGACAAGAAGGTGATGATTATTTTACTGTTCCCTCTGTGTGTAAAGGAGATGAGACATGTGGAACAGCAAAGCCAACCTGCGGCCTAGAGTTGCATCGTTTTAGCAGCAGGTTTTCAAATTGCTCTGTAGTGAGGAATTCCTTTCACCGTCTGCAGGCAGTTTATCTGCTCTTCTCTTTATTCTGATTCAGCTCATTTATATTGTCTTTTTGTAAACTAAATCTAGGAAGTGATCATTTAAAAGCAAAAATACCTTTTTCAGAGGTCTTTTAAAAAAAAGAGAAAAAACGTTGTTTTAATCAGACACCAAATAATGTTTGGCATTTGCACTGTAGTTTTTACAGTTTCTCCAGTTCTCTCTAGTCATACTTTGTCATTTTAATGCCACTTGTATTGAAGGGGTGTCGTTTGTTTTTTTTTATAGTGACTACCATTCCTGTCTCACCTCTTTGATGGAAGAGGGCTATGACCCCGAAGTGAACTCTCCACTGTAGAACAAGAAGCTCTTGTGAAATAATTGTGTCCCTATAAAAGCAGCACCCAGTCTACAAAAAATAGAAGACATTATTTTTTAATCTGGCTTTTTTTTTTTTGTTCATGTGACCTATGTTTCAGCATGTAAATGGTGAAAAACAGGGAAAACCTTTGTGCCTGCTTTTGAGCTTTATATCAAGTAGTGCTTAGTGCATTAACCCAAGTTAGGTGAAGATCAGAGTATATCCTAACATTCTTTTTTTTTTTTAACTATTTTACCTTTTTTTAGCAGATGTATGTGATAAAAATGAAGTTTATATTTTAAGAGCACTTGGGCAGATGATGCTTCTTTAGATCTCAGCATTTGGGGCAAACATTGGGGTTTTTTTATATAACATCGTTTTTCCAAAGTGTTCAGCTTGATTTGCTGCAGATCATGAGTTATCCAGCAGATTTGGGTGTATCTGCTCAGTATTAACCATGATGTTGCTCTGAATGTTGTCATGCAGACTTGACATACCTTTTGGTAATGTAAAGGCTGACTTCCGGACTACTACGACCAGAGGAAATTTAATGAGGTGAACGTGGTCGTGGCTTTTTTCTTAATATAAATTACCTTCTTAGGTATCTTTTTTGTAGTGAGAGTACAAAGAGAGGTTAAAATGAGCAGCTGAGGGGGTGAAGGGTATTGTTGGCACGAAGTGCGGCCTCTCGTGCTCAGCTTCGAGACGCACTGTTGCCTCAAGGCTGGCCTTACGGCATACTGGAGAAAGAAGGAACCCAGAGGACAGTGAAGCACAGAAACTGAGGACATTGGACTGCAGAGGCCAAACTCAGGGTAAGTGATCACATATACTTATTTCCTTGCTTATATAGTATTGAATTGTTCACAGATAAAGTTGAAAAATAAAGAGTGGAAAAGTGGAGAACCTTCCACAAAAAGGCAGAATTCAGCTACACAGAGTAAATGATGCAACTCCATAATTTTGAGAAGTAGAAGTTGCTATGACGTGTTGGAATCACTAAATGCTTGGAGTTGGAAGAGACCTCTAGAGATCATCCAGTCCAACCCCCTGCTAAAGCAGATTCATCTTGTTCAGAGTGCACAGGAACATGTCCAGGTGGGTTTTGAAAACCTCCAGAGGAGACTCCACACCCTCTCTGGGTAGCCTGTGCCAGTGCTCTGTCACCCACACGGTAAAGAAGTTTCTGCTTGTGTGTTCCAGCTTGTCTGTTGCCTCTTCTTCTGTCAAAAAGAAACAATTCAGTTTCAGATTCTTCAATGAGATGCTTCAGTTGAACCTCCATTAAGGTCCTTCAAACAGCTTGTCTTCTGTTCCTAACCATCTGGTTTCTTAGCTATGAGAGCAGTTTCATCATCAGGTATTCACTAGTGTATGGAAGCTGGTGGGTCTGGATGCAGTTATAAGCTGGGGGTGCAGGAGCTGACATACGCTTGTCTTTCAGATCTCTGAGCTGCTCTCAGTGTCTCTAACATTACCAGTTTGGTTTTGATTTACAGCCTCTGGAACAAAACATGCAGCGATCACCCCTTTGTGGACCACGAGACAAAGAGCAATGAAGAGAACGTACCCCAAATTCTGTCATGTCTTGGTGTTACACATCTGTGCATGATATGGCTTAAGTGTTGTTTTCTTCCCACGTCCACACCCATCCTACCATGAATTTCATGGGCATGTTAATTGTAAGCAGGAAGTAACTGGAAGTGTTTAAGTTCTTACCTGTTTTGGTCAGAGGAGCAAAGTCAGCAGGAAAAAAAAAATACTGAAGTGTAATATGAAAATCTGCAGCACTTCTTCCCTCTTATACAAATACAGGCCAAGCTTTGGGAAATAAATTCTTGTTTGTGTTTGGAAAGGATGTCATAGAATGTTCTTTTAATTTACAGATCCTGGCCATGAGGTTTGATGCCTCATTTTATTGAAGGGAGACACTGGACCTAAATGGCGCAGCATGACTTTGTTCCTGCCTGGCTTAACTTCTCAACGCCACAGTCAACCAAGGTAAAGCTAATACAGATCACCTCCTGTTACAGCTGTGATGATAATGAAAAACAAAAGCGCCTCGGTGGTTTCTTGAACTTAAGATGCTTCATTGTAGCTTCTTTTGTGCTTTTGAAGAAGGCTGTTGGAACTTAAGGCCAAAATCATTTTTGTAGTCTGATTTCTGAAATACATCCCTTTTATTTCAGAGGAGGAAAGATCTTTGGGTTCAGACATGGAGGCAGTTCAGTGTCTTTGAGACTTGAGTGAGATCCCAAGAAGAAAACCATTAAAGAAATGGCCCTAAATCTGTTTCAAGACTTGAACTGCCACTTATTTAAAATTCAGGATGTAATTTGTGTTTGATTTGTGAAAATAATCTGACCCTCGATGAGTAGTAGGTTGATAATAAACCCTTAGGCTCTAACACCAGACTTAGAACTACTCGTTAGTTTTTTTCAGCCTTAAAATGAGGGCAATTTGCCTGCCAATTGCTTTCTGAAACTGGTTCCAGAAGAAGCTAAGGTTGACCCAGGAAGTCTGCTTTAGGACTTTGACATTTGTGTTACTTGTGCATGGAGGCGATGAAAAACATTTTACTAGTAAACCAGATCACGACGGTCACCTCATGCTTAGATATGAGGAGACACAAATAATGTCAGTATATTTGATCCATTTAAAACAAACTCCTGCTTTTCTTCCTTTTGAAGGGGCTTTAGCTTATTTAATCATCTCTGAATTTTAGTCAGACTGATTGGACTCTCCATTGCTGTCTGCTCCTCGGTCTTGAGAGTGGGTGAATGAATGAGCACCTGTGTGTCATAGAATTTCTTAAATGGGTTTTACAGAAAGTATGTATTTGCAAAGACCACTGGTAAGACCAGTGTGTTGGGTTCTGTTTCATCCTGGGTAAGATCCAGGGGTTGTGTGCCATTCTCATCAGGTTCACGTGACTGGATGTTGTTGACTAGCAATGCAGATATGGACACTGGCTTGAAGACTTGGACGGGAATGTGGAGTTTGGGGTTGTTCTTTTTCTTCAGTTGACCAAATATCACTATTGGGACTATCAGGCTTCTGGAGTGCCCTAATGAATGCTTAATTACTTTGCTTTTTACTTTCTGCAGTCCCCTGCAGCCACCTTTGAGAAACATGGAGAGCATCTTCCCCGGGGAGAGGGCCGCTTTGGGGTGAGCCGTAGGAGACACAACTCTTCTGATGGATTTTTCAATAACGGGCCCCTCCGAACTGCGGGAGGTGAGTAAGGATCAGAACACAGCCTGAGAGCAAGCAGTGTGCAATGTTCTACAGAATGAGGAATTCTGCAGAACATAAACAACACTTTCCCAAACTGTACCTTTTCAAAACACCCTGTAAGAAACTAGTGCTATTCTGCCGTGCCCCACGCTCAGGCCACGAGGGGGTTTCATGGTGGCTGTATGTGCATTGTGTGGCTTGGTTTGTTTTCCATTATAATCACACAGTAGCCTAATGTGTTTAGCCTAGTAGTTACTTAGTGAACATTGACTTAACAACAAGAAAAACAGCCTGATGTTTCCAGTATTCTGCATGCTGTGCTGACTTTATTTGCGTGCTTATCTTCTTTTGTTTAGACTGCTGGCATCAGCCGTCCCTTCTTCGCCATGATTCTGTAGATTCTGGTGTTTCTAAAGGAGCTCATGTTGGGCTTTCTGGCAGTCAGCCTGGCTGGCATGGTCCCTCACGGGGCCATGATGGTGGGAACCAGCGTGGTGGAGGAGGAACTGGAGTTCATCGCCACTGGAATGGCAACTTCCATTCTCGGAAAAGTTCTGCCTTTCAAGAAAAGCTGCCTGTTGAATCCAGGGAAGAGAAGAAGGACGATAAAGAGCAGTTGCAATTTGAGGAAGAAGACTTTGTAAGTGTGTAGCTTCTCACTAGAAGTGGCAGCTGTGAGAAGTGGCTTTTCAGATCTCATTTTAATTAGTGTTGATATGTGGCCAGGATTACAGTTGCATTCCATGCCATGTTTGAGATCACAACAGGTTTAACAAAATCATTCCAGTGCTGACAGAATGGTTACTGGTACCCAGAGTCCTTGGGATTTGACAGCCTGTTGGTTTATGGGTTTTGGCACATTACTGTATTTTGCCAAATCGTTCTTGTGAACCGAAGACAGCATTGTAACACACAAGCCACATCTTCGAGTGAAACCCAGAAGGTGACACTGCTCTGTCTCAGGAAGAGTAGATGTATTGACTTCATGGCTTTGCTTTCAAAGCCTTTTTTAAATATCTTTTCTCCTAAGTGAATCTATTCAGCTTATCTCCAGTCTACCTGCTGTTCCTATTTCCTGCATTCTGGCACACGTTAGTGTTTGTGATAACCTTCCCAAGCTTGTTCGTGACATTCTCAGACCTTTGCAACAATCTGTCTTGAATTTTCTGGCATAGTACTGTATTATCAGAGATATATTCTTGTTTCTCTATTAATCTTGTTTTCTTGAGGTTTCTTGAGCCATTTCTTCCATCAGTATCTCCAATCCATCAACTTCTTACCCAGCATTTTGATTCATGTACAGTAGTCTTCTATGTCCTGGTTCTCTGGAATGTCTTTAGTTTTCCAGACTTTACCAGATAGTACTTGGATACATGGCTTTCGTCCCTACCACGTGCATTCCTGAATGTTAATGCTTTCAGATAGATTTTCTACTTTCTCTTTCCAATTCTTTTTTTTTTTTCCTGTCCACTGATGAGGATTTTATTGTTCTCAGTCCATGTATTTTGCTTTTTGCATCTTTTTTCTAGCTCACTCTAGGCTCTTCTTCACCAGTGCAACAAAGTCAGTGAAGTCTGTAATGTTCTGGTAACTTGGTCCTTTCACCTAGTGCAATTCCTTGGACTTCAGTGCTAAACCTGTTGCTTCCTCCAGTAATGACAGTTTCTTGTGTGTCATCATCTTGAGCTTCTTGCTCTCTTACCTGTTCTCTCTGATAGGCTATTTGCACAGCTAAAAGTGTTGTGGGAGCTAGGCAATTCTGTTCACGAAGTTAGGAGTTGGAGTGAAGTATATGAATGCCCACAGCTGCCTGGGGACAAAATCTAGAGTCTACACTTAAATGGCCACAGGAGCCTGTTTGATTTAAGCTGCTGGGGTTTTTTTCAGTGAAGTGCCTGGGGAGTGATTGCATACTCTAGTTCAACTGCTTCTGCTGGGAGTGGTAGCCTGCATCAGAGGGTGGTTAACACCTGGAGAGCAGTGATAAAGCTTGTGTGTAGATTTCTGTGAATTTGATTTCTCGAGAATACTGTAACTCATTATTTCTATAAACTTGTTCTTTAGACTGTCAAAAGCCTGTTGAAATGTAGAAAGTTATTCTAATGATGGCAGCTATGTACTGTTGTAGTCTATCTTACTCTAGATCTTTCTTCCATGTACTAGTTCATTCTCTTCTCCAGTGCCTTGATGAGTGCCTTTCCCTAACTACATGGCTGTTTCTTCTGTAATTACTTCCCCAATTTTTTTTAAGATGATAATACTACACACTGTCTAATAGCAAGTGTTGCTAAATAACTCCTGTATTGTCTTTGCCATAGTGGTGAAACTAATGTATACTGTGGTTAAGTATGTAGCTGTTAGGCCTGCGTGGCTGACAAGGGCAACACTCTCATGAAAGGTCTGCAAACCAGGCTGTTAGTCTGTTCTCCTGTGGCATGAGTACCCCTGTTATAAAACTGACCAGCAACTGAAAAACGAAACACTGAAACAGAGGAATTTCTAGGGTCTGAAACAGGAATTTATGCTATGGTGTGACATTTTTTCCTAACTCTTATAGAACAGGAATGCTTACTGCTTCAGAAGCTCATTATTAGAGACTTATGCTGTCACCATAGTAACTAACATACGAAGAACTCATTAAAAAGAGGAAAAAGGTGCCTTTATTTTCAACTGAAGTTATTTGGGCCAAGGAAGAGGAAAAGCTAATCAGGAACACTTGTCGTTGAATGCTTAGGTTTTCTATGCTCAGTGCTTGGACATGTGCTTAGTTGTTCCTCTGAGTTAAATTCTGATACTGAATAAAAGGTGAGTCTGTGGGGAGCACTGAGTCTGCATGTAGTATTGTTTGAAAAGTGCACTCTAGAGCCCAGCATAAGTTTACACATAGTCTATAAATGTGTATATACATTTATTATGCCTTTACATTAGGAGCCTTGCATTGCCTTTGTTTGTTTCTATTGGTGGTTTTTTTGATTGATTGGTGCATAATTATTACAGAAAGATATTTGGAAAATGAGATTACAGACCAGATACTGACAATATGTATTCTGGTTTATATTTTCAGCTGCTGATTAAATGCTTACATCATTTATGTATGTATCAGTTGGTGGAATCTAATTAATCATATAGTATAAAATGAAAGGGCCTATCCTGAACCTTTTGATAGTTCTATTTGGAAATACAGCAGAAGCCAAGGAGAATACAAGCTTGATTTTCAGATGTCTTGTCACAAAGCACTCTCTTCTAATTCAGGTGCTCTACAGAGAAATCTACCTGTACTCTGGGTTCCTAAAAGCATAATGTTAATACTGATCTGTTGTTGTTGTTACATGAGCTACATACTCATTTGCATTGTGTTTTTACAGCCATCTTTGAATCCAGAAGCTGGAAGACACAACCACCAGAACAAACCTTTAGGGACACCTTCTGGAGTATGGGGTAGGTAAAGATAGTTACATCACTGTACAGAATGCTGGTGCTGGAGCAGAAAGTATGACCCATGTTTAAATGCTAGGTTTTTTACTGAAAAAGATTTTAAAGAGTTAAGTGAAGCAGACAGATTGCAGCTTTCTCTCCTCTGTTGTTTTCCTCTCAAAAGCTTCACTCTAATCTCTTGGCCTTTTTTGTCTACTTGAAACTGTGCTTATCTTTTCATTAAAAAACCTGCTAGTGGCAGTAATGTCACTGTTCTGTGTTTACTCCCTGTCTCACTGCAGTTCCAGTTTCATGCAGACATCACTTGAAAGGCAGAGCAGATTTGAGTGAACTAGACATTAGTTCCTAGCTTGCATTCTTCACATTAGAAGCACAGCAAAACTGTCATCATTCTGTGGGTTGAATTCAACTGACTTATTTTTTCAATTTAGAGAACAGACTTGCTTTTGAATCTGTGGTGTGCAAATCTCTGCCTTTCTTTAAACAAAAGTATCAGTTTAAGCAACTAAATACAGGTTTGTTAGTCTCCAATTAAAATGGTAGCTAGAATCTTTGCTCAAAGCTGAAACAAAAGACCAGCAGTCTCTGAATGGGATGTGTAGCATCCAAGACTGAGAGGAGAGAAACTGGAGCTGTGTAGTAAAGCTGTTATGAAAGTGAACATTTGTATTTCAAAACCTTTTATCTTCTTTTTACAGAAAACCCCCCTAGTGCCAAGCAACCTACCAAGATGCTGGTCATCAAAAAGGTTTCAAAAGAGGATCCTGCTGCCGCCTTCTCAGCTGCATTTACATCACCTGTTTCTCACCTGGCAAATGGCAACAAAGCCACTACCATTGTCCCAAGTGTCTACAAAAATCTGGTTCCTAAACCTGCAGCTCCCCCTTCCAAGGTACAAAAGTTTCCAGCAAAGTTAGTGAACAGCAGATCAAGGAAGAATTCTCTCATTTGACAAGGGAATCACCCCCCTAGAAAACAGTAGGAGTTGAAGTCCAGTAGTTTCTGGGATAGTGGCCTTTACATTAGATGTCTATTGTCTGAACAACTGCTAAACTTGTTAAAGTGCCTTTTGGTCTTCATGCAGAGAAGTAAACTTGAATGGTTGAATCGTTCTTGTCTCAATTAGACCAAACAAGCAATGCTAGAGAAGTGGAATGTGTGCTACAATGTGCTTAAATTGTTCACCTTGAAAGGTCTTTATTGGGTTACAGTACTTCTGATGTGTTTAAAACACAGTTGAGGCTCATATCAGATTAGATTGTTGCATCCTGCAATTTAGCTCTAATTTAGTTGAGTCTTAAAGGCAACCTGGGAAACTAATGGGTTTTGTGTAGTAATTGTTTTTTAGTTAAAGAGATATAGGAATGTTGGGGGAAAAAAAAGTAGTGGACTTAGTTGTGGACTTTACCTTGCCCATTTTTCCAGAGAATCCATGTGTGTAGATGCCCTAGAAACTTTGTAGGGTTGATAGCGGAAGTATTTAAGAAGCTAAAGAATATTATTAGCTAGGTTGTTCTTGAAAAAGCTGTCCAAAAACTTGGAGTTGTAAAATATATTCGTTACTAATGCTGGCTGTGACATTTACAACTAAGTCTTCCTGTAATTAGAGTAGACTAGGCTTACACATTTCAAAGATAAGAGCAGAACAGGGAAGATAAACAACTTTGTTGTAAGAAAGCAGGTTTAGAGCCTCTTTCCCATTTGGAAATTTCTCTTAACTCAGGCTAAATTCTGCCAGCTACAGGAAAAATCTGAGTGTTTAAAAAGGTGATGAACTTAATCATGTATAAACCCTTAATTTGACAAGTAATCTCCTCAGAGAGATGGGATAAATTGGCCCATTATACAGATTATTACAGAGATTTTCTTTCCACATAGTGTTTTCAGTCCATGTATGTACTTGCTTAGATAAACACAATCTATCTGATGGATAAGAAGCCTCCTGTGGACTTTATTTTGCTTATGCAGCTTAATATATGTGTATGTATAGTCTTACCTGGTTTTCATCTCTGATTTTGAGTGGTCTTTGAAACAAAAAGCCACGGGTACAGTTTCTATCCAGGCTCTTAGATTGTTTCTTGGATTGCTTCAAAGTAAAACAGTGTTAAGGAACAGCAATGCATATAGCTTTTCTGTCTTAGCTGCTGTTGTGTGCGAGGTAACTTGATACCAGCTGTAGAGATTGAGATGCACTTCAGAAAGCTATGTAACTGTCTGTTGGTGCTGGTCATGGCACACCTGTCACTTGAAAATGTAGGATTTGCATGTAGGAATCTGTTTAGCTATTATTCCTTGTTGTGTTGCCATCATTGCATTTGTTTTGGCCACTTCTAAAGCCCTTGGTCAGAAGGTTTTCATTAATTCTGCCTAGAAGAGCTGCTCTTAAAGCTTTCCCTAACTGTTCTGAAATGACTCTAAGTTTGGATTGTACAGATGACACACACAGTACATTAATCAGTGCTCACAGTTGGAATAAACCCTTTAATTTTTACAGATGATTTGGAAACCTTGGTCTGTTTTTCTGAGACAGCCTTGTGACTGTGATAAGGAAGTTCAGCTTACATCCAAAATAATAGTAGGGCTTTTCTTGTTAGCTTGTTTAACACTTCATGTAGCTCTCATTTGCATTCCAGATTGTGTATCTGTATGTAAATCAGATCTTATGGCAATATGCAGTGGTAGCTGCCCAAGTACCTTGTAATGAAGCATTGACTGTGCTGAACCAATCGGTAGGCCTGGATTCCATTTGGTTCCATACCTGAAGTTTTACAATGTTGATAACATCTGAAGTGCTGTTTGGCTAGTGGAGGAGGTGTTGACTTTTGGTATGTAGCCCAGGAGATCAGTCACGTGAAACAGGATATAAAGATGTGATTGGTGATTTTGAAACCAATTTGTAAGTGTGTAGGTATTGACATGGTGCTGTGGTTGGGAGAGTATGGTGCTTCTCAGCAGTGGGGATTGCAGTAGGGCAAAATTGTATGCTGGTGTCATCACCTGGGCTTTGGTTAATGAACAGTGAGCATTAGCAAAACTAAAAGGTGAGATACCAGCATATCCTGAGTTAGGAAATCTGCCTGTGTACTGCCTTTTTTAAAGGTACAGACATAAAGCAGCTGTGGTAGGATGCATTATTCTGAAGACCTCAAAAATGTTGTACAGCAATTTCAGTGCATAGAGTAGTAGAGGGGTCAAAGCATTCAATTTGACAAAGTCAGCAGGGTGAGAAAGCTGTGCCACTGTCAAACTGAATGAAAATGGGTTTTGTTAAGTTGTAGCTAGTAGTGTTGAAAGGAAGAGAACTCAAGGCAGCCAAACCACTGCATTCGTTCTTAGCTAATTGTTCACAAACAGCCCATGAAGGAATCCATCTGCAAACAATCCCTTTTGATATTTGTCTCTGGTTGTTGCCCTTGAGTGGAGCTGCCTCCATAAGAAAGCAGTTGTAGGGGTCTGTCTTTGTCTAAGCTGCCACTGTGTGGAAACTGGGAGAACCATCAGCAGCAAAGAGCTGGATCTCTGAGCAGTGCAGCCACGGAATCTGCGGAGAGAAACTTCTTGTCACAGTAATTCTACCCCCTTGTGTTCATACCAGGCAGTATCATGCAGATGGGGTTATCCTCTGAGCCTGAAGGAAATGTCTGGAACATGTGCTGTGAACACTAAATAATCCATTCAGTCATGTGGACTGCTCTTGTTTTTAAGTTGGAGTGCAAGAGTAATGCTGATGGCCTTCCCTACTGATGTATTTACTTTTAGAGTAATAAAATAACCCAATGGTACCAAAATGGTGCTTTCTGCTCTCGGTGCTTGCAGAATGTGAGGTCTGTTGCATCTCACATTTAACTAAATCCCACTTCACTAGTTAGCTGAAGCTGGCTTCAGAAGTCTAATGGGTCAAAGGAACCAGCATGTCTGCTCTCACAGGTGTATTTCTTGTGCTACTTGATCCAAGTTTCTTGTTAGGATCCTTTTTGTAAAGGCTGTTGCTTCACAGTGTTTGTCCTTGGTTGATAAGAGACACTCAAGAATAACATTCCAAGTAACAAAAACTTACCTTGAAGTCTTTCTGCTTTTCATCTAAATCACGAGTGTGTTCCTAAGGATACTGCAGAGAGTATCCAGAGCAAAACAGCAAGTGTTCATGCACTGTAATGGACTGACTGCTTTTTTTTGGCTTTTTTTTCCCTTTGTTGTTGCTAAATCAGTGCAATGATGGACACTTTCAGAGCCCTAGGAGACAAGTAACTTGTGTCGTCAGCCTGGACAGAAATATCTCTTCATGTGCTTCTTCCTCATTCAGGGAAAGGTCCTGTCAAATGCTGCAAACCCTTTCTTTGTGGCATACCGTGTTCCCATCTGAAATGTGAATCAGATTGGGATTCCCATCTGTGGGTAGCTGCAAGATGCATCATGTTACTCTGGTGATTCCAATTAATGAAGAACAATGCTGAATTTTCTCTTTGAGCTCATAACAGTGTTTTACTGGAGGGTGGTGCCCGTGAAGCAGAATTGTGTGTGGTTTTGGGAAAACAGAAGAGGGTGTGTGTTGAGGTAAACTTGAGACTGTTCTTGGAGTGGGAGGAAAAGAAAACCCATACAACAGCCAACATGTTTGTATGTTTGTTTTGCTACTTGCAAACAACCCTTTCTTGAGCCTTATAGTTTACTGTTTGATATCTCGTGTTCTCTTCAATATAGCCAAGCCCATGGAAAGCCAACAGAAGTGAACACAAACCAGGCTCGCTCTCCTCCAGCCGTGACTCTGCCTTTACCAGTCCAGTGTCTGTAACCAAACCAGCGGTACTGGCCAGCAGCTCAGTGCTCACCTCTCCCAAAGAGGTAAGGGGTTGGGGACAGGAACTTTTATCACTCTCATCTACTGTAGCTTAACCACAATAAGGTGTAAAGCCATTGGTGGTTGTCCAAATGTAGAAACACTCCAATGGAGTGTTTCCCTCCAATTTAAAACAGAAGGGCTAACACTTTAAACGGTGTTGTGTAACTAGCCATGGGTAGACTTAGTGTTATCATAGGGCACACACCAAGAACTGATGTGAATAGACTGGCAGACTGATTCCCCTTCTGTTCCTCAGTATGGGGAAAGAAGGGGAAGGAGAGTCATCTGCTCCATTGCCCTTCTGCAGGAGAACAGCACAAGTAATGGCTCAGAGTGGGAGGAGGGAGTTCAACACGTGTATGTCTCCAGCTACAGTGTCTGTTGTGAATTTTGGAGTTGAAGGAGGTAGTCTGCAGATGTGGAAACTACCTACCTCTGGTTTTGGTCTGAAGTTTGGAGAGAATGTTAGAATCAAAATCTGTTAATGTTTCAGCAGCGACTGACAGAACAGGTTTTGGCCAGTGCTCTTGTGCTTCACTTCATAGCAGGGATACAAAGTGTTGGTTTGGACTTTGAAATTCCAGGAAGTTTAATAGAACAGAGACACTGAATAACTTCTCTCCTCTGAATCACAATTCAAAAAGTTTGTGATCATATGTAAGAAGGGAAAAAAAATTCAGATTGTGCTAAGTGACATTCACAGAATTTGAAATGAGTATATTTGTGTTTCACATACAACTGGGGGGGTTCTACTTGGGCATTTGTTGTGTTCCTTTACAGATCTCACTTCTGAAATAAGACCTTATCCTTATGATTCTGTGCCTTTCAGGCTTGACTTTGCAACAGCCTGTCCTTTTGTGCTTTAGCCACTGCTGAGAGTAAAAGCAGTCCTTCATTAAAAGCAATAGTGGGGAAGCATACTCCCATCCCTTTGACAAATAGATCTTACACTGTACTCTTACCTTGCTTTTGGCTGGCCTTAGACAGAGCCATGCCCAGCATGGCCACCTTTGTAGCATAAATATGTAAACTTCAACAGTCTTTCACCTGCAGGTAGGTGCTTAAAGGACATTCACTTTCTATCAAACAGTGGTAATGCAAATCATCTCCTTCACCCATCCCCCCAAAAGGGTCTTGTGTGAAACTTCAGTCAGCAAAGATGTCAGGTACTAATGTAGCAGCAGGAGTAGGCAACTGGCTTTTCCCCAGAACAAGCAGTGCCTCTTTTGGTACTTCTGTGTTACCAGTGTTCATCAACTAAACAAAAAGAGCTTAAAAATTCCTCCCAACTACAACTGAGCACTTACAATACATTTTTTTTTCTTTGAATCTGTTAGAGACTTGCAGTGAAAACACAGGACCATGGCCAGAAAATAGTACTGTAATCCCAGCTCCACAAGCCTGCTACAGACTTTGCCTTTTTATTTCTGAAATGGGGATAATGCCCCTCCTGCAGAAGTGCTGAACATAGCACCTTGATTCATAAGAGACCACAGTGTGGTGAAAAGTTAAAGGGTGGCAAGGAGCACTAGCACCGTTTCCCCAGCAGCCTGTCTTAAGATAAACCAAGATCTTCCTAAAAAGATTCAGGGTGATTTTTCTGTAAGAGATCTGTGTTACATCACAGATCAACAGGCATCTGAACAAACCTGAGATGATACATAGTGCTCTCATTTAATAAATGACATACAAAACAAAAACCTAACAGGAAAAAAACAGAGCTGTTTGATTCAAAGGGCTAAAGTCACCTGTAGAGAAGATGCCCAAGATGACTCCTTGTACCCTTTAAATGACAGAGAATGTTATATAAAACCCCCTTCTACAGAAAGTTATGCATAAAGGCAGAATTGAGGTGAAATTCAGTTCCTTCTCAGGAATCTGTTGTTTCTAAACTCCAGTTGTATCTGTCTTCCCCTAATGTGTAGGAATTAACTTGTGATACCTCAGCAGTCTATTCAATGTTAAAACTACCAAAGAGCTGATGTAGAATCTTCTACATTACCAGAAAACATCTTATCTTCAGTCTCCTTTGTTCATTGTTAAATTCTGTCACTGCAGTCAAACTAGTTACCATGCTGGGAGCTTAATTTCAGTGCTGTGTTAGCTTTTTACCCTACTATTCAGTCACTGGTTGTGTCTGTTACAGTTGCTCATTTGTTCCTTACTGTGTCGAATCAAGCAAAATCCAAAAAGGCCACCTGAGACATGTTTACTGTAAGGCACTGCTTTCAGCATGGGAGTTCCCTGAAAGGAATTCCTTCACACCAGTGTTTCATCTGCAGCAGGCACTAGAAATACAAGCAGCAGCTGCTGCTTTGGTTTTGTTTTGCCGAGTGTTTTAGTTCCCCTGATCTTTGCTCAGAGAGCTGGGAGGATGATAAAACCAGGGTTTTTTAAGTGTTTTTGAGGAGCCTGGATTTGCAACCTTCTCAACCCAGCTTAAAACAAAAAGGAGGAGGAAGGGCAATTTTACTTTGAGGAGAAAAATCAAAGCAAGTAAGTGAAGGAAAAGATGAGTTTTGCATGCAGGATTCTAGTGTCAGGTATCTCTATTAATGGCTAAATTCCTCTTTCTCAAAGTAGCCAGACATGAACTCTGTATACAAGCAGAAGTTTGTTATTAGGAACTTCAGCATAACATGTTCTTGCATTTCTTCTGAGTGGCCAGTCAAAATGAGGGAATTAACTTGAAAACTCAGCTTGGCCAGCAATGCTTTTATTGCAGCATCACAACTGGGCTGCTGCTAGTGTGCAAACTCTTGTGCCATGTGTCTGGGCCAGAGGTTTGAGATCATTAAGAAAGCTTCAACCCCATGAAAGAGGTGGGAGGTTACCTCAGGTTGTCTGTGTCTGGCTGCACACGGAACCCGATGGCAGTGAGGGTGCAGAGCTGGACTCAGCAGCATCCATTCTGTGGCTCTGTGCTGCCCAGGGGACATTGCCCTGGCTGTGACTACCAGTTCCACATCCAGCCCTGGTCAATTGGGATGTGACCACTCCCTGGAAGGGGATTACCACCCCATTGTCAGGATGTCTTAAGACACAAATTTGAACTGAGCTTAACCTCGTTAGTTTTTACATTTGGATGAGGGTTCTGTAAGTGGTGCTCTGCCTTAGTAAACTGTTGTAGCTTCCAGCATTGCTTGAGAGAGTTTTGTTGCCAAGGAACAAAATAAAGGTGTTCATGGCCATGTGAATTGACTCCTAGGGGAAGAAAAAACTTCAGAGTCAATAATGACAGGAGAGAGAACAAGGTGCTGGTGAGGGGAGAAGTGAACATGCCACACCAGTCAGTGGGAATTTGACACAGGAGTTTCTTTTCTGAGGGCACAAGAGGCAGGCAAAGAACCAATGAGTTGTTTGGAAGAGATAAGCAGAGACCCCAGAGAGGGCCTCATCCTCACAGCAATACAACTTGAACATCTCTGTCTTCTGCCTCCCCTGACTAGAGTCCTTCCAGCACCACCCCTCCCATCGAGATCTGCTCCTCACGCCTGACCAAGCTGATGCGCCGCACCACTGATAAAAAGAGCGAGTTCCTGAAGGCACTGAAGGATGACAGGAATGGGGAGATAACAGAGAACAGAGAATGTGACAAGCTGGATGATGTAAGATCACTGTCCTTACTCTGTATATCATCACTATGTATTTAGGGAGTTGGGTACTGAAAAAACCCCATGAGAGCAGAGTACATAACCGAGGCTCTGGAGGAGGAGAGGAGTGAGTGGTGGTGGGCTGGCACATGTGCCCAGCACTGCCATGAAGGGACAGCTTAATGTGATGAGATGCAAACGGGTAAGTGATGAATGAGGTGGAAAGGAAGGTCGCAGGTGGTGAAGGTAATGAGATTTTTGCAAAGATTCTCTAAGGAGTGGAATGATACCGGATCTTGGCACCTCAGTTTGCTTCCAAACTTCTTTGTCGAGCTCCACACTCAGGAGAGCAGAATTCAGTGCTTGTGAGAGGTGCAGGACAGTGGCTCAGGCCTCAGAGGTTGGGAGCAGACCCCTGAGTGCCTGAGGCGGTGGCTTGATGTGTACGTAAAGGCTATGCTTAGGAGGATTTCATTCTCCTGGTTTCCTCTCTCTCTCTGAAGCCCCTGGTGATGGCTGTGTAATGCCAGAGCCTACTCCCTTGGCACAGAAGTGTTCATACCGTGTTGCCTTGTTGCAGCCTGGGAGAAGTTGCTTTCAACTCTTATCAGTCCAGACTCTGTAAAAAAAACAGTGACTCAAGGTGAAAGGCTTGGCTTTACTTCCAAAAGCAGAGGCTCAAGCTCAGATCTGTGCTGTTGGCAGCGTCTGTGCGAGCAGACCTTGATGCTTTTGTTTCTCTTTAGATGGAGAGCAACAGCACACCAGAACCAAAGGAAAACTGGGAAGAGAACTGCCATCAGAACGGCCTTTCTCTCCCTTTGCCGGAGGAGGGGGAAAACCTCTCTCATTCATTGGAAGCAGAACACAGGTGAGTAAATGGCAGTGTCTGGAGTAAAGGAGGGTGGGTCCTTGGACTGAGTGAGGAGGAGGAAACTAGTCCAAAGACAACTGGGCAGCAGCAATACCTTTGCATGCACTGAGCTGGAGGTGTGAGGGCTTTGTGACTAGTGCTGGGCTGGGTGCAACCTTGCTGGAAATAAACCAAGACACGGGTGACAGCTGAGCCAGGGCTTTCCCCAGGTCTGTAATTAAATCCCAGTGCTTCTCTAGTGCCTGTGTGCTAATGCTGCCTGCATATTTACCTGCCCACAAACCCAGTGTGATTCCAGTTAATTTACAGGTAAGTGTCCTGAATGGAGTGACCTGAATGCTGAAGGTACACACAGACACACACACGACTTTCTGTCTGCACTTAAAACACTCCTGTGCTACTGTCAGTGCTGTACAAGTGGGAGAATATTTACCTTGTATCTTGCTTCAGTGAGAAAGCAATGTGTGAGCATCTAGTGCAAGCAGAGAGTAAGTTTTAGAAGAATCTAAACTGTGATACAGGTTTGATTGCCTCATATCCTCCTTTGGTGTCCTTGGGTACAATTTCAAGTACCTGCCTCACTTTCCTTCTGCCAGTCTGGTTATTTACCCATGGTACAGGATTGCTGCTGATTAAATATTTGTAGAGGATATTGAGTATGAGAAATGTTGGGTAAACACAAAGCATTGTTGAAGGGGTCCCTAATATAGAAGATTCCCTGGTGAATTGGGAATGATTTAATGCAAAGCCTTGCACTTCATGGACAAAATGTTCTGTCCTTTGCCATCACTCCCTTGCTTTAACTCCTGTCCCTCTTTTATGTTCTCCACAAATCAGGTTACTGAAAGAAATGGGATGGCAGGAGTATCCTGAAAATGATGAAAACTACCTTCCCCTCACAGAGGATGAGCTCAGAGAGTTCCAGATTAAATCAGAGCAGGTACGTTTGCAGCTCGTGCTGCTGCTCTTCTCCCTCTCCCTTCTCACGCACGAGTCTTCTGGGGTGCGGGTCCTAAGGATGCTGGAGAGGACCAAGGGTTGAGGTGAGGTTGGCGTGGAGCTGGTGACCGTGCTGTCCCTGCCCAGCGTGCTTGTGCAGTTAAATAAATGACAGGTGCCCACGGAGGGTCAGAGGGTTCCTCTCTGCACTTCTGCTGGGTTTCAAACCTGCCTCTGTTCCCACAGCGAAGAAGAAACGGATTTGGGAAGAACGGATTTCTTCAGGGCCGCGGCTCCAGCCTGTTGTTCCACTGGAGAAGCACTTTCAAGACAAAGATTGAGGACTCAGACACAGAAACCAGTAGCAGCGAGACGTCAGATGATGATGCCTGAGAGCGGGCACCAGAAAAGTTAAAATAAATAAACCCAACCCAATAAACTCAGTTCATAGTTCACCACGTGTTTGGGGTTGTATAAACAGAGTTTATTCTGTCTCCGGTCTCTTCAGTTTGGGGCTCGTTTGGGGGTTTGTTTTCCTTTTCTTTTCTGTTTGTTTGTTTCCTTTTCGTTGTTGATACTTCATGCACAAGGGAAATAATTGTATCCCAAAGAAGAGAGAGGAAAAATTGGCTTCTTTAGCTTTTTTTCTTTTGGTTTTGCCCTAATGCTTACTAGAAGTTTGTGCAGCTAGCAAGTTTTGACAGTGATCCCTTGCGGGGGTGGGGGCGGGACACCAGTGGCCCCACCGATCTGACTGATCTTGGCAACAACAAGCTTCTAACAGTGTCGCCCCGCGGCGGGCAACAGTGTGCTAAAACAATCATTGTCAATGACAAAATGGCTATTGAAGTTCTAATTATGTTTAAATTAATGCTAATACCATGGATTCTTTTGTTGTTCTCTGGTTTTTGCGGCTCGGGGGGAGCTTCATCACTTAACCAGGCGTTTGTGGTTTTCTTCTCTTTTTGGGTTTATTGTTTGTTTTGTTTCTTTTTTTTCCTTTTGGGTACAGCTGTAAAATATTTGGATATAGGACTTGTTTGTGTTCTTCTTCTTGCAGCCTTGATATTCAGGGTGGATTGTAAAATATAAATTTTTTGTGAGATTTCAAAGATTAAGATTATTTTGATAACATTATTTACAGATTTAAAAAGAAAAAGAAGTGACTATCACATTGAGTCTGTATGAGGGGGAAAAAAAACTACTGCATCAAAAATAACTAACTTGGAATAAATATTTTGCATCAGTTTGCCAATTCGAATTGTCTTTCTTATGTAAGAGAAGCTTTCCTCTGGAGGGATCTGCAACCTCGGGGGTTTTCATGGCACTGGGGATAAAAGAGTTTCTCCTCCCGCTGTGTTTCTTTTTTTCCCACTTGGCAAACATTGCTGTAGCGCTGAGACTGCAGGAGATAAGCTCTTCCTGTAAGAAGGGAGAGGGAGAACAATGGCGAGACGATAGCCCGTCTTTGGTTTTGTTGTTGGTTTGGTGTTTTTTTTAAGAGGTGATAATAACAACTCCGGTTATCTTCCACTAAAGAAGCAGTTGGCTCCTTTTCTTTTCCCGCTTCATCCACCTGGGGTGAAGCTCGGCTGGTCGGTGTCACTTGTTCCTAGTGCAATGCTGCTGTTTGTGTTCGCACCGTGGCGAGGGAATGTCTGAATCCAAAGCTGTTTTCATTGAAGTCTTTTTTAAAAATTCATGAAAACATTTCTATTAGATTAAAAAGGATTTTACAAACAACTCAGGTGTGGCCTAAGCTGTTTCAGTGTCTGCCGGTGAAGTTCAGCTCATACCCAAAACGTTTTGGAGTGGAAGGAAGTGGTGTGGCGGGGGTGGGGGGATGGAATTGCACCTGGGGTACCACATCCTGCTCTCCTGCCCTGGGGCCGTTTCACACAGGGTCTTGCTTGGCTGTGTTTTATCTACTCCTGCCTGATCCAAGAGGACTGAAGATGTGTAACATAATGTTGATGCTTAGTTGGGGGGTCTCTGCTGTGGACTGGAGGGAGCACTCAGCACCTGCAGCCCCAAGGCAGCTGCTCCCCAGCTCTGGGCCTGAGGGGCGAGTGTTTGAATGCCAGGGGTATCGTGGGGAATGCTCAGGGCTGTGCTGGAGCTCTAAGACCCTTCACAGCTGGCCTTGTTCCCGTTGGAGACCCTGCCCTCGATGACATCAGCCATGGTTCCTGACTGGGAGTATTTGTCTTTTTATTTGTTTCCTTTTTTAATTTAACTTCATCCACTTAAGTAAAAAAAAATGGTGCAACTGTTTCTGCAGCCTTGGCAGCCAGGGGGCTGGTTTGAAGAAGCCCTTCACCTCCCCTCCATGCTGATAGCTGCTCATACTGGGCAAACAGCAGTGCTGAACCCCTCCTGGCTGCAGTAAGGACCCAGCCTGCAGGGGGACAGGCTCTGTGCACCCACAGTCCGGGGAGCTTTGTGCCCAATCTCTCCCTTCTCTGCCCCAGCCTTTCCCTAGAGGCTCTATCATTTGGAAGCTGATGAAACTTCTGAAGTGTTACCAGCCACTGCTGGGAGAGCCTGAGGCAGCAAGTGCCCAAAAATGGCAGCTTTTTCCTGAGCAAGTCACCTTTAGCTGGGATGAATATTTGCTAATGGCAAAGGGGGAGAGTGGCTGACCTGCAGCCCCCCACAACGAGCCCACGGAGGCTCAGGGGGCAATGACTGACTGAGGGGAGCTTCCTTTGGGAACAAGGGGGCAGTGGTAAAGCTGTTTCACCTCTGTGGAGATTGTTTATTAGCTGAAAACCCTCAGTGCATCGTTGTGAGCTGTCTCAAAGAGGAAAACAGACAACCCCCAGACACTCCAGGGTGGGCACAGCTGTCAGCAAGCACTTCGTAACCACGAATGAGGGGTTGCTACAGGGCTGGGAACAGGTCTCAGTGCTGGTGGGGCTTTCCTATCGTGTTTTCTGTGGCTTGCTCAGGTGGCCAAGCAGCATTTTTCCCCCTTAGCAGGGTCTGTGGTAATCACTGGGAGCAGCCAGGGTCAGGGCTGTGGCGCTGCCCTTCCTGCCCAGCCACCTTCCCTCGCCCAGCCCAGCGTAGCAACAGCGGCCTCAAACATTGCAGCCACCCACGACGGCAGCGACCAGGAGGAGCAGGAGGAGCAGGTCCGTGCATGCGTCCCAGCCCAGCTTGAGGTGCCTTCCCCGGGGAACGACCCCTCTGCCCTGGCAGGGAGCACCCCTAAGTGCCCCCTCCCCACTGTGCTTTGCAGGGTGCCCCATGCCGGGCGCGGGGGGCTTCGCCTGCCCAGGCTGCCGCATGGCGTTCAGCTCCTGGCCGCTGCTGCGGGAGCACGAGGAGAAGCTGTGCCTGGGGCCCCCGGCGGCCGGCAGCACCCGCCTCCCTGGGGGGGACCCGCTGCCGGTGCAGGGGGCTCAGGGCACGGCGGGGAGGCCGCAGGACACCTCGGTAGCGTGGGGATGGGGCGGCTCAGCGGGGACGGGGACTGGGCTGGGGCACGCCGTGGGTGAGGAAAGCAGAGGAGTGACGGCCACTGTGGCTGGATCCAGCTTGGCCTGAGCTGCAAAGACCCTGTGTCCTCCCTCCCCACACCACACGGGCTGCCCTCGGTGCTGCTTCTGCCAAAACCAGAAGAGCTGCTATTATTAAGCATTTTCTTTCACTCTTCCCTTCCCGTTTGCCTTTCCGAGGTGGGGGTGGCCCAGCGTGGGAACGGGGCCGAGCCACGTCATCACCTGGTACTGGCCGTGGGGGGCCAGCGTGGGCCAGGGCGGGCGCGGGGGGCTCCCCTGGGCGAGGTGCTCACCCCCCGCGAGCGGGCCCTGCTCCGTGCCGCCCACCCTGCTGCACAGAGGCTGCCGGCAGAGGTACAGCTACCCCCTCAGCCCTGGCGTGGGCAGCAGCACTTGCCACGGGAGCTGCTGGAAGCCCACGAGCGCCATGTGGCCGAAATCCGGGCCAGGACCCGGCAGCTGGAGCAGCAGAGAGAGGGTAAGCACTGGCAGGTGATGGGGAGGCACCTGAGGGCTGCGGTAACCCTGGGGAGCAGGGCTGAGGGGCCATGCTGAGCCCAAGGCCCCTCACCATCCCACAGGGCTGTGCCGGCGGCTGGAGGCCCTGGGGACCAGGGGGGCTGCGAACTTCCCCCTTGAGCGGGAGGAACCAGAGGTGCTGCAGGATGGCGCTGGGCAGCTGACGCATGGCGAGTGAGGCCCAGCTGGGGGAGGACGGGGCTCTGCACCCCTCTGGGGCAGCACCAGGGAGTGGGGGTGCTTTCCATCAAGGAGCCCTCAGCCCCTCACCCTCCCCCATTCGCCTGTTTCCTCCCCAGGGCTGCCATCCACCTCAACACTCTCCTGCCAGCCGCCGGGCCTCTGGCTGCAGAGGCCAGGTGAGGGTCTGGGGGTGGCAATGGAGCCCAGCTGAGCGTCCTGCCGGGCCCCAGCACTGGCTGACGCTGAGGCTACGGCAGGGCACTGCGCTTGTCCTACCTGCGTGCCGGCGGGCACAACCCAGCCGTCCTGGAGCAGCTCCTGCACCTCCAGGTGGAGGCCACGGCGCTGGAGACGGGACCCCGGGGGCCGCACGGGGACAGGAGGACAGGTAAGTCACAACCCCAGCCCCGGGCCCATCCCCAGCAGGGTCTCTGCCTCCACAGTCAGCAGCTGAGGCCTCCCCCCACCGCCCCAGCTGTGCCGGCAGAGCCCCTCGGCTCAGGCTCAGGCTCGGGCACAGGCTCAGGCTCAGGCTCAGGCACGGGCACAGCGGGGCTGGATGCAGCGCTGCTGGCCGTGGAGCTGGAGAACCGGCGGCTGGAAGAAGAGCTCCTGGCGCTGAAGGTCAGGAAGGAGAGGAGAGCTGATGCCGGTGGGTGATGGGTCCCAGGGGCAGCCCCCACCTCCCTGCATGCCGCTGGGGAGAGGGCAAACCCTGCCCTGACGCCGCCCCCCAGGCTCGCGGGCGGCCCGCTGGCACACGCAGGAGCTGGCCCAGCTCCAGGCAGAGGTGGGGATGCTGCGGTGCCAGGCGGAGCGGGCAGGGCCACGGCTGCCCCCCGCCATCCTCCCACCCCCCGTGGCCCCTCCGCTCCCACCAGCCCTGGCTGCACCAGAGCTTTTCACGGTAAGAGCCTCGTCCCGGGGCTGTTTCCAGGGGGTGAGGGGAGATGGGGTCAGGCTGCAGACCCAATGGGATGAGTGTTGAGGTACAGGCCTGGGGAGATGATTCAGGAACCGCTCCCTTGGCCACAGCTGGGGACACAGGTGTCCTGTGGAGCAAGGGCCACCAGGACAGGAGATACCCCCTGCCAGGTGCCAAACCACAGGCAGAACTTGCTCTGCACTCACAACACCGTTTGGCACAGGGTGGCTGGGCAGCTCCTGCCTGTTGCTGGATGACACTGGGACCTCCTTCTCCTCCTCTTAACACCGGTTTTCTCCTTTCCCAGGAGCCCCCCAGGCCAGTGCTGGGGCCAGGCAGCCCTGCAGCCCCCAGCCAGCCCTATGGGACACCCTCCAGCCTCCCCCTCATCCCCTGCATGGCCCTGGAGGATCCTCCTCCTGCTCAGGAGCCCCTGGCACAGCACAAACCTCCCCGCCGGTGAGCCAGGGGTGGGCTGTGTCCCCACAGCACTGCCCCAGTGGCCCCCTACCCAGCTCCAGCAGGAAATCAGGGCTTTGTTAACTATGAAGTGTGGTGAAGGGATGGCAAAATGTTATGTCAGAGCTGCAGCCTAATTATCACTGTGGCCCCACCATGCCAGAGCCCAGGGAAAAGTGTGGAGGGGTCTCCCGGAACCAGAAGGGCTCTGGGCATTCCAGCAGCAGCAAGGGCACAGAGGGCAGGAGCAGTGCCAGACAGGGACAAGTGGCCAGTAGCCACCAAGATTTACTTCAGGGCAGCTCCTCACCCCAGGACCATGCCCACACAGAGCAGTTGTTTCATCCTGTTGCCTGGAGCAGTTTGGGGACCAACAGGCAGCAATGAGGGGTACAAGCAACTTGTGTATCTCCCTGGCCTCTGCTCTCTCCCTGGGGCACATCCCCACCACCAGCCCTTTCTAAAGGAACAGCAAAATCCACTCTTGAAACCATGCTGTGAGTGTAATAAACACCTTCATCTCGTTACTCTCTGCCTCTTGGGGTCCTGTTTATACACACAGACCTTTGCCTCAGCCCGAAACAGCAGCATTGGCTGTGCACCCTGGCCCTGGAGGTGATTCCAGGGCAGGGGAAGTATCCAGTGCTGGGGGTAGGCAGAGATCCTCCTCTTGTGAAGGAAGATGGAGGGAAAGTGATGAAGAGCATGGAGGAGCTTTCCCAAGGAGGAGGTGGAAGTAGCTGAAGTAGCTGCAGTAACACTCCCTGCTCCTTACCCCAGCCCTGGCAGCCTCCTCTCCCCTTAGGCACAGACACCAAAGCCATACCCCCAGCATGTGGCCCCTGCACAAGCACAGGCAGATGAAGCCCAGGGTGCACTCTGCTCCTGCCCCAGGTGAGAGAAGGAGGGCAGGGGCACACAAGCTCATCTGCCTTTGCCAGGGTGCTCCCAGCACACACACTCCTGGCCTCTTAGGCAGAAGTGGAAAGGCTGAGGCTGAGAGGCCAGTGCAGGCAGCAGGGCAGGGAGGAGCCATGGCTGGAGCCTGGAAAAGGAGAGGCAAGCCCAGGCTCATTTGCTTACAATCTTTATTGAAGTCATACAAAAGTTGCCAAAAAGTGAAAAAATACACTATATACAAAACCATTTTCCTTGTAATGAGAGGAGTGTCCAAGGATAAAGAACTATCATACTGCGCTTTCCACAGCAGCCCCTGCTTCTGCTTGTGGCCTTTTCTCTGTCTGAAAGAAAAGGTTTGTTGTTAAAAGACAAGGCAGTGGTGTGCAGCACCCAGCCCTGCAGCAGCTCAAGGTTTCTGTCCTTTGAACTGACTGCTGGGGCTTTGCTGGGCTTCAGAGTCCAACTCTGTTCTGAAATGCTGGTAACAGCTGTGGCCCAGGTGAGAAGTATTAAACCCCAGGAACATCCAGCCCCCAGAGGAGGTTGCAACCCCCCAAAGTGCTGAGATGAGGCTCCAAGCTGGTGCCCCTGCAGCCCCCAGTGTGGGACACATCCTGCCAGCACAACGCAGCTGGGAGCCCAGTGAAGGCCAGTGGGCAATAAAACTGGCACAGAGACCAGGCACAAACCCACAGCTGAACTGAGAGGGGGCAGGGGGAAAGAAGAAAGACAGACAAGCCCAGCCCAGCCTCCTGCCTTAGCTGCCCACCTCCTCTTCCATCTTTTCTGCCACCTCCTTTGCACTGGGGGCCGGGGGCTCACCGCCACCATTCACAGCCGGCTCAGCTTTAGATTTCTTGGCTTCATTGTCTCCCTGTTGAGCCTCCTCCTCTGGTTTCCTCTGAAGACAAAATTGTTTATAGTCTTCACTATGTACCCATTAAATATGTTTCTAGCAAGCCAGCATCTAGTTGTCATTGCACATCACCCATTCAACCTCTGCTTGCTGGCTTCAACACAGATACTCAAGTCTCAACCAAAGCTTCACAGGTCTCACCCACAAGATTCCCAGCAAGACATGAGAGGTGCCAGCATCTGCAGCACTGAATCACCCTGATAGTTTGGCAGGGAAACATGCAACTGCTGAGCCTGGTAACAGCTAGGAGGCAGATTTAGGGTGTCTGCTACAGTCATCACAGAATGATGGGGGTTGGAAGGGACCTCTAGGGATCACCCAGTCCAAGCCCCTGCTAAAGCAGGTTCCCCTCCATCAGGTCACACAGGAACATGTCCAGGTGGGTTTGGAAACCTCCAGAGAAGGAGCCTCCACACCCTCCCTGGGCAGCCTGGGCCAGGGCTCCCTCACCTCAACAGCAAACAAGTTTCTCCTTGTGTTGAAGTGGAACTTGAGCGTTCCAGCTCATGCCCATTATCCCCAGTCCTGTCACTGGGCACTACAGAAAGAAAACTGTGTCCATCCTCCTGGCATCCACCCTTCAGGTATTTATAAGCCTTGATGAGGTCCCTCCTCAGTCTTCTCCAGGCTAAAAAGCCCCAGGTCTCTCAGCCTTTCCTCACAAGAGATGCCCCAGGCCCCTCACCACCTTCAGTTGTATGAGCAAACACTTGGAGAACCACATACCTTTAAAGGAACCCAGTGCTCATCACCTCTTTAAGAGGCAGCTTCCCCTTAGACTGGCTTTACCATTTATTAAGCCCAGCTCTCTATTTCCACTTGGAAAGAAGAGAACCCAGCTCATCCTGGTTGCTTGCCCTTGGGGGATTTTGAGAGATCTGTAGGCCACCCTGCTCTTCTGGCAGGTGCTCAGAGGTGGGCTTCTGTTTAGAGAAGGCCTGCAGAAGCCAGAGTTGGGCTCCCAAGTTAACCCAGTGTGGGTCAGGCAGGCCCTGAGCCATCCAGACCAGTCTCTCAGAGGCTGGATGGTTCCCACACCCGTTGGCTCCCAGTGGAAAAGAGTTTCATGCACCACAGTTGGGTTTGATTTTTATATTTTTCCATTCTAGAACTAAGCCAAAGCTTTAAGACAAGAAATCCAAGTCTACAGAGGCAGCTGGTGGAACTTTAACAGTGTTTGTTCAACCAGTTGTCTCTGGACTCACCTTTTTCCTGACTAGGTGAGAGATGTCTGTAACACACTGAGATGCTCCATCAGCTGCTTTTCTTACTGGAATCTATCACAAGACAGACATAGACATTTGAGTAACAGCTAACAGGAATCCTTAGAGCAGGCAGGAGCTATCAGCATCCATCTTAAATGAACTTACTGTGGAAACAGAACCACTATCTTCACTTTGTGCAAAGCCAGATGTAGTCCCAACCTTGAGAAAAGAAGAACAAACAGTGAAATAATTCCAGCAAGATGATACATGCAAGTGTAGAAAGGGACAGAACACCCAACTCCTTTATGTCTCAACACTGCATCTGTGCACAGGAGAGAGCATTTCCAGCTCTCACACAAACCACTGCTGAAGCTTAAGCCCAGTTTAGTTTCGAACAACTGATGTCAGTGCATTTACTAAACACCCTCCTCAGGTGTCTCAGTTTCCTTCTCACAATCACAGCCTCTAACACTTGTGAGCAGCCACCAGCTCCCAACCTGGGCCATCAAGGCCAAGCTCCTCCCACTATCGCTTTCAAGTTCCACTGGAAGAAGGGTTGGCTGGGGGGAAGCCACAGGACTCACTCACCAGAGTTGCTTTCAGTGCCAGCTCAGCCACTCTTGCACTCTTTTGAGACTCCTTTGAATCTTCTATCTTCTCTTTAATTTCAGGAAGTAGCCCCTTCAGTTCCTCAATTTCCTTCTCATCCTCAGGGGATCCACTTTCTGCCTCCTTGATCCTCTCAGTGAGCATTGCTAGGACGAGACATTGGGGCAAAACAACTCAAGACAAAGCAGCTGTGTCCAGTTACGGATGCCCAGAGGCAGGGACCTGCTAATAACACACCCCCTCTTCAACAACACTGTTACCAGCACCACCTTCAGCCCAGCAAACACTTGCACAAGGAGGCAATGAGTGTAGCAAGCCCCTGCTGCTGCAGGTGAAGGCTTTAGGAACCTCTTACCCAGTCTCTTGTCGATGACCTCCACGGACTTGCCGAACTGCAGGACGGCCTCGTCGAACTGGCTGTTGTAGTGGTAGGCCAGGGCCAGCTGGTAGTGGCTCTCTGCTAGCAGGCGGTCGTGGGCCTCCAGGTACTTCTGCTGCAGGGCCAGGCAGGCCTGGAACTCCTCTATAGCCTGTGTGTAGTTTTCTGCAGGAGGAAGCCAAGAGGTGTTTTCCAAGCAGGCCTGACCCCTGCTTGGGTCACTCAGCATTTTATTGTGCCCAACAACAGACTCCCTGGGGAACAGGGCAGCTGGGCTCAGCCACAGGCTCTTTCACACTGACACCTCCCCACCTCAGGGACTGGCTCAGAGTCCAGTTCTCTCTTTACAGCAAGACTGTAAACAAGGCAGCCAAGTCAACACCAGGCACCCACACGCTGCTGCTTTACCTGCTGCCACGAGCTGAGTGTAACTGCTCACAACTGCAGCCTGGATCTACAGCCAAGGCCAGGCCCCTGCTGCCCTCCAGCCCAGCTCTCCACTGAATGTGTTCTAGTGACATGGAACACAACCCTCACTTTGTAGCCCCTGCTCCAGAAGCCTGACAGATGACTTGCAGTGCTTTTCATACAGAAAGGTTGGCCTCTGCTTGGATTTAACAAGATGAAAAGCAGGGTTTTAGATGAACACATTAGAAGGCAGGAACCTGGGGCTTGCTTCCCACTCCTCCTTTCTGTACTGACACCTCCTGTTAAGCTCAGGGACCCCTCCCACTTCCATAGGGGAAGTCCCAGGTTTCTGAAGCCAAGTGCAAAGCAGAGCTCAAGGCTGGTTTCTCATCTGGCAACACATTATTTCTTACTCAAAGCTTTCTTCTGTTGTTCTACAAAAGCAAGGACTATCCTGGTTAAGGCATCAACTCTTTCATCCATCAATTCCAAAGCTTCTCACTGGGCTGCACTATTGTAACTAGACAGAGTCTATTTTGTTTTCATCTTAACAGCCTCAACCCAGCTCCACTCACTTGCAAGTACAAAACAGTGACAGAAAGTGGAACTGAGCACTTTGTACATAAGAACTAATTTTACTCACCAGATTCAATGCTAACTTCTCCTAGCTTTAGATGAGCTTGAGCTGCATGGAGCTGAGCTTCTTTTGTTTCTTGTCTAAATCAAGAAAAAGAGCAGTTTTCAGCTCCTGATCAGAATGCAACACATTCACTAACTGTTCATGCCACTCCCCAGTCCATCAGTTTCTCTAGCACATCTCCCAATCAGGACTGAAGCCTTTACCTCTTGTAGATGACTTTTGCCAACTCCAGCATGTCCCAGGCTAGCTCAAGGTTTCCAATCTCATCCTCCTCACTTTCCTGTAAAGATTAGACATGCATTAAGTGACTTGGTTGCATATCACACCAAACCACAGGTTTCCAAGCAGTGCTGTCAAGCAATAAATTTATTCCAGGGGTAAACAGTTTCTCTCTACAAGGGAAAAACCAAACATCAAGCAAAACTTCACTGACAGTGCAGATATTTCAGGTGGAAGATAAACTCCCATTGGTAGTTGATATGGCCTTATATTTTTCCACAAATACCAGGAGGCCAAGGATCTTATCCCAGAGCTCAAGTTGCTATTTAGATGAAACAAGGGATATACTTGATGTTCCTTTTTTTTATTTAACTGAGCACTTGAACTTTGTTGGAACGGTCTGAGGAAGAGACCTATCTTCTGTGCAGGAGAGCTGTGCAGCATGTTTAGTAGCACACTCTTAACAGGCCTCAGATTGTTCCAGGTGTTTTGACTGCTACATCCCCATGGCAGCCTGCATTTAGGCAGCACTACACTTCCCACTGAATTCTCACCCTAATCACAGTTGGCTGCATTCAACATGCACAGTGAGACACCAACTAACCAAGCAGAGAATTAACTAACCTGAGTGAGGAGCTAAAACACCTCTCCCTGCTTGCCCCTGCATCTCCCAGGCTGCATTACCCCTCAGGAGACTGCAGGCATTTGTTCCAAGGGCAAGTTTACAGAGGTAAGATCCTACATGGCAGACCATGCACAACACTGGTTTTCAAAAGTAGTTTCCTAAATGAAACACAAGTGGGTTTTCCCAAAGATACCAACAGGACATTTAGACAAATACTGGGCTCTTCCACGGACCCTGCTGTCAGAGCTCAGCAATCCCACCTTGTCTTCCACTGTCAGTTCATTCTCTTTATCATCTTCAGCCTTATAATTTTCTTTATCTTCCTCTTCAGATTCTTCTGTTTCTACAAGGGGAGGAGATAAATGAGAACACTTGTTGTGCCTACACTTGCTTGGCCTGGAGTTGGGCAAGACATTACATCCAGCCCTCTTCCTTCCAGGGACAGGTTAGATGTGTGAGGCAAGAGCACAGACATTGCATTCTCAGCAGCAGCTATCTTGCTGAAAGTGTTGGGCACTGCAGACTGCAGTAGTTCCAGGCTCCCTTAACCCTTGCTTTACCTTCATGCTTTCTAGAACAGGAACTTGCACAGAATCCTGTTCTCACAAATGCTTTGTGGACTCCCACTGAAGCCATGGGGACTTGAGCAGCCCTGCAGGGACTGCTCAGGCGCTGGGCTTCAAGCTACAGGTGTTTTCAGCAAGATAGCTGCCAAGCTGTGTACAGGTAAGACTTGTTCTGAAGTTGTGTTCCTCATGTCAGACAATTAAGTGGCAATGCTACCAATGAACCTGCTGTGTGTGGCACTGACTTGACTTTGGATACTGTGTAGGAGCTTTTGCATGAGCTGCTCTACCAGCAGAAAAACATCTGGGGAAAACGTTCAGTGAAGGAGTAGGGCTAAGGACCTCAGGGCATGGGTTGGCTTGCATGCTCAGGTCACACACTTCACTCCTGCATTATGACCACTGACTAATTCCAAAATCACAGGAGCTTGATGGGGTGGAGACTACAGAACCCATGAGCTCGTTAGTCTAACTCCCCAAAAGCACACACCCACCACTGAGAGGGCGAAAGCTGTATAGAACAGCTCCAAAGGTAAACCTGGAGGGATGTTCAGAAGTTAAAATGGAAGTAGTGGGACAAGTCTGGAATGACACAGCACCAGACCACAATGTTGGAGAGCATCCTCACACAAAGAGAGTTGAGGGGAAAAAAGCAGCAGTATGTGTACATAAGCTGCCTTTCACAGGATCAGTGGGTAACTGCTCTGAAGTTTACATTGTCATACTCCATCCAGACATCTTGTTAGGCAGCTACTCCACCACTGAACATTCCCCATGCTCAGCAGTACAAATCCTTTCAGTGTCCAGAACTATTTAGGCTGTGTTTTTGCCACTCCTAAAATAAGGCTGTTCTTGTGCAGCAGAGTTACTAATGGGCAAACTCTCAACCATCAATTAATGTGTAAACCAGGAAGCACTGGCCTACTAAGCCCATGTGAGTAACACTTCAGAGAAGTGCAGGAGTTTCACCAGGTTACTTTCACACAGTTCTGACAACAGCTACGAAGCAGCGAAGCAGAATGGCAGAAAAAGCTACAGACAGCTGGAAGCCTGCACTGGATGGCAGCAAGAAGCCCTCAGGTTCCAGGGCAAGTTCAGTTTAGATTCACCAATAAAAATTCTGACTGCTCATTACCTCCAGAAAGGCTCAAATGGAGAGGTCCTTCCCCCCACCAAAAGCAAATTTACTATGTTGTCACATATTCAGCTTCTTTCTTTTCTGCTCCACTGTTCTACAATAAAATGTGGTTATAACTCGTGCTTCAAGTTATGTGAAGGTTAGTGCAATAACCCCAGAGGCATGCAAGTGAACATCCATTCAGTATTCTCCACCAGCCTAGCCATCACTTACACATTTCACAGGGCTGTAAGTTTGCTTTCAGGGAAGATTTGCTCTGCAGTTAGTTAAGCGTTAGTCTAGAGAAACTGAGACTATTCACTGCTCCTTGAAACTTTAATTGGATGTAAAAATCCTTCAAGAGCCCCTTTACTGTGCCTTTTCCTTACTCTAAGGCAAACAGAAAATTCTGAATGGAACACTTTTTACCCATTGTTAGCCAAATCCACCAAGTCATCCACCCACAAGTACTTTTCTCCTCTCACTGTTACCTTCACCCTCTTCCATCAGTTCATCTTTCTCTTCTTTTTCTACCTTAGCACCTTCACCCTCTTCCATCCGGTCATCCTTCTTTTCCTCCTTCTCTACTTCAGAAGCTATTTCAGCCTTCTCTTCCACATCCTTAGACAGCTCTTTGCCCTCTGTGGGCACAGGTTCCTTTGAAGACTCTGTCTCCTTAGACTCATCTGGCTTCTCTTCTGTAGTTGTCTCTACAGGCTCTTGTTTCTCCTCCACCTTCTCCTGCTCAAGTGCCTCTGCTTTCCCTTCTGCAGCTTCTTTCTGCTCCACACCAACTGCTGCCTGCACTTCTGCTGTCACTTGTGCAGCTGCCTTTTCTTCCACAGCTGCCTCTGCCTGCCCTTCCACAGCCTCTCCTCCCTTTTCCACAGCTGGCTCTTTTTCTGTTGCTTCTGCTGTCTGCTCTCCCACCTCTTTCTCCTTCACAGCCACTTCTCCAGCTGCAGCCTCTTCCACACTTGCCTTTGCCTCCTTGTCCAGCACTTCTGTCTTTCTATCCTTCTCCTCACTTGCCTCTGCTGCCTTGTCTTCAGCCACTATCTTCTGCTCTTTTTCTACCACCTTCTCTTCCACAGCTGCCTCCTCTTTCACAGCCTCCTGCTGCTTCTGCTCTTCTGAAGTTACTTCTTCCACAGAAGCCTCCACCTTCTCTTCAGCCTCTCCAAGCTCTACATCCTTGTCAGCAACTTCTTCTGCTGCTTTTTCTTCTTCAATCTCTTTCATTTCAACATCCTCCTCTTTGACTTCCTTCTCAGATAGTACTGGAGACTCTTCTGCAGTCTTTTTGGCCTCTTCTTTTTCCCCCATGGCGTTATATACCTGTTCTCTCAACTCCTCCCTTGCTTCTTCTACATGATTGAGGAAGCATAAACATTTCTTCGAGTTTAGTGAGAAAAGACATTAACGGGCACTGACAACACCACCCTCAGACCCTCCAGTGTGTCCATTTGCCATTGGATTAGATGGCATTCCTTAAAACAAACAAGCCAAAAATCTGCTTTCAGAGTACAAGGAATTGGGACACAGTCAACTTAGCAACCTGAGCTCAGGCAATCCCTTCCCCAGGCTGTGTTATGGCAAGCGGCCGCTCAAGCAGTGTGCAGTTCTGCGCCCCAGCGATTTAGCCACAGCTAAGCAAGAGGTGCCAGTGCTTTAACAGTCTGGATTCACAGGAATTCCTGTATTACCTCCAGTAGCAGGTAGTATAAAACACTGTTCCTGGGCTTTCTACAGTCTCTGACCAGCCCTACTACACACATTGTACTGCTACAGGGTTACAAAGCAGTTTTGAGTTGACTTGTGAGGCTTAAGCAAGCAGGTTTGAATGCAGTGTGTCAGGACACAGCTACCTGGTGATCCTTTACACATGCCTTCAGTGACCAGGTCCTTGCAAAAGTTTTAGAGGTCTTGTTCTATCTTTAAGCAAGATCAGAAGGACAAAAACACCCCCCCCAACACACAAAAGAGTCCATATTCAGGCTGCTGACACTCAACCAAATGATTCAGGCTACCCAAGATACCGATGGACTGGACCCGGATCATTTAGACAAGACACAGGCTGGTGCCTCCACAGCACAACATTCAGCGTTACATACCATCAGCAGTTGGCAATGCAGACCCATCTTCAGCTTTTTCTCCTTCCTCTTCAACCTGAACCCCCTCTAAGGCATTTCCCAGCACACCATTTTCCATTCTAAAAGGAAGAGGAGTTTTATCCCTTAGCTCGTGTATCGACACCATTCGACCTGCACAAGCTGCAACGCCATGGCCCAGCCCACCTGCTGTAACCCCACAAACACAAAGCTCCAGCATCATCCTGTCTGGATGAGGGTGAAACCCAGTTATGCCAGGCAGGCTCTCAGCATACCTTGCCAACTCCAGGAGAGATTTTCCATAGTAAAAAAAAGCTTCTGCACACTCATCCGCTGTCTCACCATATTTTTTACCCCTACAAAAGTAATGGGAGAATTATTTGCCTGGGCTTACTTGAGATTTTGCTCTTTTTTGCTTGTCTCCTATCGTTTCAAACAAATAATGAATGCACCTCTCATTTAGCCAGACACCTCTTCCAAACATCCAGCAAAGCAAGTTAATCTACAACCCAAAGAGGTATCGCCATCAGAGATCAATCAAGACCAGTCAACAAGTTACCAGAGAGTAACACTATCCCCACTATTTTCACATTAACAGTCATCAGATGCATACACTGCAAAACAAAGCACCAAACCCTTTTTTCTCCTTAGGGAGCTGCACTAGCAACTATCAGCACAAAAGCCTCCTAATTGCACACCAACTACACTCTTGTCCAACACTTGAGTTAAACAGTTTGTGGTATTGAAAACAGGATGACATATGTAAGGCAAGAAACTCAATCTTTCTTGTGTAAGCCACATCAGCACAGCCAAGCTGGAAAACAAGCCCTCCAAAGGCACACAAAAGCTTCTGCTACTCACAGTAGACTCGCAGCTTCCTGGAACGCGTTAACAGCCGCCGGGATATTCCCCATCACCAAGTGTTTCTGTCCTAAACCCAACAGCTTCTTTGATTCTCCATCTACATCCATACTGGAGAGAGGGAGGAAAAGAAAACTCCATCAACTACAGGATTTTGTCGAAGTTTCTGTAGTAACTTTGCATCCAGCTTTCAAAACCTGCTCAGCTTAATGTAGCAGCGAGTTGCACAGACAGCGCTGCTCAGAACAACCAGTGTCAGGGGGGTTGTTTGGTTTCCTTTGTTTACATGTGGACCAATGTCCTGGTTTCAGCTGGAGCTGAGTTAATTTTCTCCCTACTAGCTGGTACAGTGCTGTGTTTTGGATTTAGTGAGAGAACAATGTTGATAACACACTGATGTTGTAGTTGTTGTTTAGTGCTCGTCCCCAAGCAAAGGGCTCTCAGCTTCCCATGCTCTGCCAGCAAAGAGGTGCACAAGGAGCTGAGAGGGGCCATGACCAAGACAGTTGACCCAAACTAGCCCAAAGGCTACTCCACAACAAAGAATGTCATGTCCAGTCAATAAACTGAGGGGATTGGCCAGAAAGGGCAGGTCACAGCTCAGGCACTGCTCAGCAGGTGGTGAGCAACTGCACTGTGCAACAGCAGGCTTCTCTTGGGTTTTATTCCTCTCCCTTTTTGCTATCTTCCTCTTCATTACTGTTGTTATTATATTCTATTGTAGCTATCACACTGATCTTATCTCAACCCATGAGCTTTGTTTTCTTTTCTGAGTCTCCTCCCCTTCCCACAGGAGCAGGGAGGAAGGAGCCAACGAGTGGCTGCCTGGTGCTTTGTTGCTTTCTGGGGTTAAACTATGACCACCAGCTTTTAGCTCTGATGTCTGAGGGCAGACAGGTAAATTTTAACCAACTGCTGCAAGAAGTGGGTCTCAGAATCTGATAGAATACAGGATGCTGAAGCATACACTTCAAGTTGCACAGCAACACCACAGTGAGTACAGTACAGCGTTTCACCAGACAGCAACGCCAGCTAATCCAAGAAAGAGAGGAGTACGTCCAAGCTATGACTTCTCCTACCCCAGCATGATGCATTTAAGACTGATAGATGCAATACTTAGTTTTAATGCAGTGCATATCACACAGCTCCATTTCCAGAAGGTCCACCATCAACCTGTGTCTTGGACTGGGACAAGAGCAGCTGCCCACATAGGAGCACTGATACATGCTAACACTTCTCCAGCACTAACACACCAAGAGCTTCCCCAGCAACAGCTAGTATTTGTGTCCTTACTAGTCCTTGAAACAGGTTGATTGCACTAGATTTGTGCAGTCTGCTGGAGACCATGACTTTCAGCTCCTACAGCATCCACATCTGTTAAACTTCCAGCCTAACAACAGATTTGAGGGGTGACCTTTGTTTCACGCAGTAAGCCCCAGACTTTGCATTCTTTAGCGACCGACAACTCCTGGCTCCATTCTCACCTGTCTGTCTTGTCTGTGGATGTGGAAGGAGCTGCCAATTCCTCTTCCATCCTGCAAACAAAATATCAAGCAAGTGTTTACGACAGGCCAGCCGTTAGCTGAGCGTAGAGCTCTCGGAGGGGTGTGGGCAGAGGCCTGCGTGGTGCTGGCTCTCAGCTATTCTCCACCGGTTCCCATGCTGGTTTGCTGTGCTAGTTGTCTTCTGGAGACACCTCTTAGTTTCAGTTTTGTTTACTGTTTGAATGAGAGGGTGTGAGGGAAGCAGACGCTTTCACATGCAGTATCGGGTCAACAGGTCTGCTGCCTAAAAGCCGGGCCCACCCACCCGCGCCAGCTCGCAGCCACTGTCCCACACACGCCCCGTGGCTCGGGGCTGCCTCCACACAAACTCGCGGCGCGGAACGGAGCCGCAAAGCGCCAACCCGAGCGCTGTGCGCCGCGCTTCCCGTCAGAAAACGCCGGCTGTGCCCGAGGCGCCCGCCCGAGCCGCTTCCCGGGGCCGGCCGCTGACAGGCGCCGGGGCCGTGGCGGCGGCAGCGGGAGGCGGGGGGAGCTGGGGGCGGCGTCGCGGAGCTCGCCGGGCGGAACAAAGGGCGGCGAGGCGGGCGGCGGCCGCGGCCCCCCCCACGGCCCCTCGCAGACAATGGGCGCCTTTCCCGCCTTCCCCCGGCCCCGCCCCGCGCCGTTGGCGCCAAACCCCGGCGGCGGCTCCTGACGGGCTGCGGGCCCGGCGTCACGTGACGCGGGAGGCACGCCGCCGGGCTCCGCGGCGCCGGCTGCCCCCAACAAAGATGGCAGCACCCGCGCGCGGGTCACGTGGTGGCTCCGCGCGAGCCGAGCGGGCCCAGCTGGCGCTGCAGGAGCGGGGCGGCACGTACCACCGCCAGCGGGGAGGGGGGAAGGAGACAAAGCGTGGGGGGGGGGAGGCGAGCCCGGACAGCATCCCTAGCCCTCCCCACCGAAAGAAACGCCGCCCGCGCTCCCCCCGGTCACCCCGCGACGCGAAGGCGTCCCCCTGATGCCCCCCCCACGCCCCCCTCCCCCGACACGAACACACGGGAACCGCGGCCAGCCCGCGCGGCCCTACCTAGTCGGTGAAGCCGGCGCGGGCTCAACGGAAGGGGGAGCGGCGACGGCCGAAGATTGCATAGAAGCTGCTGGAGACAGAGGCGGCGGCAGCAGAGTGCAGACCCCTACCCCTCCGGCTGCCTATATACCCCCGAGGACACGCCCCGGCCCGCCTCACGGCGCGCGCACGCCGCGGGGGGACTACCGCTCCCGGCATGCAGCGCGCTCGCTCCCCGCGGCCCGCCGGAGACGCCGCCGCGCGAGGCTTGCCGGGAAGCGTGGTCCCGAGAGGCAGAGGCTGCGACGGGGCCGCGCGGGCCGCTGGGAAGTGTAGTGCCGCGCGAGGCACGCCGGGAAATGCAGTCCCGCCGGGAGGCCGGCGCCGCGCGGCATGCCGGGGAGGAAGGACAGAGCTCGGCGGGGTGGGTGCCGCGGGGAGCCGCTGCGGGCCGGGCGCGGGGCCCGCGGCGCAGGGAGGGCGAGGCCGGCCTCGGTGCCCAGGTCAGCGAGCCCTTCGCAGTGCTGGGCTCCTCCTCTCGGCGCCGCGCCGGGCTGGGGCGGGCCCGAGCGCTGCAGCAGTCCAGCGCACTGCGGGCCGATGCGGAGCTCGCACAGCCCAGCCGCCCGCCCCTTTTGAGGAACTCGTATTCCCCCGCTTTCCGCCTGCGGAAGCGTTAACGCCTGTTCTCGGGCGTAACGGCAGCCCGGCCTCCGCCAGGTGAGCAGCCACCCCGCTCATGCAGCTTTCTCCTCAGCGCCCGTAACCCACCGGACACGGCAGCTGCCACGGCTGGAAAGCTCCACACAACTTGCGCAGCAGCAGCAAAGGCGCGGGTGGAGAGCTAGAGGCTCCTTCCTTTAAAAGCTTCAACTCCACTCTCCTTATTCCCTGCAGTAAGAGAGCTGGGAAGCGGGGGTTTAAGAGATATAGAATCGATCTGCCTGTGAATGCTCTCTGCCTGCTGAGACTGTTGATTAGTGAAGTACCAGGAAGTTAATTTGGGACCTCAGGCATGAGGAGGAGGGGGGAAAAAAAAAGTCTCAAAAGTCATCCACTGCATACGGAATTTATTTAAGACATGCAAACATGGAAACATGTGCAACAAAAGCCACTTTTCTTGGCAGGATGACTGTTGTTAACATTCTACATAGCGCCTTCAAAGCAAAATCACTTCCCTCCTGATGTGCAGTAAGAACCGTGTTCAAACTCACCCCTGTTTGATTAGAAAAAACCCCAGGGATTTAATTTCCCATAGAAGAAAATGTCCAGTCTAGTAAAGAATCCCAAGTAGGCTGTAATGGCTTTCTCCCCTGAGGTAAATTCAGCAGGAATTAGGACACACATTACTGAGGAACACAAGTTTAACTTTTACATGTGGATTACAACAAAGTGATAACCAGGTTTGTTCCAGCTGAGCTGCACACTGAGGCCCAGGGCAGGCAACACCCGAGGCAGTGTTATGCTTGAGAGGAATGTATGGTTGTACATAGGCTTGCTGTAAAGGACCTGCTCACATAATCCTTTCTTTTTTGAACTATTTACACAGTGAGGATTATTTTTCTGTTATTGCTATGAAGGGAAAAAAAAGGTGTTCTTTATTTTCCTTACAGCCAGTTAAGCTTGCTTTATGCAGCAGCAAACAAGGAGTCATGCCTATGACTGTCTCTGAATGGCATCAACAGATCTGAAAGAGTTCCTTTGTTTTAAATCCAAGGCCTTTAGAAACTCTGCCTTCCTACCCTGTCTGCACAAAGGCAAATGAGCTCAAATCCAAGCGGACAGGTAGAGAAAGCCAAACTAAAGTGTTGACATTGCTAAGGCCACAGAAGGTATCACCATCAGAGCGCTGGGAGGTATTAACACCTCTTGCCCTTTGTGCTCAGATGGCTCCAGAATTCATTAAGAGACTTAAACAAAATGAAACCCTTGTTAGAGCTACAGTTCCAGTCCTGCTCAACAGTGTATCAGTAAATTAGTCCCTGTCAGGGAGTAACAACAGAGACATGGCAAGTGGGAAAACAGGCACAGGAAAGGCAAAGGATTTGCCTAATGCTACCAGCAGATCCCAGTGGAACAGGAGGCAATTAGTCTCCCAAGTATCAACCCAGGCAGGAGACATTAAAATGGAGGGGACCTTCTGACAGGTCTTTGCTCTTACTGTATAGCCAAGGAACTAATTTGGTCACCTTCCAGAACTCACACTGGACATCTTTGGTAAACAGACACTGGGCAACCTGATGGGAAAAGCAGAATGTCTTCCTACAAGACTTCCTAAAAAGTCCTTGTGGCTTTTGTGATAGGACAACCAGAGCTATTATCAGAGCTGAAACCTATCTATGTGACAAGCAGAGAGGATTGCCCTGAAGGCTTGCTCCAGAGTATGCATCGATTCTCCTCAAATCAACAGGCAAATTAAAACAAGAGAGTTCTAAGTTCCACAAGCACTCTGAAGTGGATGAAAAACACAGGGCACAGCTGGTTACTCGGGTTTTTATCAACACAGGAACAGTTTATGGACACAGTGCAGCTGCAGCACATTTCACTTCTCTGTATAAAAAAATATTAATAAAGATATCAAAGCTGATGGCTGGGCAGTTGTTTAGTCTTAAAATGCTTTCATGTCTTCACCCTTTTTTCTTCCCCACCCAAAGTATTGCCCTGGCCTGATAATGACACGATTGGAACTTTGATTTAGACTCCCTCACTCTTTATCTAATTCCCCAAAGATTTGACGCTTCCAGAAACAAGCTTGTGGTCACTGGAGTAAATCCACAAACTTTGACATGGAGACCACACAATCTCCAGAAGGAAGTTAATCAGCAGCAGTACATTGTGAGTGAACCCCCTCAGGAAGGAAGGTTTCATTTGGATAGATTTGTGACAAATTGTGGTGATTATTTCACGGAAGGGCACAGAGAGGAGCTTGTTGTTCTAACACCTGATTTTCTAGTGGCTAATAGGGGTCATTGAAGGGATAATGAGGGTGTCCAGCATCTCTTGCTACTAGCTTTCCATTCACCTGTGAAGGAAACAGACAGACTCAAGTCAGACAGATAAAAATCCATTCTTACTCTTTCAAATTCTGCATGGCTTAGATTTATAAATCTTCATATCCCAAACATGTGGGAGCATCTTTTTCAGCTTAAACAGGACTTGTTCCCTCTAGTCCTGAGTTCTCTTAGCCCTTCTGGAAAGAAAAATTTAAAATCATTTAAAGAGGGAGGTAGATTTGTGTAGCCTGGAGCAGGAGTCTGTCAAGCTGCCGAGGCTTGAAGAATTAGATTAAGAATAGTTCAGAGCCTTTTGCCTTGTAGCTGTTGCTGAGTAAGTGTTGTAACATGCACACTTCCAAACACTTTACTGGAGTTGGAGGTTTTGCTCTTGCCTCCATGATGGAGTTGCTGGGCTGCCAATTTTACAGATGAATACGATGAAATGTGGTGAACAGCTTGTTCAGGATCACATACTGAAGCATGAATAGTAACACTGAATTCCTTCATAGCACTTTTTGGTTTGAGAACATTTCCACAGAGGAGCAGCTTCTCCAGCTGTAAAATGGGAATACTGAACCTGATACTCAAGAGATGACAGATGCTCAGGCTGGCACAAAAGCAGACATGGCCATGCACAAGTCTCAGTTCCCACATCCCACCTCTAAGCATTCAGATGTACAAGTTGCATTTCTAGTTGCACTAAGCCCATTGCAACACCTACAGCTTCCAAGGAACTGAGGTTAAACTCTTCTCTTTGTCTGTAACATCTGGTGACGTTTAGGTGCAGCACTGGCAGAGATACACATCTCCCTGGGTGACAGGGTAGCTTCACTCAGCTAAAACTTTAGTGACCAATGACTAAATAAAAGTCATGTTAAAGAAATCAGTAATTTTTACACATATAAATGTAATGTTAGAGATCACTCAAAAATGTTAGAGGCAGAAGGAAGCAGAGACCTTCAAACCAAGTATCCACTACTAAATCCCTCTATTAGCTTTCAGTATAAAGCTTGTCTTTCAAAGCAACAACTGCAATCTCTAGTAATGAACAGTTTAGCGATTAATGAAGTGTGAAATTAGTCACTTGGGGGCACTCCTGAGCAGAAAACTAAGATGTTAAGGTTGTAACATTTGACTGACGTTCAGATTAAAATAACATAAAGCTGAAATGAAGCTGTCAACCGAAGGCAATCCTTAAAACTGGGGACAAAAGTATCACAATACCTTCAGGTTTCTTCATATTCTCGTGAGAACCAAGAACCTCCAACCACCTCATGTTCCTACAGTTCATTTTCTTTATTCCCCCCTACAGTTTCTTCCCCCAGCATGTTTAATTACAGGTAAGCATTCTCGCTCGCAGTGTGCCAAGACAGCAGCTGCCAGAAGCCATGTTTCACACAGCTGATCACAGCCTGCCCCTGGAATCTGAGGGGTGAGGGGGAGAGTATGTGTCAAATCAGTGAACATACTGCAGGCCAACTATCAAAGATAGACAGATCACCATGTGTACACCACCATCACTCCTCCTCTCCTGGCTTGCTAGTCATTCAAGTTTCACCTAAATGGATTCCTCAGCCAATTATGTGTTTCCAGAAGTTTGGATTTCAGGCTAGTGCAAGGTAACTGCCAACCTCCATCTGGACAATGAACTGTTAGAAGTATAGAGCAACTTAAATTTTTCCACATTGAATGGAACAATCTCTCCTCAATCTTTAAACAAAACACAATGTGGAGAAGAGTGGGACAACCCTAAGACCTTGTGGTTATAGATCAATGAAGTAAAGCATAGCAAAAACGTCTCGCCAGTTATGACAGAAGCTCTGATATCACTGTCATACCACACTTTGAAACCCAGACACCAGAAGTTAGATTCACAGAGGAGATAGGCATGAAAGGTTAGACAGGAATTTTAATTCACAGTTGATGAAAATTCTTTCTGATAAGCCCAGGAGGGCTGGGCAGGAGACAAAAGGTTCTGCTAGAGATCTTACAGCTACAGAGCCTTGCTTTTAATTCTCCTCATCTTGCTTCTTCCTGTCTTGTTATCTGACAATATGGCAATATCTTTGAAGCCCAGCTGCATCACATTCACCCTTTTTCTAGCTAGATGGGCTAGCACTTTGAACTGTATTTCATCTCTCCTTTGTGAATCACTGTGATCTGATCACGTCTCCCAGGCAACAAAAGCACATGAATTGTCTCTAGCTCATCCAAGCCAGGCTAACACATTCTAATGTATTTTGCAGCTTTATTAAGGAGACAACTTTGTTTGCAGCATGAGTAGCAAAACACTTGAAAGAAACATACTGTCAGCAGCAGGTGTGCTTGTCACTACCACATTCACATACATTAGCAGCTAAGTCTGCAGTTCAACATACAGACTCCTGACCCATAAACACAGAAATGATTTTGGGTGCAGGGATGTGGGGGTTTATATTTATGCACACATACTGAAGCAACCATACTGTTAAAAGCATGGCCTTGAAGCTCTTGTAAGCCCCAGCATGCCAGGGAAAGCTGTGACAACTATCTACTCTTGATAGGAGACAGTCCTTCATCACACATTCATAACTTCTCTTTTCTCACTCAAGGCTAGGCACTGATAAGCTCTCAAGTACTCAAAAAACTCAATGATAAACCCTGGAGAAAAGCCTTTCCCAAAGAACCCCTAGAGTCAGTAGCCACTGACTACTGAAGAATCACTGAGAGGTACACAAAGTGCTGAAGAGGCAAGGGTGTGCATGACAGCTTCCAAATTTGCAGAGACCCACTGTATCTATGCAGTGTATTGTATGATAGAGAAGGTATAAATCACTTCAGAGTCATCAGAGCACAGCTGCCATGTGTTGGTCAGCAACACACTAGGAAACAGCAACAGCTCTGCTGTATAGTCAGAATTGGGACAATAAGGAATGAGAACACAACAGAGGCAGGAGACAAGGCATTGACTTATTTTTGCAGAGAGGGGAAAGGAACAAGTTTAGGTCCTTTAATATAAGAAAAGAAAGACCAAGTGGGCTTCAACACTTACAAGGCATTTGTTTTCTCTAAAAACAGACTGGCATCTGATAACAGAAGAGGTAAAGTTTCATGTAACAGAGTGAACTACCAATTCTAAAAGATGCTGTGGCTAGAGGATTTGGGTGAAAAATACAACAGCCTTAGCCAAACTCCTTACATTGGAGGTAAGTCATTACAACAGGTGCTGAAAGAGGGGATATCCAGTGGAGTGGACAAATGCCCTCAATGTGACTTCCACGATGGATGTGGAGAACCAAAAGGACCTTGATCCTCCACTGATTAACTTGGAGGTTTATGGTATAAAATAGACAGAGACAGTTGGAACAGGGAGTACTTCTGAAAGAGTGGCATAGAGACCTTAGCCTGCTTGTACACAAGAACAAATCAGCAGGAATTTGGTGAGATCTGAAGATGGGACTGTGGCATAAAGGCCATAGATGGGTCAGGAATGAGAATGAGAGTTGCCATCAGGGGCCAAAACCCAGCTTTTGAAAAATTCTGTCATCTTAGATATCCTAAAAAAGATGCAGTGTTCTTAAGTAGTTCTGATGGGACAGTAAAGGAAAGAAAACTGTAAAGAATCCAAGTTGTGGACACATACAGATAAGGAAAACTAATCGAAAGGTTAGAAATTTACCGTAATCATGGGCACAATGTAACGCCAGTTTTTATTCAGGCTTCCAATGTGGCTCATCTCCTCTTCTGTGAGGCTGAAATCAAACACCTGAGAACAAAAGCAAGAGGCTTTCTTCTATACCCATATTTTTTTCATATTTAATTGATGTTGACTCTTGCTTCTTGATTTTATTTCCTTTGTAAGTCACAACCATCCCCTTGTGCCCAGAGATCCACAAGCAATAGAGCTCACTTAAAGGCAAAACTACTCCACTTCTCAATAATCCAGGACAGAATGAAACAGCAACAGTGACCTGAGACATAGCTGATTATTTGTGTGTGTAATCTCACATGACAGAGCAAGGACACAATTTTAACTGAGGCAAACACTCACGAGACTGGAATAATTTAAGCTGTAGTTATACAACATTTCTTTTGTATTTTCAGAAAGAAAACCTACATGCTGTATTAGAGTTGTAAACTGAACATAATGCAACTTGTAATGTTTCAAACACCTTTAGAAACTGCAACTTTGAGAAGTTTGAGCCTCAAATAGAGGGAATTTCCAAGCGAGTCTGGAGTCTCCTTCCTTGGAGGTCTTCAAGACCCACCTGGACATGTTCCTATGTGACCTGATCTAAGTGAACCTGCTTCTGCAGGGGTGCTGGACTAGATGATCTCTAAAGGTCCCTTCCAACCCCTATCATTCTAACAGAATTTGTCTTGAAAATTCTTGGCTTCAGACAGTATTATTTTATCTTCTGTTTATAAATATCAAATTGCAATTAAACTCCTTTTATGAAAAACACCAAAGTAAAGGCTTAAAGCCTGAGGTGTTCGTACACTTACAGACTCTAAGCTTTTACTGAGACTGCATAGAACTCTTCCACAAAGATAAAATCAGTAGGACTTATCCTCCAAGTAAGTATTGCCTATTCAGTCAAGTACTCTGTTCCCATGTGGATCCAAACTAGCAGCATGCTACATGGCAGAACTGTTTTACAGGAGTAACAGTTAGAGACAAGTCCTAACTTAAAAACATGTCACCAGCCCATCTGTGTGATTAAGTGCTTAAAAAAATAATTTACAAACCCAAACCACACAGGGAGTGATTCAGAGACTTCCCTCCAAATTACTGGAAGCCATAATTCTTAAAGTATTTCAAAAAGCAAACTGTTTCTAGCTTTGGACCAGGAGTCCATCATGCTAATTCTGTTCCTTCAGCATGATTAGAGTGACAGTTTGCTGCAGAAATAGTCACCATCCTTCACCTGCAAGGTACAGCAACTGTTAATAAGAACAACTGAACATCATTAGAAGACTCCCTCCTTGTTCAATAAATTTGTATCTCAGAGAAATTTCAGTAAAGATTTTTCATTTAACTTCTACAAAGTACATTCTTTACCTTTTGACAAGACTGTACACGTGCACATATGCATTCACACAGTTTACAATACTTGCTTACAACGTAGCAAGTTTGTTTTCCAAACACCTTTACCATTCAAGTGTGTGCACACATCGATGAACAAGTACAAATCAAGTACCTTAGCTTGTTGTTCTGCAAGCAGGACAGTATGTCACTCATGTGAAAGGGCATTACTGAAACTCCTTTCCTCCGTTTAAACTTACCTGGAGATTCTGCTGAATGCGAGCTGGAGTGACACTCTTGGGAATGACAACCACTTTACGCTGCACTTGCCATCTGTTAAGAGGAAAAAGAGAGAGATTTTCCGTGCTTGCAGCCCAAGAACAACACTAATTATTTTGGTTGAATAATAAGCTGTGGCATCAGAAATGAAATAAATGAAATAAAAACATCCAGAAGAGGGTTGACATAGCACTGCATTGTATTAGGACCTAGTATGTCCAAGCTCAAGCAAAACAGCAGCCACCACACTAAATAAGAGGAAGATGTTCTCACCTTTGAACAAGCAAAGCAAGCTTCAGGTGCTTTAAGCTAGAATCAGTCAGAAAAAGTTCTAACATGACAACCACTGAGAAACTAGAAAAAAACCCCAGATCCCTCAAGTGCTTGTCTAGTCATTTGAGCACAAAAAGACAGAAATCCAATTTTACTTCAGAGAGTGCTGATCACATTCTGGATACCACTGAATCATCTTGTTTCCCAGTATCCAGCAGCTGTCTTTTGCTATATAAAAACAAAACAGCAATAGGTTCTTCAGTGTGAAGAAGGAAGATCCCTTTCCTCAGCCCCTCTTCCTAGGAATCCATTTGAATGTGGTAGCAAGAGCTCAAGCATTCAGGCAACTGGCTATGTGCAGATTTAGTCGATGGCACGCAAATAGGATGCACAATTGTCCTTAACAATTGTCCTTAATTCCCCAGCAAAAAAAAGGTAGTCCCCTCTTAGGTCTAGTCCATCTATCTACCCTGCAAACACCAAACAGGGCTTGCTTTTGGCCTTCCCTGTGATTTTAACTCTCCACAGATGGGGAAGAACACACACTTCAAGTAGATTCCTTCTAGCTTGCATGTTTTGCTTTATTTAAGTCCAGACCTCAAGCACCATCCTCCCTCATAATAGTTCCATACCTGAGGATGATCTGTGCAGGTGACTTGCTGTACTTTTCTGCCAGTTTTTTGATCCCAGGTTCTTCTAGAAGCACAGGCTCATCTGGGTTTTTCCACATGCGATCGGGAGAACCGAGGGGACTGTAGGCAGTGACAACCAGTCCTCGTTTCTGGCAGTGTGCTATCAGCTCGTTCTGAGCTAGATAAGGATGGCATTCTACCTATTAAAATGACTCACAATGAGTGGCTAGAGAACAGATATCAACACAAAACTCTAAACAAAGAGGAAATCAAGCACAGCAACACCGAACACACCACAAGAGATCACTCTCTTCTGGAAAAACTTCTGAAGATACAGTTTAAGTTAATTTTGTCAATTATCCTCATGAGGGTAACTTACTGCCAGGAGAACTAACAAGTGTCTAGTAGGCTAAGTTTACAGGAAAAGGAGAAGAGATTGCCTTAACACCTTAGAGTGCTGGATGTTCCCTATGTGTCAAACACATCATTCAATGAGTGAAGAAGCTCTCTATAGAAGGGATTCAAGTTACTTCCTCACAATCCTTCTTTCTTATAGATTAAGTTGTTCCTCCCAGAGAAGATGAGCTCTTCCATAGACCTGGTCAACTAAGCAGGTATGAACAGCCACAGAACATGAATACAGGCCTCCTCCCGAACAAAATAATCTGCCTGGAAAGACCACCTCTGTGTGTCTGCTCCGACAGAGCTGGCTATACTCTTCCCTGCGCGTAAGAAGCTCCATCTTTTGTGCTAAACACATAGCATTGATTCACAAATTCTTCACTCTGATGGACAAACAGGAACGGTATTCATCCTCACCTTTATTCATCTTACCTGGAGCACAGCTGGTTTGACAGTAGCTACACTTAGTACATCATCAATCTGACGACTGTTGAAGTTTGACAGCCCAATGGCTTTCACCAGACCTTTTGCTACCAGCTTCTCCATGGCCTTCCAGGTATCCTTGTAATCAGTGTAATCATAACGCATCGTGTTATCTGGATTCTTTGGGAAGAGATTGTCCCCTCGCCTACAGCAAAGGCAAGGTGGAAGTACATACATCACATTATTTACATTAAATTCAGTCCTTCAATAAAAGAAAACTGCCTCAAAGTATTCTTCAAACCTTACATGGAGTTCGGAGGGTAGAGTGAGCTAATTTGCCTGTTAAAATCCATTATGCTGACTTAAACTATAAGAAGTTATTTCACATACAGCATCCCAATGCAATGGGCATTACAGATAACTAAGCTCTGCTTCAACTATTTGAAGGCTAAGAGAAAAACTGTAGAATAAACAGTTTCCAATGAGAAAACGTGAAGTGACTTTATCAGAGTATCAGTTTTGTCAACAGTTTCCACAATATGAAACAATTTAATTATTAGCAATATCTAAACACACATAATTTATGTATTATTACCAAAGCAATGTTTAGTTTCTTTTTCAACAACTGGAAAACAAACCTGTTTCACAATAGGGGGAATTTTTAACAGTTCCTCCTGCAAACCAGCTCCAGCTGAAAACACTTCCTCATTCTGTTATGCTGAGGAACATATTTATACTTTGAGTGTCTTTCCTCTTCTCGTAGGTGCTTTATGCTTTGTAAAATTCAGTTCATATGAGTAGAAGGAGAAAAAAAAAAGTTCTCAAATTCACAGGACAGACAGAAGTCCCTTAAACTGACAAAGTTTCCCCTCAGTAAAGTCTCCATGCAAATATCTGGTCAGGAGATTTATTAGCCTCCTGCTTTTTTACTTCTTGTAACAGAGAAATTGACACATTGCTTCTAAATCTACAAGAAAATAAAGCAAGGTACTCTGCTTCTGGTGCAGCTGTAGCATAAGTGCATTTAGCACTTCACTGGAAAATTTTTCCATCTCATTTTTCCTCAAATCATGGAATTACTGCTAAAGTCTCATAAGAAGCTATTTCAGTTTCTTCCTCATACAGATATCATCATGATACATGTGTATAGCCACTCCAGTACAGTTAATACCCATCAGTGAAGAATGTTGCCTTCTTTACAAAACACTGAATTCTCATTTTACACAGAAGTAAAACTAAGGCATAGAGCAGTTACATGGCAAACTTGAGGAGATACTGAAAGTCAATGGCAGAAACAACAACAGCTGACACACTTCCCCAAAGCCTAGACAAAAGCAGTAGATTAAAACATGTTTTAAACTTTTAATACACTTTAAACTCAAAGATTTTACCTCATAGCAAGTCAAATTTGCAGCTAGTATAACATAGCAAGCTTCACTATAGAAACCTGTCCCATAAAGCTTTTACTTTTTCCCCAGGTAGACTTTCAGTGACCTAATTTCAGCATCCTTGCCAAACTGTCAGAAGTTCAGAGATCCTAATTTCACTACCTGTTTGTTCTCACTCTTAAAAAAATTGATTGCTTAAATGAAGCCTTAATACTCTTTTTAAAGCCTCATCATTGCTAAATAACGAGAACAATTATCCTTTTCCTATTTATAATAGTTCAGCACAAATCCAGAAGTTTTGTCTCCTCTATGATGTGTTTACAGACATGTTACAAATCCAACAGTAAACAATATCCCACACAACTCAAACACAAAGAAATACATTTGAGCAGTTGTTTCTGTGAGTGAATGGACCAATCATGAGTAAGTGTACAGGTTATGAGTAGAAAATAATGTCTATACGACAGTCCATTGGATTACTCAATTAGCCACACTGAAAAACAGCTCAGAAGGAAAGACATCAGGATATAACACCAGCCACTTATGTAAATCTGGGGTTTCTGCATTCTCTGCCCTTTCCATGTAGAACTTACTCAAAGGCATGAGGCCAGTGCATGAGGTACAAGTCCAGGTAATCCAGTTTCAAATCTCCGAGTGTTTTCCTTAGTGCTGGCTCTACATCTTCTGGGTGGTGCTTGGTATTCCAGAGCTTTGATGTTACAAACAGGTCCTCCCTTTTAATAACCTTTAAGAAAGGGAGAACACAATTAATTGGAACAAGTTCAGAAAGAGTAAATTGCAGCAATTGCCCAACTAGCTTTGAAACAAAGAGAAAAAATTATGTTTTTTGGGTTTTTTTAAGTAAGGTTACCCATGCAATCTACAAATCAAACTTTTCACAAATACACTGGATGACGAAGCGAGAGTGAGATACACTCTTCTTGGCAAGTACTGAAGCATGTGAAATACTCAGCAATTTATCAGAAGTTCTGAAAAACAAAACAATCCTCTTCACACACACACATTTCCCCAGTCTTTCCAATTCAAGGGTTAAAACCACTACTACATGTGATGTGACCAAAATAATTCCATTCCATTCATATGTAAACGTTGTCATTTCTGTTTACAAATTAATATATTTGAGACACAACCAGTTCACTTTCTATATTCATTCAATGTTAGAAATCATCTTCTCACTGAAAGATCCTGGGAAAATAAACAGAAGAAGTTTCCTCAGTCCTCTGCACTTGAGTTTCTAGGTTCTGGAAGGAACAGACTAAGAACTGAGCACCCTGCATTGTACTGAAAGGTTAAGACCCAGAAAATAAACAAATACAGAGTTCATTAACTAGGAAATATAAAATGCAAAAGGGAGATCATATTTGGTAAGCTGAAGCATGGAACACCAGAGGGCACTTGTCACAGTCTCATATGTTACCAAATTTCACTCAAGTCTATACTTTGTAGAAGATGGAATGATTAATTCCTTAGTTTCTCTCCTCCAACCATTCTGTTATTTCTGTGTTTCACATATGGCTGTTGTGGTCAAAGACAAAGCTGTTTTAAAAATTCCAGGTTTATGTTAGTGACTAGTTAACATGAGCTAACAGTTCCATGCTTCCCTACATTAGTTACCATACCCAGTAGGAAGGAATCCCTGGGGCAAGCAAAAAAAGCAGCCTCTCTCAAGCTAATCACATAACAAAGGGATTGCCCTAAAGCCAAGGCAAGAGCAGCAGGAAAGCAGGAACATAAGAACTTTCTTTCCTTGGGCTCTGAGGCTGTACAGGTAATCCTTCTGGCCCCTGTAGCCAACATGAACAAGAGCATGAATTAAGACTTCACCTCAGGTCATCCATAAGAATGCTTGTCACATTACATTACATTAGGATCCTCAGGGGCAGGCCCTAAAGTCACAGCTACCAAACCTTCAAATGCAATCACTGTTTTAAAAAACCCAACCATGTATTTACTCTTTTAATCTACAACCAAAAAAACCCCACAAGTCACCAAATTTACTGTGGCTACCCACCATTGCATGCTATTCTAGACTGGCAAACTAGATTAACTTTTCCAAACAGTCATGGCAAATATTTTACATTATAACTGTTGATGCTGGGAGCTTTGAATTTTTGAACACCCAAAATGGGATACTTTGGGACAGGGGGAGGAAAGAGTCAGGCAGGGAAATTGAAAGAAAAAAGTATTTCCTGCAGTTTCCATGCAAGTGTTTCTGACAATCCTTCCTCTTCCTGACAGCCTGAATGGTTATTAGAGGAGAGGAAGCCCTCTTTCATGCCTACTCCTGAATAATAAGAAACAACTGGGACAGGCTAAGAGGAAAAGCCACAAATTTTAAACTGGAGATTGTTGTGTTTTCACCTTGTTGGGCCCAAGGCATTCCTGGAAAGCCTCCCCGATCTCCGTTTCATTGCTATAAGCTGCTGCGCAATCGATGTGGCGATAGCCCACGCTCAGGGCATATTTCACTGCCTCTTTCACCTGTAAGAAGGGAAAAGGGACACATCACTGGAGGAAAAAAAAGGTAAATGAAAAACAACAGGGAGTTAGTGAAGAACATCCCTAAAGTATAGGCCTGTGTAAGGTCAGGAGAGTCAAACAGAGCAAGATGTGGTCCTCTGCGGCACAGCCTGTAGGACTGAAGAGCTAATTGCTTGAAGACAAGCCAAAGGTAACAAGAAAACAGACTGTGCATGCAGGCCAAGCATGCAAGAACTTGCCAGACAGAATGGGGATTCATTCTTAACTATAGTTGCCACATTCTTCTCAAATATAAAGTGAGCTTTACAGATGCAGTTTTCAAATAAGCCATGGCTTAGGAAGACAATCTTTCTGGAACTAACATGCCAATAAATATCTGTCAAACCTGGAAGATATCTCCTCTCTCTCAGTACAGGGAGAGCATGGTTCCTAACCACAGAACTGCCAGAGTTTGGGTTTGGTTCAACTGCTCACACTTAATTGCTGAGATAATGCTATTTTACAGCACAGCTTCCCACCATGTCTCCTCACTGACTGCACAATTAAAGTCACTACACTGCTGACTATTAACCATTTCCTCAGGGCATTTTGCTTTCCACATTGCTGGCAATGGCACTCTATATTGTTGCACTTAAGCCAGAATGGTCAGGAATCGAGGCACTGTGCTTTGTTTCTGGATTGGAAGGCTCTAAAGAAACACAAGCATAAAACTTCTTCACATGTGGGCCTCAAATACGAAGCAAGGCTAGAAAGAAAAGGTGTCATTCTGTTTGCTTCAAGGACTCAAAAGTAGCTTTTGGTTAAAGACTTTTAATACCTGATTGTGCAAGAATCAAGAATTGGTGCAGATTTCAGTGTAGTCATCATTTCCTATTAGGTTGATAAGCATTAAGCAAGATATATTTTAACTTCTATTGGACAGTAAGCACATCTTCTCTTTTATGCCCATCTATAGCAAAAGTACATGTTATCTGTACAGTAACTTCCATACATTGCTCTTCACAGCCCTGTCTCAAGACTGTGGGATACTGGGAATTACTCTCTGTATACAGCTTGATAGGGCTGAAATGTATTTTATAGCTATTACATCTTTTCTGTCAACAGATTAAAAATGTGTCCCAAATTCCTTCATCTTAATCAAAGTACCATTATTTTCCATTTTAAAAAGTTGAGAAAATTATGACCACCAATTAAAGACATGTAGGGTCCTGCCTTCTGATGCTACAGAAAGAAAAGCGAGAATCAAATGTGAAAAAAAATCTGACTTCTGCTGCTGGATTTCATTTCTTTTCCTTGCCAAGAACTGCAGTAAAGACAGACAGGATTCTCTGACTTTATTCTTTGGCATTTGGAGAGGAAAAATGGAATGCAGACCATTTTCCCTTAGCTAGAATGACAAAGCACTTCTATTACCATAGAAGTAAGTAAGCTCTTCCTTTTGTAGCAGGATGGTATTTACATCCTTGTTTCACTTTGACAAAGACATTCCTCAGAAGGTCATTATAAAGTCAAGGTGGTAGTAATTCTGAAATCACTTGAAACATATTAAAAGCTTTTAAGACTCAATATCTACCCTTCAAAAAGCTGAGGGCTCTGTAACACAAGCAGAGAGGAAAGGAAAAACAGTGTTGTTCTTTGTCTAATGCCACGTTTCCTCCATCAGGCACTACTTGCAAAAACAAAAAAGAAACAAACCACAAAAAAAAGAGATAAGACACAACAAACACCCCTGCAAAGTGATAAAAAGTAGGCCATATCTATAGTGTTAAAAATGTGTGATAAATTTCTAGCACTGAAAAGCTGGGACCTGATCTAAATCAGGTTTGTATTTGGGCAACACTTGTATTTATGTGAACTACTTTCAACCTCCTAAGACATTCCTATGTAAACTGTGAACTCCTGTTCCATGCAAAAAGCAAATAACCAAGTGAAAATCGGAAAAAAAGCATTTTGGGAATGCAGATGGGCAGATGTCGATACCGGTAAGCAAGGATTAAGTACCGAGTTCATTTTGCATTGGGCAAATTGAGTCACTCAGCTTGAGTGTGACTCACCAACCTTGCACCATAAAACTACAGAAAGTAGTTCTGAATCTTAAGACATATCTAGCCTATCCTAATGCCCCCTGGCATGGCTTACTAAGTCTATAACACTTCTGCACACAACTGTTGAAACGTTCTTGTGACAGGCAGTCTGTTCCAAAGCTTAGATATCTTTATGTCCAAAGCTGGTTAGATTTCTAGTCAAGATGGCCCTGATGCCGTATTTCAGTCCTCACAGACATGAAATCCATAGCTTCTCTTCTGTGAGGGTTTTTTTGCACATTGAAAAGCATCAGCATGCCTCTTCTCAAACCTCTCTTGACCATGTAACTGTAGGTGTTTCTAGTTTTCATCACAACTTACCCTCCCCAGAACTTGCAAGGGCCTTGGCCTTCTCACCTACCCTCTTTTGTTCTGAAGATGGACAAACATGATATTGGTAAGAATTGGTGGTAGATTCAGAAACAGAATCTGCAAGTCCCAATTCATTATAATATCCATTAGGAGATTTCCCGTTCTTCTTGCCCATCACAAGGTGAAAAACTAAGAAGCCATCTTTATACTTCCAAGCAACACTGAGGTGAAATGACTAGGGAGCTTCTTCTGCACAGCTCCAAGCCATTATGAAGAGGCTTTCACTCTTCTAGTCAAGAATACTTGGAAAGGAAAAGCTCTGACAGCTGCCCTGCGTCGTGCAAAGCTGTTCCATTTTAGCAGTCCAAGTACATTTGCTAACAGGAAATTAAAACCCCCAGATCATCAGTCCACAGGATATTCAGATGCAGTATGACCACAACATACATGTTACTATATCACAGTTTGTACACGCTGTATTAAAATTTGCTGAAAAGGAACTCAGACTATCACCTAAGTAATGCCAAGTTAGAGTCAACCTTCCCTAAAATAAAGGGGTTTGCCTCCTGTCCTTCAGATGTGGAATTCCAAGTTCCTCCCTTAATATATATCAGCAGTAGGGTATTTTTGTGCATCTAACAAGGATTGTCTTGATTATCTAACAATCTTTTCAGGAACTAAACTAGTTTCAATCCTGTCACGAGACATTCAGTCCCGCTGTATTTTCACACAGGAAAATACAACTTCCCTCAGCCTCATGTCTCCCCCACAGAATCAGCCTCTGCCACAGCAGCTCAGGTTGATTTGGTGAGGATCAGTCCTCCAGGCTGAAAGTATGGCCCACTTGAGATAAAAGAACAAAACATTAAAGGATTACACATAATCAAGCTGCAATATTTTAAAAAATCTCACAAACATGCTACTGGTATTCCTGATACTCCTGCCTGAACGGGCTTCTCTGAACTCATGTTGCCAGTTCATAAGCTTTTGTACTGTATTCCCTGCCATTTCCATGGTAACATGTAAAACAAATCTCTTCTAGCATTTGATCATGCAAGAGAGGAAACACTGTATTATTTTAAGTCAGTCTTTCAACATAGATTCATGGAATCACAGAATCATTTCAGCTGGAAGAGACCATTAAGCTCATCAAGCCCAGCCTTTGTCCCAGCCATATCAACCACTAGATCATTTCCTTAAGTGCAACATCCAACCACCTGCAAGGATGGTGACTCCAGCACCTCCCTGGGCAGCCCGTTCCAATGCCTGACATCCCTTTCAGTAAAGAAATCCCTCCTAATGCAGCCTGAACCTCCCCTGTTCATTTCCCCTTGTTCTATTGCTTGTTACCAGGGAGAATAGACCAACCCCAACCTCATTACAACTTCCTTTCAGGTAGTTGTAGAGAGCAATAAGGTCTTCCCTGAGCCTTCTTTTCTCCAGGCTGAACAGCCCCAGATCTCTCAGCCATTCCTCATATAAGACATGCTCCAAATCCTTTCCAAGCTTGGTAGCTCGCCTCTGGATCCTCTCCAGCACCTCAATGTCCGTCTTGTAGAGGCCCAAAACTGGACTTGTGCCCCTTATTCTTACTATCTTAGAAACCAGGGCTGCAGTCACCTTTGTACTGGACTGCTAAGATCAGGTTGCAAGGACAAAGCTTATTTAGGATCAGGAGCAACAATAATAAATTAATCAAGAGAGCAAGACTGAAAAGCAGTTAGCAACGAAAGTAATTCCAACCTGCAAAACATTTACCAAAAATAATCTAAAAGCCACCCACTTCCACTCTTGTTTATAATGCAGCCCTTGGACAAAACAGCTTTCAATAAATAACTTCTACTTGGGAAACAAGTAGATTAAGTACGATCAATTATTCTTCTGCTGCTTTTGGTCCTTAGTCTTTAATTCACAACAATTACTCTCCCTGAACTCTATCATGTTCTGAAAGGGTAAATCATTTGCAGACCCTGCCAAATTGCTGGTATGCTGCTAAATTTAATAAATCTCTACTTAAAAAGTGCAAAGCATGTAAACATTTTTGAAGAGTGCTTAGTATGTTTTTTTCTGTGGGAAAGGAATAGCAGCAACTTCTGTAACTGTAGTAATCTTTACTGCACCTTCCATCTCTTCAATGCTTGCTAGAAATAAGTCTTTGAAGATAGCTAATATTTCACAGAAATGACTCTCATTGATTTCCAAGGGACTCCACAGAGGATCTCTGGATCCAGTTCAGCTCCTAGAAGTGCTGCTTACTGTGGCAAAATCCATCTGAATTAGGTTCAAACTATGCACAAACAGCTCCAGATTGTTTTATAAGATTGCAGTTGCCTCAGAACAGTTAGTGCACAAGCTCAAGCAATGCATTCATGTTTGGTGTAGTTTGGCACAATAGACTTTAAACTTGGTTTGGTGCACAGAAATTCATCCATTAAGTTCCTGCACGTTAATAAACTTAATTCAGCTATCAGCTGATGTTTTCAGTGACAGAGCTGAACAGACACCTTTGTCCTCATTTAAGAGGTTGACTGAGCTCTCACATCAACTCAGCTTCCACATTAGCACAGCAACAGATCCACTGTCCTGACAATTGTTTGGACAGGAAGACAAACAATAAAATGGCTCTGAATGGATTTAACATTTATAGATAATGTATGCAATAACTATATGTACTGCAAAAACCATCACAAAGCTAACAAGAGTAGTAGCATTTACTGCACAGATATACAATGGTACACAGAATACAAATGGCATTAGAACAGCAGCAACTAAGAATTCCACCAAGCAAGAGGATACTCCCACCAGACACTGCACATACTTGCTGCAAAAACACAGTCTTTGCCCCGAGAAATTTATCTTTTAACTAAATAAAACAGAAAGGAAAAGGCAGAAAAGGGGGAGACATACTATGATAAGAGGCACAGTCATGCAAACATTCCCACAGAGAATTTGTAGTAACATAGAGTTGTTGCCAATTAATTGCATTTAGAATCACACAATCACAGAATCTCAGAACCACCTAGAGCAGGTCATACAGGAACTCATCCAGGTGGGTTCTGAATGTCTCCAGAGAAGCAGAGTTTCTAATGAGACACCAGCCTCCTAGTCTAACAGCAGGATGACCCAAGCAAGTTCTTAGTTTTTCTGGTAAACATAGGCTGACTACTGGAACAGGACTTAAAACATGAACAACTAGAGCTTTTAGCTGAGTCATCAGCTGAAATCAGTCCTGGTTGATCAATTAGTCCTGGTTGATAATAAACTGAACATGAGCCAGCAATGTGCCCTCGTGGCCAAGAAGGCCAATGGCATCCTGGGATGCATCAAGAAGAGTGTGGGCAGCAGATCAAAGGAGGTTCTGCTCCCCCTCTACTCTGCCCTGCTGAGGTCTCATCTGGAGTTCTGTGTCCAGTTCTGGGCTCCCCAGCTCCAGAGGGACAGGGAAGTGCTGGAGAGAGTCCAGCACAGGGCCACCAAGATGATCAGGGGACTGGAACATCTTTCATACGAGGAAAGGCTGCAGGAACTGGGGCTGTTTAGTCTAGAAAAGAGGAGACTGAGGGGGCATCTTATTAATATTTACAAATATCTAAATGGTGGGTGTCAGGAGGTTGGGGCATCCCTTTTTTTGATGGTATCTAGTGACAGGACAAGGGGTAAAGGGATGAAGCTGGAACACAAAAAGTTCCACTTAAACATAAGAAAAAACTGTTTCCCTGTTCAGGTGAGGGAGCCCTGGCACAGGCTGCCCAGAGGGGTTGTGGAGGCTCCTTCCTTGAAAGTCTTCAAGACCCACCTGGACATGTTCCTATGCGACCTGATCTAGGTGACCCTGCTTCTGCGGGGTAGTTGGACTAGATGATCTCCAAAGGTCCCTTCCAACCCCTACCATTCTATGATCAGCCCAAGCCAGATGGATGTCTGGTCAGACTGGCAGCCTGAGGATTTATCAGAAGAGTCGGGGACCATATTACAGCTACTGTGTTTTCCTACCTCACCTCTTCATCCCATTCACTGTCTCTTCATGGATTGAACTCAGAGCACCACTGCCTGAGGCCTGGGTTAACAAGTCTTAAGGGATCTGCTGCTGCTGCTTTTGTACCTTAAGGGTATGCAAATCCATACAGACATTCCACTGATTTCAGTGGACCTAAGACTAAAGCCACCTAAGTGAAGGACCCAGGTCTCAGACCTAGGACCTTCAAAAAAGATGCACAAAACACAAATACTAGTTGAGAGTACAATGTTGTATTGTTCTCTGCTTACTTGCCCACGTTCACTTTTCCAAGTTCCCAGTCCTACGAGAGGCATCTTCTGCCCAGTGTGGAGAGCAACAAAGTCGCATGCTGTTGACATTTTTGCCTAAAGAAGAATAAAAACAAACTGAGTTTTGCAGCAATTCAGCAAGTTGCAACAATTTACTTTGTCTAAGCAGAAATAAATAAATAAAACCATAGAGGTCCTCATACCAGAATAAAGGTGAAGTAGATACTTTATCATTTTTACTGGAAAAAAGGAGATTAATAGCTCCCCTGAAGAGACTAGAAAAGGAGCCTTTATTTCTCCTCTCCCATCTCATTCTTTTTTCTCCTTTACAATGCACAGGTTTAAGATTTCTCAGAGCTGAGAAGTACAAAAAAAACATCCTGCAACAACATGTAATTAATAGAGAGGTTCAGGTGAAAATATAGGGTTTTTTTAATCAGCACAAGCATTGGTGAGGCAGAAGGGAGCAAGATATGTTTGTCTGTCCTTAACATACAGTAATACCACAGGAGTTCTGCACTAAGTCTTTTTCTTTTAGCAACTCAGTACCTGCTAGCTCAGGGACCAAGCTCTAATTACTGCTGCACGTGTGGATAAACAAATTTTGTTAGAAACAGCTGGTGCAGGTGAAGGTTTGAAGACCTGACACAAGCAGGGTTTTGACAAGGAGTGAATAGTATAGACATATGAAGGCATAACCAGAAAAGCAAGGCTCAAGAGACTATCACTGCTGGAGGATCAGTACCATCTTTTTATGCCCAGTATGTCCTTTGTCACCCTTGAATCTCAATTTTCACCACCTCAGAGCTGAACTACAGCTCATGATCATGGTTGTTTGGCACTGTGAAGAAAACCAACCACATTTTGTCTTCCTTTGCAAGAAAAAGAATTGTTTATATGTTTATACCCGTCACAGGCAAATGCTACCAAATAAGAGCTAGCTATTTTTTTTCCACCCCCATACACTGAACCCCACCCCCTCTGATGTGAAGTTGGAGACAGCAGAGAGGACAAAATGGCAGCACTTTCAAAGGTGGATGCTAGGAAATAACACCTCAGTACACATATCACCTAAGACTGGTGCATGTATATTTCTTTAACCATTCTGATAAGAAATAGAAATAGCTGTGTAAGAAGTAAAATACAATAGATCTTTATGTGTTTATGTGGTTTGGATCTCAAAATAACTTTTTTTTCCTGCTCTTTTCTATCTCCCTGCTCATTCAGAAAGGGACACTATCTTTTAGAGCTGAAAGACTCCATATTCCCATACTGCCAAAGTCTCCATGTGGGCTCTGACAGAAATTCAAGACTAAGAGCTCAACTGTTTCATAAAATACATTTCAAATAGGAACAGGGTGCAATAGCTAGCATTGCTATTAGAGAAAGTTTCACACACCTGCTTTATCACAAATCCAGAGAAGTAGTGTTCTTCTGTTGCTAAAAGAAAAATGAAAAGAGATTATGCAAAGTCAGTTGTCACTTTGAGCCTGGGCTTCTCATTCATGCTTAGCTGTGATATCCAAGTGTTTGCTCTGTGAGATTCAACAGGACAGCCAGCAGAATCTTCCATTACCTGTTGCTGGCTTTATACTGGCTGCAAACAGCAATCTGCTCACAGTACCAGGGCTCTTTCTCAAAAAGGAAGGTTTTACAGTGTGCCCCAACATGCTCACAGTCTATATTTCTGGTGAAAACTGTTAAAAAGAAACCACAATCAGAATGAGCAGCAAAGCTAGCTAGCTGACTTCAGCAGAAGCTGAGGAAGTTACTTCCCAAGTTCATCTGTGTCCAATCTCATTGTTTTTAAAAAAAACAATCAAGCAGCAAAACCTAGAAGCACACAAACATTGGCTGAATAGCTGACTATGTAGGAGGAATGGGATGTTTTCAAAGCAGAGTATTCACACCACATACTATCCCAAAACAGCTCTGCCTTCTACATGTTGTTATTTTCCTCAGATAAGCATTCCCAGCTGATTAATGTGTTCACATAGAAAGTTTACATTTTCAATTTCTTGCTTAGCTTCTCATGCCATATTGTTGTAGATTTACTGAGACACCACACAGCACACTTATTTTACAGAGAGACAGAACAGAATAGTGGGATCCTGACCTGAAGGCCAGTGTACACCAAGGTGATTCATCTAACAGTTAACTTGAGTAGGTCCCAGCTTGTCTTGTGCTGTGCCTCATATGGCCCTCAGACCTGTGCTGTGGGGGACACAACCCACAGTTGCAGGATAAGCTCAGCAGCTACAGGCAGCTCCCACTTTGCACCTGTGGTTACACCACCTACATGTCCTTGCCTTTATCTAAAAAAAGGCAGAAGTTCTCATGCAAGCATCCTTTCTGTTTGGCAGCAAAAAAATATTATTGGGGTTGTTTTCTTGTGAGGGAATTCCCAATGTCAAAAGTGACTGAAATGAGATAACTCTGGGCAGGGTCTGCACATGCTGCACCTGAATCAGAGGTGGTGTGTGTGCAATATGTTGCCAGCACCTAAATATGATTCAAAATTAGCAACACAACTTCTTTCTTGATAGGGTTCACCCCAACAAATAGGACAATATCACTTGAGATAAACTCAGTATCAAGAAAATACAACTTGAGATGATACTTTTACAAGGTCTGAGTGCCTTTCGCATCGGGATTTTAAGGGAGCAGCACCTTCTGGAGCAAAACAGCAGTTAAACACAAACTGATGGCTCTGAAGTTCCACCCAGATGTATTAAGTCCAGATGTTAGTGCTGAAGGTGATCATGAGTGAATCAAACTTTGGGTGTACATCTATTTTTTGGGGTAGGGAGTCAGTGAAGGAAGCATAACAATGACAAGAGTATCCTCTTATAGTCTGAGTTTGCACAGCAATTGTAGCTAGATAAAAACAAGTAGAGGCTTTTTACTTGAATTTAGTTAGTTGCATAGATAAAGCTATTCCAAGACTTAAAGCTTTTTGATTTGCATTGGCCTACAGCACAAACATGATAACCACATGCTTTACACAATCGTGTTACACAATCATCTCAAAGCAGCCCAGATTACAAGGTACACATTTAATCAATAACTAGCATCAGCACATTGTCTAAGAACCATCTTGCTTTACATAACACTATTGTACATTAACATTGCCAAGAGAGCTGAAGTACGGGGTGTGGAAGTAAGGAAACATGCCAGGATTAAAAACTGCATTAATTATTTCCAGTCAGATTCTTCTCCTAACAAGATGTAAGGGAAGTACAGCATCCCATGGCCATCATTATTTTGTTCATTAAAGAGCTGGAAGCTTCTTCTTAGAGGAGCAAAGACAAAAATAAACATAGAAGCAAATTAATTCTGGACCAGCAAGATGCTATTTTGGCTTAGAAGTATGCATCTATCGCAACAGCCACATAAAAGAGTTAAAGCTCAGAATAACTCTAACGCGGTGGGAGCAGCCTGGCTAGGGAGATGCGCTAACAACCAGTTAATCACACCTCCGCATCATCCCACAGTTGTAACTCATGTTTAACCCAAAGCAAGGGGCCCACCATAGGTAGAACTCACATAAATATGCATGATATTAATATGTAAAGGTATGCGAATAGCTGTATACCGAAAACGCGGAAGCCCCCGACTACCGAATCGCCTCTGTCCCATCATCAGGGGACAGCCCCGGGACGGCAGACGCGCCCGCCACCCCCGTATCGGGCAACCCCGCCCCGCGGCGGAAGGCGATGCGGCCGCACAGCCCCTGCCCCGCCGCCCGCGGCCACACTCACCCGCACCCGCCGAGCACCGAGCGCCCCCCCCGCCCGCCGCACGCTTATACGGCCGCCGCCTGGCCCCGCGCTTCCGCTTCCGGCCGCGGGCTGCCGTCGGAGGCCCGGCCGGGTCTACGCTGGCTCCTGCGGGGGTGAGTGCCCTGCGCCGAGCGGCCGTGACCCGGAGAGAACGGGGCGGGGCCGTTCCTCCGGAGAAAGGACGTTTCAAAACGAAAGAAAACATAGCGGTGAGAGTTGGCGGGACCGGACGGGGCTGGCTCGGAACGGCCCGTCAGCGTGGCGGCACTAATGCACGAGTCGCCTCCCGGCACGTTGTTTGGGCCCCGCGGTGCGGGCTGTCCCGCAGCCTGGGCTCTGGCCCGCGCCCCGGGAGCTCACCGGGCGGGCCCTGGTTCTTTTCCTCCCGGTTGAGTTCCCAGCTGGAAACACGCAGCCGAGTGCTCAAGTGACGAGTCTGGTGGACAGGGAAAGTAGAAAATGCACACGGATAGGGGCTACGTGCAGCGCGTGCATTTACACAAAGCTCCCCTCGTCCGCTATTTGTCTTGACCTCTCAAAGCTGTTTTTACTGGTAGGAAGACAGAATTTCCCCAGTTTTATTTGCAGCCCTAAGTAATAGGAATCCAGGGAAAGTCCAGAGCCAGTCATGTTCAGTTTGCTTCAGTTTTTGTGCACAAAGTGTCAAGAGAGAGGACTGACATTTCTCTGACTCGGGGTCCCTTCCCAAAGGTGCACAGGAATGCATTTCCTGATGTGTGCACAAGAGATTGAAAATAAGATAAAAGCAGGCGGATTTTAGCAGGCCACTGGCTTCTGGGTAGGTTACAACCACACTATTGTAGTCAAAGTCACAACCCCCAAGAGGTGCAGGGTCGGTCTATCCCTGACAGACCACCCCGAGGTTCCTGGGACTGTCCACATCATCTTAAACACAACCACAGAAAATTACAGCCAGTTTTGGCTTTTACTGCAGGCCTCCATTTTTATAAATAATTCATAAACGTTCAGCATTTGGAAATAGCAAGATATTAGATCAGAGATAAGACAAAATGCATATCCAACAGGGCTTTGAAGCAGCTGCTCCGTATTTACAGCAAGATAATTCTGCTGCAGGTTCTTTGCTGTTCTGACTTGAACTGCTCAGAAGGCTTAAAGGCACAAAGGTTAGTTAATCTTGTGGGCATGCACATGATCAGGTTTTTCTGTTGTGCAGCCTGTTTCAGCAAAATACAGGCAAGAGGACAGATGGCACAAGGACAACACAAAAGTAACAGGAAACAAAATGGAGAAGAGGAAAAAATCAAAGGGGAAGAATCATTGCTGAGTTTGAATTATTGATGTGGAGACCCATCAATCACAAATCTGTTTGAAATTCCAGGGTCTTAATGTGACAGAAAGTGTTTGCATTATCTGAATATCACAGATGAAAACTCTTACCAACCCTCAGCCTCCAGTAATGCAATAGGGAGTGAAAGAGAAAAGGTAAGGAAGACTAAAACATTGTCATCAAAAGACAGTGATATCCAAGCATGGAGTAATAAGGTTTGTTAATGAAAAAATATGTATATGTAGAGAAGAAAGAGGCACCACAAGACATTTTGCCCTAGAAATACAGAGCAAAACAAGGAAAGCAAACCTGTGCTTTGTATATTTAATGATATGTAATCAATTTCATTCAAACCATTGTGCACTAGCTGCTTGTGCATAAATGCTCCATGGCTTGGGAACATGGCAAGCATTGACTTACCAGTTGACTTCTTGCATATATTATATTAAAATGTCCCCACATGGCCTGGATTTTACTGTGCTGTGAACCCTGATGGTACCATGTGTATTCAGTGAGTTCAGTAAGCTCAGGACTCAGTGGGCATTGTGCCTGGGCACAGACACGTGGTAATGTCCCAAGGTGCTGGCTTTAGCAGGCGCACATGGGCCATCGCTGCTGTCCAGCTGAGGTGGGTATGCTTCAGAGGCATGCCCAGCATTGCCCAAGCCCAGTTTGCATGACTTCTAACCAAGTTCATTTTACTGTAGAATAATAGAATACTGTAGAATGATGTAGATACACTTATATGAAAATGCATAGAAAACCAAACGTGCAGTAGTGTTCTGAAATGGAACCTGTTTCTTTGCCTTGGTTTTTACACACAGTAGAGGTTTTGTTTGTCACATCAGGGACTCATTCCCAACCAAGATCTAAGAGAGATACTGTGATCAAAACAATACGTGTAAAATCTGGCATGGTTACGAGTGTGAGAATCTTTGGGTAGTTTCAGTGCTCTGGCACTGTGGGGCTAGCCAGCACCTCTTTGTTAATATCTGAGCTACTTCTGGCTGTATCTATGTGGATGAGTGCAAGAGGTTTGCACTATGTGCTCCATGCTTCACAGGAACCAGCTGATCCTGTCTGGCAGGTAGTTGAGCAGAACACTACACCAAGGTTAATCCACTGTGTGAAGAACATAGTGTGGAGGAGCAAGGTGTGGAGAGAACTCTGCCCTTCCAGCACGTGCTTGGGTAGACCTGCTTTTTGCTTCTTGGACAATTTAACTTTTTTTTTTTAATCTAAGTAGCACCTTTCCTAAAGACTGAAAAAGACTATTTTCAAATAGCAGCTAGCAGGAAAAGGCAGTGAGCAGAAACCTATGTGCTCGTTGAACAAGGAGTGTCCCTGGTAATTTATCACTCCAAAACCTCCATGCACTGATTCTTGGAAAAGACCAGCTCAGAAAGTCATCAAAAATAATGAGGCCATGGACATATGAATGGAAATGAAATGCTTAAGGCACAAACCCAGAACAATCTGCATTGTGGCAGCTATGCAAAGTGGGTATGCTATGCATCTGCAAGTGTGAGAAATGAGTATAACAAGCCTTAAAGGAGTCTGAAGCCAAGAGAAAGTCATTATTGCTTTGTTCATTGGTAAACGTGCCAGAGTTGCAGTAAGACTACATTGTTCTAGAGGTTTTAATTAGGACTGCCTGACCTTTAAGGAGTTAATCTGTTCACAGGTTTATGGCCTGAGTTGGTAGTTGGTAAGTAGGTACAGACATGTCTCAATTTATAGGCTTCAATTGTCATCACAACACTGATGTTATGAAAGTAGCAAACTTCCTTCTGTAAAAGGTCTATCATGCTGTAACAACAGAAACAGCAATAGGCAACTTATGTGCATTCAGGTGAGGTCAGATTTCTTTCTACGTACACGTATAAATGTTCTTTTCTTTTTCTTATTTAAGGAGTAACTCCATCTGGAACTGAAACCATACATCTCTTGAGTAAATCATCACATGGCTACAGTCACACAGCAACCCTGCACAGTGAGGCAGATGATAAACACTTAACGTTTGTTCATCCTCTGTCGTTTCCTCCTCGTACAATTTATAATCAAGTTTTAACAGGTGTAAGAAACACTACCCTAAGCTGCAAAACAGATGAGTAAAAACCAGTTGGTAAATACATTTCTCACTTCTGACTAAAGCAAGCAGCTTTGTCATTGTTAAATCCTGAGTGGCCTTTAGAATTCACAACCTAATAAAGTTTTTATATTTAAATACAGGATTTGGCCATTAAAAAGTACCAGGAATGTGTCATTCAGTGTTATAGAAAATGGTGATAAGGTTTTACTAAAGCCCAGTATCCCTCAGAGTGGCTTTACTTTGGGAATGACTGAAAACTCCTTGAAGTGAGGAAACTCCTGGAAGGAGTTTCCACACTACCCCTGAAACTCAAAAGGTTATATTTCGTTTAGTTTTCAGCTTTTGTGTGTGTGTGTGAGACTTACATGATTTGGATCAGTCTTCCCATTCCTGGAGAAGAATCATTGCAAGCCTTGTCAATTAGGGTCTGATTGAGGAGCCAGTTGGTAATGCAAAGTGAGAGGGTAAAGATTTTACCCACACCTATGTAACACTCTGAATGCCTACGGCTTTGTTAATAGGTCTGATTCAATTGATCATGAAATCAATTACCATCTCCCATTCACCTAAATGGCATACATCTCTTATTTTCCCTCAAAATTCTATCTGTTGCCTCTTTGATAACTGTGAATAATTATAGTTGAGTTACATTAAGGTATTAAAAAAGTAATTCTTGCAATCAGCTTTGTGAATCATCTTCCCGCGAACTGTTCACAACAATTACCCTGGGTATTTCCACGGCACCTCCCGCGACACTATCCAGAGAATTAGCTCCATTTATTCAAATTCTTTTGCTGCTTTCAACATTCTGGGACAGTGTCCCCGCGTAGTTAAGGTGGTAACAGCCACGCCATCGACCAACACACCAAGCCCGCCGCAAATGTGCTAAGTCATGCTGCCCTTGCAGGCGGCGGCCCCGGCAACGGCGGGCGAGGAGGGGCGGTGCTGACAGCCGCCCCTCTTCCGTGGCCTCGCGAGATCGGGGCGGGTATAAAGCAGCCGGCGCGGGGGGGCTGCCGCAGTTTGGGGCCTTCTGCAGCATTGGGAGCGTGCTCGTTGGTCGGCTCTTTGTGTAAGTGCCGCGGGAGGGGTGTTGTACGGGCCGCGGGGCAGTGCCTGGCTGGCGTTCAGCTGGGCTTTTGGGCAGTACGCGTCTCCTGTTTTTTTGGTTTAGTTTTTCCCGCCGCCTCTGCGCGAGTGGCGTAGTGAGAGGCGCGCAGGGCGAGCCCTCGCTCTCCGTATCCCCCCAGCTTTACAAAGCGCTCTGCGAGGGCTGCCCCTTCCTTTCTCGGTTAGTTTTCCCCTGTGTTTTGGGGGCAGAGAGGGCGGATAAGACTTTCTTGCACGCCGGCCTTTATCAGCTCTGCCGCTGTGCCGCACGGGGAGGAGCCGCGGGGCGATGCCCGTGGGGGGAGCGCAGCGCAGCGGCCTCGCAGCGCAGCCCCCGCCCCGTTGGGCTGGAGGCCTGGGCTCGGCGGTGGGCGGACGGAGGACCTGGTGGCTTATCCCTCCTAAGCCTTTTAAACAAAAGGATGTTAGGTTCGGTGTATTGGGGGCGTGCGGGGAGGAGGCAGGTGCCCCCCGTCGCAGTGGCCTCTTGGTGTAGGCTTGATCTCGCTCCAGAGTGTTTTTAGCACAGCACCTGCGGGGATCTGTGTGTGGCTGGCTGTGGTGTGCTCAAATGGAGGAGATTTGTGGTAATGTCGCTCTTTCCTGACCGCAACTCAGTAGCTCAACCGCATTCTTGTGGCAGGCTGAAGGTTGCAAAGTGGGAGGCTAACAGTGCTCTTTGAAATGGCCTTTTACTTTCGCTCAAGATAACCTAAAGGTATGAATTGCTAATGCAGGCCTGGCTTATTATAATTGCAATTTAAAGGTAACTGAGGCTGTGTGTGGCTATGAGCAACATTTTGGTCTGATTCAAGTTTACTTGATATGGAGAGTCAATTCTCCTTTCATCTAGAATGAAAGGGGATAACACCAGCTCTGCGACCTACTGTTCTGTGGGTTAGGAAATGCTGTGGCTACAAATCCAAGCAGAACGTGTGAGAACATGTGCTGTCCCAGCATGGGAAAGTAGAAACATTGGCAAATGGCTGTCCTGCAGCATAAGGCAACTGAAACCTTCTGCCAGTAGTAAAGACCTTCACCTTACCTAAAGAGGGAGCAATAACTTTGAGTTTAGAAAGGGGAAACATCAAAGAGAAGCCTGGAACCTTTTATTTGACATTGAACACCTAGTAAAATACTCCAGAGGTTGTGGATGGAACCAATATAGGAAGACTGGTATAGTACTAAGCAAAAGGATGACCTTGAGTAATGGAAAAGAATGTAATTTGATGATGAAACGTGGGATTATGCACTGCAAACAAAACAGCTCTTCTTTATAAGACAAAAGTCACTACTTAGTGGCACCTCAAATACTGTGCAATGGTTGTCCCCCTGTACCTCTCTGAGAACTGCACCTCTGTACTATTGATGTCATCCTGCCAGACAGCTTCAGCACAGCCCTATCAGTGCTCAGTAGTTCTGTCTGCCTTTGTTGATAAGACTCCCAGTCTGCTGCAGTTGCACCTTTAAGTGAACATCAGGATCAAGTAATTTGTTGCAAAATGCAGTTAGAATGTCTTGGCACTTCTCAAGGAAAACATGTATATGGTCACTGTCGAAACATGTAAGAGAAACTTTTGATGGTAAAGACTGTTACTAAAGACTAAGCTTGAGTTGAAAGGTAAATGCTTGTGACTTATTAGTTCTCCACGAAAAAAAAAGTGGCTGGTAAGGGTGAAGAAGCAAAGAAATTAGGCTCAAATTGTTTCAGAAGAGTTTTAGTGCCTTGCAGGCAAGACTTGGAAGAATCCTTGAATATTAGCTTTTCTCAGCAACATGAGGTTCATGTGAACCTCTTTAATCTCCAAAGCAGCTAGTGCTTGTAGCAGAGAATGACCTAAGTGAAATCACATTTAAGATAACTTTGTGAGTTAGAGCAACAAGGTTCATAAAGTTACCTATTTGAGAGATTATTCTCTGGAAGTATCTGGAGTTCTGAAATGATCAACTGTATTCCCAGACTGAGCAAAAATACTGTGCAAGAGCATATTACAGATCAGCTTTTAGGGCACGCAGCCAGAAGTAGAGTTCTCTTGTCCTTGTCTGCCCTCTTGCTCTTTTTCAGTAGACTTCAGAAAATAACCTGGCAGTACTGATTTTAAGACTTGGTGAGATTTTAATTGTTAACACAGAATGTGATTCCCTTGCAACTAGAAAAGCAGTAAACAAATAAAACAAGGTTTAATTGCTTGAAAGACTGAAGTGTAGTTATGCAGAGCACTGTTCTCTGGGGATTTAAACAACAGCTATTTTCTGGAATCAATAGGAAATAAGTTTTGAGGTCTTAAATTCCCTTGTAAAATTGAACAAGGGTCTCCTCATCAACCAGACTTCTAACTCATGAAGTGGAACAGGAAGACACTTGAGTACTGCTAAAACTCTAGGCTAGCACTTTCTCGGACTCTGAGCTGTTACTGGTCAAAGATAACCATTAGTGGATAATTAGGTGGCTGATGAGCCATTGATCTTGAAGTGCTAGTTATCTAGGTAGTAGCTTGGTGTGGCTATCTAAGCTGAGATTTTTGAACTCCATTTTATTGCTGCTGCTTTAGGAAAAAATGTTAGTATGCTGACTGGACTACTCAAGTATCTTGAGCCTTGTATTGCAATTGTCTCTGGTGTTCAATCTAAATAGATAAGATGCTTTGAATAAATACTTACTCCAGTTGCTAATGTACTAGTATCTAAACTGTTATTAACCCCTATCTAGATTAAATCAAGATGTCTTCAGGAAAGGCTTTCATTGGAAAACCAGCCCCTGACTTTACTGCCACGGCTGTAATGCCAGATGGACAATTCAAAGACATCAAACTCTCTGACTATAAAGGTAAGCTGATGTGCTGCTCCAATTGCAGACATAATCTGTCCTTATGCAGAAATGGAGATGATCTAAGGATACATCTTGATTTGGTTTCAAAGTGACCACTTGGCAGTAGGCTGAAGTACTTGGCTTGTGCAGTGGTTCTCAGTAGTGTCTGGAGTATGCTTGGGAAGCTGTCAGCAGCATGGCTGAATGTCCCAGCTATGATAATAGTTGTAAATTAGCATAGAACTCCTCTAAACTGTAATCTTGGATCAAGCTTCTTTGTCCTGTCTATCACACTGAGACTAATGTAACATCTCTAAACTATACGGAACAGCAAAATCTTTTCTTGTAGGTGCTCTATCAAGTGAAAGTGTATTTTAACCAATGGTGTTTCCTTCTCCAGAATACGGGCAAAATGTTAGCCTTGCCAAAAAAAAAACCTTACTAAAGCTTACTCACATGGATGGCTTTAGAAGGACATTTCTGAGAAAGCTGTGACCTTCAGACTGCATGAGGGCAGCAAGGGGGTACAGACTAGGTGTCCACTCAAATTAAAATGCCTCCTTGTCTTACAGCCTTTCAGACATGTGGCACTTCTGCACTGATATTAGTCAACACTAGATTCTTCTAGTGTAGGGTCTGAGTTGTACTCTGGGTAGGCCTATGGGAGTAGACCCAGGAGAAGGTCATTCCCTGTCAAATTTGACAGTCTGGTTTTGGAGACTTGTAGGATTCTGTGTTACTGTAGTGTGGCCTTAAGTTGAAAGTGGTATTTGGCTGAAGTCTAAATCCCTCAGGTGCTTTATGAGTTTGCCATTTATACAGCAAGTCTTAAAAGAAGCATTTGTAAGTTGTCTGTTTAATCATTATCAAGCTCTTTCTTTTCTGTCAGTATTGGAATGGTTGATGTTGAATTCAATGACTCTTATCTTTATAAGAGATAGTAACTGATTTTACTGTTCTTGTAGGAAAATATGTTGTGTTCTTCTTCTACCCCCTGGACTTCACTTTTGTTTGTCCAACTGAAATTATTGCATACAGTGACAGAGCTGACGAATTCAAGAAAATTAACTGTGAAGTAATTGGAGCTTCTGTTGACTCTCACTTTTGTCACCTTGCCTGGTAAGAATTGGCCTTTTAACCCAATAGAATGTTCTCTCTGGTCCCAGTTCTTGAAAGAACTGAATCCTGGGTATATTCAAACTTGCTTATTGAAGTACCAAATAAAGACACTTGGGAAGTATTGGTAGTGCCCGGTGCTTTTGAACAGAAATGGGCATACTATTCAGTTATTTTGCCTTATGTAAGACTAAGTATGATATCGAAGAAAGGATCAGCTTCTGTTGTACCTTCTTTATTCTGAACTGTCTGTATTTTTAACATTTAAACTTCCTTCTTTTAGGATCAACACTCCTAAGAAACAAGGTGGTTTGGGCACTATGAAAATCCCATTGGTTTCTGACACAAAACGTGACATTGCCAAAGAATATGGAGTACTTAAAGAGGATGAAGGTATTGCATACAGGTAATGTGCAAGAAGGTACACTTGCTGTTAAAGTTGTATGTTAAAATACATGGAGCATGTTGCATGAACATAAAGCTTGCCTATACTTAACACCTACAGCAAGCTGAAGCTATTGGCTAGTCTAGATATAAATGGCTTCAAGGTAGTAAACATTACTACAAGGGGAGATGCTAAGTGGTTCTCCTTAGAGTTTATACCTCTCATGTTTTTGGTAAGCTAGATAAAGGTTGTCTGCTTCTCGTTGATTACTTGTCTGCACAGTGCAGCTGAGCTGCAAACATTGGTAATTCAAGACCTACATAGTCATGAAGACTATGATAATTTTAAAGTATAGAGTAATTAAAAACCAAGCCTTATCTTTTAGTTAGCTGTTCAGTTGAAGCTGCTGAAGGAGATGAACTTTGGCCAACTTCTAATGTGACTTTGGAGGACTGAGCCATTGCTGGGTTTTTGAGAACAGTATGTAGTTTTTCTTTGAATGTAAGAAGGCTCCTCCTTCAGTTCACTTCTTCCTTGGATTTCTCTTACATTTTGTTTTTTCTTTTAGTATCTTCCTTAAATAGGAAGTTTTGACTTCCTATCCTTCCTAGTTCCTGATGAATGTTAGGCTTTCAGCTGTTAATGTTTGTCCTGTGCCTACACTGAAGGTATTAATTTTTAGGAAGAGGTCAGTAATACTAGATTATACAAGTTACTGCCATAATAGAATACTGAACTTGTGTTTGAAACTCACTTCAGTCTATACTCTTTCAAAAGCTGTGTTTAACTTTAGGGCTGTTGGTTTTTTAGGGGTCTCTTCATAATTGATGATAAGGGAATCTTGAGGCAGATAACAATCAATGATCTTCCTGTTGGCCGTTGTGTTGATGAAACACTCAGACTTGTCCAGGCCTTCCAGTTTACAGATAAACATGGAGAAGGTAAGAGTTCATCATCTTTCTAATCTTAAATAGGTTTTCTTTAGGGAACAGTTTTAACTAGGCAGGTTAAATTGAGGCTTACTGAAAGGTACTAAGTATGTGTATTGACCTCTGCACAGCAAGTAATTGTGCCTCTTGAAATGCAGTTGGTTCCATAAAGCTACTTATTGAAGGACATCAGAGAGCTATATTTATCCTGTTCCAGTTAATTGTCCATTGAGTACTTGCTAATGTTGAAATTGGACTTAAATCACTGTGGTGCTGGATGTCTTGTTGAGCACATAGCAGTTTTCTTCAGTTAGACAGATTTAGTAGGTTGAGACCATCAGTACTAGTGCAATGTTTTAAACAGTCTGATAGACAAAAGCATTCAAATTCCCAGAAAGCCTGCTGATCTTTCATGTGTAGTGATGCCAGATGTTGTGAGGGGAAAATGGATGAGAGTTTTTGTGCCCATAGCTCAAGAGTGATAAGGTGCATAAGGCTAGTAGGTTTTCTGCAGGAGTTAAGAGCACTGAATATGAAAGGGTTAAAGCCAGTTATGGAAACTCAAAAATGCTATGTAGTTATTGGTCATCTTGAGCTGTCATTAGTGAATTGTATTGCTGCTGGTCATACTTGACTCGCTTCAGAATTGGTAAATCAATGGTAGGTTTTATTAAAATGAGCTAATATTGTAGCTATACTATAGCCTGAAGAGAGTCAGTGTCTTTTGAACTTGTGTGTTGTCCTATGTCAACTGAGGAGACATCCCTAATACTTGATGGAGAAGTCATATGGCATGAAAAAGGAGCCTTTTGACTACTCCATGGCATAGTAAGCACCCAAAGCTTGTAAGCCCTTCCAACAGAGCTAGGACTGCAGTCTCACCTAAATTTATATAGACCAGAATAAGATGTTGTAGGTGTGTAGCAACACTCAAAAGTTGAGAAAACTGTAGCTAAAATGCTCAGTTCTGTGTTGAGCAAGCATCCAGCATTGCATGGCTGTAGACAAGGAAGATTAATCAGGCACTGCAATTTTGAGTCCATGCAACCTCTGCCTCTTGGTGGCCTTTTGATATAGCCATACAGGACAACTAGAGACAGTTGAACTCTTCTTTCCTTTCCCTATTAAACTGGAGAATGGGACTAAGGTTGATGAAAGATGGGAAGAAAATAGACTTGACTGGACCCAAGGAGACAGTATACTGTAGTAGTTGTAAAGCCTTTCTGACCCAGGCTGCTGGAGTTAGTGTTATCCTGCTATCAAGCTTCTATGAAGCTTTTAAGCAGGTTGGTGCACATGTAAAGAGCTCACTGTTCTAAAGGCAAACACCTGGCTCCTTGGGTGCTACTGCCTAGTAAGCAAATGGAAAGGAGTAAAATAAACTGAACATAATGCCACATTGAATAATGCATCTTATGTGTTGCAAAGGTATGTACAAGTTTTGAATTGTTAGTTTGCTTTAATATAGTGTAAAACATGTTCTGCAGGAGCATCTGATAAGACTTAAACATTCTTATCGTTGCAGTGTGCCCAGCTGGCTGGAAGCCTGGAAGTGACACGATCAAGCCTGATGTTCAGAAAAGCAAAGAGTATTTCTCCAAGCAGAAATAAAACTTTCAGTCTGAGTGGAAGCTAGTATGCCTTACATAAAAGAGCAAGCATCAGTTATTGAACTTTGACTAAATCATTGCATCTGAGTCAAGGGATCATGCTGTAGGTATAAGCAGTAACTTTTTTACTTGATGGAAAGTTTGTCCTGTTGACAGTACCTTCATAGAAAAATATTAATGATAAATACCTGTACATCAAGCCTTGTTGACTTTAGTGACAGTGTATGTGGTTAGCCATGTGTTGCATATAGAGTAGTATCCTTTTGTAACTCTATTAAACTCATGGAAAGAGCATACTGTCTACTGTTGTTATGTACAGTTGTCAGGAGACCTGAAAAAATGCAAGTGTCACTTCTGGAAGCTTTGCCTACTAAGCTGTCTGCAGACATCAAGTCCTAAAGCCCTCCTGCAGCTCCATTATAATTGACACTAACAGTTTTCATGTTGCAGAAGTACTGTTTGCACTCTTCATGACTTTGGTACTAGGTAGAGGAACATTGTTTGACAGAAGTCTGTCACACCTAGGCAATATTACAGTGCTCAGAGCATGAAGCATAGATGTGACTGACAAAGGCTGGGCATGTTTTCATGCACTGTGTCAGCTCATTTCTGCATCTACTTTGGTCACAACTGTGACAGTTTATGCTAAATTTCTGGGAATCGACATTTGGTTTAAACAGTGTCTGTACAGGAGACAAAGACTTTGCTTTCTGGAAAACCAAGTTCCTTGGTTATACAGCCTTCATCCAATGTCTCTTCTACATGGAATGGGACCGAGAATATGCCAGTTACTCATTAGCTTGTAGTCATATGATTAAGATCAAAAGAAAGCTAGCACTATAAAATCTGGTACTTGAATGTAATCGGCCTTGTCTTTAATCTTTGTATTACAAACAATTACGTGCATACTGTAAAATTCAAGGTGTATGACTATGGCCTTAAGTTGCACTAAAGCTGACTCCTGTGTAGCTTCATGGTTAAAGGTAGCTTGTAATAAAATTCTGACCTTCAGAGCTGGGGATTTGGGTAATGAACTACTGCCTAACAATGAGTTAGAACCCTGTGATCTTTATGTACCTGTAAAGATTAAACTCTTAGAGGGCAAGACCTTGCATCTAACTTCAGTTTCTTAAGTAGTAAACAAGTTATGTCCTGCTTAAGAGGAGTAAGAAGTTGGGACCTGGAGCTGCTTTCATGAGTCAGAAGTGAAAGTTGCATGCCTTGAGTAGTGAACTTGTGCAGTTGAGAGATAGACTTCCTGCAGAAGCCTCACTACCACATGCTGCAATAAATACCAAAGTAGCTAATCTCCTGGGTTTTGAGTACCACAGATCATCCTGAAGATATGTGGAAGTGATGCTTAGTTGGATTGCTTTTCTTTAGTATTTAAAATCCAAATAATTCTCCTCAAGATGACAAATGAGGCTAACATCCTAGACTGGCACTGAAGTAACAGGAGCATTTATACATAACATGGTTCACGGTAAGTGAATGAATACAAAAATGGTATGGCTGAGCGCAATATTATCTTTGTCTATCAAACTTATTTTCCTAACAAATGAAAAGTCAGGGATAATCTCATGTAAAACTTACCTTAGCTGTGTCTTGCTGTATTTTCCTTGAAATGTTGTAAAATTGATTACAGTAGTTGTTCGGAGGGCACGCTATTAGTGTGGTGTAGTGCTGTGGCATGGGGATCTTTACCCTGTTTGTGCGACTAAAGTGATTTCTGCCCTCAGAAGTAAAAAGCCACCTCTTTTGACTGGGCCATGACATAATGCCACAGTAAGTCCTGCTAGCTCCCACTAGTGTGGTAAATAAGCCTGTCCTGTGCCCAGTCTGAGGGCCTTTACATTAATGACCAACTTCAGCACCTCCCTGTGATACAAAGGCCTTTCTCAAATTTGTCAGTCTAATCACTGTTCAAATGTAAACATTGCATTTAAAAAGAACAGACTTAACTAGCTGCTTTCATCTACCTCTTGTTAGAGGAGGTGAAGGGGTTCTCTCACGTTCTCGTCCTGGAGCTTCTTCCTCAAAGGCAGAGGCAGCCTTCAGCTCTCCATCCCTGGCTGGCTGAACAAGAAGGTCTGAGGGCGATGGAGCCTTCAACGCTTTCCAGTGGGAAAGCGGGAGGGGCGGGCCTGGCCTCGCTTCGCTTCACGTCCCCTCAGCGGGGCAGCCGCTAGCGCTGCTCCCGCCCCCTCCGGCGCCCGCGCTGGCCGGGGATTGGCGGGCGGCGTGAGGCGGGCGGCGTGAGGCGGGCGGCGTGAGGCGGGCGGCGTGAGGCGGGCGGCGTGAGGCGGGCGGCGTGAGGCGGGCGGCGTGAGGCGGGCGGCGTGAGGCGGGCGGCGTGAGGCGGGCGGCGTGAGGCGGGCGGCGTGAGGCGGGCGGCGTGAGGCGGGCGGCGTGAGGCGGGCGGCGTGAGGCGGGCGGCAGTGCCGTGGCTGCAGATGCCAGAGCAGGTCAGCGTTACCCTGGTGGGAGGTTTGGGTGTAGGAGTGTCCCGAGAAACGCCTGTTACCTTCATTTATTTACCGTACTCCTCTGATGTAACGTGTTCCGTTTGATATGGTATTTCCTTTGCATAACGGTCACTTGGAGACTTGAGTTCTGGCAGGAGGATTTGAGGTGTTGGTGTTCACCCTCACTGCCAAACACGATTATGTTTGCTTCTGCTTTGTGCGATATCTAACACTGTCCAACAACATGATTTTAATACCTCCCACCTCTTAAATGTTCCAAGAGTAATAGTTCATGTGTAAATTTTTAATATTTTGAAAAGTAGTTAATCTTGAGAGTTACTTGAGTAGCTGTTAATTTAGGAGGAAAAAAAAAACCTGAGGAAAAGCCTTTCTGAGATGACTCTGAGATTTTTCTCATGAGTGGGAAACATCTGCCCTCTGCTTGGAGTTGATATGCTGAAAACACTACCAACAGTATGTACTTAAACACCATAGTCACCAGTGAACAATGGCAATGTGGAAATTCAATACAGTCAAGAAACAAAATACCTGTGGGTTAGGAACTGGATTATGTGTTTGCATCAAATGATTGACTGACAATTAATGCAACTCAACTCTTTGATTCTTCAGCTTTGTGAGGCATTTGTGGGAACGTTTGCCACAGTCATTTTAATGTTTCTGAGAGTTTAACACACAAAATGGGTAACATCAAACTATTTCAAATCAAGAAGGGTCTGGGTTTATTTATTTGCTTAAAATTAGTATCGGTTTACATGTAGCTTTGAATTTCCACTAAGTGTTTAGTGGTTTATGACCAACTGCTAGTACAACATCTTACAGGGACTGGATGGGACTGGAGCATCTTTCATATGAGGAAAGGCTGTGGGAACTGGGGCTATTTAGTCTGGAGAAGAGGAGATTGAGGGGAGATCTTACCGACATTTATAAATATCTAAAGGGTGGGTGTCAGGAGGTTAGGACATCTCTTTTTTTTCTGTAGTAGCTAGTAACAGGACAAGGGGTAATGGGATGAAGCTGAAACAAAAGAAGTTCCACTTAAATATAAGGAGAAACTATTTCCCTGTGAGGGTGAGGGAGCCCACAGGCTACCCAGAGGGGTTGTGGAGTCTCCTTCCTTGGAGGTCTTCAAGACCCACCTGGACATGTTCCTAGGTGACCCTGCTTCTGCAGGGGGGTTGGACTAGATGATCTCTAAAGGTCCCTTCCAACCCCTACCATTCTATGATCTTAAGTTGGTGCCATTTTTATCATTCTCAAATAACTATAATCCTCATTTATTAAGAAACACTTTCTCATATAGCAATATGCATATTGTATTCTCATTACAGTTCTGAATGGATTTTCCTTTCCTGATCGATGGGTGCCATATTTCCAGTGAGGTAAAAAGACATCAACAGTTCTTAATTTTGGTGATAAGCTTAGTGGGACTTTCCCTGAAGATGCATACAGCAGACACTATTTAGAAAGGACAGGATCTTGAATGTGCTGTTTGCTTATATTCGATATATTCATTACGTATATATATCTTATTCATATATATTCAACATTATATTATTTCTTTATAATAGATAAAGGGAAACTGAAATACATCTTACTCATATTTATAGCTGATTGCTATGATTACTAGAGGTTTACATAAGTGTCTTGCTGACTTGCAAAAGAACATTTTACAAGCTTATGAAGTTTGAAGTCTTAAGATAATCCCTGAAAAAAAAGACGTTTAAATACCTGTATGTACCATATACAGATTTTCACACACATTTGATAACTGCATTCTTCTCAAAAGCAGAGTTCCAATATGCACTACTAGTTGTCTACTGACAATATGATAATGAAATTTGCTTATATTAACCTGTATTGTTTTTGAGGGCTGAACTACACAGCACCAGTTGCTTATACTGGTAAGCAGCTATATTGGATGTAATTATATAAATATATGTGGGATTTTATCTTTGAGATTTGTAAACCTATGTAATTATTATTTTTAAACTATATGCAACAGTAATTAACATGAGCAATTCTTTGAAACTGAACTTTAATGGCTCTGGTGAAACAGCTCTGCCATCACTTCTCAGGCAATGTGATCTTGCCCTCACAGTAAATGGCAAAGGTCCTGTTCTCTGCAGGTTTACAGATAATGGCTTTAGATACTGATTTGTCTGATTTTATTGCAGTGAGTACAAGTGGAAGGAAATTAAGTCTTTGACCCATAGTGTTATTTGTATTATCTAAAATGGAGAATATTTACTCCCTTATTTTTGTGATATCTGTAATTAAGTTTTCAGAGAATAGCATTTGTAATAAGAGTAACAGAATGTTTTTCATATGTATAAGTTCTATACATCATATATTTATCACAGAATACATAGTTTTACTATTTGACATACACAACCAAACCTTTACTAGATTTTGTACACCGTTTATTAGTATGTTATTTCAAAATTAACTATTTATTTTTAGATGTCTATAAGAAAAAAATTGCTTAGCAATGTTTTAAAAAATGTGATTTTGTTAGAAAGATGAGCTTCTTGATGGTTTTGAAAGATACAAGTGCTCCAGCCTTTTTATCAGACCTTTGATGGATAAGTTCTTAGATTGTCCCAACAAATCAATACAGTTCAAAATAGTTCACATACATCTTGCAGGTATTGCAGAATGATGCACTTTGTTCAGCAAAGTACGCATATAGAAGCCCCATGACTCTAGTTTTTAGTAATGCAACACATCAAAACAACAGGTATAATGGGGGATTTCATGGTTTGAAAAATATTTTCTAAATACTCTAAAATTTTCAGTGGGTCTGATGTTCAGTATTAAATGACAGTCTGTGGTAAATACATATTATGAAGTATTTTCCTAGACAGATAAAGCATAGAGGACTTGAAACATAAATGGTATGGTTCTCCTTTGCAAAGGGTGAAATGAGAGAAGTGCAGAGGAGTGGTGTGAAGCCATAGAATAGTTGACTCTGTCCAGCCTGTACCAGTAGGAATGGAGCACACTGGGACATCAATTCAGAAAGTCTGTTAAAGCTGTCATTCTTTTTTTTTTTAATCTAAATTAATGGAGCATACAAAAAGAACGTTGAACTAGGAAGTCAAAGAAATAACAGGTATCTTTTTGATGGTGAACGTATTAGCTTCTCTTTTTAAAACAGAAGAGAAAAAACCAGATTAATTTGCCTTTAATGTACAGTCAGAACTGATTTTACTTTGGCTGTCCACATGTCTGTATTTATATCAGGTCACTACTCGGTGTCTTCATCTGTAACATTGGTGTAGTTTAAGGACCTTATAGGAGTATGGTGTTAGAGAATGGCTCTACATGTCAAAGCTGTGCAAATCAAATGACTCTGCATAATCAGCTAATCTGTGCTACACACACTTACGTGGCTGCAGCAGACCAGGTTGCCATCACGCTCTGAATTGTTTGCAGTGTTCCGAAACAAGAGAAGTGCCTGTGCTAAGCTCTTCTCACCACACCTAGCGATGATAGCTTTGGACTTTAATGTGAAACTTGGCTCTTTCACCTGAAACTTAAATCATTGTACATATTATGGGACACGTGTATGTCTTTTCCCATGTAGAGTATTTCTGTGCAAGATACATTTGGCCATGGATAGATGAATATATGTGAAGTCATTCAGATAGTGGTGTCCTCTGAAACCATGAGCCCAATAGGTTTATGTTCCCTATTCTACAGCACCATATTTTTGAAGAATCTTAACTGACAAATGAGATTATCCTTTGTCAAAGGAAAAAAAGTACAATCTACCCTCAATAAAAAAACACTTCAAATCAGTGCATCCCATCCAATTCACTTTTGGCAAACTAATGAATCTACACAAATGCAGGGTTCTCTCAGATATTTTTCAACTCACCCCTTACCATCTTTAATTTACTTACAGGAATTCTATACCATGCTTTCTTCTACACAAGGAAAAAAAAAACCCAGACAACTCAGTGTGAAGTTGTTATGATTTACAGAAACTCTGAAGACAGGAAAATTATTTTTCAAAAATTCCTTTAAGTGGTGTTTTGGGTGAATGAAAAATATGCAGTTACTAAAATTACTTCCTCACTGAATTATGTACAATGAAAATAACATGAGTGTATTACAGATGTTATATTAATGAATAATAGCTATGTCATTTTTTTCAGGAAGTAGCCATTTCAAAGACTTCTCTATATATATAATCAGATTTTTCCCCATTCTGGTATATTATTGGAAAGATTTGAAATGTTCCACTAAAATATCTTTTTGCTCATTCTGTGATAAAATTTCATTTTAAACTTTCCATAACCGTGTTTCGGTTATTGCAAAAAATCTCAAAACAACACCCTATTTTTTTAATTTAAAGTACTGTTTTTCTAGGGAATGTGAACATCAATCTGGTTTTTGTTGCAGAGCGAAAAAAGCACATTTGTGCTCCTTGGTTTTGTGTTTCTCTCTTGAAAACCTAGAAGGAAATAGCTCTGTTCACTTGCTGAAGCAAATGTGATGGATGATCTATGACAGGATATACAATATGACAGGAAACCAACTTAACAGCAAAAAAACGCTTATATTTGTCTATTTTGGCAGGTGAATTTGTGAAAGTTACAGTTGCAGAGGTACAGCTGGCTGTCCACTGCAGTAAATGGCAAAACCCACTTCCCCTTAGAGGAAAAACTCCATCACTGTCGATGCTTAAATCTACTCCAGCTCATTTTTTATGTGTACTTTTTGCATGGGTTTGAACAGAGTGCTGATAAACCACAGCAGCACTGATCAGTAGCTGCCACTTCTTCTTGTTAGAAATACAGAAATCTTTACTCAGAGTAATTGTTGGGTTTTTTTAGTCAAATTCAAGTCACTGTGCACTTTCAGTTAATTTAATCCATGTTAAATAGTAGCTGCATCAATAATTTTGGTTTCAAATGAATAAAAGACCACATATACTAGTCTGAATGAGTCAAGTTATGCTTCTGCCCCAGAGGAGGGCAATCTAGCCTTTAAATAAAATAAAAAGGGAAAAAAAAGCTTAAACCCCTCCAACAAAACAACCGAACTATTGGAGTGCCCTGCTCTCCTAAGAGTGGCTATTATTAGCTGATGTACCAGCACTTACACAGCAAACCAACCTTAATCTTCCATAGTTTAGAGGAAAACGAGACTGTTGCAAGCCACTCTTTTTATAGGAGAAGCAAATAGGGCAGTATCAGGAATTAGGTTTGCCAAGCTTCACTTCATATTGCAAACAAACATTAGTGCTTACTCTTGTCCCACTGAGATGTATCAGTAAATCAGTTAAAAAAAAAAAAGCCCCACACCAAGATTGTTTTCTCAAGTGTTTCCCTTTCTGAGGAATAATCCTCATGGCTGCTTGTCACCAGGGTAGATTGCACTTTGCCTTTAATGAATATATTGTCACATCTTTTATCTTAATAAAAATAACAGTTATTTTAAGATTAATGAAGTCCAAAAAAGGGCATTTTAACTGAAGCTGAATTTTAAGTGCATGAAAACATTACAGATTTGCTAATTCTCCATTTATTATTAGCTTGAATTATATCAAATGTTGCTAAAACTGAATTCAAATTCAAGTAGCTTTTATCTCTTTGTAACTCCTCAGCTTTTGAATACTCTATTGGTTTATACTGAGGAAAAAAACATCCTTTTCATAAATATTCAAAAAATGTGACTTAGAAAAACTTGTCTAAAAATGTGATACGTGAACCAGTAAATCTCTTAAGTATTTGCAACTACTTGTTTGACGTTTGCAAGTGCGGAAAATAAGAATGTCTACACAATGCCTCAGGATTCAAGAATGATTCGTTCCTTACCAGGTCTAGTCTTGTCCCAAGAGATAAGTCAAACAGGTTCTTAAACTTCAATTTTATAAGACAAAGCCCATTATAGTCCAGCCAGCAGAAAAAAAAGTGATGAGCTGCAGCTGTGGATCTCAGTGACCTGACTAAGAGGAAGCCAGTATAACCAATCTGTTTCATTCCAGAGTTACTGTAGTAAGAATGGATATGTTATTAAGTACTTGTACTCTGTTCTGCCTGAAATAACTATATTGCCAGAAGCACAAAGAACTCAGATTTGCCCTTACTGTAACTCAGTATTTGCAAATGTTTTAACAAATAAGAATTGCAGTACTTACAGGTATTACTTTTAAGTTACTGAGGGAAAATCCCTCAAATATCAGTTATGTACCACTAGGCACCCTGAACTTTTGCTACTGCAAGAACAGAGAAGTGGAAAAAAGAAAGTACATTGTCATGTGCTTGCTCTTCAATGATTTTGCTGAAATAACCTGGCAAAGAGAAAAATTTATTAGACTTAATGTGCTGTATGTTTTGTTTTCTTCTATCCCAGATGATAGTTTCCATAATTTTGAATAACTTTTTTTTTTTCAGCTACTGGAATCTGTGTGTATTGGGTAGCTCACTGTTTTCAGTATGTTAAAAACAGCCATCAGTTCTAATTTTAACATCTTTAGCTCTCCACAATCATTGCATTGTTTCAATAAAAATACTCAGTACTGAGGGTTACTTACAACTTCATAGATTTTATTAACCAAAATACCATTTGAAAAGAAATAAATTACAAGAATTGAAATGAAACGGCCATGGCAATCCATTTAATAAATGAGTCAAGACAACATATTAAATCTTTGTAAGAAATCAACCCCTAGATAGCAAAATAATATTACTTTACATTGAAATGTAAAACTATAAATCTGATTCCATTCTGTATTTATTCTTCTAAGTGAACTGGTGTTTTGTATATGTTACTTACACAAACCATACGTCAAGTCCCTGTTAAATTACAAATCGGTTGGAAACTTCTGGAAAGTCAACCAACGTTTCAACTAGAAGTAATTCTATAACAAAAGAACAGAATTTAAACAGAGTTCATTCTTTTGCTTAAATTAAAAATCACAGTACCGCTATCACACAGGATGTCAGGTGTCTGCCTCAGTCCCATGTGGTGAACAAAGCATGGAAAGCAACAGAGACTTCTTTTGTAACAGCAAACCCACTGAACAAACCCACTGATCACATGCTCATTAGTCTGTTTACAGGAAAAGAAACTCGTTATGTTGAATTTTGATGATGCTTTGTGAGTATATAGACTATGAAAAACTGTATCAAGCAGGGACTTGCTGTATATAGACTAAGAGAAACACTTACTAAGCAGGGACTGACTTACTGTGAGGGCAACCTTAGCGTTTGAGTCCCTGAAATGTACGAAGGACCACAACAAAATAAAAAGGGCTCATTTCTGCAAAGTATTTTTGCGTCATCATGTTGATATGGAAATGGAAAAAAGTGCTTAGTGATTTGCAGCATTGCACTGCAGTCAAGTAACAAAGCTCCCCTAAAATATCATATGATAATAAATTATTTGAAATCAAGTGCTCCAAGATGAATTCCTGATCCCCACTGTAACCTCTGAACAAATCTAACAAAGTCATCTAAATAAAATGTGATGTTTCTGTCTGAAGATGGTTTATCCAACAATATAAGTAACACAAGCATCATGAATATTTTCTCTTTTTTCCTTCGCTTATTTGCCTGTGCTGTGACAATGCTTCATGCAATGGTTTTTACGTGCATGCAGGTTTATAATCTTCCCATGCATGGAGTCCAACGGGAAACCAGTAAACCTGTGGTGTGTGCTGCCACAGCACTGAAAACTACTTTAAATACAAACCTTGTCTACCTTAGAAAAGGCCACGAGAATTGTCTTTTTCAGTCAGTTATCTTGAGTAAAAATTCAGTCACACAGATGTTAATTCAGCATCTTTCTGAAGATTTTAGTCAGCTGCTCTATGGGATGGATAAATGCTCTCTGAGAAGCTGACCCTGGGTGAAGAGGAAATGGCAGACTCCAGCTGTGACCTTTGGACTGTCCCTTTAGTAACTACCCTAATGGAGACAGCTGCTGCTGGCTCTGTTTTCCTCCCTCCTGCTGCATGTACAGGACCACCCTACAGAGTGAAACAATCTCTGGAGAATTCAAAGATTTCTTAATTAAATTAAGCCACTTTTGCTGCAAGTGAAGGAACACAAGGCAATTTTTCTTTCTGAGGAAGGCAAGACTGAAAAGACTGAAATTTTTCCCCTAGGGAGAGTTATGACACAAGGTAGTAAAATGCTGGATACATGTGAAAAATATGTACCCTGAGTTCAGATGAAAAAACTATTTTGCAGTATAATGACTGAAAATTAACTTTTTTTCACTTTTACATAGAATAAGACCAAAACATTTGGAAAAAAAATTCTTGAGAACAAAAATGACTTCTCTAACCAGCAGCACAGGCTTTCCAATTGCCAAGGTGTCTGAACTTTTCCTAACCAAAGACTAACTGGCATCTTACCAGACTCCTCAAAAGACACACCAAATCAGCCACAGCACAATGGACTTCCTCCAGACCATGAGTGCTCCGTTGCAGTGCTCCCTCTTCCTCTGAGAAAGCTGATGTTTAGATTGAGATGCTGCACATGCTGCTTGGATTTGCCATCTTTGTACCAGCATGCCACCCCCCTCAGCACCATGGAAATAGAAGGCACCAATGAATTGCACTTTGTCTGCCCTCTGCCCCTTCATGAAACTGTGTTACTTAGTGAAATGCGTTTCTCTGGGCTTCTTGTGTCAGCCCTAGCAGCTTGAGTCTCTCTGCTGGAGGAGTGGCAAAGTAGGCTTTTTGCTCCTCTGAATACCTTTCCTTCACTTCGATTATGTCCCTGTAGCGGCTGTCCCGCCAGTGGAAATTGAATAGCTCTAGCAACTGAATTCTTTTCTCCTCTGTGCTCACACAGTCAACAGGGGCATATTGTTCCAGGAATGGTACTTGAATATCTGGGAACAGGAGGAGACCCCGGATAGCAAACCAGCCGCCATACTTGGGATGGATACACACGCCATAGATCTTCTGGAAGGAGAAAAACAGCAGGAACATTGTCTCTAGTAATGCTTAGAGTTCAAAGCATCAGGCTTTGATGCAGCTTCTCACACTCCTTGCCCTCTCTGTTGAAGTGCTATACAGAGAAGAAAGGACAGCTCTTTTCTGAACACATGGCTTGAAGCACTGCATTTCATTCCCATTTTCCTAGGCCCCCACACACCTGCCTGTAATGTGGGGGGAGGTTCCTTTTTGAAAATCTAACACAGAAATTAAACACAGTGCATTTTTTTCCCCAATTTATAATGCTCCAAGCAACAGATCTAAATTTTACATTGAAATCGATTCTCCTAAGTAGGTTTACTGAGACATTTTATTCTTCTTCGTGTGGGCATCTCCCTACCACCCTGAAAAATCTTGTAAGCTCTCAATTCCTATCTGAAACAGTTCACGCATCTATTTGTCATCTGGACTTTGTAGGAAGAAATACTGAGTAAACAATAGTTGTGAGATTCAGTGATTACAGTTTAGTGGTTGTTACCCAAATGTTTTTGCCTCACCTTTTTCCCCCAAGGATCAAGCTTCACGTCTGTCCTTTGGTAGTAATATGCGGCTCCAGCAACATGGGCAGCTGTCTGTGCCAAGAATTTGGGCTTTCGGCTTGGCAGAATCTCGTAATCAAAGATAATGTCCACCTTCTGATCAGGGAATTTCTGGGAAAAGTAGAAAATATCATCCTATGCTCACGGAAGAAGATTTGCTGTTAGAGAAGAGCAGGATGCTAGCAAATCAGGCACATGTGAAGCCTGCAGAGTTCCACATCCTGCTCCTGAAATCTGTCAGCCTTGGATTTTCAAACTATGACTGACTGTAAAGCACATAGCTACAGGTTGTAATGGCAAAGGGACAGAATATGCAAGTAAAGCAGGTAAACAGCCATCTGATGCTCTTCCTGTCATGAATAATGCTTTACCCTCCTAAAGGACAAGGGCTGCAACCTGGAAGGCTTTGTCTGCTGCTCAGCCCACCTGGTCATATGCCACAACAGTAAAAGGAACCAGTATTTTAGCTTCTTACCTCCTTCACCCGTGACAAATGATGAGAAACACACTGATCCACAGGATCCCTGATTATTTTTAACCGTTCTTTGTTCACAAAAGGTTTAAGGGCTTTGTCAAACATGGAAGGCGTGCTGAGGACCACAAAAGCCAGTGTGTCATCTGGGTAGGGGAGATGAAAGGCTGCCTGGAGAACAGCATTGTACCATCCAACCTTTGGCAAAGAAAAACAAATCTCCATTAAAACAGGGACACCACTCTGTTGCTAGCAGGCATGCAGGAATTTTTAGAAGTGGAAAGAAGTGGAGCCACCTTCATTTGCAACCCAGGTATGCAGCCTGCCCAGTGCCTCCCATTCAAACCCAGTTGTTTTGCATACTGGGATTTACAGTTTCTGGAAGATGTACTCTGAGAGATAAGAATCATCCACTGCCTTCAGCTCAAGGCTGCCCTTTATCCAGCTCTGATCAGAAACCTTAGAAGGAAGTAAAACTGACCAGTCTCAACAATGCAAATCAGATGTTTGGGTTTAGATAAAGCTTTTACAAGTTGGGGTTTGGTTTCTTTCATTGTTTGCACTTCTGTTTTGCTCATGTGACAAGTTTCATGGTTTATTTCTTTAGCAGGAAACATTTATGTGTGGAAATGATGGATGTGAAGCTCCTATTTATCAGTGCTAAAATCCCCCAGAACCCTAAGCCGTGGCACATGGATTGTGACACAGCCACATTTTGGTATTTGTTTCCAGCGTTGGATGTGTTCCAACAGTTCAGAAATGAGGGATCAAGCCAGGGCAGCCGGAAGATGTGAGCAGGGGGACAGGGAGCAGATCAGCAGCTGCCACACAGAAGGCGATAACAGCCAAAACCCTCTGCACTCCACTATTAATGTACTGCACAATGACACCGGACTTTCTATGGGTTATGACAACTCCTTCTTCCTGGGATGCCATAAAGACCAGGTCTAACATTCAGAAAGATGTCAAATAATGCAACTCTGATATTTAGCCTGAAAATGCAAAGTACTCATCACCTCAAAATATCAGTGAGATGCACCTAAAAGTGACTTTACAGTGGCAGACAAACTTGCCCATATGGAAACACACGTTCTTATATCAACCCCAAAGTTGATTCAGTTTCATGGCTCTTGTTTAAGATGCTGTATCAAGATGTTACAAGAAATTACAGAGATGGGAATCTAAAGTTTGTTGATTTCCCAGTATCCACCAGTCAGTGCACTAGGGCTGGCTGTAGGGGAATTAAATCTAGAAGGAGAAACAGTGCTACAATGTTTCCCTCTGGTAGCTGTGGTGTTTTTCATCTAGGTTCTGCCGGTAATTCTGACACTGTTTTAGGAAAGCAGTGTTAAATTCATCTCTGAATTCTGGAGACCTCACTTCTCTCAGTGCCTCATTCCCTTTTACTTCCCGGCAGATCAAGGTTGTAGCAGGAAATACAGATATTTCAGGTGACAAACACAACATTCCCAGAGGAAGAGAATGTCATATTTACTGTAGATTGTTTTGCATTATAATATTGCAGATTGCCCTAAGTTTTGGTGGAAACTGAGTGTATTAATTTCAACACAGCGGCCAGTGCAAGAGGCCGCCCTAGTTGCCAGGGGAGAGAGCCCCTTCAGCAGGCGGAACATAGCACCGTGTGTCAGGATGCTGTTTACCAACGGACACGGTAGTCTGCACTTCAAACTACAGCTGTTTCTATGTTTAGGTTAAAATTTAAGCGTGTTTAAGAGGACTTTACTCTCTGCTGGTCCAGATGGATCTTTAACCCTCCTGACCCTATTGGACTAGGACCGACATAAAGAACCTGAGCAAACCTCCAGCCCAGTCGGTGCTCCGCCGGTGCCAAGGCACAGCAATGCCCTTGACCTGCCTTACCGGCGGCCTACACAGGCCTGTCCCGCCCGTTCGTTAACCGGCGGTAGCTGCAATGCAGCGCGGCCCCTTGGGAGCGTTTCCAGCCCCAGCGCAGTCGCTGCCAGGACGAAGCCCCGGCCCGCTCAGCCGAGGCGGCTCCGCCTGTGCCCGGGGCCCGCAGGAGGCCCGCGCGGCGCCCCGGGCCCGCTCTCCCGCCCGCGGCCACTGGCAGACGGACGGCTCCGTGCCGGCGCTGGGCCGGCGGCCGCGGCGGCTCGGGGCGGCAGTGCCGCCTGCCGTCGGCTGCGCGAGGCGCACGGCGCTCGCCGCCCTTAGCGCGGGGGGCTCGTCCCGCCTTGCGCAGGCGGCCCTCGTAGAGCCGGCGGCGGGAAAGCACTCGCAGCCTCGGCCCACGCACGGGAAGCAGCCTGCAGAGCCGGCGGCGCCGCAGTCGCCCCCCAGGGCGGGGCTGACCGCAAAGGGCCGTCCCTCCGCGGTGAGCGCTCACCGCGGGGCCGCCCGGCGGGACCGCTCTCCTCAGCGGCCGCAGGAGCCACCGCCGGCTCCGGGCACCGCCGGCGTCCCACGCTCCCTCCCGCCCCGGCCAGAGTGACGTCGTTCTGCTTGACGCCGCGGCGGGCGACGTCACGGCGAGCCGCGCGTGACATGGTACCTTGAAGGCGTGCACCTCGAAGCCGAAGGGGCCGAGGGCGCCGCGGAGCCGCTCCGCCACGCGCCCGTCCATGCCGCCCGCCACCCGGGGCATGGCGGGAACGGTAGTTTTGGCAGCCCTCGGGAGCGGAGCCCCGCGGGAAGCGCTGCGTCCTAGGAGACGGCTCGCGGCGCAATGCACCCTGGGATTTGTAGTGCGCGCCTGCTGCTCGGCCGGGACTTCGTGTCCCGGCCGATACTCCATGTCCCAGCGGGCTCTGCGCTGCAGCTTCTGCTGCCGCCGCCGTTACGTTCGCCCGCGGGGCCTGGAGGCTCGGCTGCAGGGCCAACCGCCGAGCTCGCCGCCGCTGGGGTGTTGGGGAGCGGTGTTTTGCTCCACTCATGCTCCCCGGTAGCCGCCGGTGAGCAGCAGCTGTGTGGTGCAGCGCCCGCAGTGGTTGGGCCGGTGCTGTGGCGGGAGGCCTGCTGTTTGTAACGGCTGCGCGTGATGCTGTGGGCCGAGTGCGAATGGGAACGGTTTCGATACCTCGGCGCGGGCCAGGGCTGGTTTCCAAGCCCTCGGCCGAGGCACGAGCTGCGGCAAGTTTAACGGTGCGGCTGGCCCAGGTGGGCTCCTTCACCGCCGCTGGTAATGTTTGTAGTCTTTGATCCGCAGTGGGTTTGCAGCCTGACAGACCAGGCCCCGAGGAGGCTGTGACTGAGGAGTGCCTGCCTGGCATCTAGCAGCCCTTTTGTACCTGCGTGCATCTCCAGCAATGGAGCTAGCAGCCATCCCCAAAACCAACGTGGTCTGAAGGCTCTGGTGAGATCACCTCTCTCTTAAGAGCTGGTTTTCCTAGCACAGTTGCACAGCATGCCCATCAGTGCTGTACCATGCTGTATTGTGCATATCTTTCTTTCATCATGCACTGTTTCAAGCCCCACCTTCCTCTGTGGGTGGATGCTGCTCACTAAAAGAGGTAGCAAGGCCTCTGGGCTGATAATCCTTACTCCTCACTTGAAAGTATGTGTTCTTTGCAGCTTCCATATTCCCAGCAACGTCTGCCACATTGAAGACCAAGCAGACTTGGATCTCCTTACTCTAATCCTTGTAGCAGCTTAACATAATCTCTGTAGTTCTTGTGCAACAGTCTACAGCCGTTAGTCCTGAGTTTTATGAAGTGTTAGGGCATCAGAGCTACAAGTTCCTGAGGACAGAAGTACTTCAGATATGCAAACTCCTTTCTTTCCTTGTGGACTTCCCTTACATCTTCTGGAACCCCAAGAGTTGTTTCTTTTTGTATCCATGCATTCTGTATGCAGAGGGCAGAAGGATTCCATCAGTCTTGTTTAGAATTAAGGTTTGTTCCTCTCCAGGTCTCCTTGTATTTCCAGCTTTTGATGTCAAACCATATTAACCATGTTCTTTCCCTGACTAAGTTATGCTCCTGCAAAATTTGGTTTTGCCCTTTCACTCAGATCATTGACTCACTCGCTCAGTCTGTGAATTGACTAAAGTATGAAAAGCAGAAAGCTCCAGCAGGAGCAGACCAATGAGTGACAGTAAACGCACTGGAACTGAAGCACTGGTAGTTACAGGAGCCTCTTACACAGATCACCTATTGACTAGGTTGCTGAAGTCCTGTTGAAGAACCAACTGGCTGTGAGTGTAGCCTGACACAGCATAGCTCTACCTCGCTGCTAAACAAGTGAACATGAAGTGTTGGCTACAGGGCAGAAATGGCTTTTTGAAGTTTTAGTTTCTTCTTTTGCCTTCTCTTTAGTGATCTGAAAACCTGAGAAGTGCCTCTGCTTCCCAGGAGAGAAAATAAACCATGGAAAACAAAACTGATTTCTGGGAAGACCATGACCAAGCTTGGTTGAGAGTCACATATCTTTATCTTCACACAAAGTCCTTTGCTGAGACCCTTGTGATGCACAGCATTTAGTCAGCTGGCAAAGTTGCCTTTCAGGGTGGTTAGTTCAAATATTTGAATTCTCAGTGTACATCTTGCCTGATTTTCCTGTCTAAATGTAATGTGGTCCAGGAAGATAAAGTTTCTGTGGTCCACTGAGCAGACAGCATAGGGACAGAGGGTAATTCTTGTGCCGCTGCTGTACTCTACCTCTGTCAGGGATTGGTATGAGACTGAACCTTGAAACCATCTTATTTGGATGTTCCTTGATCCTACTCTTATTCCATCCGTCCCAGCTACTGAGGAGTTCAGCTGGGACCTTAGTGCCTCCAGCCTTTTCTGTTTGCTGTTAACAGAGGATGCTTGGTATTTACAGAACAGCACCTAGAGCAGCTTGGAGGCCTTGCCAAGGAGGACAGATGAGTCGAAAGGTGAATGTCACAACTAGCAATAGCAGGTGCTTCACCAGCAGTATGGAAATTGTGCATCTGTATCCCAATGCCAACAGTCCACAAGAAATAAATGTCAGTGCTAAAACCTTTGTAGATTCAGGGCTGGTGCAGGGGAGGTGCTGAAGGAAAACACAACTTTTCCCACTTCCTTTAAGCAATGAAAAACTACTGTGACAAATTTATGAATGTGTGAGGGAAGAGCTGGAGCAACTGCAGCATAAAGTCAGTGAGTGGGAGTGTGTTCTGTTCCTCACGTGGTCTGAACTCTGGTTCTGCACAGGACAAGCTGTTGGTGCCCAAGGGGTCTAGCAGAAACAGCCCCTGTAATGTTTGCACTGTAATGTTTGTTATAGTTGAGGATCTCTGTTCAGGAAATTGAACGTGAAGAACACTGCTGAACAGGCAACACTAGAGGAGAAGAAGAATACACAAACCTGGCAAGCTGTGACTCCCTGCTGAGCTCTGGGAGAGCTGTGGGAGGAGAGCACACATGGGGGTTGCCTGCAGCCTCTGAATCCACCCTTTGCCTTGGGAGAGATGTGGGTGGATGTAGTTCTGTAAGGTTCTGCCGAGAGAGAGATGGAAAATCAGGTGCAGAATGTAGTTTAGCTGTGGCCTTTTTCTTGGTATGTGTGAAGTCAGATTGCTTTACTGCATAGGCCAAGAGGAAAAACTTGAACCAACTTTCTGCAACTGATTAAGAGAACTCAAAGTTGACACTGCAAGGTGGGCTGCTTTATAGTCACACTTCTTTCATCCAAAATCTGGCTCTGGATCAGTTGATAGCCCGTGGCAGACCTACTATTGGAGTGAGCAAGCTTTGCTGCTGGGATCTGTGGAGGAGGAATGTGTTGAAACTGATGAAGAATTTACTGTGGATAGTAGCCAGAATTAAAAGTGCTGTTGCTGCCTGCAACAGAGGAATTATTTTTATCAAATATTGTAGTACCACTAGAAGGCTTTGATCGAGACAGGCAGTGTGCAGGGTGCTCTGCAGGCACCTTTCCTGCCTCACAGGCTTGCTGAAACAGCAAGAAGAGGCTTTCCTGTTCCAGTGCTGAGTGATGGGAGGGCAGTTAGAAAGGTATCGTCAAAATAAGGAGGAGAAAAGAGAAGTGTTTCTGTGCATTCTGTTGTAACAGGTCCTGCTGCAGCCAGAATGAAATCAATGATTTTTGTAGCTGTTGCAGAAGTAGATGACTTTTGCAAAAGGGAAAATCTGTAAAGATTTGATGGGAGAGTAACTGCCTGGGAGCTTCAGGAATGTGTCACAGGAGGGTGCTGCTGTCTGGTGGCTGTTCAGAGCTCACCACAGGACAGCTCTTGCATTGCAGCTTACTGTCACAAGGGCTGGACTGGCAAACTCAGGGGACCAATCTAATCTTGCAGTTCTTGTTTGCCTGCTGTCCTTTGTATCTGGTCTTAATCTTGTGGAGCACGTTTCATTCCCGTGGCTAGTATGGTACTGGCTTTGTTGATGCTGAAGGTAGTAGATTTGTCAGCTTTGTGAGGTGAGGTCTTCTGTTTAAATCCCAAACTGGTAAATCTTGAAGCAGGTATGGATTAAGTGTCTGCCTCTGTTCTGGCTAATTGCAGGCAAGGCATTCAGTCCTTCTGAGACAGCTAGTGAAGAGGGTGAAATGGCAGCCCCTGTTACTGACACAAATGTGTCCTGAGGGTTAGCACCTTCAGCTTATTCCATGTGGGAGTTGAGAATAGGTACCTGCTGTTCCCTGCTGTCCTTGGAGCTGAGCTGACAGGGTCTGAGCTAGCTCAGTTTCCCATCTGCCTTGTTTCATCAGGAGTGTTGCTGTCTCCTGTTCAAGCCCTCTGTTAGGGCAGTGATGGACTTCACCTGTTCTCCTGGTTGCTAGCTGGACAGAACCTTACTTGCTTTATGCTGAAATGACTGGAAATAATAATGGGTGCCTCTAAGCAGAGGTGCTCATTTAAATTGCCTGAGCTCTAATCCTTTCCCAGTTTCCTTAGCTACCCTCTTTTCTTTCTCATTGCTCTTGCCTATTGGGAATCAGCTTTGCTTGTGCCTCTAACCCCTGCTGGCTTGTCCCTTGCTCTCCCCCCACTCCTACCCGAGGACTCTGACCTGCTCCCTGGAGAGAAAAGAGTGACATTGGAGCTTCCTTGTTGAGGATCCTTAGATCTTTCTGTCTCTGTTTAATTGTATCCTCTGTCCAACCCCAACTGCCCTCGGCCAGCTGCCAGATGTCCTGTC